>NW_028139222.1:1200000-1800000 GCF_964270905.1 Leucopleurus acutus | reverse complement strand
CGTGTGTACAGCGGCATAAACGCAGCAGTGATAGGACTGGTGAGGTTCGGTGAGCAAATGCAGACCCTTTGAAGTCATATTGCATGGTACCCATTCCATGGGTCTCAACTCTCCATGTTTAAGGGATTCTTCCTTCAGCTAAAACATGCATGTGGAACCCAGAGTATGATCCACCGTGTGATCCGGAAACGTGTTCAAATGTGTCTCAGTTTTCGTCCCCTGGTACTCGGGTGCAACATTCCAGACCCTTTACTAACACTCTCCCCACTTGGAGAGTCAGTGCCTAAAACCTCCTGTTTGGCCCAGTTTGCAATTTCTGTGGAAAATGAACAGGAATAGGGAGAACCAATGAGAGACTAGGTGGAGGTGTCTGGACGGGCAAATTTAACTCTCATTTCCCACCAGGAAGAGGAATTAACCAAAGGCTCAGCATGCCGTGCCGGAACCAAACTAGGGCCTGAAGCAATCCTGCGGTGTTGCGGCCAGCTCACAAGAAAGCGAGTTGAAGAAAGGAGCTCAGGGGCACTGTAATTCACAAACCTGCAGAGTTATAAATGACAGCTATCGTGCAAAAATATATTGAAGTAAGGCTGCCAAGAGGAGTTGAAAGCGGGCAGAATTGCAGGAAACCGATTTCAGGATGTAGACTGGAATTGCATGTAAAGCATAGGAAAAGAGGCAGAACGTCCACAATAATGCACTTGGCCAAAAAGGGCGTATGCGTTTTTTCCTGAATATATTCAGGAAAAAACGCATACGCCCTTTTTGGCCAACCAAGCAAGCTTGCAAAGGAAATCTGCACTACAATGAAGTCTCACTGCCCCCCGGTCAAAAGGGCCATCTGAAAAAAGTGTAAAATCCAGAAAGGCAGGACAGGCCATGGAGAACTGGGAGCCTTGTTATGCTGATGGGCGGGATGTAAATTGCCAGCAGCCACTCTGGAGAAGTGTATGGTGTTTCCTGAAACATCCAAAAAACAAAGCAACAGAGCCTAGGGCACTTCCACTTATGGTCCTATAGCTTAGGGAAATTAAAATCAAAAAGACACAGCCACCCCAAAGTTTGGGACGGCTCTGTTTACAAGAACCTCGTTTACGGTACAAGTTCAATATCACACAAAGCGAAAAATGGATAAAGAAGTTGTGGTACTTAGGTACAATGCAATATCACTCAGCAATGAAATCTATGTCATCAGGCCCGTAGCAGCATAATGAGTGGATTCAGGTACGATGATTCTAAGTGAAATAAGTCACACAGAAAAACAAACATCAGAAGATATCACTAATACACGGAATGTAAACTTGGCTACACAAGAACTGAATTACAAAACAGAAGAGGGTGTCAAATGTAGAAAACCAACTTATGCTTGCTTAAGGGGAAAGGTGAGTTGGGGTGCTGCATAAAACCAGAGATTGAAATGAGCACAGATACCGTTCCATAAGCCAAATATGAAATAGACAAGAGCTACTCCTTGCTCAACGAAGTGGACTCAGCACCCCACATTAAACGCCTAAGAATATACCTGACTAGTAAGAATCTTAAAACCTATGGATTTATATGTCTCCGAAAGAGAATCAAGCGTGTGCACAGCAGCATAAACGCAGCAGTGATAGGATTGGTGAGGTTCGGTGAGCAAATGCAGACCCTTTGAAGTCATATTGCATGGTACCCATTCCATGGGTCTCAACTCTCCATGTTTAAGGGATTCTTCCTTCAGCTAAAACATGCATGTGCAACCCAGAGTATGATCCACCATGTGATCGGAAAACGTGTTCAAATGTGTCTCAGTTTTCTTCCCCTGGTACTCGGGTGCAACATTCCAGACGCTTTACTAACACTCTCCCCACTTGGAGAGTCAGTGCCTTTAACCTCCTGTTTGGCCCAGTTTGCAATTTCTGTGGAAAATGAACAGGAATAGGGAGAACCAATGAGAGACTAGGTGGAGGTGTCCGGACGGGCAAATTTAACTCTCATTTCCCACCAGGAAGAGGAATTAACCAAAGGCTCAGCATGCCGTGCCGGAACCAAACTAGGGCCTGAAGCAATCCTGTGGTGTTGCGGCCAGCTCACAAGAAAGCGAGTTGAAGAAAGGAGCTCAGGGGCACTGTAATTCACAAACCTGCAGAGTTATAAATGACAGTTATCTTCCAAAAATATATTGAAGTAAGACTGCCAAGAGGAGTTGAAAGCGGGCAGAATTGCAGGAAACCGATTTCAGGAGGTAGACTGGAATTGCATGTAAAGCATAGGAAAAGAGGCAGAACGTCCACAATGATGCACTTGGCCAAAAAGTGCGTATGCGTCAGGAAAAAACGCATACACCCTTTTTGGCCAACCAAGCAAGCTTGCAAAGGAAATCTGCACTACAATGAAGTCTCACTGCCCCCCGGTCAAAAGGGCCATCCGAGAAAAGTGTAAAATCCAGAAAGGCAGGACAGGCCATGGAGAACTGGGAGCCTTGTTATGCTGATGGGCGGGATGTGAATTGCCAGCAGCCACTCTGGAGAAGTGTATGGTGTTTCCTGAAACATCCAAAAAACAAAGCAACAGAGCCTAGGGCACTTCCACTTATGGTCCTATAGCTTAGGGAAATTAAAATCAAAAAGACACAGCCACCCCAAAGTTTGGGACGGCTCTGTTTACAAGAACCTCGTTTACGGTACAAGTTCAATATCACAGAAAGCGAAAAATGGATAAAGAAGTTGTGGTACTTACGTACAATGCAATATCACTCAGCAATGAAATCTATGTCATCAGGCCCGTAGCAGCATAATGAGTGGATTCAGGTCCGATGATTCTAAGTGAAATAAGTCACACAGAAAAAGAAACATCATAAGATATCACTACTACACGGAATGTAAACTTGGCTTCACAAGAACTGAATTACAAAACAGAACAGGGTGTCAAATGGAGAAAACCAACTTATGCTTGCTTAAGGGGAAAGGTGAGTTGGGGTGCTGCATAAAACCAGAGATTGAAATGAGCACAGATACCGTTCCATAAGCCAAATATGTAATAGACAAGAGCTACTCCTTGCTCAACGAAGTGGACTCAACACCCCATATTAAATGCCTAAGAATATACCTGACTAGTAAGAATCTTAAAACCTATGGATTTATATGTCTCCGAAAGAGAATCAAGCGTGTGTACAGCGGCATAAACGCAGCAGTGATAGGACTGTTGAGGTTCGGTGAGCAAATGCAGACCCTTTGAAGTCATATTGCATGGTACCCATTCCATGGGTCTCACCTCTCCATGTTTAAGGGATTCTTCCTTCAGCTAAAACATGCATGTGGAACCCAGAGTATGATCCACCGTGTGATCGGGAAACATGTTCAAATGTGTCTCAGTTTTCGTCCCCTGGTACTCGGGTGCAACATTCCAGACGCTTTACTAACACTCTCCCCACTTGGAGAGTCAGTGCCTTTAACCTCCTGTTTGGCCAAGTTTGCACTTTCTATGGAAAATGAACAGGAATAGGGAGAACCAATGAGAGAATAGGTGGAGGTGTCTGGACGGGCAAATTTAACTCTCATTTCCCACCAGGAAGAGGAATTAACCAAAGGCTCAGCATGCCGTGCCGGATCCAAACTAGCACCTGAAGCAATCCTGCGGTGTTGCGGCCAGCTCACAAGAAAGCGAGTTGAAGAAAGGTGCTCAGGGGTACTGTAATTCACAAACCTGCAGAGTTATAAATGACAACTGTCTTCCAAAAATATATTGAAGTAAGGCTGCCAAGAGGAGTTGAAAAGGGGGCAGAATTGCAGGAAACCGATTTCAGGAGGTAGACTGGAATTGCATGTAAAGCATAGGAAAAGAGGCAGAACGTCCACAATGATGCACTTGGCCAAAAAGGGCGTATGCGTTTTTTCCTGAATATATTCAGGAAAAAACGCATACGCCCTTTTTGGCCAACCAAGCAAGCTTGCAAAGGAAATCTGCACTACAATGAAGTCTCACTGCCCCCCGGTCAAAAGGGCCATCTGAAAAAAGTGTAAAATCCAGAAAGGCAGGACAGGCCATGGAGAACTGGGAGCCTTGTTATGCTGATTGGCGGGATGTAAATTGCCAGCAGCCACTCTGGAGAAGTGTATGGTGTTTGCTGAAACATCCAAAAAACAAAGCAACAGAGCCTAGGGCACTTCCACTTATGGTCCTATAGCTTAGGGAAATTAAAATCAAAAAGACACAGCCACCCCAAAGTTTGGGACGGCTCTGTTTACAAGAACCTCGTTTACGGTACAAGTTCAATATCACAGAAAGCAAAAAATGGATAAAGAAGTTGTGGTACTTACGTACAATGCAATATCACTCAGCAATGAAATCTATGTCATCAGGCCCGTAGCAGCATAATGAGTGGATTCAGTTACGATGATTCTAAGTGAAATAAGTCACACAGAAAAAGAAACATCATAAGATATCACTACTACACGGAATGTAAACTTGGCTACACAGGAACTGAATTACAAAACAGAACAGGGTGTCAAATGCAGAAAACCAACTTATGCTTGCTTAAGGGGAAAGGTGAGTTGGGGTGCTGCATAAAACCAGAGATTGAAATGAGCACAGATACCGTTCCATAAGCCAAATATGTAATAGACAAGAGCTACTCCTTGCTCAACGAAGTGGACTCAACACCCCATATTAAACGCCTAAGAATATACCTGACTAGTAAGAATCTTAAAACCTATGGATTTATATGTCTCCGAAAGAGAATCAAGCGTGTGTACAGAGGCATAAACGTAGCAGTGATAGGATTGGTGAGGTTCGGTGAGCAAATGCAGACCCTTTGAAGTCATATTGCATGGTACCCATTCCATGGGTCTCAACTCTCCATGTTTAAGGGATTCTTCCTTCAGCTAAAACATGCATGTGGAACCCAGAGTATGATCTACCGTGTGATCGGAAAACGTGTTCAAATGTGTCTCAGTTTTCGTCCCCTGGTACTCGGGTGCAACATTCCAGACGCTTTACTAACACTCTCCCCACTTGGAGAGTCAGTGCCTAAAAGCTCCTGTTTGGCCCAGTTTGCAATTTCTGTGGAAAATGAACAGGAATAGGGAGAACCAATGAGAGACTAGGTGGAGGTGTCTGGACGGGCAAATTTAACTCTCATTTCCCACCAGGAAGAGAAATTAACCAAAGGCTCAGCATGCCTTGCCGGAACCAAACTAGGGCCTGAAGCAATCCTGCGGTGTTGCGGCCAGCTCACAAGAAAGCGAGTTGAAGAAAGGAGCTCAGGGGCACTGTAGTTCAGAAACCTGCAGAGTTATAAATGACAGCTATCTTGCAAAAATATATTGAAGTAAGGCTGCCAAGAGGAGTTGAAAGCGGGCAGAATTGCAGGAAACCGATTTCAGGAGGTAGACTGGAATTGCATGTAAAGCATAGGAAAAGAGGCAGAATGTCCACAATAATGCACTTGGCCAAAAAGGGCGTATGCGTTTTTTCCTGAATATATTCAGGAAAAAACGCATATGCACTTTTTGGCCAACCAAGCAAGCTTGCAAAGGAAATCTGCACTACAATGAAGTCTCACTGCCCCCCGGTCAAAAGGGCAATCTGAAAAAAGTGTAAAATCCAGAAAGGCAGGACAGGCCATGGAGAACTGGGAGCCTTGTTATGCTGATGGGTGGGATGTAAATTGCCAGCAGCCACTCTGGAGAAGTGTATGGTGTTTCCTGAAACATCCAAAAAACAAAGCAACAGAGCCTAGGGCACTTCCACTTATGGTCCTATAGCTTAGGGAAATTAAAATCAAAAAGACACAGCCACCCCAAAGTTTGGGACGGCTCTGTTTACAAGAACCTCGTTTACGGTACAAGTTCAATATCACACAAAGCGAAAAATGGATAAAGAAGTTCAGGTACTTACGTACAATGCAATATCACTCAGCAATGAAATCTATGTCATCAGGCCCGTAGCAGCATAATGAGTGGATTCAGGTACGATGATTCTAAGTGAAATAAGTCACACAGAAAAAGAAACATCATAAGATATCACTACTACATGGAATGTAAACTTGGCTTCACAAGAACTGAATTACAAAACAGAACAGGGTGTCAAATGGAGAAAACCAACTTATGCTTGCTTAAGGGGAAAGGTGAGTTGGGGTGCTGCATAAAACCAGAGATTGAAATGAGCACAGATACCGTTCCATAAGCCAAATATGTAATAGACAAGAGCTACTCCTTGCTCAACGAAGTGGACTCAACACCCCATATTAAACGCCTAAGAATATACCTGACTAGTAAGAATCTTAAAACCTATGGATTTATATGTCTCCGAAAGAGAATCAAGCGTGTGTACAGCGGCATAAACGCAGCAGTGATAGGACTGTTGAGGTTCGGTGAGCAAATGCAGACCCTTTGAAGTCATATTGCATGGTACCCATTCCATGGGTCTCACCTCTCCATGTTTAAGGGATTCTTCCTTCAGCTAAAACATGCATGTGGAACCCAGAGTATGATCCACCGTGTGATCGGGAAACGTGTTCAAATGTGTCTCAGTTTTCGTCCCCTGGTACTCGGGTGCAACATTCCAGACGCTTTACTAACACTCTCCCCACTTGGAGAGTCAGTGCCTTTAACCTCCTGTTTGGCCAAGTTTGCACTTTCTGTGGAAAATGAACAGGAATAGGGAGAACCAATGAGAGATTAGGTGGAGGTGTCTGGACGGGCAAATTTAACTCTAATTTCCCACCAGGAAGAGGAATTAACCAAAGGCTCAGCATGCCGTGCCGGATCCAAACTAGCGCCTGAAGCAATCCTGCGGTGTTGCGGCCAGCTCACAAGAAAGCGAGTTGAAGAAAGGAGCTCAGGGGCACTGTAATTCACAAACCTGCAGAGTTATAAATGACAGGTATCTTCCAAAAATATATTGAAGTAAGGCTGTCAAGAGGACTTGAAAGTGGAGCAGAATTGCAGGAAACCGATTTCAGGAGGTACACTGGAATTGCATGTAAAGCATAGGAAAAGAGGCAGAACGTCCACAATGATGCACTTGGCCAAAAAGGGCGTATGCGTTTTTTCCTGAATATATTCAGGAAAAAACGCATACGCCCTTTTTGGCCAACCAAGCAAGCTTGCAAAGGAAATCTGCACTACAATGAAGTCTCACTGCCCCCCGGTCAAAAGGGCCATCTGAAAAAAGTGTAAAATCCAGAAAGGCAGGACAGGCCATGGAGAACTGGGACCCTTGTTATGCTGAAGGGCGGGATGTAAATTGCCAGCAGCCACTCTGGAGAAGTGTATGGTGTTTCCTGAAACATCCAAAAAACAAAGCAACAGAGCCTAGGGCACTTCCACTTATGGTCTTATAGCTTAGGGAAATTAAAATCAAAAAGACACAGCCACCCCAAAGTTTGGGACGGCTCTGTTTACAAGAACCTCGTTTATGGTACAAGTTCAATATCACACAAAGCGATAAATGGATAAAGAAGTTGTGGTACTTACGTACAATGCAATATCACTCAGCAATGAAATCTATGTCATCAGGCCCATAGCAGCATAATGAGTGGATTCAGGTACGATGATTCTAAGTGAAATAAGTCACACAGAAAAAGAAACATCATAAGATATCACTACTACACGGAATGTAAACTTGGCTACACAGGAAGTGAATTACAAAACAGAACAGGGTGTCAAATGTAGAAAACCAACTTATGCTTGCTTAAGAGGAAAGGTGAGTTGGGGTGTTGCATAAAACCAGAGATTGAAATTAGCACAGATACCGTTCCATAAGCCAAATATGTAATAGACAAGAGCTACTCCTTGCTCAATGAAGTGGACTCAACACCCCATATTAAACGCCTAAGAATATACCTGACTAGTAAGAATCTTAAAACCTATGGATTGATATGTCTCCGAAAGAGAATCAAGCGTGTGTACAGCGGCATAAACGCAGCAGTGATAGGACTGGTGAGGTTCGGTGAGCAAATGCAGACCCATTGAAGTCATATTGCATGGTACCCATTCCACGGGTCTCAACTCTCCATGTTTAAGGGATTCTTCCTTCAGCTAAAACATGCCTGTGGAACACAGAGTATGATCCACCGTGTGATCGGGAAACGTGTTCAAATGTGTCTCAGTTTTCGTCCCCTGGTACTCGGGTGCAACATTCCAGACGCTTTACTAACACTCTCCCCACTTGGAGAGTCAGTGCCTTTAACCTCCTGTTTGGCCCAGTTTGCAATTTCTGTGGAAAATGAACAGGAATAGGGAGAACCAATGAGAGACTAGGTGGAGGTGTCTGGACGGGCAAATTTAACTCTCATTTCCCACCAGGAAGAGGAATTAACCAAAGGCTCAGCATGCCGTGCCGGAACCAAACTAGGGCCTGAAGCAATCCTGCGGTGTTGCGGCCAGCTCACAAGAAAGCGAGTTGAAGAAAGGAGCTCAGGGGCACTGTAATTCACAAACCTGCAGAGTTATAAATGACAGCTATCTTCCAAAAATATATTGAAGTAAGGCTGTCAAGAGGACTTGAAAGTGGAGCAGAATTGCAGGAAACCGATTTCAGGAGGTAGACTGGAATTGCATGTAAAGCATAGGAAAAGAGGCAGAACGTCCACAATGATGCACTTGGCCAAAAAGGGCGTATGCGTTTTTTCCTGAATATATTCAGGAAAAAACGCATACGCACTTTTTGGCCAACCAAGCAAGCTTGCAAAGGAAATCTGCACTACAATGAAGTCTCACTGCCCCCCGGTCAAAAGGGCCATCTGAAAAAAGTGTAAAATCCAGAAAGGCAGGACAGGCCATGGAGAACTGGGAGCCTTGTTATGCTGATGGGCGGGATGTGAATTGCCAGCAGCCACTCTGGAGAAGTGTATGGTGTTTCCTGAAACATCCAAAAAACAAAGCAACAGAGCCTACGGCACTTCCACTTATGGTCCTATAGCTTAGGGAAATTAAAATCAAAAAGACACAGCCACCCCAAAGTTTGGGACGGCTCTGTTTACAAGAACCTCGTTTACGGTACAAGTTCAATATCACAGAAAGCGAAAAATGGATAAAGAAGTTGTGGTACTTACGTACAATGCAATATCACTCAGCAATGAAATCTATGTCATCAGGCCCGTAGCAGCATAATGAGTGGATTCAGGTACGATGATTCTAAGTGAAATAAGTCACACAGAAAAAGAAACATCATAAGATATCACTACTACACGGAATGTAAACTTGGCTTCACAAGAACTGAATTACAAAACAGAACAGGGTGTCAAATGTAGAAAACCAACTTATGCTTGCTTAAGGGGAAAGGTGAGTTAGGGTGCTGCATAAAACCAGAGATTGAAATGAGCACAGATACCATTCCATAAGCCAAATATGTAATAGACAAGAGCTACTCCTTGCTCAACGAAGTGGACTCAACACCCCATATTAAACGCCTAAGAATATACCTGACTAGTAAGAATCTTAAAACCTATGGATTTATATGTCTCCGAAAGAGAATCAAGCGTGTGTACAGCGGCATAAACGCAGCAGTGATAGGACTGGTGAGGTTCTGTTAGCAAATGCAGACCCTTTGAAGTCATATTGCATGGTACCCATTCCATGGGTCTCAACTCTCCATGTTTAAGGGATTCTTCCTTCAGCTAAAACATGCATGTGGAACCCAGAGTATGATCCACCGTGTAATCGGGAAACGTGTTCAAATGTGTCTCAGTTTTCGTCCCCTGGTACTCGGGTGCAACATTCCAGACGCTTTACTAACACTCTCCCCACTTGGAGAGTCAGTGCCTTTAACCTACTGTTTGGCCCAGTTTGCAATTTCTGTGGAAAATGAACAGGAATAGGGAGAACCAATGAGAGATTAGGTGGAGGTTTCTGGACGGGCAAATTTAACTCTCATTTCCCACCAGGATGAGGAATTAACCAAAGGCTCAGCATGCCGTGCCGGATCCAAACTAGGGCCTGAAGCAATCCTGCGGTGTTGCGGCCAGCTCACAAGAAAGCGAGTTGAAGAAAGGTGCTCAGGGGCACTGTAATTCACAAACCTGCAGAGTTATAAATGACAGCTGTCTTCCAAAAATATATTGAAGTAAGGCAGCCAAGAGGAGTTGAAAGCCGGGCAGAATTGCAGGAAACCGATTTCAGGAGGTAGACTGGAATTGCATGTAAAGCATAGGAAAAGAGGCAGAACGTCCACAATGATGCACTTGGCCAAAAAGGGCGTATGCGTTTTTTCCTGAATATATTCAGGAAAAAACGCATACGCCCTTTTTGGCCAAACAAGCAAGCTTGCAATGGAAATCTGCACTACAATGAAGTCTCACTGCCCCCCGGTCAAAAGGGCAATCTGAAAAAAGTGTAAAATCCAGAAAGGCAGGACAGGCCATGGAGAACTGGGAGCCTTGTTATGCTGATGGGTGGGATGTAAATTGCCAGCAGCCACTCTGGAGAAGTGTATGGTGTTTCCTGAAACATCCAAAAAACAAAGCAACAGAGCCTAGGGCACTTCCACTTATGGTCCTATAGCTTAGGGAAATTAAAATCAAAAAGACACAGCCACCCCAAAGTTTGGGACGGCTCTGTTTACAAGAACCTCGTTTACGGTACAAGTTCAATATCACACAAAGCGAAAAATGGATAAAGAAGTTGAGGTACTTACGTACAATGCAATATCACTCAGCAATGAAATCTATGTCATCAGGCCCGTAGCAGCATAATGAGTGGATTCAGGTACGATGATTCTAAGTGAAATAAGTCACACAGAAAAAGAAACATCATAAGATATCACTACTACACGGAATGTAAACTTGGCTTCACAAGAACTGAATTACAAAAGAGAACAGGGTGTCAAATGGAGAAAACCAACTTATGCTTGCTTAAGGGGAAAGGTGAGTTGGGGTGCTGCATAAAACCAGAGATTGAAATGAGCACAGATACCGTTCCATAAGCCAAATATGTAATAGACAAGAGCTACTCCTTGCTCAACGAAGTGGACTCAACACCCCATATTAAACGCCTAACAATATACCTGACTAGTAAGAATCTTAAAACCTATGGATTTATATGTCTCCGAAAGAGAATCAAGCGTGTGTACAGCGGCATAAACGCAGCAGTGATAGGACTGTTGAGGTTCGGTGAGCAAATGCAGACCCTTTGAAGTCATATTGCATGGTACCCATTCCATGGGTCTCACCTCTCCATGTTTAAGGGATTCTTCCTTCAGCTAAAACATGCATGTGGAACCCAGAGTATGATCCACCGTGTGATCGGGAAACGTGTTCAAATGTGTCTCAGTTTTCGTCCCCTGGTACTCGGGTGCAACATTCCAGACGCTTTACTAACACTCTCCCCACTTGGAGAGTCAGTGCCTTTAACCTCCTGTTTGGCCAAGTTTGCACTTTCTGTGGAAAATGAACAGGAATAGGGAGAACCAATGAGAGATTAGGTGGAGGTGTCTGGACGGGCAAATTTAACTCTAATTTCCCACCAGGAAGAGGAATTAACCAAAGGCTCAGCATGCCGTGCCGGATCCAAACTAGCGCCTGAAGCAATCCTGCGGTGTTGCGGCCAGCTCACAAGAAAGCGAGTTGAAGAAAGGTGCTCAGGGGCACTGTAATTCACAAACCTGCAGAGTTATAAATGACAACTGTCTTCCAAAAATATATAGAAGTAAGGCAGTCAAGAGGAGTTAAAAGCCGGGCAGAATTTCAAGAAACCGATTTCAGGAGGTAGACTGGAATTGCATGTAAAGCATAGGAAAAGAGGCAGAACGTCCACAATGATGCACTTGGCCAAAAAGGGCGTATGCGTTTTTTCCTGAATATATTCAGGAAAAAACGCATACGCCCTTTTTAGCCAACCAAGTAAGCTTGCAAAGGAAATCTGCACTACAATGAAGTCTCACTGCCCCCCGGTCAAAAGGGCCATCTGAAAAAAGTGTAAAATCCAGAAAGGCAGGACAGGCCATGGAGAACTGGGAGCCTTGTTATGCTGATGGGTGGGATGTAAATTGCCAGCAGCCACTCTGGAGAAGTGTATGGTGTTTCCTGAAACATCCAAAAAACAAAGCAACAGAGCCTAGGGCACTTCCACTTATGGTCCTATAGCTTAGGGAAATTAAAATCAAAAAGACACAGCCACCCCAAAGTTTGGGACGGCTCTGTTTACAAGAACCTCGTTTACGGTACAAGTTCAATATCACAGAAAGCTAAAAATGGATAAAGAAGTTGTGGTACTTACGTACAATGCAATATCACTGAGCAATGAAATCTATGTCATCAGGCCCGTAGCAGCATAATGAGTGGATTCAGGTACGATGATTCTAAGTGAAATAAGTCACACAGAAAAAGAAACATCATAAGATATCACTACTACACGGAATGTAAACTTGGCTACACAGGAACTGAATTACAAAACAGAACAGGGTGTCAAATGTAGAAAACCAACTTATGCTTGCTTAAGGGGAAAGGTGAGTTGGGGTGCTGCATAAAACCAGAGATTGAAATTAGCACAGATACCGTTCCATAAGCCAAATATGTAATAGAAAAGAGCTACTCCTTGCTCAACGAAGTGGACTCAACACCCCATATTAAACGCCTAACAATATACCTGACTAGTAAGAATCTTAAAACCTATGGATTTATATGTCTCCGAAAGAGAATCAAGCGTGTGTACAGCGGCATAAACGCAGCAGTGATAGGATTGGTGAGGTTCGGTGAGCAAATGCAGACCCTTTGAAGTCATATTGCATGGTACCCATTCCATGGGTCTCAACTCTCCCTGTTTAAGGGATTCTTCCTTCAGCTAAAACATGCATGTGGAACCCAGAGTATGATCCACCGTGTGATCGGAAAACGTGTTCAAATGTGTCTCAGTTTTCGTCCCCTGGTACTCGGGTGCAACATTCCAGACGCTTTACTAACACTCTCCCCACTTTGAGAGTCAGTGCCTTTAACTTCCTGTTTGGCCCAGTTAGCAATTTCTGCGGAAGATAAACAGGAATAGGGAGAACCAATGAGAGATTAGGTGGAGGTGTCCGGACGGGCAAATTTAACTCTCATTTCCCACCAGGAAGAGGAATTAACTAAAGGCTCAGCATGCCGTGCCGGAACCAAACTAGGGCCTGAAGCAATCCTGCGGTGTTGCGGCCAGCTCTCAAGAAAGCGAGTTGAAGAAAGGAGCTCAGGGGCACTGTAATTCACAAACCTGCAGAGTTATAAATGACAGCTATCTTCCAAAAATATATTGAATTAGGCTGCCAAGAGGAGTTGAAAGCGGGAAAGAATTGCAGGAAACCGATTTCAGGAGGTACACTGGAATTGCATGTAAAGCATAGGAAAAGAGGCAGAACGTCCACAATGATGCACTTGGTCAAAAAGGGCGTATGCGTTTTTTCCTGAATATATTCAGGAAAAAACGCATACGCCCTTTTTGTCCAACCAAGCAAACTTGCAAAGGAAATCTGCACTACAATGAAGTCTCACTGCCCCCCGGTCAAAAGGGCCATCTGAAAAAAGTGTAAAATCCAGAAAGGCAGGACAGGCCATGGAGAACTGCGAGCCTAGTTATGCTGATGGGCGGGATATAAATTGCCAGCAGCCACTCTGGAGAAGTGTATGGTGTTTCCTGAAACATCCAAACAACAAAGCAACAGAGCCTAGGGCACTTCCACTTATGGTCCTATAGCTTAGGGAAATTAAAATCAAAAAGACACAGCCACCCCAAAGTTTGGGACGGCTCTGTTTACAAGAACCTCGTTTACCGAACAAGTTCAGTATCACAGAAAGCGAAAAATGGATAAAGAAGTTGTGGTACTTATGTACAATGCAATATCACTCTGCAATGAAATCTATGTCATCAGGCCCGTAGCAGCATAATGAGTGGATTCAGGTACGATGATTCTAAGTGAAATTAGTCACACAGAAAAAGAAACATCATAAGGTATCTCTAATACACGGAATGTAAACTTGGCTACACAAGAACTGAATTACAAAACAGAACAGGGTGTCAAATGTAGAAAACCAACTTATGCTTGCTTAAGGGGACGGGTGAGTTGGGGTGCTGCATAAAACCAGAGATTGAAATTAGCACAGATACCGTTCCATAAGCCAAATATATAACAGACAAGAGCTACTCCTTGCTCAACGAAGTGGACTCAACACCCCATATTAAACGCCTAAGAATATACCTGACTAGTAAGAATCAACCTGACTAGTAAGAATCTTAAAACCTATGGATTTATATGTCTCCGAAAGAGAATCAAGCGTGTGTACAGCGGCATAAACGCAGCAGTGATAGGATTGCTGAGGTTCGGTGAGCAAATGCAGACCCTTTGAAGTCATATTGCATGGTACCCATTCCATGGGTCTCAACTCTCCCTGTTTAAGGGATTCTTCCTTCAGCTAAAACATGCATGTGGAACCCAGAGTATGATCCACCGTGTTATTGGAAAACGTGTTCAAATGTGTCTCAGTTTTCGTCCCCTGGTACTCGGGTGCAACATTCCAGACGCTTTACTAACACTCTCCCCACTTGGAGAGTCAGTGCCTTTAACCTCCTGTTTGGTCCAGTTTGCAATTTCTATGGAAAATGAACAGGAATAGGGAGAACCAATGAGAGACTAGGTGGAGGTGTCCAGACGGGCAAATTTAACTCTCATTTCCCACCAGGAAGAGGAATTAACCAAAGGCTCAGCGTGCCATGCCGGAACCACACTAGGACCAGAAGCAATCCTGCGGTGTTGCGGCCAGCTCACAAAAAAGCGAGTTGAAGAAAGGAGCTCAGGGGCACTGTAATTCACAAACCTGCAGAGTTATAAAGGACAGCTATCTTCCAAAAATATATTGAAGTAAGGCTGCCAAGAGGAGTTGAAAGGGGGGCAGAATTGCAGGAAACCGATTTCAGGAGGTAGACTGGAATTGCATGTAAAGCATAGGAAAAGAGGCAGAACGTCCACAATGATGCACTTGGCCAAAAAGGGCGTATGCGTTTTTTCCTGAATATATTCAGGAAAAAACGCATACGCCCTTTTTGGCCAACCAAGCAAGCTTGCAAAGGAAATCTGCACTACAATGAAGTCTCACTGCCCCCCGGTCAAAAGGGCCATCTGAAAAAAGTGTAAAATCCAGAAAGGCAGGACAGGCCATGGAGAACTGGGAGCCTAGTTATGCTGATGGGCGGGATGTAAATTGCCAGCAGCCACTCTGGAGAAGTGTATGGTGTTTCCTGAAACATCCAAAAAACAAAGCAACAGAGCCTAGGGCACTTCCACTTATGGTCCTATAGCTTAGGGAAATTAAAATCAAAAAGACACAGCCACCCCAAAGTTTGGGACGGCTCTGTTTACAAGAACCTCGTTTACGGTACAAGTTCAATATCACAGAAAGCGAAAAATGGATAAAGAAGTTGTGGTACTTACGTACAATGCAATATCACTCAGCAATGAAATCTATGTCATCAGGCCCGTAGCATCATAATGAGTGGATTCAGGTACGATGATTCTAAGTGAAATAAGTCACACGGAAAAAGGAACATCATAAGATATCACTACTACACGGAATGTAAACTTGGCTACACAAGAACTGAATTACAAAACAGAACAGGGTGTCAAATGTACAAAACCAACTTATGCTTGCTTAAGGGGACGGGTGAGTTGGGGTGCTGCATAAAACCAGAGATTGAAATGAGCACAGATACCGTTCCATAAGCCAAATATGTAATAGACAAGAGCTACTCCTTGCTCAACGAATTGGACTCAACACCCCATATTAAACGCCTAAGAATATACCTGACTAGTAAGAATCTACCTGACTAGTAAGAATCTTAAAACCTATGGATTTATATGTCTCCGAAAGAGAATCAAGCGTGTGTACAGCGGCATAAACGCAGCAGTGATAGGATTGGTGAGGTTCGGTGAGCAAATGCAGACCCTTTGAAGTCATATTGCATGGTACCCATTCCATGGGTCTCAACTCTCCAGGTTTAAGGGATTCTTCCTTCAGCTAAAACATGCATGTGGAACCCAGAGTATGATCCACCGTGTGATCGGAAAACGTGTTCAAATGTGTCTCAGTTTTCGTCCCCTGGTACTCGGGTGCAACATTCCAGACGCTTTACTAACACTCTCCCCACTTCGAGAGTCAGTGCCTTTAACTTCCTGTTTGGCCCAGTTAGCAATTTCTGCGGAAGATGAACAGGAATAGGGAGAACCAATGAGAGATTAGGTGGAGGTGTCCGGACGGGCAAATTTAACTCTCATTTCCCACCAGGAAGAGGAATTAACTAAAGGCTCAGCATGCCGTGCCGGAACCAGATTAGGGCCTGAAGCAATCCTGCGGTGTTGCGGCCAGCTCTCAAGAAAGCGAGTTGAAGAAAGGAGCTCAGGGGCACTGTAATTCACAAACCTGCAGAGTTATAAATGACAGCTATCTTCCAAAAATATATTGAATTAGGCTGCCAAGAGGAGTTGAAAGCGGGGCAGAATTGCAGGAAACCGATTTCAGGAGGTACACTGGAATTGCATGTAAAGCATAGGAAAAGAGGCAGAACGTCCACAATGATGCACTTGGCCAAAAAGGGCGTATGCGTTTTTTCCTGAATATATTCAGGAAAAAACGCATACGCCCTTTTTGGCCAACCAAGCAAGCTTGCAAAGGAAATCTGCACTACAATGAAGTCTCACTGCCCCCCGGTCAAAAGGGCCATCTGAAAAAAGTGTAAAATCCAGAAAGGCAGGACAGGCCATGGAGAACTGGGAGCCTAGTTATGCTGATGGGCGGGATGTAAATTGCCAGCAGCCACTCTGGAGAAGTGTATGGTGTTTCCTGAAACATCCAAAAAACAAAGCAACAGAGCCTAGGGCACTTCCACTTATGGTCCTATAGCTTAGGGAAATTAAAATCAAAAAGACACAGCCACCCCAAAGTTTGGGACGGCTCTGTTTACAAGAACCTCGTTTACGGTACAAGCTCAATATCACAGAAGGCGAAAAATGGATAAAGAAGTTGTGGTACTTACGTACAATGCAATATCACTCAGCAATGAAATCTATGTCATCAGGCTCATAGCAGCATAATGAGTGGATTCAGGTACGATGATTCTAAGTGAAAGTAGTCACACAGAAAAAGAAACATCATAAGATATCACTAATACACGGAATGTAATCTTGGCTACACAAGAACTGAATTACAAAACAGAACAGGGTGTCAAATGTAGAAAACCAACTTATGCTTGCTTAAGGGGACGGGTGAGTTGGGGTGCTGCATAAAACCAGAGATTGAAATTAGCACAGATACCATTCCATAAGCTAAATATGTAATAGACAAGAGCTACTCCTTGCTCAACGAAGTGGACTCAACACCCCATATTAAACGCCTAAGAATATACCTGACTAGTAAGAATCTACCTGACTAGTAAGAATCTTAAAACCTATGGATTTATATGTCTCCAAAAGAGAATGAAGCGTGTGTACAGCGGCATAAACGCAGCAGTGATAGGATTTGTGAGGTTCGGTGAGCAAATGCAGACCCTTTGAAGTCATATTGCATGGTACTCATTCCATGGGTCTCAACTCTCCATGTTTAAGGGATTCTTACTTCAGCTAAAACATGCATGTGGAACCGAGAGTATGATCCACCATGTGATCGGAAAACGTGTTCAAACGTGTCTCAGTTTTCGTCCCCTGGTACTCGGGTGCAACATTCCAGACGCTTTACTAACACTCTCCCCACTTGGAGAGTCGGTGCCTTTAACCTCCTGTTTGGCCCAGTTTGCAATTTCTGTGGAAAATGAACAGGAATAGGGAGAACCAATGAGAGACTAGGTGGAGGTGTGCGGACGGGCAAATTTAACTCTCATTTCCCACCAGGAAGAGGAATTAAGCAAAGGCTCAGCGTGCCATGCCGGAACCACACTAGGACCAGAAGCAATCCTGCGGTGTTGTGGCCAGCTCACAAGAAAGCGAGTTGAAGAAAGGAGCTCAGGGGCACTGTAATTCACAAACCTGCAGAGTTATAAAGGACAGCTATCTTCCAAAAATATATTGAAGTAAGGCTGCCAAGAGGAGTTGAAAGGGGGGCAGAATTGCAGGAAACCGATTTCAGGAGGTACACTGGAATTGCATGTAAAGCATAGGAAAAGAGGCAGAACGTCCACAATGATGCACTTGGCCAAAAAGGGCGTATGCGTTTTTTCCTGAATATATTCAGGAAAAAACGCATACGCCCTTTTTGGCCAACCAAGCAAGCTTGCAAAGGAAATCTGCACTACAATGAAGTCTCACTGCCCCCCGGTCAAAAGGGCCATCTGAAAAAAGTGTAAAATCCAGAAAGGCAGGACAGGCCATGGAGAACTGGGAGCCTAGTTATGCTGATGGGCAGGATGTAAATTGCCAGCAGCCACTCTGGAGAAGTGTATGGTGTTTCCTGAAACATCCAAAAAACAAAGCAACAGAGCCTAGGGCACTTCCACTTATGGTCCTATAGCTTAGGGAAATTAAAATCAAAAAGACACAGCCACCCCAAAGTTTGGGACGGCTCTGTTTACAAGAACCTCGTTTACGGTACAAGTTCACTATCACAGAAAGCGAAAAATGGGTAAAGAAATTGTGGTACTTACGTACAATGCGATATCACTCAGCAATGAAATCTATGTCATCAGTCCCATAACAGCATAATGAGTGGATTCAGGTACGATGATTCTAAGTGAAATTAGTCACACAGAAAAAGAAACATCATAAGATATCACTAATACATGGAATGTAAACTTGGCTACACAGGAACTGAATTACAAAACAGAACAGGGTGTCAAATGTAGAAAACCAACTTATGCTTGCTTAAGGGGACGGGTGAGTTGGGGTGCTGCATAAAACCAGAGATTGAAATGAGCACAGATACCGTTCCATAAGCCAAATATGTAATAGACAAGAGCTACTCCTTGCTCAACGAATTGGATTCAACACCCCATATTAAACGCCTAAAAATATACCTGACTAGTAAGAATCTACCTGACTAGTAAGAATCTTAAAACCTATGGATTTATATGTCTCCGAAAGAGAATCAAGCGTGTGTACAGCAGCATAAACGCAGCAGTGATAGGATTGGTGAGGTTCGGTGAGCAAATGCAGACCCTTTGAAGTCATATTGCATGGTACCCATTCCATGGGTCTCAACTCTCCAGGTTTAAGGGATTCTTCCTTCAGCTAAAACATGCATGTGGAACCCAGAGTATGATCCACCGTGTGATTGGAAAACGTGTTCAAATGTGTCTCAGTTTTCATCCCCTGGTACTCGGGTGCAACATTCCAGACGATTTACTAACACTCTCCCCACTTCGAGAGTCAGTGCCTTTAACTTCCTGTTTGGCCCAGTTAGCAATTTCTGCGGAAGATGAACAGGAATAGGGAGAACCAATGAGAGATTAGGTGGAGGTGTCCGGACGGGCAAATTTAACTCTCATTTCCCACCAGGAAGAGGAATTAACTAAAGGCTCAGCATGCCGTGCCGGAACCAAACTAGGGCCTGAAGCAATCCTGCGGTGTTGTGGCCAGCTCACAAGAAAGCGAGTTGAAGAAAGGAGCTCAGGGGCACTGTAATTCACAAACCTGCAGAGTTATAAATGACAGCTATCTTCCAAAAATATATTGAAGTAAGGCTGCCAAGAGGAGTTGAAAGCGGGGCAGAATTGCAGGAAACCGATTTCAGGAGGTAGACTGGAATTGCATGTAAAGCATAGGAAAAGAGGCAGAACGTCCACAATGATGCACTTGGCCAAAAAGGGCGTATGCGTTTTTTCCTGAATATATTCAGGAAAAAACGCATACGCCCTTTTTGGCCAACCAAGCAAGCTTGCAAAGGAAATCTGCACTACAATGAAGTCTCACTGCCCCCCGGTCAAAAGGGCCATCTGAAAAAAGTGTAAAATCCAGAAAGGCAGGACAGGCCATGGAGAACTGGGAGCCTTGTTATGCTGATGGGCGGGATGTAAATTGCCAGCAGCCACTCTGGAGAAGTGTATGGTGTTTCCTGAAACATCCAAAAAACAAAGCAACAGAGCCTAGGGCACTTCCACTTATGGTCCTATAGCTTAGGGAAATTAAAATCAAAAAGACACAGCCACCCCAAAGTTTGGGACGGCTCTGTTTACAAGAACCTCGTTTACGGTACAAGTTCAATATCACAGAAAGCGAAAAATGGATAAAGAAGTTGTGGTACTTACGTACAATGCAATATCACTCAGCAATGAAATCTATGTCATCAGGCCCGTAGCATCATAATGAGTGGATTCAGGTACGATGATTCTAAGTGAAATAAGTCACACGGAAAAAGGAACATCATAAGATATCACTACTACACGGAATGTAAACTTGGCTACACAAGAACTGAATTACAAAACAGAACAGGGTGTCAAATGTAGAAAACCAACTTATGCTTGCTTAAGGGGACGGGTGAGTTGGGGTGCTGCATAAAACCAGAGATTGAAATGAGCACAGATACCGTTCCATAAGCCAAATATGTAATAGACAAGAGCTACTCCTTGCTCAACGAAGTGGACTCAACACCCCATATTAAACGCCTAAGAATATACCTGACTAGTAAGAATCTACCTGACTAGTAAGAATCTTAAAACCTATGGATTTATATGTCTCCGAAAGAGAATCAAGCGTGTGTACAGCGGCATAAACGCAGCAGTGATAGGATTGGTGAGGTTCTGTGAGCAAATGCAGACCCTTTGAAGTCATATTGCATGGTACCCATTCCATGGGTCTCAACTCTCCAGGTTTAAGGGATTCTTCCTTCAGCTAAAACATGCATGTGGAACCCAGAGTATGATCCACCGTGTGATCGGAAAACGTGTTCAAATGTGTCTCAGTTTTCGTCCCCTGGTACTCGGGTGCAACATTCCAGACGCTTTACTAACACTCTCCCCACTTCGAGAGTCAGTGCCTTTAACTTCCTGTTTGGCCCAGTTAGCAATTTCTGCGGAAGATGAACAGGAATAGGGAGAACCAATGAGAGATTAGGTGGAGGTGTCCGGACGGGCAAATTTAACTCTCATTTCCCACCAGGAAGAGGAATTAACTAAAGGCTCAGCATGCCGTGCCAGAACCAAACTAGGGCCTGAAGCAATCCTGCGGTGTTGCGGCCAGCTCTCAAGAAAGTGAGTTGAAGAAAGGAGCTCAGGGGCACTGTAATTCACAAACCTGCAGAGTTATAAATGACAGCTATCTTCCAAAAATATATTGAAGTAAGGCTGCCAAAAGGAGTTGAAAGCGGGCAGAATTGCAGGAAACCGATTTCAGGAGGTAGACTGGAATTGCACGTAAAGCATAGGAAAAGAGGCAGAACGTCCACAATGATGCACTTGGCCAAAAAGTGCGTATGCGTTTTTTCCTGAATATATTCAGGAAAAAACGCATACGACCTTTTTGGCCAACCAAGCAAGCTTGCAAAGGAAATCTGCACTACAATGAAGTCTCACTGCCCCCCGGTCAAAAGGGCCATCTGAAAAAAGTGTAAAATCCAGAAAGGCAGGACAGGCCATGGAGAACTGGGAGCCTAGTTATGCTGATGGGCGGGATGTAAATTGCCAGCAGCCACTCTGGAGAAGTGTATGGTGTTTCCTGAAACATCCAAAAAACAAAGCAACAGAGCCTAGGGCACTTCCACTTATGGTCCTATAGCTTAGGGAAATTAAAATCAAAAAGACACAGCCACCCCAAAGTTTGGGACGGCTCTGTTTACAAGAACCTCGTTTACGGTACAAGTTCAATATCACAGAAAGCGAAAAATGGATAAAGAAGTTGTGGTACTTACGTACAATGCAATATCACTCAGCAATGAAATCTATGTCATCAGGCCCATAGCAGCATAATGAGTGGATTCAGGTACGATGATTCTAAGTGAAATTAGTCACACAGAAAAAGAAACATCATAAGATATCACTAATACACGGAATGTAATCTTGGCTACACAAGAACTGAATTACAAAACAGAACAGGGTGTCAAATGTAGAAAACCAACTTATGCTTGCTTAAGGGGACGGGTGAGTTGGGGTGCTGCATAAAACCAGAGATTGAAATTAGCACAGATACCATTCCATAAGCCAAATATGTAATAGACAAGAGCTACTCCTTGCTCAACGAAGTGGACTCAACACCCCATATTAAACGCCTAAGAATATACCTGACTAGTAAGAATCTACCTGACTAGTAAGAATCTTAAAACCTATGGATTTATATGTCTCCAAAAGAGAATGAAGCGTGTGTACAGCGGCATAAACGCAGCAGTGATAGGATTTGTGAGGTTCGGTGAGCAAATGCAGACCCTTTGAAGTCATATTGCATGGTACCCATTCCATGGGTCTCAACTCTCCATGTTTAAGGGATTCTTCCTTCAGCTAAAACATGCATGTGGAACCGAGAGTATGATCCACCATGTGATAGGAAAACGTGATCAAACGTGTCTCAGTTTTCGTCCCCTGGTACTCGGGTGCAACATTCCAGACGCTTTACTAACACTCTCCCCACTTCGAGAGTCTGTGCCTTTAACTTCCTGTTTGGCCCAGTTAGCAATTTCTGCGGAAGATGAACAGGAATAGGGAGAACCAATGAGAGATTAGGTGGAGGTGTCCGGACGGGCAAATTTAACTCTCATTTCCCACCAGGAAGAGGAATTAACTAAAGGCTCAGCATGCCGTGCCAGAACCAAACTAGGGCCTGAAGCAATCCTGCGGTGTTGCGGCCAGCTCTCAAGAAAGCGAGTTGAAGAAAGGAGCTCAGGGGCACTGTAATTCACAAACCTGCAGAGTTATAAATGACAGCTATCTTCCAAAAATATATTGAAGTAAGGCTGCCAAGAGGAGTTGAAAGCGGGCAGAATTGCAGGAAACCGATTTCAGGAGGTAGACTGGAATTGCACGTAAAGCATAGGAAAAGAGGCAGAACGTCCACAATGATGCACTTGGCCAAAAAGTGCGTATGCGTTTTTTCCTGAATATATTCAGGAAAAAACGCATACGACTTTTTTGGCCAACCAAGCAAGCTTGCAAAGGAAATCTGCACTACAATGAAGTCTCACTGCCCCCCGGTCAAAAGGGCCATCCGAAAAAAGTGTAAAATCCAGAAAGGCAGGACAGGCCAAGGAGAACTACGAGCCTTCTTATGCTGATGGGTGGGATGTAAATTGCCAGCAGCCACTCTGGAGAAGTGTATGGTGTTTCCTGAAACATCCAAAAAACAAAGCAACAGTGCCTAGGGCACTTCCACTTATGGTCCTATAGATTAGGGAAATTAAAATCAAAAAGACACAGCCACCCCAAAGTTTGGGACGGCTCTGTTTACAAGAACCTCGTTTACGGTACAAGTTCAATATCACAGAAAGCGAAAAATGGATAAAGAAGTTGTGGTACTTACGTACAATGCAATATCACTCAGCAATGAAATCTATGTCATCAGGCCCGTAGCAGCATAATGAGTGGATTCAGGTACGATGATTCTAAGTGAAATAAGTCACACAGAAAAAGAAACATCATAAGATATCACTAACACACGGAATGTAAACTTGGCTACACAGGAACTGAATTACAAAACAGAACAGGGTGTCAAATGTAGAAAACCAACTTATGCTTGCTTAAGGGGAAAGGTGAGTTGGGGTGCTGCATAAAACCAGAGATTGAAATTAGCACAGATACCGTTCCATAAGCCAAATATGTAATAGACAAGAGCTACTCCTTGCTCAACGAAGTGGACTCAACACCCCATATTAAACGCCTAAGAATATACCTGACTAGTAAGAATCTTAAAACCTATGGATTTATATGTCTCCGAAAGAGAATCAAGCGTGTGTACAGAGGCATAAACGTAGCAGTGATAGGATTGGTGAGGTTCGGTGAGCAAATGCAGACCCTTTGAAGTCATATTGCATGGTACCCATTCCATGGGTCTCACCTCTCCATGTTTAAGGGATTCTTCCTTCAGCTAAAACATGCATGTGGAACCCAGAGTATGATCCACCGTGTGATCGGAAAACGTGTTCAAATGTGTCTCAGTTTTCGTCCCCTGGTACTCGGGTGCAACATTCCAGACGCTTTACTAACACTCTCCCCACTTCGAGAGTCAGTGCCTTTAACTTCCTGTTTGGCCCAGTTAGCAATTTCTGCGGAAGATGAACAGGAATAGGGAGAACCAATGAGAGATTAGGTGGAGGTGTCCGGACGGGCAAATTTAACTCTCATTTCCCACCAGGAAGAGGAATTAACTAAAGGCTCAGCATGCCGTGCCAGAACCAAACTAGGGCCTGAAGCAATCCTGCGGTGTTGCGGCCAGCTCTCAAGAAAGCGAGTTGAAGAAAGGAGCTCAGGGGCACTGTAATTCACAAACCTGCAGAGTTATAAATGACAGCTATCTTCCAAAAATATATTGAAGTAAGGCTGCCAAGAGGAGTTGAAAGCGGGCAGAATTGCAGGAAACCGATTTCAGGAGGTAGACTGGAATTGCACGTAAAGCATAGGAAAAGAGGCAGAACGTCCACAATGATGCACTTGGCCAAAAAGTGCGTATGCGTTTTTTCCTGAATATATTCAGGAAAAAACGCATACGACCTTTTTGGCCAACCAAGCAAGCTTGCAAAGGAAATCTGCACTACAATGAAGTCTCACTGCCCCCCGGTCAAAAGGGCCATCCGAAAAAAGTGTAAAATCCAGAAAGGCAGGACAGGCCAAGGAGAACTAGGAGCCTTCTTATGCTGATGGGTGGGATGTAAATTGCCAGCAGCCACTCTGGAGAAGTGTATGGTGTTTCCTGAAACATCCAAAAAACAAAGCAACAGTGCCTAGGGCACTTCCACTTATGGTCCTATAGCTTAGGGAAATTAAAATCAAAAAGACACAGCCACCCCAAAGTTTGGGACGGCTCTGTTTACAAGAACCTCGTTTACGGTACAAGTTCAATATCACAGAAAGCGAAAAATGGATAAAGAAGTTGTGGTACTTACGTACAATGCAATATCACTCAGCAATGAAATCTATGTCATCAGGCCCGTAGCAGCATAATGAGTGGATTCAGGTACGATGATTCTAAGTGAAATAAGTCACACAGAAAAAGAAACATCATAAGATATCACTAACACACGGAATGTAAACTTGGCTACACAGGAACTGAATTACAAAACAGAACAGGGTGTCAAATGTAGAAAACCAACTTATGCTTGCTTAAGGGGAAAGGTGAGTTGGGGTGCTGCATAAAACCAGAGATTGAAATTAGCACAGATACCGTTCCATAAGCCAAATATGTAATAGACAAGAGCTACTCCTTGCTCAACGAAGTGGACTCAACACCCCATATTAAACGCCTAAGAATATACCTGACTAGTAAGAATCTACCTGACTAGTAAGAATCTTAAAACCTATGGATTTATATGTCTCCAAAAGAGAATGAAGCGTGTGTACAGCGGCATAAACGCAGCAGTGATAGGATTTGTGAGGTTCGGTGAGCAAATGCAGACCCTTTGAAGTCATATTGCATGGTACCCATTCCATGGGTCTCAACTCTCCATGTTTAAGGGATTCTTCCTTCAGCTAAAACATGCATGTGGAACCGAGAGTATGATCCACCATGTGATAGGAAAACGTGATCAAACGTGTCTCAGTTTTCGTCCCCTGGTACTCGGGTGCAACATTCCAGACGCTTTACTAACACTCTCCCCACTTCGAGAGTCTGTGCCTTTAACTTCCTGTTTGGCCCAGTTAGCAATTTCTGCGGAAGATGAACAGGAATAGGGAGAACCAATGAGAGATTAGGTGGAGGTGTCCGGACGGGCAAATTTAACTCTCATTTCCCACCAGGAAGAGGAATTAACTAAAGGCTCAGCATGCCGTGCCAGAACCAAACTAGGGCCTGAAGCAATCCTGCGGTGTTGCGGCCAGCTCTCAAGAAAGCGAGTTGAAGAAAGGAGCTCAGGGGCACTGTAATTCACAAACCTGCAGAGTTATAAATGACAGCTATCTTCCAAAAATATATTGAAGTAAGGCTGCCAAGAGGAGTTGAAAGCGGGCAGAATTGCAGGAAACCGATTTCAGGAGGTAGACTGGAATTGCACGTAAAGCATAGGAAAAGAGGCAGAACGTCCACAATGATGCACTTGGCCAAAAAGTGCGTATGCGTTTTTTCCTGAATATATTCAGGAAAAAACGCATACGACTTTTTTGGCCAACCAAGCAAGCTTGCAAAGGAAATCTGCACTACAATGAAGTCTCACTGCCCCCCGGTCAAAAGGGCCATCCGAAAAAAGTGTAAAATCCAGAAAGGCAGGACAGGCCAAGGAGAACTACGAGCCTTCTTATGCTGATGGGTGGGATGTAAATTGCCAGCAGCCACTCTGGAGAAGTGTATGGTGTTTCCTGAAACATCCAAAAAACAAAGCAACAGTGCCTAGGGCACTTCCACTTATGGTCCTATAGCTTAGGGAAATTAAAATCAAAAAGACACAGCCACCCCAAAGTTTGGGACGGCTCTGTTTACAAGAACCTCGTTTACGGTACAAGTTCAATATCACAGAAAGCGAAAAATGGATAAAGAAGTTGTGGTACTTACGTACAATGCAATATCACTCAGCAATGAAATCTATGTCATCAGGCCCGTAGCAGCATAATGAGTGGATTCAGGTACGATGATTCTAAGTGAAATAAGTCACACAGAAAAAGAAACATCATAAGATATCACTAACACACGGAATGTAAACTTGGCTACACAGGAACTGAATTACAAAACAGAACAGGGTGTCAAATGTAGAAAACCAACTTATGCTTGCTTAAGGGGAAAGGTGAGTTGGGGTGCTGCATAAAACCAGAGATTGAAATTAGCACAGATACCGTTCCATAAGCCAAATATGTAATAGACAAGAGCTACTCCTTGCTCAACGAAGTGGACTCAACACCCCATATTAAACGCCTAAGAATATACCTGACTAGTAAGAATCTTAAAACCTATGGATTTATATGTCTCTGAAAGAGAATCAAGCGTGTGTACAGAGGCATAAACGTAGCAGTGATAGGATTGGTGAGGTTCGGTGAGCAAATGCAGACCCTTTGAAGTCATATTGCATGGTACCCATTCCATGGGTCTCAACTCTCCATGTTTAAGGGATTCTTCCTTCAGCTAAAACATGCATGTGGAACCCAGAGTATGATCCACCGTGTGATCGGAAAACGTGTTCAAATGTGTCTCAGTTTTCGTCCCCTGGTACTCGGGTGCAACATTCCAGACGCTTTACTAACACTCTCCCCACTTTGAGAGTCAGTGCCTTTAACTTCCTGTTTGGCCCAGTTAGCAATTTCTGCGGAAGATGAACAGGAATAGGGAGAACCAATGAGAGATTAGGTGGAGGTGTCCGGACGGGCAAATTTAACTCTCATTTCCCACCAGGAAGAGGAATTAACTAAAGGCTCAGCATGCCGTGCCAGAACCAAACTAGGGCCTGAAGCAATCCTGCGGTGTTGCGGCCAGCTCTCAAGAAAGCGAGTTGAAGAAAGGAGCTCAGGGGCACTGTAATTCACAAACCTGCAGAGTTATAAAGGACAGCTATCTTCCAAAAATATATTGAAGTAAGGCTGCCAAGAGGAGTTGAAAGCGGGCAGAATTGCAGGAAACCGATTTCAGGAGGTAGACTGGAATTGCACGTAAAGCATAGGAAAAGAGGCAGAACGTCCACAATGATGCACTTGGCCAAAAAGTGCGTATGCGTTTTTTCCTGAATATATTCAGGAAAAAACGCATACGACCTTTTTGGCCAACCAAGCAAGCTTGCAAAGGAAATCTGCACTACAATGAAGTCTCACTGCCCCCCGGTCAAAAGGGCCATCCGAAAAAAGTGTAAAATCCAGAAAGGCAGGACAGGCCAAGGAGAACTACGAGCCTTCTTATGCTGATGGGTGGGATGTAAATTGCCAGCAGCCACTCTGGAGAAGTGTATGGTGTTTCCTGAAACATCCAAAAAACAAAGCAACAGTGCCTAGGGCACTTCCACTTATGGTCCTATAGCTTAGGGAAATTAAAATCAAAAAGACACAGCCACCCCAAAGTTTGGGACGGCTCTGTTTACAAGAACCTCGTTTACGGTACAAGTTCAATATCACAGAAAGCGAAAAATGGATAAAGAAGTTGTGGTACTTACGTACAATGCAATATCACTCAGCAATGAAATCTATGTCATCAGGCCCGTAGCAGCATAATGAGTGGATTCAGGTACGATGATTCTAAGTGAAATAAGTCACACAGAAAAAGAAACATCATAAGATATCACTAACACACGGAATGTAAACTTGGCTACACAGGAACTGAATTACAAAACAGAACAGGGTGTCAAATGTAGAAAACCAACTTATGCTTGCTTAAGGGGAAAGGTGAGTTGGGGTGCTGCATAAAACCAGAGATTGAAATTAGCACAGATACCGTTCCATAAGCCAAATATGTAATAGACAAGAGCTACTCCTTGCTCAACGAAGTGGACTCAACACCCCATATTAAACGCCTAAGAATATACCTGACTAGTAAGAATCTTAAAACCTATGGATTTATATGTCTCCGAAAGAGAATCAAGCGTGTGTACAGAGGCATAAACGTAGCAGTGATAGGATTGGTGAGGTTCGGTGAGCAAATGCAGACCCTTTGAAGTCATATTGCATGGTACCCATTCCATGGGTCTCAACTCTCCATGTTTAAGGGATTCTTCCTTCAGCTAAAACATGCATGTGGAACCCAGAGTATCATCCACCATGTGATCGGAAAACGTGTTCAAATGTGTCTCAGTTTTCGTTCCCTGGTACTCGGGTGCAACATTCCAGACGCTTTACTAACACTCTCCCCACTTGGAGAGTCAGTGCCTTTAACCTCCTGTTTGGCCCAGTTTGCAATTTCTGTGGAAAATGAACAGGAATAGGGAGAACCAATGAGAGACTAGGTGGAGGTGTCTGGACGGGCAAATTTAACTCTCATTTCCCACCAGGAAGAGGAATTAACCAAAGGCTCAGCATGCCGTGCCGGAACCAAACTAGGGCCTGAAGCAATCCTGCGGTGTTGCGGCCAGCTCACAAGAAAGCGAGTTGAAGAAAGGAGCTCAGGGACACTGTAATTCACAAACCTGCAGAGTTATAAATGACAGCTATCTTCCAAAAATATATTGAAGTAAGGCTGCCAAGAGGAGTTGAAAGCGGGCAGAATTGCAGGAAACCGATTTCAGGAGGTAGACTGGAATTGCACGTAAAGCATAGGAAAAGAGGCAGAACGTCCACAATGATGCACTTGGCCAAAAAGTGCGTATGCGTTTTTTCCTGAATATATTCAGGAAAAAACGCATACGACCTTTTTGGCCAACCAAGCAAGCTTGCAAAGGAAATCTGCACTACAATGAAGTCTCACTGCCCCCCGGTCAAAAGGGCCATCCGAAAAAAGTGTACAATCCAGAAAGGCAGGACAGGCCAAGGAGAACTAGGAGCCTTCTTATGCTGATGGGTGGGATGTAAATTGCCAGCAGCCACTCTGGAGAAGTGTATGGTGTTTCCTGAAACATCCAAAAAACAAAGCAACAGTGCCTAGGGCACTTCCACTTATGGTCCTATAGCTTAGGGAAATTAAAATCAAAAAGACACAGCCACCCCAAAGTTTGGGACGGCTCTGTTTACAAGAACCTCGTTTACGGTACAAGTTCAATATCACAGAAAGCGAAAAATGGATAAAGAAGTTGTGGTACTTACGTACAATGCAATATCACTCAGCAATGAAATCTATGTCATCAGGCCCGTAGCAGCATAATGAGTGGATTCAGGTACGATGATTCTAAGTGAAATAAGTCACACAGAAAAAGAAACATCATAAGATATCACTAACACACGGAATGTAAACTTGGCTACACAGGAACTGAATTACAAAACAGAACAGGGTGTCAAATGTAGAAAACCAACTTATGCTTGCTTAAGGGGAAAGGTGAGTTGGGGTGCTGCATAAAACCAGAGATTGAAATTAGCACAGATACCGTTCCATAAGCCAAATATGTAATAGACAAGAGCTACTCCTTGCTCAACGAAGTGGACTCAACACCCCATATTAAACGCCTAAGAATATACCTGACTAGTAAGAATCTTAAAACCTATGGATTTATATGTCTCCGAAAGAGAATCAAGCGTGTGTACAGAGGCATAAACGTAGCAGTGATAGGATTGGTGAGGTTCGGTGAGCAAATGCAGACCCTTTGAAGTCATATTGCATGGTACCCATTCCATGGGTCTCAACTCTCCATGTTTAAGGGATTCTTCCTTCAGCTAAAACATGCATGTGGAACCCAGAGTATCATCCACCATGTGATCGGAAAACGTGTTCAAATGTGTCTCAGTTTTCGTCCCCTGGTACTCGGGTGCAACATTCCAGACGCTTTACTAACACTCTCCCCACTTGGAGAGTCAGTGCCTTTAACCTCCTGTTTGGCCCAGTTTGCAATTTCTGTGGAAAATGAACAGGAATAGGGAGAACCAATGAGAGACTAGGTGGAGGTGTCTGGACGGGCAAATTTAACTCTCATTTCCCACCAGGAAGAGGAATTAACCAAAGGCTCAGCATGCCGTGCCGGAACCAAACTAGGGCCTGAAGCAATCCTGCGGTGTTGCGGCCAGCTCACAAGAAAGCGAGTTGAAGAAAGGAGCTCAGGGACACTGTAATTCACAAACCTGCAGAGTTATAAATGACAGCTATCTTCCAAAAATATATTGAAGTAAGGCTGCCAAGAGGAGTTGAAAGCGGGCAGAATTGCAGGAAACCGATTTCAGGAGGTAGACTGGAATTGCACGTAAAGCATAGGAAAAGAGGCAGAACGTCCACAATGATGCACTTGGCCAAAAAGTGCGTATGCGTTTTTTCCTGAATATATTCAGGAAAAAACGCATACGAACTTTTTGGCCTACCAAGCAAGCTTGCAAAGGAAATCTGCACTACAATGAAGTCTCACTGCCCCCCGGTCAAAAGGGCCATCCGAAAAAAGTGTAAAATCCAGAAAGGCAGGACAGGCCAAGGAGAACTACGAGCCTTCTTATGCTGATGGGTGGGATGTAAATTGCCAGCAGCCACTCTGGAGAAGTGTATGGTGTTTCCTGAAACATCCAAAAAACAAAGCAACAGTGCCTAGGGCACTTCCACTTATGGTCCTATAGCTTAGGGAAATTAAAATCAAAAAGACACAGCCACCCCAAAGTTTGGGACGGCTCTGTTTACAAGAACCTCGTTTACGGTACAAGTTCAATATCACAGAAAGCGAAAAATGGATAAAGAAGTTGTGGTACTTACGTACAATGCAATATCACTCAGCAATGAAATCTATGTCATCAGGCCCGTAGCAGCATAATGAGTGGATTCAGGTACGATGATTCTAAGTGAAATAAGTCACACAGAAAAAGAAACATCATAAGATATCACTAACACACGGAATGTAAACTTGGCTACACAGGAACTGAATTACAAAACAGAACAGGGTGTCAAATGTAGAAAACCAACTTATGCTTGCTTAAGGGGAAAGGTGAGTTGGGGTGCTGCATAAAACCAGAGATTGAAATTAGCACAGATACCGTTCCATAAGCCAAATATGTAATAGACAAGAGCTACTCCTTGCTCAACGAAGTGGACTCAACACCCCATATTAAACGCCTAAGAATATACCTGACTAGTAAGAATCTTAAAACCTATGGATTTATATGTCTCCGAAAGAGAATCAAGCGTGTGTACAGAGGCATAAACGTAGCAGTGATAGGATTGGTGAGGTTCGGTGAGCAAATGCAGACCCTTTGAAGTCATATTGCATGGTACCCATTCCATGGGTCTCAACTCTCCATGTTTAAGGGATTCTTCCTTCAGCTAAAACATGCATGTGGAACCCAGAGTATCATCCACCATGTGATCGGGAAACGTGTTCAAATGTGTCTCAGTTTTCGTCCCCTGGTACTCGGGTGCAACATTCCAGACGCTTTACTAACACTCTCCCCACTTGGAGAGTCAGTGCCTTTAACCTCCTGTTTGGCCCAGTTTGCAATTTCTGTGGAAAATGAACAGGAATAGGGAGAACCAATGAGAGACTAGGTGGAGGTGTCTGGACGGGCAAATTTAACTCTCATTTCCCACCAGGAAGAGGAATTAACCAAAGGCTCAGCATGCCGTGCCGGAACCAAACTAGGGCCTGAAGCAATCCTGCGGTGTTGCGGCCAGCTCACAAGAAAGCGAGTTGAAGAAAGGAGCTCAGGGGCACTGTAATTCACAAACCTGCAGAGTTATAAATGACAGCTATCGTCCAAAAATATACTGAAGTAAGGCTGCCAAGAGGACTTGAAAACGGGGCAGAATTGCAGGAAACCGATTTCAGGAGGTAGACTGGAATTGCATTTAAAGCATAGGAAAAGAGGCAGAACGTCCACAATGATGCACTTGGCCAAAAAGGGCGTATGCGTTTTTTCCTGAATATATTCAGGAAAAAACGCATACGAACTTTTTGGCCAACCAAGCAAGCTTGCAAAGGAAATCTGCACTACAATGAAGTCTCACTTCCCCCCGGTCAAAAGGGCCATCTGAAAAAAGTGTAAAATCCAGAAAGGCAGGACAGGCCATGGAGAACTGGGAGCCTTGTTATGCTGATGGGCGGGATGTAAATTGCCAACAGCCACTCGGGAGAGGTGTATGGTGTTTCCTGAAACATCTAAAAAACAAAGCAACAGAGCCTAGGGCACTTCCACTTATGGTCCTATAGCTTAGGGAAATTAAAATCAAAAAGACACAGCCACCCCAAAGTTTGGGACGGCTCTGTTTACAAGAACCTCGTTTACGGTACAAGTTCAATATCGCAGAAAGTGAAAAATAGATAAAGAAGTTGTGGTACTTACGTACAATGCAATATCACTCAGCAATGAAATCTATGTCATCAGGCCCATAGCAGCATAATGAGTGGATTCAGGTATGATGATTCTAACTGAAATAAGTCACACAGAAAAAGAAACATCATAAGATATCACTAATACACGGAATGTAAACTTGGCTACACAGGAACTGGATTACAAAACAGAACAGGGTCTCAAATTTAGAAAACCAACTTATGCTTGCTTAAGGGGAAAGGTGAGTTGGGGTGCTGCATCAAACCAGAGATTGAAATGAGCACAGATAAAGTTCCTTAAGCCAAATATGGAATAGACAAGAACTACTCCTTGCTCAACGAAATGGACTCAACACCCCATATTAAACGCCTAAGAATGTACCTGACTAGTAAGTATCTTAAAACCTATGGATTGCTATGTGTCTGAAAGAAAATCAAGCGTGTGTACAGGGGCATAAACGCAGCAGTGAGGGGATTGGAGAGGTTCGGTGAGCAAATGAAGACCCTTTGAAGTCATATTGCATGGTACCCATTCCACGGGACTCAACTCTCCAGGTTTAAGGGATTCTGCATTCAGGTAAAACATGCACATGGAACCCAGAGTATGATCAACCGTGTGGTCGGGAGACATGTTCCAATATGTCTCAGTTCTCGTCCCCTGGTACTTGGGTGCAACATTCCAGACGCTTTACTAACACTCTCCCGACTTGGAGAGTCAGTGCCTTTAACCTCCTGTTTGGCCCAGTTTGCAATATCTGCGGAAGATGAACAGGAATAGGGAGAACCAATGAGAGACTAGCTGGAGGTGTCTGGACGGGCAAATTTAACTCTTATTTCCCACCAGGAAGAGGAATTAACCAAAGGCTCAGCGTGCCGTGCCGGAACCAGATTAGGGCCTGAAGCAATCCTGCGGTGTTGCGGCCAGCTCACAAGAAAGCGAGTTGAAGAAAGGAGCTCAGGGGCACTGTAATTCACAAACCTGCAGAGTTATAAATGACAGCTATCGTCCAAAAATATACTGAAGTAAGGCTGCCAAGAGGACTTGAAAACGGGGCAGAATTGCAGGAAACCGATTTCAGGAGGTAGACTGGAATTGCATTTAAAGCATAGGAAAAGAGGCAGAACGTCCACAATGATGCACTTGGCCAAAATGGGCGTATGCGTTTTTTCCTGAATATATTCAGGAAAAAACGCATACGCACTTTTTGGCCAACCAAGCAAGCTTGCAAAGGAAATCTGCACTACAATGAAGTCTCACTTCCCCCCGGTCAAAAGGGCCATCTGAAAAAAGTGTAAAATCCAGAAAGGCAGGACAGGCCATGGAGAACTGGGAGCCTTGTTATGCTGATGGGCGGGATGTAAATTGCCAAGAGCCACTCGGGAGAGGTGTATGGTGTTTCCTGAAACATCTAAAAAACAAAGCAACAGAGCCTAGGGCACTTCCACTTATGGTCCTATAGCTTAGGGAAATTAAAATCAAAAAGACACAGCCACCCCAAAGTTTGGGACGGCTCTGTTTACAAGAACCTCGTTTACGGTACAAGTTCAATATCGCAGAAAGTGAAAAATGGATAAAGAAGTTGTGGTACTTACGTACAATGCAATATCACTCAGCAATGAAATCTATGTCATCAGGCCCGTAGCAGCATAATGAGTGGATTCAGGTATGATGATTCTAACTGAAATAAGTCACACAGAAAAAGAAACATCATAAGATATCACTAATACACGGAATGTAAACTTGGCTACACAGGAACTGGATTACAAAACAGAACAGGGTCTCAAATTTAGAAAACCAACTTATGCTTGCTTAAGGGGAAAGGTGAGTTGGGGTGCTGCATAAAACCAGAGATTGAAATGAGCACAGATAAAGTTCCTTAAGCCAAATATAGAATAGACAAGAACTACTCCTTGCTCAACGAAATGGACTCAACACCCCATATTAAACGCCTAAGAATGTACCTGACTAGTAAGTATCTTAAAACCTATGGATTGCTATGTCTCTGAAAGAAAATCAAGCGTGTGTACAGGGGCACAAACGCAGCAGTGATAGGATTGGAGCGGTTCGGTGAGCAAATGAAGACCCTTTGAAGTCATATTGCATGGTACCCATTCCACGGGTCTCAACTCTCCAGGTTTAAGGGATTCTTCCTTCAGCTAAAACATGCACATGGAACCCAGAGTATGATCAACCGTGTGATCGGGAGACGTGTTCCAATATGTCTCAGTTCTCGTACCCTGGTACTCGGGTGCAACATTCCACACGCTTTACTAACACTCTCCCGACTTGGAGAGTCAGTGCCTTTAACCTCCTGTTTGGCCCAGTTTGCAATTTCTGCGGAAGATGAACAGGAATAGGGAGAACCAATGAGAGACTAGGTGGAGGTGTCTGGACGGGCAAATTTAACTCTCATTTCCCACCAGGAAGAGGAATTAACCAAAGGCTCAGCGTGCCGTGCCGGAACCAGATTAGGGCCTGAAGCAATCCTGCGGTGTTGCGGCCAGCTCACAAGAAAGCGAGTTGAAGAAAGGAGCTCAGGGGCACTGTAATTCACAAACCTGCAGAGTTATAAATGACAGCTATCGTCCAAAAATATACTGAAGTAAGGCTGCCAAGAGGACTTGAAAGCGGGGCAGAATTGCAGGAAACCGATTTCAGGAGGTAGACTGGAATTGCATTTAAAGCATAGGAAAAGAGGCAGAACGTCCACAATGATGCACTTGGCCAAAAAGGGCGTATGCGTTTTTTCCTGAATATATTCAGGAAAAAACGCATACGCCCTTTTTGGCCAACCAAGCAAGCTTGCAAAGGAAACCTGCACTACAATGAAGTCTCACTTCCCCCCGGTCAAAAGGGCCATCTGAAAAAAGTGTAAAATCCAGAAAGGCAGGACAGGCCATGGAGAACTGGGAGCCTTGTTATGCTGATGGGCGGGATGTAAATTGCCAAGAGCCACTCGGGAGAGGTGTATGGTGTTTCCTGAAACATCTAAAAAACAAAGCAACAGAGCCTAGGGCACTTCCACTTATGGTCCTATAGCTTAGGGAAATTAAAATCAAAAAGACACAGCCACCCCAAAGTTTGGGACGGCTCTGTTTACAAGAACCTCGTTTACGGTACAAGTTCAATATCGCAGAAAGTGAAAAATGGATAAAGAAGTTGTGGTACTTACGTACAATGCAATATCACTCAGCAATGAAATCTATGTCATCAGGCCCGTAGCAGCATAATGAGTGGATTCAGGTATGATGATTCTAACTGAAATAAGTCACACAGAAAAAGAAACATCATAAGATATCACTAATACACGGAATGTAAACTTGGCTACACAGGAACTGGATTACAAAACAGAACAGGGTCTCAAATTTAGAAAACCAACTTATGCTTGCTTAAGGGGAAAGGTGAGTTGGGGTGCTGCATCAAACCAGAGATTGAAATGAGCACAGATAAAGTTCCTTAAGCCAAATATGGAATAGACAAGAACTACTCCTTGCTCAACGAAATGGACTCAACACCCCATATTAAACGCCTAAGAATGTACCTGACTAGTAAGTATCTTAAAACCTATGGATTGCTATGTCTCTGAAAGAAAATCAAGCGTGTGTACAGGGGCATAAATGCAGGAGTGATAGGATTGGAGAGGTTCGGTGAGCAAATGAAGACCCTTTGAAGTCATATTGCATGGTACCCATTCCACGGGTCTCAACTCTCCAGGTTTAAGGGATTCTGCCTTCAGGTAAAACATGCACGTGGAACCCAGAGTATGATCACCCATGTGATCGGGAGACATGTTCCAATATGTCTCAGTTCTCGTCCCCTGGTACTCGGGTGCAACATTCCAGACGCTTTACTAACACTCTCCCGACTTGGAGAGTCAGTGCCTTTAACCTCCTGTTTGGCCCAGTTTGCAATTTCTGCGGAAGATGAACAGGAATAGGGAGAACCAATGAGAGACTAGCTGGAGGTGTCTGGACGGGCAAATTTAACTCTTATTTCCCACCAGAAAGAGGAATTAACCAAAGGCTCAGCGTGCCGTGCCGGAACCAGATTAGGGCCTGAAGCAATCCTGCGGTGTTGCGGCCAGCTCACAAGAAAGTGAGTTGAAGAAAGGAGCTCAGGGGCACTGTAATTCACAAACCTGCAGAGTTATAAATGACAGCTATCGTCCAAAAATATACTGAAGTAAGGCTGCCAAGAGGACTTGAAAACGGGGCAGAATTGCAGGAAACCGATTTCAGGAGGTAGACTGGAATTGCATTTAAAGCATAGGAAAAGAGGCAGAACGTCCACAATGATGCACTTGGCCAAAAAGGGCGTATGCGTTTTTTCCTGAATATATTCAGGAAAAAACGCATACGCACTTTTTGGCCAACCAAGCAAGCTTGCAAAGGAAATCTGCACTACAATGAAGTCTCACTTCCCCCCGGTCAAAAGGGCCATCTGAAAAAAGTGTAAAATCCAGAAAGGCAGGACAGGCCATGGAGAACTGGGAGCCTTGTTATGCTGATGGGCGGGATGTAAATTGCCAACAGCCACTCGGGAGAGGTGTATGGTGTTTCCTGAAACATCTAAAAAACAAAGCAACAGAGCCTAGGGCACTTCCACTTATGGTCCTATAGCTTAGGGAAATTAAAATCAAAAAGACACAGCCACCCCAAAGTTTGGGACGGCTCTGTTTACAAGAACCTCGTTTACGGTACAAGTTCAATATCGCAGAAAGTGAAAAATAGATAAAGAAGTTGTGGTACTTACGTACAATGCAATATCACTCAGCAATGAAATCTATGTCATCAGGCCCATAGCAGCATAATGAGTGGATTCAGGTATGATGATTCTAACTGAAATAAGTCACACAGAAAAAGAAACATCATAAGATATCACTAATACACGGAATGTAAACTTGGCTACACAGGAACTGGATTACAAAACAGAACAGTGTCTCAAATTTAGAAAACCAACTTATGCTTGCTTAAGGGGAAAGGTGAGTTGGGGTGCTGCATCAAACCAGAGATTGAAATGAGCACAGATAAAGTTCCTTAAGCCAAATATGGAATAGACAAGAACTACTCCTTGCTCAACGAAATGGACTCAACACCCCATATTAAACGCCTAAGAATGTACCTGACTAGTAAGTATCTTAAAACCTATGGATTGCTATGTGTCTGAAAGAAAATCAAGCGTGTGTACAGGGGCATAAACGCAGCAGTGATAGGATTGGAGAGGTTCGGTGAGCAAATGAAGACCCTTTGAAGTCATATTGCATGGTACCCATTCCACGGGACTCAACTCTCCAGGTTTAAGGGATTCTGCCTTCAGGTAAAACATGCACATGGAACCCAGAGTATGATCAACCGTGTGGTCAGGAGATAAGTTCCAATATGTCTCAGTTCTCGTCCCCTGGTACTCGGGTGCAACATTCCACAGGCTTTACTAACACTCTCCCGACGTGGAGAGTCAGTGCCTTTAACCTCCTGTTTGGCCCATTTGCAATTTCTGAGGAAGATGAACAGGAATAGGGAGAACCAATGAGAGACTAGGTGGAGGTGTCTGGACGGGCAAATTTAACTCTCATTTCCTACCAGGAAGAGGAATTAACCAAAGGCTCAGCGTGCCGTGCCGGAACCAGATTAGGGCCTGAAGCAATCCTGCGGTGTTGCGGCCAGCTCACAAGAAAGCGAGTTGAAGAAAGGAGCTCAGGGGCACTGTAATTCACAAACCTGCAGAGTTATAAATGACAGCTATCGTCCAAAAATATACTGAAGTAAGGCTGCCAACAGGACTTGAAAGCGGGGCAGAATTGCAGGAAACCGATTTCAGGAGGTAGACTGGAATTGCATTTAAAGCATAGGAAAAGAGGCAGAACGTCCACAATGATGCACTTGGCCAAAAAGGGCGTATGCGTTTTTTCCTGAATATATTCAGGAAAAAACGCATACGCCCTTTTTGGCCAACCAAGCAAGCTTGCAAAGGAAATCTGCACTACAATGAAGTCTCACTTCCCCCCGGTCAAAAGGGCCATCTGAAAAAAGTGTAAAATCCAGAAAGGCAGGACAGGCCATGGAGAACTGGGAGCCTTGTTATGCTGATGGGCGGGATGTAAATTGCCAACAGCCACTCGGGAGAGGTGTATGGTGTTTCCTGAAACATCTAAAAAACAAAGCAACAGAGCCTAGGGCACTTCCACTTATGGTCCTATAGCTTAGGGAAATTAAAATCAAAAAGACACAGCCACCCCAAAGTTTGGGACGGCTCTGTTTACAAGAACCTCGTTTACGGTACAAGTTCAATATCGCAGAAAGTGAAAAATGGATAAAGAAGTTGTGGTACTTACGTACAATGCAATATCACTCAGCAATGAAATCTATGTCATCAGGCCCGTAGCAGCATAATGAGTGGATTCAGGTATGATGATTCTAACTGAAATAAGTCACACAGAAAAAGAAACATCATAAGATATCACTAATACACGGAATGTAAACTTGGCTACACAGGAACTGGATTACAAAACAGAACAGGGTCTCAAATTTAGAAAACCAACTTATGCTTGCTTAAGGGGAAAGGTGAGTTGGGGTGCTGCATCAAACCAGAGATTGAAATGAGCACAGATAAAGTTCCTTAAGCCAAATATGGAATAGACAAGAACTACTCCTTGCTCAACGAAATGGACTCAACACCCCATATTAAACGCCGAAGAATATACCTGACTAGTAAGAATCTTAAAACCTATGGATTTATATGTCTCTGAAAGAAAATCAAGCGTGTGTACAGGGGCATAAACGCAGCAGTGATAGGATTGGAGAGGTTCGGTGAGCAAATGAAGACCCTTTGAAGTCATATTGCATGGTACCCATTCCACGGGTCTCAACTCTCCAGGTTTAAGGGATTCTGCCTTCAGGTAAAACATGCACGTGGAACCCAGAGTATGATCAACCGTGTGATCGGGAGACGTGTTCCAATATGTCTCAGTTCTCGTCCCCTGGTACTCGGGTGCAACATTCCACACGCTTTACTAACACTCTCCCGACTTGGAGAGTCAGTGCCTTTAACCTCCTGTTTGGCCCAGTTTGCAATTTCTGCGGAAGATGAACAGGAATAGGGAGAACCAATGAGAGACTAGGTGGAGGTGTCTGGACGGGCAAATTTTACTCTCATTTCCCACCAGGAAGAGGAATTAACCAAAGGCTCAGCGTGCCGTGCCGGAACCAGATTAGGGCCTGAAGCAATCCTGCGGTGTTGCGGCCAGCTCACAAGAAAGCGAGTTGAAGAAAGGAGCTCAGGGGCACTGTAATTCACAAACCTGCAGAGTTATAAATGACAGCTATCGTCCAAAAATATACTGAAGTAAGGCTGCCAAGAGGACTTGAAAGCGGGGCAGAATTGCAGGAAACCGATTTCAGGAGGTAGACTGGAATTGCATTTAAAGCATAGGAAAAGAGGCAGAACGTCCACAATGATGCACTTGGCCAAAAAGGGCGTATGCGTTTTTTCCTGAATATATTCAGGAAAAAACGCATACGCCCTTTTTGGCCAACCAAGCAAGCTTGCAAAGGAAACCTGCACTACAATGAAGTCTCACTTCCCCCCGGTCAAAAGGGCCATCTGAAAAAAGTGTAAAATCCAGAAAGGCAGGACAGGCCATGGAGAACTGGGAGCCTTGTTATGCTGATGGGCGGGATGTAAATTGCCAAGAGCCACTCGGGAGAGGTGTATGGTGTTTCCTGAAACATCTAAAAAACAAAGCAACAGAGCCTAGGGCACTTCCACTTATGGTCCTATAGCTTAGGGAAATTAAAATCAAAAAGACACAGCCACCCCAAAGTTTGGGACGGCTCTGTTTACAAGAACCTCGTTTACGGTACAAGTTCAATATCGCAGAAAGTGAAAAATGGATAAAGAAGTTGTGGTACTTACGTACAATGCAATATCACTCAGCAATGAAATCTATGTCATCAGGCCCGTAGCAGCATAATGAGTGGATTCAGGTATGATGATTCTAACTGAAATAAGTCACACAGAAAAAGAAACATCATAAGATATCACTAATACACGGAATGTAAACTTGGCTACACAGGAACTGGATTACAAAACAGAACAGGGTCTCAAATTTAGAAAACCAACTTATGCTTGCTTAAGGGGAAAGGTGAGTTGGGGTGCTGCATCAAACCAGAGATTGAAATGAGCACAGATAAAGTTCCTTAAGCCAAATATGGAATAGACAAGAACTACTCCTTGCTCAACGAAATGGACTCAACACCCCATATTAAACGCCTAAGAATGTACCTGACTAGTAAGTATCTTAAAACCTATGGATTGCTATGTCTCTGAAAGAAAATCAAGCGTGTGTACAGGGGCATAAATGCAGGAGTGATAGGATTGGAGAGGTTCGGTGAGCAAATGAAGACCCTTTGAAGTCATATTGCATGGTACCCATTCCACGGGACTCAACTCTCCAGGTTTAAGGGATTCTGCCTTCAGGTAAAACATGCACATGGAACCCAGAGTATGATCAACCGTGTGGTCGGGAGACATGTTCCAATATGTCTCAGTTCTCATCCCCTGGTACTCGGGTGCAACATTCCAGACGCTTTACTAACACTCTCCCGACTTGGAGAGTCAGTGCCTTTAACCTCCTGTTTGGCCCAGTTTGCAATATCTGCGGAAGATGAACAGGAATAGGGAGAACCAATGAGAGACTAGCTGGAGGTGTCTGGACGGGCAAATTTAACTCTTATTTCCCACCAGGAAGAGGAATTAACCAAAGGCTCAGCGTGCCGTGCCGGAACAAGATTAGGGCCTGAAGCAATCCTGCGGTGTTGCGGCCAGCTCACAAGAAAGCGAGTTGAAGAAAGGAGCTCAGGGGCACTGTAATTCACAAACCTGCAGAGTTATAAATGACAGCTATCGTCCAAAAATATACTGAAGTAAGGCTGCCAAGAGGACTTGAAAACGGGGCAGAATTGCAGGAAACCGATTTCAGGAGGTAGACTGGAATTGCATTTAAAGCATAGGAAAAGAGGCAGAACGTCCACAATGATGCACTTGGCCAAAAAGGGCGTATGCGTTTTTTCCTGAATATATTCAGGAAAAAACGCATACGCCCTTTTTGGCCAACCAAGCAAGCTTGCAAAGGAAATCTGCACTACAATGAAGTCTCACTTCCCCCCGGTCAAAAGGGCCATCTGAAAAAAGTGTAAAATCCAGAAAGGCAGGACAGGCCATGGAGAACTGGGAGCCTTGTTATGCTGATGGGCGGGATGTAAATTGCCAACAGCCACTCGGGAGAGGTGTATGGTGTTTCCTGAAACATCTAAAAAACAAAGCAACAGAGCCTAGGGCACTTCCACTTATGGTCCTATAGCTTAGGGAAATTAAAATCAAAAAGACACAGCCACCCCAAAATTTGGGAGGGCTCTGTTTACAAGAACCTCGTTTACGGTACAAGTTCAATATCGCAGAAAGTGAAAAATGGATAAAGAAGTTGTGGTACTTACGTACAATGCAATATCACTCAGCAATGAAATCTATGTCATCAGGCCCGTAGCAGCATAATGAGTGGATTCAGGTATGATGATTCTAACTGAAATAAGTCACACAGAAAAAGAAACATCATAAGATATCACTAATACACGGAATGTAAACTTGGCTACACAGGAACTGGATTACAAAACAGAACAGGGTCTCAAATTTAGAAAACCAACTTATGCTTGCTTAAGGGGAAAGGTGAGTTGGGGTGCTGCATAAAACCAGAGATTGAAATGAGCACAGATAAAGTTCCTTAAGCCAAATATAGAATAGACAAGAACTACTCCTTGCTCAACGAAATGGACACAACACCCCATATTAAACGCCTAAGAATGTACCTGACTAGTAAGTATCTTAAAACCTATGGATTGCTATGTCTCTGAAAGAAAATCAAGCGTGTGTACAGGGGCACAAACGCAGCAGTGATAGGATTGGAGAGGTTCGGTGAGCAAATGAAGACCCTTTGAAGTCATATTGCATGGTACCCATTCCACGGGTCTCAACTCTCCAGGTTTAAGGGATTCTTCCTTCAGCTAAAACATGCACATGGAACCCAGAGTATGATCAACCGTGTGATCGGGAGACGTGTTCCAATATGTCTCAGTTCTCGTACCCTGGTACTCGGGTGCAACATTCCACACGCTTTACTAACACTCTCCCGACTTGGAGAGTCAGTGCCTTTAACCTCCTGTTTGGCCCAGTTTGCAATTTCTGCGGAAGATGAACAGGAATAGGGAGAACCAATGAGAGACTAGGTGGAGGTATCTGGACGGGCAAATTTAACTCTCATTTCCCACCAGGAAGAGGAATTAACCAAAGGCTCAGCGTGCCGTGCCGGAACCAGATTAGGGCCTGAAGCAATCCTGCGGTGTTGCGGCCAGCTCACAAGAAAGCGAGTTGAAGAAAGGAGCTCAGGGGCACTGTAATTCACAAACCTGCAGAGTTATAAATGACAGCTATCGTCCAAAAATATACTGAAGTAAGGCTGCCAAGAGGACTTGAAAGCGGGGCAGAATTGCAGGAAACCGATTTCAGGAGGTAGACTGGAATTGCATTTAAAGCATAGGAAAAGAGGCAGAACGTCCACAATGATGCACTTGGCCAAAAAGGGCGTATGCGTTTTTTCCTGAATATATTCAGGAAAAAACGCATACGCCCTTTTTGGCCAACCAAGCAAGCTTGCAAAGGAAACCTGCACTACAATGAAGTCTCACTTCCCCCCGGTCAAAAGGGCCATCTGAAAAAAGTGTAAAATCCAGAAAGGCAGGACAGGCCATGGAGAACTGGGAGCCTTGTTATGCTGATGGGCGGGATGTAAATTGCCAAGAGCCACTCGGGAGAGGTGTATGGTGTTTCCTGAAACATCTAAAAAACAAAGCAACAGAGCCTAGGGCACTTCCACTTATGGTCCTATAGCTTAGGGAAATTAAAATCAAAAAGACACAGCCACCCCAAAGTTTGGGACGGCTCTGTTTACAAGAACCTCGTTTACGGTACAAGTTCAATATCGCAGAAAGTGAAAAATGGATAAAGAAGTTGTGGTACTTACGTACAATGCAATATCACTCAGCAATGAAATCTATGTCATCAGGCCCGTAGCAGCATAATGAGTGGATTCAGGTATGATGATTCTAACTGAAATAAGTCACACAGAAAAAGAAACATCATAAGATATCACTAATACACGGAATGTAAACTTGGCTACACAGGAACTGGATTACAAAACAGAACAGGGTCTCAAATTTAGAAAACCAACTTATGCTTGCTTAAGGGGAAAGGTGAGTTGGGGTGCTGCATCAAACCAGAGATTGAAATGAGCACAGATAAAGTTCCTTAAGCCAAATATGGAATAGACAAGAACTACTCCTTGCTCAACGAAATGGACTCAACACCCCATATTAAACGCCTAAGAATGTACCTGACTAGTAAGTATCTTAAAACCTATGGATTGCTATGTGTCTGAAAGAAAATCAAGCGTGTGTACAGGGGCATAAACGCAGCAGTGAGGGGATTGGAGAGGTTCGGTGAGCAAATGAAGACCCTTTGAAGTCATATTGCATGGTACCCATTCCACGGGACTCAACTCTCCAGGTTTAAGGGATTCTGCCTTCAGGTAAAACATGCACATGGAACCCAGAGTATGATCAACCGTGTGGTCGGGAGACATGTTCCAATATGTCTCAGTTCTCGTCCCCTGGTACTCGGGTGCAACATTCCAGACGCTTTACTAACACTCTCCCGACTTGGAGAGTCAGTGCCTTTAACCTCCTGTTTGGCCCAGTTTGCAATATCTGCGGAAGATGAACAGGAATAGGGAGAACCAATGAGAGACTAGCTGGAGGTGTCTGGACGGGCAAATTTAACTCTTATTTCCCACCAGGAAGAGGAATTAACCAAAGGCTCAGCGTGCCGTGCCGGAACCAGATTAGGGCCTGAAGCAATCCTGCGGTGTTGCGGCCAGCTCACAAGAAAGCGAGTTGAAGAAAGGAGCTCAGGGGCACTGTAATTCACAAACCTGCAGAGTTATAAATGACAGCTATCGTCCAAAAATATACTGAAGTAAGGCTGCCAAGAGGACTTGAAAACGGGGCAGAATTGCAGGAAACCGATTTCAGGAGGTAGACTGGAATTGCATTTAAAGCATAGGAAAAGAGGCAGAACGTCCACAATGATGCACTTGGCCAAAAAGGGCGTATGCGTTTTTTCCTGAATATATTCAGGAAAAAACGCATACGCACTTTTTGGCCAACCAAGCAAGCTTGCAAAGGAAATCTGCACTACAATGAAGTCTCACTTCCCCCCGGTCAAAAGGGCCATCTGAAAAAAGTGTAAAATCCAGAAAGGCAGGACAGGCCATGGAGAACTGGGAGCCTTGTTATGCTGATGGGCGGGATGTAAATTGCCAACAGCCACTCGGGAGAGGTGTATGGTGTTTCCTGAAACATCTAAAAAACAAAGCAACAGAGCCTAGGGCACTTCCACTTATGGTCCTATAGCTTAGGGAAATTAAAATCAAAAAGACACAGCCACCCCAAAGTTTGGGACGGCTCTGTTTACAAGAACCTCGTTTACGGTACAAGTTCAATATCGCAGAAAGTGAAAAATAGATAAAGAAGTTGTGGTACTTACGTACAATGCAATATCACTCAGCAATGAAATCTATGTCATCAGGCCCATAGCAGCATAATGAGTGGATTCAGGTATGATGATTCTAACTGAAATAAGTCACACAGAAAAAGAAACATCATAAGATATCACTAATACACGGAATATAAACTTGGCTACACAGGAACTGGATTACAAAACAGAACAGGGTCTCAAATTTAGAAAACCAACTTATGCTTGCTTAAGGGGAAAGGTGAGTTGGGGTGCTGCATCAAACCAGAGATTGAAATGAGCACAGATAAAGTTCCTTAAGCCAAATATGGAATAGACAAGAACTACTCCTTGCTCAACGAAATGGACTCAACACCCCATATTAAACGCCTAAGAATGTACCTGACTAGTAAGTATCTTAAAACCTATGGATTGCTATGTGTCTGAAAGAAAATCAAGCGTGTGTACAGGGGCATAAACGCAGCAGTGAGGGGATTGGAGAGGTTCGGTGAGCAAATGAAGACCCTTTGAAGTCATATTGCATGGTACCCATTCCACGGGACTCAACTCTCCAGGTTTAAGGGATTCTGCCTTCAGGTAAAACATGCACATGGAACCCAGAGTATGATCAACCGTGTGGTCGGGAGACATGTTCCAATATGTCTCAGTTCTCGTCCCCTGGTACTCGGGTGCAACATTCCAGACGCTTTACTAACACTCTCCCGACTTGGAGAGTCAGTGCCTTTAACCTCCTGTTTGGCCCAGTTTGCAATATCTGCGGAAGATGAACAGGAATAGGGAGAACCAATGAGAGACTAGCTGGAGGTGTCTGGACGGGCAAATTTAACTCTTATTTCCCACCAGGAAGAGGAATTAACCAAAGGCTCAGCGTGCCGTGCCGGAACCAGATTAGGGCCTGAAGCAATCCTGCGGTGTTGCGGCCAGCTCACAAGAAAGCGAGTTGAAGAAAGGAGCTCAGGGGCACTGTAATTCACAAACCTGCAGAGTTATAAATGACAGCTATCGTCCAAAAATATACTGAAGTAAGGCTGCCAAGAGGACTTGAAAACGGGGCAGAATTGCAGGAAACCGATTTCAGGAGGTAGACTGGAATTGCATTTAAAGCATAGGAAAAGAGGCAGAACGTCCACAATGATGCACTTGGCCAAAAAGGGCGTATGCGTTTTTTCCTGAATATATTCAGGAAAAAACACATACGCCCTTTTTGGCCAACCAAGCAAGCTTGCAAAGGAAATCTGCACTACAATGAAGTCTCACTTCCCCCCGGTCAAAAGGGCCATCTGAAAAAAGTGTAAAATCCAGAAAGGCAGGACAGGCCATGGAGAACTGGGAGCCTTGTTATGCTGATGGGCGGGATGTAAATTGCCAAGAGCCACTCGGGAGAGGTGTATGGTGTTTCCTGAAACATCTAAAAAACAAAGCAACAGAGCCTAGGGCACTTCCACTTATGGTCCTATAGCTTAGGGAAATTAAAATCAAAAAGACACAGCCACCCCAAAGTTTGGGACGGCTCTGTTTACAAGAACCTCGTTTACGGTACAAGTTCAATATCGCAGAAAGTGAAAAATGGATAAAGAAGTTGTGGTACTTACGTACAATGCAATATCACTCAGCAATGAAATCTATGTCATCAGGCCCGTAGCAGCATAATGAGTGCATTCAGGTATGATGATTCTAACTGAAATAAGTCACACAGAAAAAGAAACATCATAAGATATCACTAATACACGGAATGTAAACTTGGCTACACAGGAACTGGATAACAAAACAGAACAGGGTCTCAAATTTAGAAAACCAACTTATGCTTGCTTAAGGGGAAAGGTGAGTTGGGGTGCTGCATAAAACCAGAGATTGAAATGAGCACAGATAAAGTTCCTTAAGCCAAATATGGAATAGACAAGAACTACTCCTTGCTCAACGAAATGGACTCAACACCCCATATTAAACGCCTAAGAATGTACCTGACTAGTAAGTATCTTAAAACCTATGGATTGCTATGTGTCTGAAAGAAAATCAAGCGTGTGTACAGGGGCATAAACGCAGCAGTGATAGGATTGGAGAGGTTCGGTGAGCAAATGAAGACCCTTTGAAGTCATATTGCATGGTACCCATTCCACGGGACTCAACTCTCCAGGTTTAAGGGATTCTGCCTTCAGGTAAAACATGCACATGGAACCCAGAGTATGATCAACCGTGTGGTCGGGAGACATGTTCCAATATGTCTCAGTTCTCGTCCCCTGGTACTCGGGTGCAACATTCCAGACGCTTTACTAACACTCTCCCGACGTGGAGAGTCAGTGCCTTTAACCTCCTGTTTGGCCCATTTGCAATTTCTGAGGAAGATGAACAGGAATAGGGAGAACCAATGAGAGACTAGGTGGAGGTGTCTGGACGGGCAAATTTAACTCTCATTTCCCACCAGGAAGAGGAATTAACCAAAGGCTCAGCGTGCCGTGCCGGAACCAGATTAGGGCCTGAAGCAATCCTGCGGTGTTGCGGCCAGCTCACAAGAAAGCGAGTTGAAGAAAGGAGCTCAGGGGCACTGTAATTCACAAACCTGCAGAGTTATAAATGACAGCTATCGTCCAAAAATATACTGAAGTAAGGCTGCCAAGAGGACTTGAAAGCGGGGCAGAATTGCAGGAAACCGATTTCAGGAGGTAGACTGGAATTGCATTTAAAGCATAGGAAAAGAGGCAGAACGTCCACAATGATGCACTTGGCCAAAAAGGGCGTATGCGTTTTTTCCAGGAAAAAACGCATACGCCCTTTTTGGCCAACCAAGCAAGCTTGCAAAGGAAACCTGCACTACAATGAAGTCTCACTTCCCCCCGGTCAAAAGGGCCATCTGAAAAAAGTGTAAAATCCAGAAAGGCAGGACAGGCCATGGAGAACTGGGAGCCTTGTTATGCTGATGGGCGGGATGTAAATTGCCAACAGCCACTCGGGAGAGGTGTATGGTGTTTCCTGAAACATCTAAAAAACAAAGCAACAGAGCCTAGGGCACTTCCACTTATGGTCCTATAGCTTAGGGAAATTAAAATCAAAAAGACACAGCCACCCCAAAGTTTGGGACGGCTCTGTTTACAAGAACCTCGTTTACGGTACAAGTTCAATATCGCAGAAAGTGAAAAATGGATAAAGAAGTTGTGGTACTTACGTACAATGCAATATCACTCAGCAATGAAATCTATGTCATCAGGCCCGTAGCAGCATAATGAGTGGATTCAGGTATGATGATTCTAACTGAAATAAGTCACACAGAAAAAGAAACATCATAAGATATCACTAATACACGGAATGTAAACTTGGCTACACAGGAACTGGATTACAAAACAGAACAGGGTCTCAAATTTAGAAAACCAACTTATGCTTGCTTAAGGGGAAAGGTGAGTTGGGGTGCTGCATCAAACCAGAGATTGAAATGAGCACAGATAAAGTTCCTTAAGCCAAATATGGAATAGACAAGAACTACTCCTTGCTCAACGAAATGGACTCAACACCCCATATTAAACGCCTAAGAATGTACCTGACTAGTAAGTATCTTAAAACCTATGGATTGCTATGTCTCTGAAAGAAAATCAAGCGTGTGTACAGGGGCATAAATGCAGCAGTGATAGGATTGGAGAGGTTCGGTGAGCAAATGAAGACCCTTTGAAGTCATATTGCATGGTACCCATTCCACGGGTCTCAACTCTCCAGGTTTAAGGGATTCTGCCTTCAGGTAAAACATGCACGTGGAACCCAGAGTATGATCACCCGTGTGATCGGGAGACATGTTCCAATATGTCTCAGTTCTCGTCCCCTGGTACTCGGGTGCAACATTCCAGACGCTTTACTAACACTCTCCCGACTTGGAGAGTCAGTGCCTTTAACCTCCTGTTTGGCCCAGTTTGCAATTTCTGCAGAAGATGAACAGGAATAGGGAGAACCAATGAGAGACTAGCTGGAGGTGTCTGGACGGGCAAATTTAACTCTTATTTCCCACCAGGAAGAGGAATTAACCAAAGGCTCAGCATGCCGTGCCGGAACCAGATTAGGGCCTGAAGCAATCCTGCGGTGTTGCGGCCAGCTCACAAGAAAGCGAGTTGAAGAAAGGAGCTCAGGGGCACTGTAATTCACAAACCTGCAGAGTTATAAATGACAGCTATCGTCCAAAAATATACTGAAGTAAGGCTGCCAAGAGGACATGAAAACGGGGCAGAATTGCAGGAAACCGATTTCAGGAGGTAGACTGGAATTGCATTTAAAGCATAGGAAAAGAGGCAGAACGTCCACAATGATGCACTTGGCCAAAAAGGGCGTATGCGTTTTTTCCTGAATATATTCAGGAAAAAACGCATACGCCCTTTTTGGCCAACCAAGCAAGCTTGCAAAGGAAATCTGCACTACAATGAAGTCTCACTTCCCCCCCGGTCAAAAGGGCCATCTGAAAAAAGTGTAAAATCCAGAAAGGCAGGACAGGCCATGGAGAACTGGGAGCCTTGTTATGCTGATGGGCGGGATGTAAATTGCCAAGAGCCACTCGGGAGAGGTGTATGGTGTTTCCTGAAACATCTAAAAAACAAAGCAACAGAGCCTAGGGCACTTCCACTTATGGTCCTATAGCTTAGGGAAATTAAAATCAAAAAGACACAGCCACCCCAAAGTTTGGGACGGCTCTGTTTACAAGAACCTCGTTTACAGTACAAGTTCAATATCGCAGAAAGTGAAAAATGGATAAAGAAGTTGTGGTACTTACGTACAATGCAATATCACTCAGCAATGAAATCTATGTCATCAGGCCCATAGCAGCATAATGAGTGCATTCAGGTATGATGATTCTAACTGAAATAAGTCACACAGAAAAAGAAACATCATAAGATATCACTAATACACGGAATGTAAACTTGGCTACACAGGAACTGGATTACAAAACAGAACAGGGTCTCAAATTTAGAAAACCAACTTATGCTTGCTTAAGGGGAAAGGTGAGTTGGGGTGCTGCATCAAACCAGAGATTGAAATGAGCACAGATAAAGTTCCTTAAGCCAAATATGGAATAGACAAGAACTACTCCTTGCTCAACGAAATGGACTCAACACCCCATATTAAACGCCTAAGAATGTACCTGACTAGTAAGTATCTTAAAACCTATGGATTGCTATGTGTCTGAAAGAAAATCAAGCGTGTGTACAGGGGCATAAACGCAGCAGTGATAGGATTGGAGAGGTTCGGTGAGCAAATGAAGACCCTTTGAAGTCATATTGCATGGTACCCATTCCACGGGACTCAACTCTCCAGGTTTAAGGGATTCTGCCTTCAGGTAAAACATGCACATGGAACCCAGAGTATGATCAACCGTGTGGTCGGGAGACATGTTCCAATATGTCTCAGTTCTCGAACCCTGGTACTCGGGTGCAACATTCCAGACGCTTTACTAACACTCTCCCGACGTGGAGAGTCAGTGCCTTTAACCTCCTGTTTGGCCCATTTGCAATTTCTGAGGAAGATGAACAGGAATAGGGAGAACCAATGAGAGACTAGGTGGAGGTGTCTGGACGGGCAAATTTAACTCTCATTTCCCACCAGGAAGAGGAATTAACCAAAGGTTCAGCGTGCCGTGCCGGAACCAGATTAGGGCCTGAAGCAATCCTGCGGTGTTGCGGCCAGCTCACAAGAAAGCGAGTTGAAGAAAGGAGCTCAGGGGCACTGTAATTCACAAACCTGCAGAGTTATAAATGACAGCTATCGTCCAAAAATATACTGAAGTAAGGCTGCCAAGAGGACTTGAAAACGGGGCAGAATTGCAGGAAACCGATTTCAGGAGGTAGACTGGAATTGCATTTAAAGCATAGGAAAAGAGGCAGAACGTCCACAATGATGCACTTGGCCAAAAAGGGCGTATGCGTTTTTTCCTGAATATATTCAGGAAAAAACGCATACGCACTTTTTGGCCAACCAAGCAAGCTTGCAAAGGAAATCTGCACTACAATGAAGTCTCACTTCCCCCCGGTCAAAAGGGCCATCTGAAAAAAGTGTAAAATCCAGAAAGGCAGGACAGGCCATGGAGAACTGGGAGCCTTGTTATGCTGATGGGCGGGATGTAAATTGCCAACAGCCACTCGGGAGAGGTGTATGGTGTTTCCTGAAACATCTAAAAAACAAAGCAACAGAGCCTAGGGCACTTCCACTTATGGTCCTATAGCTTAGGGAAATTAAAATCAAAAAGACACAGCCACCCCAAAGTTTGGGACGGCTCTGTTTACAAGAACCTCGTTTACGGTACAAGTTCAATATCGCAGAAAGTGAAAAATAGATAAAGAAGTTGTGGTACTTACGTACAATGCAATATCACTCAGCAATGAAATCTATGTCATCAGGCCCATAGCAGCATAATGAGTGGATTCAGGTATGATGATTCTAACTGAAATAAGTCACACAGAAAAAGAAACATCATAAGATATCACTAATACACGGAATGTAAACTTGGCTACACAGGAACTGGATTACAAAACAGAACAGGGTCTCAAATTTAGAAAACCAACTTATGCTTGCTTAAGGGGAAAGGTGAGTTGGGGTGCTGCATCAAACCAGAGATTGAAATGAGCACAGATAAAGTTCCTTAAGCCAAATATGGAATAGACAAGAACTACTCCTTGCTCAACGAAATGGACTCAACACCCCATATTAAACGCCTAAGAATGTACCTGACTAGTAAGTATCTTAAAACCTATGGATTGCTATGTGTCTGAAAGAAAATCAAGCGTGTGTACAGGGGCATAAACGCAGCAGTGAGGGGATTGGAGAGGTTCGGTGAGCAAATGAAGACCCTTTGAAGTCATATTGCATGGTACCCATTCCACGGGACTCAACTCTCCAGGTTTAAGGGATTCTGCCTTCAGGTAAAACATGCACATGGAACCCAGAGTATGATCAACCGTGTGGTCGGGAGACATGTTCCAATATGTCTCAGTTCTCGTCCCCTGGTACTCGGGTGCAACATTCCAGACACTTTACTAACACTCTCCCGACGTGGAGAGTCAGTGCCTTTAACCTCCTGTTTGGCCCAGTTTGCAATTTCTGAGGAAGATGAACAGGAATAGGGAGAACCAATGAGAGACTAGGTGGAGGTGTCTGGACGGGCAAATTTAACTCTCATTTCCCACCAGGAAGAGGAATTAACCAAAGGCTCAGCGTGCCGTGCCGGAACCAGATTAGGGCCTGAAGCAATCCTGTGGTGTTGCGGCCAGCTCACAAGAAAGCGAGTTGAAGAAAGGAGCTCAGGGGCACTGTAATTCACAAACCTGCAGAGTTATAAATGACAGCTATCGTCCAAAAATATACTGAAGTAAGGCTGCCAAGAGGACTTGAAAGCGGGGCAGAATTGCAGGAAACCGATTTCAGGAGGTAGACTGGAATTGCATTTAAAGCATAGGAAAAGAGGCAGAACGTCCACAATGATGCACTTGGCCAAAAAGGGCGTATGCGTTTTTTCCTGAATATATTCAGGAAAAAACGCATACGCCCTTTTTTGCCAACCAAGCAAGCTTGCAAAGGAAATCTGCACTACAATGAAGTCTCACTTCCCCCCGGTCAAAAGTACCATCTGAAAAAAGTGTAAAATCCAAAAAGGCAGGACAGGCCATGGAGAACTGGGAGCCTTGTTATGCTGATGGGCGGGATGTAAATTGCCAACAGCCACTCGGGAGAGGTGTATGGTGTTTCCTGAAACATCTAAAAAACAAAGCAACAGAGCCTAGGGCACTTCCACTTATGGTCCTATAGCTTAGGGAAATTAAAATCAAAAAGACACAGCCACCCCAAAGTTTGGGACGGCTCTGTTTACAAGAACCTTGTTTACGGAACAAGTTCAATATCGCAGAAAGTGAAAAATGGATAAAGAAGTTGTGGTACTTACGTACAATGCAATATCACTCAGCAATGAAATCTATGTCATCAGGCCCGTAGCAGCATAATGAGTGGATTCAGGTATGATGATTCTAACTGAAATAAGTCACACAGAAAAAGAAACATCATAAGATATCACTAATACACGGAATGTAAACTTGGCTACACAATAACTGGATTACAAAACAGAACAGGGTGTCAAATTTAGAAAACCAACTTATGCTTGCTTAAGGGGAAAGGTGAGTTGGGGTGCTGCATCAAACCAGAGATTGAAATGAGCACAGATAAAGTTCCTTAAGCCAAATATGGAATAGACAAGAACTACTCCTTGCTCAACGAAATGGACTCAACACCCCATATTAAACGCCTAAGAATGTACCTGACTAGTAAGTATCTTAAAACCTATGGATTGCTATGTCTCTGAAAGAAAATCAAGCGTGTGTACAGGGGGACAAACGCAGCAGTGATAGGATTGGAGAGGTTCGGTGAGCAAATGAAGACCCTTTGAAGTCATATTGCATGGTACCCATTCCACGGGTCTCAACTCTCCAGGTTTAAGGGATTCTTCCTTCAGCTAAAACATGCACGTGGAACCCAGAGTATGATCAACCGTGTGATCGGGAGACGTGTTCCAATATGTCTCAGTTCTCGTCCCCTGGTACTCGGGTGCAACATTCCAGACGCTTTACTAACACTCTCCCGACTTGGAGAGTCAGTGCCTTTAACCTCCTGTTTGGCCCAGTTTGCAATTTCTGCGGAAGATGAACAGGAATAGGGAGAACCAATGAGAGACTAGCTGGAGGTGTCTGGACGGGCAAATTTAACTCTCATTTCCCACCAGGAAGAGGAATTAACCAAAGGCTCAGCGTGCCGTGCCGGAACCAGATTAGGGCCTGAAGCAATCCTGCGGTGTTGCGGCCAGCTCACAAGAAAGCGAGTTGAAGAAAGGAGCTCAGGGGCACTGTAATTCACAAACCTGCAGAGTTATAAATGACAGCTATCGTCCAAAAATATACTGAAGTAAGGCTGCCAAGAGGACTTGAAAGCGGGGCAGAATTGCAGGAAACCGATTTCAGGAGGTAGACTGGAATTGCATTTAAAGCATAGGGAAAGAGGCAGAACGTCCACAATGATGCACTTGGCCAAAAAGGGCGTATGCGTTTTTTCCTGAATATATTCAGGAAAAAACGCATACGCCCTTTTTGGCCAACCAAGCAAGCTTGCAAAGGAAATCTGCACTACAATGAAGTCTCACTTCCCCCCGGTCAAAAGGACCATCTGAAAAAAGTGTAAAATCCAGAAAGGCAGGACAGGCCATGGAGAACTGGGAGCCTTGTTATGCTGATGGGCGGGATGTAAATTGCCAAGAGCCACTCCGCAGAGGTGTATGGTGTTTCCTGAAACATCTAAAAAACAAAGCAACAGAGCCTAGGGCACTTCCACTTATGGTCCTATAGCTTAGGGAAATTAAAATCAAAAAGACACAGCCACCCCAAAGTTTGGGACGGCTCTGTTTACAAGAACCTCGTTTACGGAACAAGTTCAATATCGCAGAAAGTGAAAAATGGATAAAGAAGTTGTGGTACTTACGTACAATGCAATATCACTCAGCAATGAAATCTATGTCATCAGGCCCGTAGCAGCATAATGAGTGGATTCAGGTATGATGATTCTAACTGAAATAAGTCACACAGAAAAAGAAACATCATAAGATATCACTAATACACGGAATGTAAACTTGGCTACACAATAACTGGATTACAAAACAGAACAGGGTGTCAAATTTAGAAAACCAACTTATGCTTGCTTAAGGGGAAAGGTGAGTTGGGGTGCTGCATCAAACCAGAGATTGAAATGAGCACAGATAAAGTTCCTTAAGCCAAATATGGAATAGACAAGAACTACTCCTTGCTCAACGAAATGGACTCAACACCCCATATTAAACGCCTAAGAATGTACCTGACTAGTAAGTATCTTAAAACATATGGATTGCTATGTCTCTGAAAGAAAATCAAGCGTGTGTACAGGGGCATAAACGCAGCAGTGATAGGATTGGAGAGGTTCGGTGAGCAAATGAAGACCCTTTGAAGTCATATTGCATGGTATCCATTCCACGGGTCTCAACTCTCCAGGTTTAAGGGATTCTGCCTTCAGGTAAAACATGCACGTGGAACCCAGAGTATGATCAACCGTGTGATCGGGAGACGTGTTCCAATATGTCTCAGTTCTCGTCCCCTGGTACTCGGGTGCAACATTCCACACGCTTTACTAACACTCTCCCGACTTGGAGAGTCAGTGCCTTTAACCTCCTGTTTGGCCCAGTTTGCAATTTCTGCGGAAGATGTACAGGAATAGGGAGAACCAATGAGAGACTAGCTGGAGGTGTCTGGACGGGCAAATTTAACTCTCATTTCCCACCAGGAAGAGGAATTAACCAAAGGCTCAGCGTGCCGTGCCGGAACCAGATTAGGGCCTGAAGCAATCCTGCGGTGTTGCGGCCAGCTCACAAGAAAGCGAGTTGAAGAAAGGAGCTCAGGGGCACTGTAATTCACAAACCTGCAGAGTTATAAATGACAGCTATCGTCCAAAAATATACTGAAGTAAGGCTGCCAAGAGGACTTGAAAGCGGGGCAGAATTGCAGGAAACCGATTTCAGGAGGTAGACTGGAATTGCATTTAAAGCATAGGAAAAGAGGCAGAACGTCCACAATGATGCACTTGGCCAAAAAGGGCGTATGCGTTTTTTCCTGAATATATTCAGGAAAAAACGCATACGCCCTTTTTGGCCAACCAAGCAAGCTTGCAAAGGAAATCTGCACTACAATGAAGTCTCACTTCCCCCCGGTCAAAAGGGCCATCTGAAAAAAGTGTAAAATCCAGAAAGGCAAGACAGGCCATGGAGAACTGGGAACCTTGTTATGCTGATGGGCGGGATGTAAATTGCCAAGAGCCACTCCGCAGAGGTGTATGGTGTTTCCTGAAACATCTAAAAAACAAAGCAACAGAGCCTAGGGCACTTCCACTTATGGTCCTATAGCTTAGGGAAATTAAAATCAAAAAGACACAGCCACCCCAAAGTTTGGGACGGCTCTGTTTACAAAAACCTCGTTTACGGTACAAGTTCAATATCGCAGAAAGTGAAAAATGGATAAAGAAGTTGTGGTACTTACGTACAATGCAATATCACTCAGCAATGAAATCTATGTCATCAGGCCCGTAGCAGCATAATGAGTGGATTCAGGTATGATGATTCTAACTGAAATAAGTCACACAGAAAAAGAAACATCATAAGATATCACTAATACACGGAATGTAAACTTGGCTACACAGGAACTGGATTACAAAACAGAACAGGGTCTCAAATTTAGAAAACCAACTTATGCTTGCTTAAGGGGAAAGGTGAGTTGGGGTGCTGCATCAAACCAGAGATTGAAATGAGCACAGATAAAGTTCCTTAAGCCAAATATGGAATAGACAAGAACTACTCCTTGCTCAACGAAATGGACTCAACACCCCATATTAAACGCCTAAGAATGTACCTGACTAGTAAGTATCTTAAAACCTATGGATTGCTATGTCTCTGAAAGAAAATCAAGCGTGTGTACAGGGGCATAAATGCAGCAGTGATAGGATTGGAGAGGTTCGGTGAGCAAATGAAGACCCTTTGAAGTCATATTGCATGGTACCCATTCCACGGGTCTCAACTCTCCAGGTTTAAGGGATTCTGCCTTCAGGTAAAACATGCACGTGGAACCCAGAGTATGATCACCCGTGTGATCGGGAGACATGTTCCAATATGTCTCAGTTCTCGTCCCCTGGTACTCGGGTGCAACATTCCAGACGCTTTACTAACACTCTCCCGACTTGGAGAGTCAGTGCCTTTAACCTCCTGTTTGGCCCAGTTTGCAATTCCTGCGGAAGATGAACAGGAATAGGGAGAACCAATGAGAGACTAGCTGGAGGTGTCTGGACGGGCAAATTTAACTCTTATTTCCCACCAGGAAGAGGAATTAACCAAAGGCTCAGCATGCCGTGCCGGAACCAGATTAGGGCCTGAAGCAATCCTGCGGTGTTGCGGCCAGCTCACAAGAAAGCGAGTTGAAGAAAGGAGCTCAGGGGCACTGTAATTCACAAACCTGCAGAGTTATAAATGACAGCTATCGTCCAAAAATATACTGAAGTAAGGCTGCCAAGAGGACATGAAAACGGGGCAGAATTGCAGGAAACCGATTTCAGGAGGTAGACTGGAATTGCATTTAAAGCATAGGAAAAGAGGCAGAACGTCCACAATGATGCACTTGGCCAAAAAGGGCGTATGCGTTTTTTCCTGAATATATTCAGGAAAAAACGCATACGCCCTTTTTGGCCAACCAAGCAAGCTTGCAAAGGAAATCTGCACTACAATGAAGTCTCACTTCCCCCCGGTCAAAAGGGCCATCTGAAAAAAGTGTAAAATCCAGAAAGGCAGGACAGGCCATGGAGAACTGGGAGCCTTGTTATGCTGATGGGCGGGATGTAAATTGCCAAGAGCCACTCGGGAGAGGTGTATGGTGTTTCCTGAAACATCTAAAAAACAAAGCAACAGAGCCTAGGGCACTTCCACTTATGGTCCTATAGCTTAGGGAAATTAAAATCAAAAAGACACAGCCACCCCAAAGTTTGGGACGGCTCTGTTTACAAGAACCTCGTTTACGGTACAAGTTCAATATCGCAGAAAGTGAAAAATGGATAAAGAAGTTGTGGTACTTACGTACAATGCAATATCACTCAGCAATGAAATCTATGTCATCAGGCCCGTAGCAGCATAATGAGTGGATTCAGGTATGATGATTCTAAGTGAAATAAGTCACACAGAAAAAGAAACATCATAAGATATCACTAATACACGGGATGTAAACTTGGCTACACAGGAACTGGATTACAAAACAGAACAGGGTCTCAAATTTAGAAAACCAACTTATGCTTGCTTAAGGGGAAAGGTGAGTTGGGGTGCTGCATCAAACCAGAGATTGAAATGAGCACAGATAAAGTTCCTTAAGCCAAATATGGAATAGACAAGAACTACTCCTTGCTCAACGAAATGGACTCAACACCCCATATTAAACGCCTAAGAATGTACCTGACTAGTAAGTATCTTAAAACCTATGGATTGCTATGTGTCTGAAAGAAAATCAAGCGTGTGTACAGGGGCATAAACGCAGCAGTGATAGGATTGGAGAGGTTCGGTGAGCAAATGAAGACCCTTTGAAGTCATATTGCATGGTACCCATTCCACGGGACTCAACTCTCCAGGTTTAAGGGATTCTGCCTTCAGGTAAAACATGCACATGGAACCCAGAGTATGATCAACCGTGTGGTCGGGAGACATGTTCCAATATGTCTCAGTTCTCGAACCCTGGTACTCGGGTGCAACATTCCAGACGCTTTACTAACACTCTCCCGACGTGGAGAGTCAGTGCCTTTAACCTCCTGTTTGGCCCATTTGCAATTTCTGAGGAAGATGAACAGGAATAGGGAGAACCAATGAGAGACTAGGTGGAGGTGTCTGGACGGGCAAATTTAACTCTCATTTCCCACCAGGAAGAGGAATTAACCAAAGGTTCAGCGTGCCGTGCCGGAACCAGATTAGGGCCTGAAGCAATCCTGCGGTGTTGCGGCCAGCTCACAAGAAAGCGAGTTGAAGAAAGGAGCTCAGGGGCACTGTAATTCACAAACCTGCAGAGTTATAAATGACAGCTATCGTCCAAAAATATACTGAAGTAAGGCTGCCAAGAGGACTTGAAAACGGGGCAGAATTGCAGGAAACCGATTTCAGGAGGTAGACTGGAATTGCATTTAAAGCATAGGAAAAGAGGCAGAACGTCCACAATGATGCACTTGGCCAAAAAGGGCGTATGCGTTTTTTCCTGAATATATTCAGGAAAAAACGCATACGCACTTTTTGGCCAACCAAGCAAGCTTGCAAAGGAAATCTGCACTACAATGAAGTCTCACTTCCCCCCGGTCAAAAGGGCCATCTGAAAAAAGTGTAAAATCCAGAAAGGCAGGACAGGCCATGGAGAACTGGGAGCCTTGTTATGCTGATGGGCGGGATGTAAATTGCCAACAGCCACTCGGGAGAGGTGTATGGTGTTTCCTGAAACATCTAAAAAACAAAGCAACAGAGCCTAGGGCACTTCCACTTATGGTCCTATAGCTTAGGGAAATTAAAATCAAAAAGACACAGCCACCCCAAAGTTTGGGACGGCTCTGTTTACAAGAACCTCGTTTACGGTACAAGTTCAATATCGCAGAAAGTGAAAAATAGATAAAGAAGTTGTGGTACTTACGTACAATGCAATATCACTCAGCAATGAAATCTATGTCATCAGGCCCATAGCAGCATAATGAGTGGATTCAGGTATGATGATTCTAACTGAAATAAGTCACACAGAAAAAGAAACATCATAAGATATCACTAATACACGGAATGTAAACTTGGCTACACAGGAACTGGATTACAAAACAGAACAGGGTCTCAAATTTAGAAAACCAACTTATGCTTGCTTAAGGGGAAAGGTGAGTTGGGGTGCTGCATCAAACCAGAGATTGAAATGAGCACAGATAAAGTTCCTTAAGCCAAATATGGAATAGACAAGAACTACTCCTTGCTCAACGAAATGGACTCAACACCCCATATTAAACGCCTAAGAATGTACCTGACTAGTAAGTATCTTAAAACCTATGGATTGCTATGTGTCTGAAAGAAAATCAAGCGTGTGTACAGGGGCATAAACGCAGCAGTGAGGGGATTGGAGAGGTTCGGTGAGCAAATGAAGACCCTTTGAAGTCATATTGCATGGTACCCATTCCACGGGACTCAACTCTCCAGGTTTAAGGGATTCTGCCTTCAGGTAAAACATGCACATGGAACCCAGAGTATGATCAACCGTGTGGTCGGGAGACATGTTCCAATATGTCTCAGTTCTCGTCCCCTGGTACTCGGGTGCAACATTCCAGACACTTTACTAACACTCTCCCGACGTGGAGAGTCAGTGCCTTTAACCTCCTGTTTGGCCCAGTTTGCAATTTCTGAGGAAGATGAACAGGAATAGGGAGAACCAATGAGAGACTAGGTGGAGGTGTCTGGACGGGCAAATTTAACTCTCATTTCCCACCAGGAAGAGGAATTAACCAAAGGCTCAGCGTGCCGTGCCGGAACCAGATTAGGGCCTGAAGCAATCCTGTGGTGTTGCGGCCAGCTCACAAGAAAGCGAGTTGAAGAAAGGAGCTCAGGGGCACTGTAATTCACAAACCTGCAGAGTTATAAATGACAGCTATCGTCCAAAAATATACTGAAGTAAGGCTGCCAAGAGGACTTGAAAGCGGGGCAGAATTGCAGGAAACCGATTTCAGGAGGTAGACTGGAATTGCATTTAAAGCATAGGAAAAGAGGCAGAACGTCCACAATGATGCACTTGGCCAAAAAGGGCGTATGCGTTTTTTCCTGAATATATTCAGGAAAAAACGCATACGCCCTTTTTTGCCAACCAAGCAAGCTTGCAAAGGAAATCTGCACTACAATGAAGTCTCACTTCCCCCCGGTCAAAAGTACCATCTGAAAAAAGTGTAAAATCCAAAAAGGCAGGACAGGCCATGGAGAACTGGGAGCCTTGTTATGCTGATGGGCGGGATGTAAATTGCCAACAGCCACTCGGGAGAGGTGTATGGTGTTTCCTGAAACATCTAAAAAACAAAGCAACAGAGCCTAGGGCACTTCCACTTATGGTCCTATAGCTTAGGGAAATTAAAATCAAAAAGACACAGCCACCCCAAAGTTTGGGACGGCTCTGTTTACAAGAACCTTGTTTACGGAACAAGTTCAATATCGCAGAAAGTGAAAAATGGATAAAGAAGTTGTGGTACTTACGTACAATGCAATATCACTCAGCAATGAAATCTATGTCATCAGGCCCGTAGCAGCATAATGAGTGGATTCAGGTATGATGATTCTAACTGAAATAAGTCACACAGAAAAAGAAACATCATAAGATATCACTAATACACGGAATGTAAACTTGGCTACACAATAACTGGATTACAAAACAGAACAGGGTGTCAAATTTAGAAAACCAACTTATGCTTGCTTAAGGGGAAAGGTGAGTTGGGGTGCTGCATCAAACCAGAGATTGAAATGAGCACAGATAAAGTTCCTTAAGCCAAATATGGAATAGACAAGAACTACTCCTTGCTCAACGAAATGGACTCAACACCCCATATTAAACGCCTAAGAATGTACCTGACTAGTAAGTATCTTAAAACCTATGGATTGCTATGTCTCTGAAAGAAAATCAAGCGTGTGTACAGGGGGACAAACGCAGCAGTGATAGGATTGGAGAGGTTCGGTGAGCAAATGAAGACCCTTTGAAGTCATATTGCATGGTACCCATTCCACGGGTCTCAACTCTCCAGGTTTAAGGGATTCTTCCTTCAGCTAAAACATGCACGTGGAACCCAGAGTATGATCAACCGTGTGATCGGGAGACGTGTTCCAATATGTCTCAGTTCTCGTCCCCTGGTACTCGGGTGCAACATTCCAGACGCTTTACTAACACTCTCCCGACTTGGAGAGTCAGTGCCTTTAACCTCCTGTTTGGCCCAGTTTGCAATTTCTGCGGAAGATGAACAGGAATAGGGAGAACCAATGAGAGACTAGCTGGAGGTGTCTGGACGGGCAAATTTAACTCTCATTTCCCACCAGGAAGAGGAATTAACCAAAGGCTCAGCGTGCCGTGCCGGAACCAGATTAGGGCCTGAAGCAATCCTGCGGTGTTGCGGCCAGCTCACAAGAAAGCGAGTTGAAGAAAGGAGCTCAGGGGCACTGTAATTCACAAACCTGCAGAGTTATAAATGACAGCTATCGTCCAAAAATATACTGAAGTAAGGCTGCCAAGAGGACTTGAAAGCGGGGCAGAATTGCAGGAAACCGATTTCAGGAGGTAGACTGGAATTGCATTTAAAGCATAGGGAAAGAGGCAGAACGTCCACAATGATGCACTTGGCCAAAAAGGGCGTATGCGTTTTTTCCTGAATATATTCAGGAAAAAACGCATACGCCCTTTTTGGCCAACCAAGCAAGCTTGCAAAGGAAATCTGCACTACAATGAAGTCTCACTTCCCCCCGGTCAAAAGGACCATCTGAAAAAAGTGTAAAATCCAGAAAGGCAGGACAGGCCATGGAGAACTGGGAGCCTTGTTATGCTGATGGGCGGGATGTAAATTGCCAAGAGCCACTCCGCAGAGGTGTATGGTGTTTCCTGAAACATCTAAAAAACAAAGCAACAGAGCCTAGGGCACTTCCACTTATGGTCCTATAGCTTAGGGAAATTAAAATCAAAAAGACACAGCCACCCCAAAGTTTGGGACGGCTCTGTTTACAAGAACCTCGTTTACGGAACAAGTTCAATATCGCAGAAAGTGAAAAATGGATAAAGAAGTTGTGGTACTTACGTACAATGCAATATCACTCAGCAATGAAATCTATGTCATCAGGCCCGTAGCAGCATAATGAGTGGATTCAGGTATGATGATTCTAACTGAAATAAGTCACACAGAAAAAGAAACATCATAAGATATCACTAATACACGGAATGTAAACTTGGCTACACAATAACTGGATTACAAAACAGAACAGGGTGTCAAATTTAGAAAACCAACTTATGCTTGCTTAAGGGGAAAGGTGAGTTGGGGTGCTGCATCAAACCAGAGATTGAAATGAGCACAGATAAAGTTCCTTAAGCCAAATATGGAATAGACAAGAACTACTCCTTGCTCAACGAAATGGACTCAACACCCCATATTAAACGCCTAAGAATGTACCTGACTAGTAAGTATCTTAAAACATATGGATTGCTATGTCTCTGAAAGAAAATCAAGCGTGTGTACAGGGGCATAAACGCAGCAGTGATAGGATTGGAGAGGTTCGGTGAGCAAATGAAGACCCTTTGAAGTCATATTGCATGGTATCCATTCCACGGGTCTCAACTCTCCAGGTTTAAGGGATTCTGCCTTCAGGTAAAACATGCACGTGGAACCCAGAGTATGATCAACCGTGTGATCGGGAGACGTGTTCCAATATGTCTCAGTTCTCGTCCCCTGGTACTCGGGTGCAACATTCCACACGCTTTACTAACACTCTCCCGACTTGGAGAGTCAGTGCCTTTAACCTCCTGTTTGGCCCAGTTTGCAATTTCTGCGGAAGATGTACAGGAATAGGGAGAACCAATGAGAGACTAGCTGGAGGTGTCTGGACGGGCAAATTTAACTCTCATTTCCCACCAGGAAGAGGAATTAACCAAAGGCTCAGCGTGCCGTGCCGGAACCAGATTAGGGCCTGAAGCAATCCTGCGGTGTTGCGGCCAGCTCACAAGAAAGCGAGTTGAAGAAAGGAGCTCAGGGGCACTGTAATTCACAAACCTGCAGAGTTATAAATGACAGCTATCGTCCAAAAATATACTGAAGTAAGGCTGCCAAGAGGACTTGAAAGCGGGGCAGAATTGCAGGAAACCGATTTCAGGAGGTAGACTGGAATTGCATTTAAAGCATAGGAAAAGAGGCAGAACGTCCACAATGATGCACTTGGCCAAAAAGGGCGTATGCGTTTTTTCCTGAATATATTCAGGAAAAAACGCATACGCCCTTTTTGGCCAACCAAGCAAGCTTGCAAAGGAAATCTGCACTACAATGAAGTCTCACTTCCCCCCGGTCAAAAGGGCCATCTGAAAAAAGTGTAAAATCCAGAAAGGCAAGACAGGCCATGGAGAACTGGGAACCTTGTTATGCTGATGGGCGGGATGTAAATTGCCAAGAGCCACTCCGCAGAGGTGTATGGTGTTTCCTGAAACATCTAAAAAACAAAGCAACAGAGCCTAGGGCACTTCCACTTATGGTCCTATAGCTTAGGGAAATTAAAATCAAAAAGACACAGCCACCCCAAAGTTTGGGACGGCTCTGTTTACAAAAACCTCGTTTACGGTACAAGTTCAATATCGCAGAAAGTGAAAAATGGATAAAGAAGTTGTGGTACTTACGTACAATGCAATATCACTCAGCAATGAAATCTATGTCATCAGGCCCGTAGCAGCATAATGAGTGGATTCAGGTATGATGATTCTAACTGAAATAAGTCACACAGAAAAAGAAACATCATAAGATATCACTAATACACGGAATGTAAACTTGGCTACACAGGAACTGGATTACAAAACAGAACAGGGTCTCAAATTTAGAAAACCAACTTATGCTTGCTTAAGGGGAAAGGTGAGTTGGGGTGCTGCATCAAACCAGAGATTGAAATGAGCACAGATAAAGTTCCTTAAGCCAAATATGGAATAGACAAGAACTACTCCTTGCTCAACGAAATGGACTCAACACCCCATATTAAACGCCTAAGAATGTACCTGACTAGTAAGTATCTTAAAACCTATGGATTGCTATGTCTCTGAAAGAAAATCAAGCGTGTGTACAGGGGCATAAATGCAGCAGTGATAGGATTGGAGAGGTTCGGTGAGCAAATGAAGACCCTTTGAAGTCATATTGCATGGTACCCATTCCACGGGTCTCAACTCTCCAGGTTTAAGGGATTCTGCCTTCAGGTAAAACATGCACGTGGAACCCAGAGTATGATCACCCGTGTGATCGGGAGACATGTTCCAATATGTCTCAGTTCTCGTCCCCTGGTACTCGGGTGCAACATTCCAGACGCTTTACTAACACTCTCCCGACTTGGAGAGTCAGTGCCTTTAACCTCCTGTTTGGCCCAGTTTGCAATTCCTGCGGAAGATGAACAGGAATAGGGAGAACCAATGAGAGACTAGCTGGAGGTGTCTGGACGGGCAAATTTAACTCTTATTTCCCACCAGGAAGAGGAATTAACCAAAGGCTCAGCATGCCGTGCCGGAACCAGATTAGGGCCTGAAGCAATCCTGCGGTGTTGCGGCCAGCTCACAAGAAAGCGAGTTGAAGAAAGGAGCTCAGGGGCACTGTAATTCACAAACCTGCAGAGTTATAAATGACAGCTATCGTCCAAAAATATACTGAAGTAAGGCTGCCAAGAGGACATGAAAACGGGGCAGAATTGCAGGAAACCGATTTCAGGAGGTAGACTGGAATTGCATTTAAAGCATAGGAAAAGAGGCAGAACGTCCACAATGATGCACTTGGCCAAAAAGGGCGTATGCGTTTTTTCCTGAATATATTCAGGAAAAAACGCATACGCCCTTTTTGGCCAACCAAGCAAGCTTGCAAAGGAAATCTGCACTACAATGAAGTCTCACTTCCCCCCGGTCAAAAGGGCCATCTGAAAAAAGTGTAAAATCCAGAAAGGCAGGACAGGCCATGGAGAACTGGGAGCCTTGTTATGCTGATGGGCGGGATGTAAATTGCCAAGAGCCACTCGGGAGAGGTGTATGGTGTTTCCTGAAACATCTAAAAAACAAAGCAACAGAGCCTAGGGCACTTCCACTTATGGTCCTATAGCTTAGGGAAATTAAAATCAAAAAGACACAGCCACCCCAAAGTTTGGGACGGCTCTGTTTACAAGAACCTCGTTTACAGTACAAGTTCAATATCGCAGAAAGTGAAAAATGGATAAAGAAGTTGTGGTACTTACGTACAATGCAATATCACTCAGCAATGAAATCTATGTCATCAGGCCCATAGCAGCATAATGAGTGCATTCAGGTATGATGATTCTAACTGAAATAAGTCACACAGAAAAAGAAACATCATAAGATATCACTAATACACGGAATGTAAACTTGGCTACACAGGAACTGGATTACAAAACAGAACAGGGTCTCAAATTTAGAAAACCAACTTATGCTTGCTTAAGGGGAAAGGTGAGTTGGGGTGCTGCATCAAACCAGAGATTGAAATGAGCACAGATAAAGTTCCTTAAGCCAAATATGGAATAGACAAGAACTACTCCTTGCTCAACGAAATGGACTCAACACCCCATATTAAACGCCTAAGAATGTACCTGACTAGTAAGTATCTTAAAACCTATGGATTGCTATGTGTCTGAAAGAAAATCAAGCGTGTGTACAGGGGCATAAACGCAGCAGTGATAGGATTGGAGAGGTTCGGTGAGCAAATGAAGACCCTTTGAAGTCATATTGCATGGTACCCATTCCACGGGACTCAACTCTCCAGGTTTAAGGGATTCTGCCTTCAGGTAAAACATGCACATGGAACCCAGAGTATGATCAACCGTGTGGTCGGGAGACATGTTCCAATATGTCTCAGTTCTCGTCCCCTGGTACTCGGGTGCAACATTCCAGACGCTTTACTAACACTCTCCCGACGTGGAGAGTCAGTGCCTTTAACCTCCTGTTTGGCCCATTTGCAATTTCTGAGGAAGATGAACAGGAATAGGGAGAACCAATGAGAGACTAGGTGGAGGTGTCTGGACGGGCAAATTTAACTCTCATTTCCCACCAGGAAGAGGAATTAACCAAAGGCTCAGCGTGCCGTGCCGGAACCAGATTAGGGCCTGAAGCAATCCTGCGGTGTTGCGGCCAGCTCACAAGAAAGCGAGTTGAAGAAAGGAGCTCAGGGGCACTGTAATTCACAAACCTGCAGAGTTATAAATGACAGCTATCGTCCAAAAATATACTGAAGTAAGGCTGCCAAGAGGACTTGAAAGCGGGGCAGAATTGCAGGAAACCGATTTCAGGAGGTAGACTGGAATTGCATTTAAAGCATAGGAAAAGAGGCAGAACGTCCACAATGATGCACTTGGCCAAAAAGGGCGTATGCGTTTTTTCCAGGAAAAAACGCATACGCCCTTTTTGGCCAACCAAGCAAGCTTGCAAAGGAAACCTGCACTACAATGAAGTCTCACTTCCCCCCGGTCAAAAGGGCCATCTGAAAAAAGTGTAAAATCCAGAAAGGCAGGACAGGCCATGGAGAACTGGGAGCCTTGTTATGCTGATGGGCGGGATGTAAATTGCCAACAGCCACTCGGGAGAGGTGTATGGTGTTTCCTGAAACATCTAAAAAACAAAGCAACAGAGCCTAGGGCACTTCCACTTATGGTCCTATAGCTTAGGGAAATTAAAATCAAAAAGACACAGCCACCCCAAAGTTTGGGACGGCTCTGTTTACAAGAACCTCGTTTACGGTACAAGTTCAATATCGCAGAAAGTGAAAAATGGATAAAGAAGTTGTGGTACTTACGTACAATGCAATATCACTCAGCAATGAAATCTATGTCATCAGGCCCGTAGCAGCATAATGAGTGGATTCAGGTATGATGATTCTAACTGAAATAAGTCACACAGAAAAAGAAACATCATAAGATATCACTAATACACGGAATGTAAACTTGGCTACACAGGAACTGGATTACAAAACAGAACAGGGTCTCAAATTTAGAAAACCAACTTATGCTTGCTTAAGGGGAAAGGTGAGTTGGGGTGCTGCATCAAACCAGAGATTGAAATGAGCACAGATAAAGTTCCTTAAGCCAAATATGGAATAGACAAGAACTACTCCTTGCTCAACGAAATGGACTCAACACCCCATATTAAACGCCTAAGAATGTACCTGACTAGTAAGTATCTTAAAACCTATGGATTGCTATGTCTCTGAAAGAAAATCAAGCGTGTGTACAGGGGCATAAATGCAGCAGTGATAGGATTGGAGAGGTTCGGTGAGCAAATGAAGACCCTTTGAAGTCATATTGCATGGTACCCATTCCACGGGTCTCAACTCTCCAGGTTTAAGGGATTCTGCCTTCAGGTAAAACATGCACGTGGAACCCAGAGTATGATCACCCGTGTGATCGGGAGACATGTTCCAATATGTCTCAGTTCTCGTCCCCTGGTACTCGGGTGCAACATTCCAGACGCTTTACTAACACTCTCCCGACTTGGAGAGTCAGTGCCTTTAACCTCCTGTTTGGCCCAGTTTGCAATTTCTGCGGAAGATGAACAGGAATAGGGAGAACCAATGAGAGACTAGCTGGAGGTGTCTGGACGGGCAAATTTAACTCTTATTTCCCACCAGGAAGAGGAATTAACCAAAGGCTCAGCATGCCGTGCCGGAACCAGATTAGGGCCTGAAGCAATCCTGCGGTGTTGCGGCCAGCTCACAAGAAAGCGAGTTGAAGAAAGGAGCTCAGGGGCACTGTAATTCACAAACCTGCAGAGTTATAAATGACAGCTATCGTCCAAAAATATACTGAAGTAAGGCTGCCAAGAGGACATGAAAACGGGGCAGAATTGCAGGAAACCGATTTCAGGAGGTAGACTGGAATTGCATTTAAAGCATAGGAAAAGAGGCAGAACGTCCACAATGATGCACTTGGCCAAAAAGGGCGTATGCGTTTTTTCCTGAATATATTCAGGAAAAAACGCATACGCCCTTTTTGGCCAACCAAGCAAGCTTGCAAAGGAAATCTGCACTACAATGAAGTCTCACTTCCCCCCGGTCAAAAGGGCCATCTGAAAAAAGTGTAAAATCCAGAAAGGCAGGACAGGCCATGGAGAACTGGGAGCCTTGTTATGCTGATGGGCGGGATGTAAATTGCCAAGAGCCACTCGGGAGAGGTGTATGGTGTTTCCTGAAACATCTAAAAAACAAAGCAACAGAGCCTAGGGCACTTCCACTTATGGTCCTATAGCTTAGGGAAATTAAAATCAAAAAGACACAGCCACCCCAAAGTTTGGGACGGCTCTGTTTACAAGAACCTCGTTTACAGTACAAGTTCAATATCGCAGAAAGTGAAAAATGGATAAAGAAGTTGTGGTACTTACGTACAATGCAATATCACTCAGCAATGAAATCTATGTCATCAGGCCCATAGCAGCATAATGAGTGCATTCAGGTATGATGATTCTAACTGAAATAAGTCACACAGAAAAAGAAACATCATAAGATATCACTAATACACGGAATGTAAACTTGGCTACACAGGAACTGGATTACAAAACAGAACAGGGTCTCAAATTTAGAAAACCAACTTATGCTTGCTTAAGGGGAAAGGTGAGTTGGGGTGCTGCATCAAACCAGAGATTGAAATGAGCACAGATAAAGTTCCTTAAGCCAAATATGGAATAGACAAGAACTACTCCTTGCTCAACGAAATGGACTCAACACCCCATATTAAACGCCTAAGAATGTACCTGACTAGTAAGTATCTTAAAACCTATGGATTGCTATGTGTCTGAAAGAAAATCAAGCGTGTGTACAGGGGCATAAACGCAGCAGTGATAGGATTGGAGAGGTTCGGTGAGCAAATGAAGACCCTTTGAAGTCATATTGCATGGTACCCATTCCACGGGACTCAACTCTCCAGGTTTAAGGGATTCTGCCTTCAGGTAAAACATGCACATGGAACCCAGAGTATGATCAACCGTGTGGTCGGGAGACATGTTCCAATATGTCTCAGTTCTCGTCCCCTGGTACTCGGGTGCAACATTCCAGACGCTTTACTAACACTCTCCCGACGTGGAGAGTCAGTGCCTTTAACCTCCTGTTTGGCCCATTTGCAATTTCTGAGGAAGATGAACAGGAATAGGGAGAACCAATGAGAGACTAGGTGGAGGTGTCTGGACGGGCAAATTTAACTCTCATTTCCCACCAGGAAGAGGAATTAACCAAAGGCTCAGCGTGCCGTGCCGGAACCAGATTAGGGCCTGAAGCAATCCTGCGGTGTTGCGGCCAGCTCACAAGAAAGCGAGTTGAAGAAAGGAGCTCAGGGGCACTGTAATTCACAAACCTGCAGAGTTATAAATGACAGCTATCGTCCAAAAATATACTGAAGTAAGGCTGCCAAGAGGACTTGAAAACGGGGCAGAATTGCAGGAAACCGATTTCAGGAGGTAGACTGGAATTGCATTTAAAGCATAGGAAAAGAGGCAGAACGTCCACAATGATGCACTTGGCCAAAAAGGGCGTATGCGTTTTTTCCTGAATATATTCAGGAAAAAACGCATACGCACTTTTTGGCCAACCAAGCAAGCTTGCAAAGGAAATCTGCACTACAATGAAGTCTCACTTCCCCCCGGTCAAAAGGGCCATCTGAAAAAAGTGTAAAATCCAGAAAGGCAGGACAGGCCATGGAGAACTGGGAGCCTTGTTATGCTGATGGGCGGGATGTAAATTGCCAACAGCCACTCGGGAGAGGTGTATGGTGTTTCCTGAAACATCTAAAAAACAAAGCAACAGAGCCTAGGGCACTTCCACTTATGGTCCTATAGCTTAGGGAAATTAAAATCAAAAAGACACAGCCACCCCAAAGTTTGGGACGGCTCTGTTTACAAGAACCTCGTTTACGGTACAAGTTCAATATTGCAGAAAGTGAAAAATGGATAAAGAAGTTGTGGTACTTACGTACAATGCAATATCACTCAGCAATGAAATCTATGTCATCAGGCCCATAGCAACATAATGAGTGGATTCAGGTATGATGATTCTAACTGAAATAAGTCACACAGAAAAAGAAACATCATAAGATATCACTAATACACGGAATGTAAACTTGGCTACACAGGAACTGGATTACAAAACAGAACAGGGTCTCAAATTTAGAAAACCAACTTATGCTTGCTTAAGGGGAAAGGTGAGTTGGGGTGCTGCATCAAACCAGAGATTGAAATGAGCACAGATAAAGTTCCTTAAGCCAAATATGGAATAGACAAGAACTACTCCTTGCTCAACGAAATGGACTCAACACCCCATATTAAACGCCTAAGAATGTACCTGACTAGTAAGTATCTTAAAACCTATGGATTGCTATGTGTCTGAAAGAAAATCAAGCGTGTGTACAGGGGCATAAACGCAGCAGTGAGGGGATTGGAGAGGTTCGGTGAGCAAATGAAGACCCTTTGAAGTCATATTGCATGGTACCCATTCCACGGGACTCAACTCTCCAGGTTTAAGGGATTCTGCCTTCAGGTAAAACATGCACATGGAACCCAGAGTATGATCAACCGTGTGGTCGGGAGACATGTTCCAATATGTCTCAGTTCTCGTCCCCTGGTACTCGGGTGCAACATTCCAGACACTTTACTAACACTCTCCCGACGTGGAGAGTCAGTGCCTTTAACCTCCTGTTTGGCCCAGTTTGCAATTTCTGAGGAAGATGAACAGGAATAGGGAGAACCAATGAGAGACTAGGTGGAGGTGTCTGGACGGGCAAATTTAACTCTCATTTCCCACCAGGAAGAGGAATTAACCAAAGGCTCAGCGTGCCGTGCCGGAACCAGATTAGGGCCTGAAGCAATCCTGTGGTGTTGCGGCCAGCTCACAAGAAAGCGAGTTGAAGAAAGGAGCTCAGGGGCACTGTAATTCACAAACCTGCAGAGTTATAAATGACAGCTATCGTCCAAAAATATACTGAAGTAAGGCTGCCAAGAGGACTTGAAAGCGGGGCAGAATTGCAGGAAACCGATTTCAGGAGGTAGACTGGAATTGCATTTAAAGCATAGGAAAAGAGGCAGAACGTCCACAATGATGCACTTGGCCAAAAAGGGCGTATGCGTTTTTTCCTGAATATATTCAGGAAAAAACGCATACGCCCTTTTTGGCCAACCAAGCAAGCTTGCAAAGGAAATCTGCACTACAATGAAGTCTCACTTCCCCCCGGTCAAAAGGGCCATCTGAAAAAAGTGTAAAATCCAGAAAGGCAGGACAGGCCATGGAGAACTGGGAGCCTTGTTATGCTGATGGGCGGGATGTAAATTGCCAACAGCCACTCGGGAGAGGTGTATGGTGTTTCCTGAAACATCTAAAAAACAAAGCAACAGAGCCTAGGGCACTTCCACTTATGGTCCTATAGCTTAGGGAAATTAAAATCAAAAAGACACAGCCACCCCAAAGTTTGGGACGGCTCTGTTTACAAGAACCTTGTTTACGGAACAAGTTCAATATCGCAGAAAGTGAAAAATGGATAAAGAAGTTGTGGTACTTACGTACAATGCAATATCACTCAGCAATGAAATCTATGTCATCAGGCCCGTAGCAGCATAATGAGTGGATTCAAGTATGATGATTCTAACTGAAATAAGTCACACAGAAAAAGAAATATCATAAGATATCACTAATACACGGGATGTAAACTTGGCTACACAGGAACTGGATTACAAAACAGAACAGGGTCTCAAATTTAGAAAAACCAACTTATGCTTGCTTAAGGGGAAAGGTGAGTTGGGGTGCTGCATCAAACCAGAGATTGAAATGAGCACAGATAAAGTTCCTTAAGCCAAATATAGAATAGACAAGAACTACTCCTTGCTCAACGAAATGGACTCAACACCCCATATTAAACGCCTAAGAATGTACCTGACTAGTAAGTATCTTAAAACCTATGGATTGCTATGTCTCTGAAAGAAAATCAAGCGTGTGTACAGGGGGACAAACGCAGCAGTGATAGGATTGGAGAGGTTCGGTGAGCAAATGAAGACCCTTTGAAGTCATATTGCATGGTACCCATTCCACGGGTCTCAACTCTCCAGGTTTAAGGGATTCTTCCTTCAGCTAAAACATGCACGTGGAACCCAGAGTATGATCAACCGTGTGATCGGGAGACGTGTTCCAATATGTCTCAGTTCTCGTCCCCTGGTACTCGGGTGCAACATTCCAGACGCTTTACTAACACTCTCCCGACTTGGAGAGTCAGTGCCTTTAACCTCCTGTTTGGCCCAGTTTGCAATTTCTGCGGAAGATGAACAGGAATAGGGAGAACCAATGAGAGACTAGGTGGAGGTGTCTGGACGGGCAAATTTAACTCTCATTTCCAACCAGGAAGAGGAATTAACCAAAGGCTCAGCGTGCCGTGCCGGAACCAGATTAGGGCCTGAAGCAATCCTGCGGTGTTGCGGCCAGCTCACAAGAAAGCGAGTTGAAGAAAGGAGCTCAGGGGCACTGTAATTCACAAACCTGCAGAGTTATAAATGACAGCTATCGTCCAAAAATATACTGAAGTAAGGCTGCCAAGAGGACTTGAAAACGGGGCAGAATTGCAGGAAACCGATTTCAGGAGGTAGACTGGAATTGCATTTAAAGCATAGGAAAAGAGGCAGAACGTCCACAATGATGCACTTGGCCAAAAAGGGCGTATGCGTTTTTTCCTGAATATATTCAGGAAAAAACGCATACGCACTTTTTGGCCAACCAAGCAAGCTTGCAAAGGAAATCTGCACTACAATGAAGTCTCACTTCCCCCCGGTCAAAAGGGCCATCTGAAAAAAGTGTAAAATCCAGAAAGGCAGGACAGGCCATGGAGAACTGGGAGCCTTGTTATGCTGATGGGCGGGATGTAAATTGCCAACAGCCACTCGGGAGAGGTGTATGGTGTTTCCTGAAACATCTAAAAAACAAAGCAACAGAGCCTAGGGCACTTCCACTTATGGTCCTATAGCTTAGGGAAATTAAAATCAAAAAGACACAGCCACCCCAAAGTTTGGGACGGCTCTGTTTACAAGAACCTCGTTTACGGTACAAGTTCAATATCGCAGAAAGTGAAAAATAGATAAAGAAGTTGTGGTACTTACGTACAATGCAATATCACTCAGCAATGAAATCTATGTCATCAGGCCCATAGCAGCATAATGAGTGGATTCAGGTATGATGATTCTAACTGAAATAAGTCACACAGAAAAAGAAACATCATAAGATATCACTAATACACGGAATGTAAACTTGGCTACACAGGAACTGGATTACAAAACAGAACAGGGTCTCAAATTTAGAAAACCAACTTATGCTTGCTTAAGGGGAAAGGTGAGTTGGGGTGCTGCATCAAACCAGAGATTGAAATGAGCACAGATAAAGTTCCTTAAGCCAAATATGGAATAGACAAGAACTACTCCTTGCTCAACGAAATGGACTCAACACCCCATATTAAACGCCTAAGAATGTACCTGACTAGTAAGTATCTTAAAACCTATGGATTGCTATGTGTCTGAAAGAAAATCAAGCGTGTGTACAGGGGCATAAACGCAGCAGTGAGGGGATTGGAGAGGTTCGGTGAGCAAATGAAGACCCTTTGAAGTCATATTGCATGGTACCCATTCCACGGGACTCAACTCTCCAGGTTTAAGGGATTCTGCCTTCAGGTAAAACATGCACATGGAACCCAGAGTATGATCAACCGTGTGGTCGGGAGACATGTTCCAATATGTCTCAGTTCTCGTCCCCTGGTACTCGGGTGCAACATTCCAGACACTTTACTAACACTCTCCCGACGTGGAGAGTCAGTGCCTTTAACCTCCTGTTTGGCCCAGTTTGCAATTTCTGAGGAAGATGAACAGGAATAGGGAGAACCAATGAGAGACTAGGTGGAGGTGTCTGGACGGGCAAATTTAACTCTCATTTCCCACCAGGAAGAGGAATTAACCAAAGGCTCAGCGTGCCGTGCCGGAACCAGATTAGGGCCTGAAGCAATCCTGTGGTGTTGCGGCCAGCTCACAAGAAAGCGAGTTGAAGAAAGGAGCTCAGGGGCACTGTAATTCACAAACCTGCAGAGTTATAAATGACAGCTATCGTCCAAAAATATACTGAAGTAAGGCTGCCAAGAGGACTTGAAAGCGGGGCAGAATTGCAGGAAACCGATTTCAGGAGGTAGACTGGAATTGCATTTAAAGCATAGGAAAAGAGGCAGAACGTCCACAATGATGCACTTGGCCAAAAAGGGCGTATGCGTTTTTTCCTGAATATATTCAGGAAAAAACGCATACGCCCTTTTTTGCCAACCAAGCAAGCTTGCAAAGGAAATCTGCACTACAATGAAGTCTCACTTCCCCCCGGTCAAAAGGACCATCTGAAAAAAGTGTAAAATCCAGAAAGGCAGGACAGGCCATGGAGAACTGGGAGCCTTGTTATGCTGATGGGCGGGATGTAAATTGCCAACAGCCACTCGGGAGAGGTGTATGGTGTTTCCTGAAACATCTAAAAAACAAAGCAACAGAGCCTAGGGCACTTCCACTTATGGTCCTATAGCTTAGGGAAATTAAAATCAAAAAGACACAGCCACCCCAAAGTTTGGGACGGCTCTGTTTACAAGAACCTCGTTTACGGAACAAGTTCAATATCGCAGAAAGTGAAAAATGGATAAAGAAGTTGTGGTACTTACGTACAATGCAATATCACTCAGCAATGAAATCTATGTCATCAGGCCCGTAGCAGCATAATGAGTGGATTCAGGTATGATGATTCTAACTGAAATAAGTCACACAGAAAAAGAAATATCATAAGATATCACTAATACACGGGATGTAAACTTGGCTACACAGGAACTGGATTACAAAACAGAACAGGGTCTCAAATTTAGAAAAACCAACTTATGCTTGCTTAAGGGGAAAGGTGAGTTGGGGTGCTGCATCAAACCAGAGATTGAAATGAGCACAGATAAAGTTCCTTAAGCCAAATATAGAATAGACAAGAACTACTCCTTGCTCAACGAAATGGACTCAACACCCCATATTAAACGCCTAAGAATGTACCTGACTAGTAAGTATCTTAAAACCTATGGATTGCTATGTCTCTGAAAGAAAATCAAGCGTGTGTACAGGGGGACAAACGCAGCAGTGATAGGATTGGAGAGGTTCGGTGAGCAAATGAAGACCCTTTGAAGTCATATTGCATGGTACCCATTCCACGGGTCTCAACTCTCCAGGTTTAAGGGATTCTTCCTTCAGCTAAAACATGCACGTGGAACCCAGAGTATGATCAACCGTGTGATCGGGAGACGTGTTCCAATATGTCTCAGTTCTCGTCCCCTGGTACTCGGGTGCAACATTCCAGACGCTTTACTAACACTCTCCCGACTTGGAGAGTCAGTGCCTTTAACCTCCTGTTTGGCCCAGTTTGCAATTTCTGCGGAAGATGAACAGGAATAGGGAGAACCAATGAGAGACTAGGTGGAGGTGTCTGGACGGGCAAATTTAACTCTCATTTCCCACCAGGAAGAGGAATTAACCAAAGGCTCAGCGTGCCGTGCCGGAACCAGATTAGGGCCTGAAGCAATCCTGCGGTGTTGCGGCCAGCTCACAAGAAAGCGAGTTGAAGAAAGGAGCTCAGGGGCACTGTAATTCACAAACCTGCAGAGTTATAAATGACAGCTATCGTCCAAAAATATACTGAAGTAAGGCTGCCAAGAGGACTTGAAAGCGGGGCAGAATTGCAGGAAACCGATTTCAGGAGGTAGACTGGAATTGCATTTAAAGCATAGGAAAAGAGGCAGAACGTCCACAATGATGCACTTGGCCAAAAAGGGCGTATGCGTTTTTTCCTGAATATATTCAGGAAAAAACGCATACGCCCTTTTTGGCCAACCAAGCAAGCTTGCAAAGGAAATCTGCACTACAATGAAGTCTCACTTCCCCCCCGGTCAAAAGGACCATCTGAAAAAAGTGTAAAATCCAGAAAGGCAGGACAGGCCATGGAGAACTGGGAGCCTTGTTATGCTGATGGGCGGGATGTAAATTGCCAAGAGCCACTCCGCAGAGGTGTATGGTGTTTCCTGAAACATCTAAAAAACAAAGCAACAGAGCCTAGGGCACTTCCACTTATGGTCCTATAGCTTAGGGAAATTAAAATCAAAAAGACACAGCCACCCCAAAGTTTGGGACGGCTCTGTTTACAAGAACCTCGTTTACGGAACAAGTTCAATATCGCAGAAAGTGAAAAATGGATAAAGAAGTTGTGGTACTTACGTACAATGCAATATCACTCAGCAATGAAATCTATGTCATCAGGCCCGTAGCAGCATAATGAGTGGATTCAGGTATGATGATTCTAACTGAAATAAGTCACACAGAAAAAGAAACATCATAAGATATCACTAATACACGGAATGTAAACTTGGCTACACAATAACTGGATTACAAAACAGAACAGGGTGTCAAATTTAGAAAACCAACTTATGCTTGCTTAAGGGGAAAGGTGAGTTGGGGTGCTGCATCAAACCAGAGATTGAAATGAGCACAGATAAAGTTCCTTAAGCCAAATATGGAATAGACAAGAACTACTCCTTGCTCAACGAAATGGACTCAACACCCCATATTAAACGCCTAAGAATGTACCTGACTAGTAAGTATCTTAAAACCTATGGATTGCTATGTCTCTGAAAGAAAATCAAGCGTGTGTACAGGGGGACAAACGCAGCAGTGATAGGATTGGAGAGGTTCGGTGAGCAAATGAAGACCCTTTGAAGTCATATTGCATGGTACCCATTCCACGGGTCTCAACTCTCCAGGTTTAAGGGATTCTTCCTTCAGCTAAAACATGCACGTGGAACCCAGAGTATGATCAACCGTGTGATCGGGAGACGTGTTCCAATATGTCTCAGTTCTCGTCCCCTGGTACTCGGGTGCAACATTCCAGACGCTTTACTAACACTCTCCCGACTTGGAGAGTCAGTGCCTTTAACCTCCTGTTTGGCCCAGTTTGCAATTTCTGCGGAAGATGAACAGGAATAGGGAGAACCAATGAGAGACTAGGTGGAGGTGTCTGGACGGGCAAATTTAACTCTCATTTCCCACCAGGAAGAGGAATTAACCAAAGGCTCAGCGTGCCGTGCCGGAACCAGATTAGGGCCTGAAGCAATCCTGCGGTGTTGCGGCCAGCTCACAAGAAAGCGAGTTGAAGAAAGGAGCTCAGGGGCACTGTAATTCACAAACCTGCAGAGTTATAAATGACAGCTATCGTCCAAAAATATACTGAAGTAAGGCTGCCAAGAGGACTTGAAAGCGGGGCAGAATTGCAGGAAACCGATTTCAGGAGGTAGACTGGAATTGCATTTAAAGCATAGGGAAAGAGGCAGAACGTCCACAATGATGCACTTGGCCAAAAAGGGCGTATGCGTTTTTTCCTGAATATATTCAGGAAAAAACGCATACGCCCTTTTTGGCCAACCAAGCAAGCTTGCAAAGGAAATCTGCACTACAATGAAGTCTCACTTCCCCCCGGTCAAAAGGACCATCTGAAAAAAGTGTAAAATCCAGAAAGGCAGGACAGGCCATGGAGAACTGGGAGCCTTGTTATGCTGATGGGCGGGATGTAAATTGCCAAGAGCCACTCCGCAGAGGTGTATGGTGTTTCCTGAAACATCTAAAAAACAAAGCAACAGAGCCTAGGGCACTTCCACTTATGGTCCTATAGCTTAGGGAAATTAAAATCAAAAAGACACAGCCACCACAAAGTTTGGGACGGCTCTGTTTACAAGAACCTCGTTTACGGAACAAGTTCAATATCGCAGAAAGTGAAAAATGGATAAAGAAGTTGTGGTACTTACGTACAATGCAATATCACTCAGCAATGAAATCTATGTCATCAGGCCCGTAGCAGCATAATGAGTGGATTCAGGTATGATGATTCTAACTGAAATAAGTCACACAGAAAAAGAAACATCATAAGATATCACTAATACACGGAATGTAAACTTGGCTAGACAATAACTGGATTACAAAACAGAACAGGGTGTCAAATTTAGAAAACCAACTTATGCTTGCTTAAGGGGAAAGGTGAGTTGGGGTGCTGCATCAAACCAGAGATTGAAATGAGCACAGATAAAGTTCCTTAAGCCAAATATGGAATAGACAAGAACTACTCCTTGCTCAACGAAATGGACTCAACACCCCATATTAAACGCCTAAGAATGTACCTGACTAGTAAGTATCTTAAAACATATGGATTGCTATGTCTCTGAAAGAAAATCAAGCGTGTGTACAGGGGCATAAACGCAGCAGTGATAGGATTGGAGAGGTTCGGTGAGCAAATGAAGACCCTTTGAAGTCATATTGCATGGTATCCATTCCACGGGTCTCAACTCTCCAGGTTTAAGGGATTCTGCCTTCAGGTAAAACATGCACGTGGAACCCAGAGTATGATCAACCGTGTGATCGGGAGACGTGTTCCAATATGTCTCAGTTCTCGTCCCCTGGTACTCGGGTGCAACATTCCACACGCTTTACTAACACTCTCCCGACTTGGAGAGTCAGTGCCTTTAACCTCCTGTTTGGCCCAGTTTGCAATTTCTGCGGAAGATGTACAGGAATAGGGAGAACCAATGAGAGACTAGCTGGAGGTGTCTGGACGGGCAAATTTAACTCTCATTTCCCACCAGGAAGAGGAATTAACCAAAGGCTCAGCGTGCCGTGCCGGAACCAGATTAGGGCCTGAAGCAATCCTGCGGTGTTGCGGCCAGCTCACAAGAAAGCGAGTTGAAGAAAGGAGCTCAGGGGCACTGTAATTCACAAACCTGCAGAGTTATAAATGACAGCTATCGTCCAAAAATATACTGAAGTAAGGCTGCCAAGAGGACTTGAAAGCGGGGCAGAATTGCAGGAAACCGATTTCAGGAGGTAGACTGGAATTGCATTTAAAGCATAGGAAAAGAGGCAGAACGTCCACAATGATGCACTTGGCCAAAAAGGGCGTATGCGTTTTTTCCTGAATATATTCAGGAAAAAACGCATACGCCCTTTTTGGCCAACCAAGCAAGCTTGCAAAGGAAATCTGCACTACAATGAAGTCTCACTTCCCCCCGGTCAAAAGGGCCATCTGAAAAAAGTGTAAAATCCAGAAAGGCAGGACAGGCCATGGAGAACTGGGAACCTTGTTATGCTGATGGGCGGGATGTAAATTGCCAAGAGCCACTCCGCAGAGGTGTATGGTGTTTCCTGAAACATCTAAAAAACAAAGCAACAGAGCCTAGGGCACTTCCACTTATGGTCCTATAGCTTAGGGAAATTAAAATCAAAAAGACACAGCCACCCCAAAGTGTGGGACGGCTCTGTTTACAAAAACCTCGTTTACGGTACAAGTTCAATATCGCAGAAAGTGAAAAATGGATAAAGAAGTTGTGGTACTTACGTACAATGCAATATCACTCAGCAATGAAATCTATGTCATCAGGCCCGTAGCAGCATAATGAGTGGATTCAGGTATGATGATTCTAACTGAAATAAGTCACACAGAAAAAGAAACATCATAAGATATCACTAATACACGGAATGTAAACTTGGCTACACAGGAACTGGATTACAAAACAGAACAGGGTCTCAAATTTAGAAAACCAACTTATGCTTGCTTAAGGGGAAAGGTGAGTTGGGGTGCTGCATCAAACCAGAGATTGAAATGAGCACAGATAAAGTTCCTTAAGCCAAATATGGAATAGACAAGAACTACTCCTTGCTCAACGAAATGGACTCAACACCCCATATTAAACGCCTAAGAATGTACCTGACTAGTAAGTATCTTAAAACCTATGGATTGCTATGTCTCTGAAAGAAAATCAAGCATGTGTACAGGGGCATAAACGCAGCAGTGATAGGATTGGAGAGGTTCGGTGAGCAAATGAAGACCCTTTGAAGTCATATTGCATGGTACCCATTCCACGGGTCTCAACTCTCCAGGTTTAAGGGATTCTGCCTTCAGGTAAAACATGCACATGGAACCCAGAGTATGATCAACCGTGTGATCGGGAGACATGTTCCAATTTGTCTCAGTTCTAGTCCCCTGGTACTCGGGTGCAACATTCCAGACGCTTTACTAACACTCTCCCGACTTGGAGAGTCAGTGCCTTTAACCTCCTGTTTGGCCCATTTGCAATTTCTGAGGAAGATGAACAGGAATAGGGAGAACCAATGAGAGACTAGGTGGAGGTGTCTGGACGGGCAAATTTAACTCTCATTTCCCACCAGGAAGAGGAATTAACCAAAGGCTCAGCGTGCCGTGTCGGAACCAGATTAGGGCCTGAAGCAATCCTGCGGTGTTGCGGCCAGCTCACAAGAAAGCGAGTTGAAGAAAGGAGCTCAGGGGCACTGTAATTCACAAACCTGCAGAGTTATAAATGACAGCTATCTTCCAAAAATATATTGAAGTAAGGCTGCCAAGAGGACTTGAAAGCGGGGCAGAATTGCAGGAAACCGATTTCAGGAGGTAGACTGGAATTGCACGTAAAGCATAGGAAAAGAGGCAGAACGTCCACAATGATGCACTTGGCCAAAAAGGGCATATGCATTTTTTCCTGAATATATTCAGGAAAAAACGCATATGACCTTTTTGGCCAACCAAGCAAGCTTGCAAAGGAAATCTGCACTACAATGAAGTCTCACTGCCCCCCGGTCAAAAGGGCCATCCGAAAAAAGTGTAAAATCCAGACAGGCAGGACAGGCCAAGGAGAACTAGGAGCCTTCTTATGTTGATGGGTGGGATGTAAATTGCCAGCAGCCACTCTGGAGAAGTGTATGGTGTTTCCTGAAACATCCAAAAAACAAAGCAACAGAGCCTAGGGCACTTCCACTTATGGTCCTATAGCTTAGGGAAATTAAAATCAAAAAGACACAGCCACCCCAAAGTTTGGGACGGCTCTGTTTACAAGAACCTCGTTTACGGTACAAGTTCAATATCACAGAAAGCGAAAAATGGATAAAGAAGTTGTGGTACTTACGTACAATGCAATATCACTCAGCAATGAAATCTATGTCATCAGGCCCGTAGCAGCATAATGAGTGGATTCAGGTACGATGATTCTAAGTGAAATAAGTCACACAGAAAAAGAAACATCATAAGATATCACTAACACACGGAATGTAAACTTGGCTACACAGGAACTGAATTACAAAACAGAACAGGGTGTCAAATGTAGAAAACCAACTTATGCTTGCTTAAGGGGAAAGGTGAGTTGGGGTGCTGCATAAAACCAGAGATTGAAATTAGCACAGATACCGTTCCATAAGCCAAATATGTAATAGACAAGAGCTACTCCTTGCTCAACGAAGTGGACTCAACACCCCATATTAAACGCCTAAGAATATACCTGACTAGTAAGAATCTTAAAACCTATGGATTTATATGTCTCCGAAAGAGAATCAAGCGTGTGTACAGAGGCATAAACGTAGCAGTGATAGGATTGGTGAGGTTCGGTGAGCAAATGCAGACCCTTTGAAGTCATATTGCATGGTACCCATTCCTTGGGTCTCAACTCTACATGTTTAAGGGATTCTTCCTTCAGCTAAAACATGCATGTGGAACCCAGAGTATGATCCACCATGTGATTGGAAAACGTGTTCAAATGTGTCTCAGTTTTCGTCCCCTGGTACTCGGGTGCAACATTCCAGACGCTTTACTAACACTCTCCCCACTTGGAGAGTCAGTGCCTTTAACCTCCTGTTTGGCCCAGTTTGCAATTTCTGTGGAAAATGAACAGGAATAGGGAGAACCAATGAGAGACTAGGTGGAGGTGTCCGGACGGGCAAATTTAACTCTCATTTCCCACCAGGAAGAGGAATTAACCAAAGGCTCAGCATGCCGTGCCGGAACCAAACTAGGGCCTGAAGCAATCCTGCGGTGTTGCGGCCAGCTCACAAGAAAGCGAGTTGAAGAAAGGAGCTCAGGGGCACTGTAATTCACAAACCTGCAGAGTTATAAATGACAGCTATCTTCCAAAAATATATTGAAGTAAGGCTGCCAAGAGGAGTTGAAAGGGGGGCAGAATTGCAGGAAACCGATTTCAGGAGGTAGACTGGAATTGCATGTAAAGCATAGGAAAAGAGGCAGAACGTCCACAATGATGCACTTGGCCAAAAAGGGCGTATGCGTTTTTTCCTGAATATATTCAGGAAAAAACGCATACGCCCTTTTTGGCCAACCAAGCAAGCTTGCAAAGGAAATCTGCACTACAATGAAGTCTCACTGCCCCCCGGTCAAGAGGGCCATCCGAAAAAAGTGTAAAATCCAGACAGGCAGGACAGGCCAAGGAGAACTAGGAGCCTTCTTATGTTGATGGGTGGGATGTAAATTGCCAGCAGCCACTCTGGAGAAGTGTATGGTGTTTCCTGAAACATCCAAAAAACAAAGCAACAGAGCCTAGGGCACTTCCACTTATGGTCCTATAGCTTAGGGAAATTAAAATCAAAAAGACACAGCCACCCCAAAGTTTGGGACGGCTCTGTTTACAAGAACCTCGTTTACGGTACAAGTTCAATATCACAGAAAGCGAAAAATGGATAAAGAAGTTGTGGTACTTACGTACAATGCAATATCACTCAGCAATGAAATCTATGTCATCAGGCCCATAGCAGCATAATGAGTGGATTCAGGTACGATGATTCTAAGTGAAATAAGTCACACAGAAAAAGAAACATCATAAGATATCACTAACACACGGAATGTAAACTTGGCTACACAAGAACTGAATTACAAAACAGAACAGGGTGTCAAATGTAGAAAACCAACTTATGCTTGCTTAAGGGGAAAGGTGAGTTGGGGTGCTGCATAAAACCAGAGATTGAAATTAGCACAGATACCGTTCCATAAGCCAAATATGTAATAGACAAGAGCTACTCCTTGCTCAACGAAGTGGACTCAACACCCCATATTAAACGCCTAAGAATCTACCTGACTAGTAAGAATCTTAAAACCTATGTATTTATATGTCTCCGAAAGAGAATCAAGCGTGTGTACAGCGGCATAAACGCAGCAGTGATAGGATTGGTGAGGTTCGGTGAGCAAATGCAGACCCTTTGAAGTCATATTGCATGGTACCCATTCCATGGGTCTCAACTCTCCCTGTTTAAGGGATTCTTCCTTCAGCTAAAACATTCATGTGGAACCCAGAGTATGATCCACCGTGTTATCGGAAAACGTGTTCAAATGTGTCTCAGTTTTCGTCCCCTGGTACTCGGGTGCAACATTCCAGACGCTTTACTAACACTCTCCCCACTTGGAGAGTCAGTGCCTTTAACCTCCTGTTTGGCCCAGTTTGCAATTTCTGTGGAAAATGAACAGGAATAGGGAGAACCAATGAGAGACTAGGTGGAGGTGTCTGGACGGGCAAATTTAACTCTAATTTCCCACCAGGAAGAGGAATTAACCAAAGGCTCAGCATGCCGTGCCGGAACCAAACTAGGGCCTGAAGCAATCCTGCGGTGTTGCGGCCAGCTCACAAGAAAGCGAGTTGAAGAAAGGAGCTCAGGGGCACTGTAATTCACAAACCTGCAGAGTTATAAATGACAGCTATCTTCCAAAAATATATTGAAGTAAGGATGCCAAGAGGAGTTGAAAGCGGGCAGAATTGCAGGAAACCGATTTCAGGAGGTAGACTGGAATTGCACGTAAAGCATAGGAAAAGAGGCAGAACGTCCACAATGATGCACTTGGCCAAAACGGGCATATGCGTTTTTTCCTGAATATATTCAGGAAAAAACGCATACGACCTTTTTGGCCAACCAAGCAAGCTTGAAAAGGAAATCTGCACTACAATGAAGTCTCACTGCCCCCCGGTCAAAAGGGCCATCCGAAAAAAGTGTAAAATCCAGAAAGGCAGGACAGGCCAAGGAGAACTAGGAGCCTTCTTATGCTGATGGGTGGGATGTAAATTGCCAGCAGCCACTCTGGAGAAGTGTATGGTGTTTCCTGAAACATCCAAAAAACAAAGCAACAGAGCCTAGGGCACTTCCACTTATGGTCCTATAGCTTAGGGAAATTAAAATCAAAAAGACACAGCCACCCCAAAGTTTGGGACGGCTCTGTTTACAAGAACCTCGTTTACGGTACAAGTTCAATATCACAGAAAGCGAAAAATGGATAAAGAAGTTGTGGTACTTACGTACAATGCAATATCACTCAGCAATGAAATCTATGTCATCAGGCCCGTAGCAGCATAATGAGTGGATTCAGGTACGATGATTCTAAGTGAAATAAGTCACACAGAAAAAGAAACATCATAAGATATCACTAACACACGGAATGTAAACTTGGCTACACAGGAACTGAATTACAAAACAGAACAGGGTGTCAAATGTAGAAAACCAACTTATGCTTGCTTAAGGGGAAAGGTGAGTTGGGGTGCTGCATAAAACCAGAGATTGAAATTAGCACAGATACCGTTCCATAAGCCAAATATGTAATAGACAAGAGCTACTCCTTGCTCAACGAAGTAGACTCAACACCCCATATTAAACGCCTAACAATATACCTGACCAGTAAGAATCTTAAAACCTATGGATTTATATGTCTCCGAAAGAGAATCATGCATGTGTACAGCAGCATAAGCGCAGCAGTGATAGGATTGGTGAGGTTCGGTGAGCAAATGCAGACCCTTTGAAGTCATAATGCATGGTACCCATTCCATGGGTCTCAACTCTCCATGTTTAAGGGATTCTTCCTTCAGCTAAAACATGCATGTGGAACCCAGAGTATGATCCACCATGTGATTGGAAAACGTGTTCAAATGTGTCTCAGTTTTCGTCCCCTGGTACTCGGGTGCAACATTCCAGACGCTTTACTAACACTCTCCCCACTTGGAGAGTCAGTGCCTTTAACCTCCTGTTTGGCCCAGTTTGCAATTTCTGTGGAAAATGAACAGGAATAGGGAGAACCAATGAGAGACTAGGTGGAGGTGTCCGGACGGGCAAATTTAACTCTCATTTCCCACCAGGAAGAGGAATTAACCAAAGGCTCAGCATGCCGTGCCGGAACCAAACTAGGGCCTGAAGCAATCCTGCGGTGTTGCGGCCAGCTCACAAGAAAGCGAGTTGAAGAAAGGAACTCAGGGGCACTGTAATTCACAAACCTGCAGAGTTATAAATGACAGCTATCTTCCAAAAATATATTGAAGTAAGGCTGCCAAGAGGAGTTGAAAGCGGCAGAATTGCAAGAAACCGATTTCAGGAGGTAGACTGGAATTGCACGTAAAGCATAGGAAAAGAGGCAGAACGTCCACAATGATGCACTTGGCCAAAAAGGGCGTATGCGTTTTTTCCTGAATATATTCAGGAAAAAACGCATACGCCCTTTTTGGCCAACCAAGCAAGCTTGCAAAGGAAATCTGCACTACAATGAAGTCTCACTGCCCCCCGGTCAAAAGGGCCATCCGAAAAAAGTGTAAAATCCAGACAGGCAGGACAGGCCAAGGAGAACTAGGAGCCTTCTTATGTTGATGGGTGGGATGTAAATTGCCAGCAGCCACTCTGGAGAAGTGTATGGTGTTTCCTGAAACATCCAAAAAACAAAGCAACAGAGCCTAGGGCACTTCCACTTATGGTCCTATAGCTTAGGGAAATTAAAATCAAAAAGACACAGCCACCCCAAAGTTTGGGACGGCTCTGTTTACAAGAACCTCGTTTACGGTACAAGTTCAATATCACAGAAAGCGAAAAATGGATAAAGAAGTTGTGGTACTTACGTACAATGCAATATCACTCAGCAATGAAATCTATGTCATCAGGCCCGTAGCAGCATAATGAGTGGATTCAGGTACGATGATTCTAAGTGAAATAAGTCACACAGAAAAAGAAACATCATAAGATATCACTAACACACGGAATGTAAACTTGGCTACACAGGAACTGAATTACAAAACAGAACAGGGTGTCAAATGTAGAAAACCAACTTATGCTTGCTTAAGGGGAAAGGTGAGTTGGGGTGCTGCATAAAACCAGAGATTGAAATTAGCACAGATACCGTTCCATAAGCCAAATATGTAATAGACAAGAGCTACTCCTTGCTCAACGAAGTAGACTCAACACCCCATATTAAACGCCTAAGAATCTACCTGACTAGTAAGAATCTTAAAACCTATGTATTTATATGTCTCCGAAAGAGAATCAAGCGTGTGTACAGCGGCATAAACGCAGCAGTGATAGGATTGGTGAGGTTCGGTGAGCAAATGCAGACCCTTTGAAGTCATATTGCATGGTACCCATTCCATGGGTCTCAACTCTCCCTGTTTAAGGGATTCTTCCTTCAGCTAAAACATTCATGTGGAACCCAGAGTATGATCCACCGTGTTATCGGAAAACGTGTTCAAATGTGTCTCAGTTTTCATCCCCTGGTACTCGGGTGCAACATTCCAGACGCTTTACTAACACTCTCCCCACTTGGAGAGTCAGTGCCTTTAACCTCCTGTTTGGCCCAGTTTGCAATTTCTGTGGAAAATGAACAGGAATAGGGAGAACCAATGAGAGACTAGGTGGAGGTGTCTGGACGGGCAAATTTAACTCTAATTTCCCACCAGGAAGAGGAATTAACCAAAGGCTCAGCATGCCGTGCCGGAACCAAACTAGGGCCTGAAGCAATCCTGCGGTGTTGCGGCCAGCTCACAAGAAAGCGAGTTGAAGAAAGGAGCTCAGGGGCACTGTAATTCACAAACCTGCAGAGTTATAAATGACAGCTATCTTCCAAAAATATATTGAAGTAAGGCTGCCAAGAGGAGTTGAAAGCGGGCAGAATTGCAGGAAACCGATTTCAGGAGGTAGACTGGAATTGCACGTAAAGCATAGGAAAAGAGGCAGAACGTCCACAATGATGCACTTGGCCAAAACGGGCGTATGCGTTTTTTCCTGAATATATTCAGGAAAAAACGCATACGACCTTTTTGGCCAACCAAGCAAGCTTGAAAAGGAAATCTGCACTACAATGAAGTCTCACTGCCCCCCGGTCAAAAGGGCCATCCGAAAAAAGTGTAAAATCCAGAAAGGCAGGACAGGCCAAGGAGAACAAGGAGCCTTCTTATGTTGATGGGTGGGATGTAAATTGCCAGCAGCCACTCTGGAGAAGTGTATGGTGTTTCCTGAAACATCCAAAAAACAAAGCAACAGAGCCTAGGGCACTTCCACTTATGGTCCTATAGCTTAGGGAAATTAAAATCAAAAAGACACAGCCACCCCAAAGTTTGGGACGGCTCTGTTTACAAGAACCTCGTTTACGGTACAAGTTCAATATCACAGAAAGCGAAAAATGGATAAAGAAGTTGTGGTACTTACGTACAATGCAATATCACTCAGCAATGAAATCTATGTCATCAGGCCCGTAGCAGCATAATGAGTGGATTCAGGTACGATGATTCTAAGTGAAATAAGTCACACAGAAAAAGAAACATCATAAGATATCACTAACACACGGAATGTAAACTTGGCTACACAGGAACTGAATTACAAAACAGAACAGGGTGTCAAATGTAGAAAACCAACTTATGCTTGCTTAAGGGGAAAGGTGAGTTGGGGTGCTGCATAAAACCAGAGATTGAAATTAGCACAGATACCGTTCCATAAGCCAAATATGTAATAGACAAGAGCTACTCCTTGCTCAACGAAGTAGACTCAACACCCCATATTAAACGCCTAAGAATCTACCTGACTAGTAAGAATCTTAAAACCTATGTATTTATATGTCTCCGAAAGAGAATCAAGCGTGTGTACAGCGGCATAAACGCAGCAGTGATAGGATTGGTGAGGTTCGGTGAGCAAATGCAGACCCTTTGAAGTCATATTGCATGGTACCCATTCCATGGGTCTCAACTCTCCCTGTTTAAGGGATTCTTCCTTCAGCTAAAACATTCATGTGGAACCCAGAGTATGATCCACCGTGTTATCGGAAAACGTGTTCAAATGTGTCTCAGTTTTCATCCCCTGGTACTCGGGTGCAACATTCCAGACGCTTTACTAACACTCTCCCCACTTGGAGAGTCAGTGCCTTTAACCTCCTGTTTGGCCCAGTTTGCAATTTCTGTGGAAAATGAACAGGAATAGGGAGAACCAATGAGAGACTAGGTGGAGGTGTCTGGACGGGCAAATTTAACTCTAATTTCCCACCAGGAAGAGGAATTAACCAAAGGCTCAGCATGCCGTGCCGGAACCAAACTAGGGCCTGAAGCAATCCTGCGGTGTTGCGGCCAGCTCACAAGAAAGCGAGTTGAAGAAAGGAGCTCAGGGGCACTGTAATTCACAAACCTGCAGAGTTATAAATGACAGCTATCTTCCAAAAATATATTGAAGTAAGGCTGCCAAGAGGAGTTGAAAGCGGGCAGAATTGCAGGAAACCGATTTCAGGAGGTAGACTGGAATTGCACGTAAAGCATAGGAAAAGAGGCAGAACGTCCACAATGATGCACTTGGCCAAAACGGGCGTATGCGTTTTTTCCTGAATATATTCAGGAAAAAACGCATACGCCCTTTTTGGCCAACCAAGCAAGCTTGCAAAGGAAATCTGCACTACAATGAAGTCTCACTGCCCCCCGGTCAAAAGGGCCATCCGAAAAAAGTGTAAAATCCAGACAGGCAGGACAGGCCAAGGAGAACTAGGAGCCTTCTTATGTTGATGGGTGGGATGTAAATTGCCAGCAGCCACTCTGGAGAAGTGTATGGTGTTTCCTGAAACATCAAAAAAACAAAGCAACAGAGCCTAGGGCACTTCCACTTATGGTCCTATAGCTTAGGGAAATTAAAATCAAAAAGACACAGCCACCCCAAAGTTTGGGACGGCTCTGTTTACAAGAACCTCGTTTACGGTACAAGTTCAATATCACAGAAAGCGAAAAATGGATAAAGAAGTTGTGGTACTTACGTACAATGCAATATCACTCAGCAATGAAATCTATGTCATCAGGCCCGTAGCAGCATAATGAGTGGATTCAGGTACGATGATTCTAAGTGAAATAAGTCACACAGAAAAAGAAACATCATAAGATATCACTAACACACGGAATGTAAACTTGGCTACACAGGAACTGAATTACAAAACAGAACAGGGTGTCAAATGTAGAAAACCAACTTATGCTTGCTTAAGGGGAAAGGTGAGTTGGGGTGCTGCATAAAACCAGAGATTGAAATTAGCACAGATACCGTTCCATAAGCCAAATATGTAATAGACAAGAGCTACTCCTTGCTCAACGAAGTAGACTCAACACCCCATATTAAACGCCTAACAATATACCTGACTAGTAAGAATCTTAAAACCTATGGATTTATATGTCTCCGAAAGAGAATCATGCATGTGTACAGCAGCATAAGCGCAGCAGTGATAGGATTGGTGAGGTTCGGTGAGCAAATGCAGACCCTTTGAAGTCATAATGCATGGTACCCATTCCATGGGTCTCAACTCTCCATGTTTAAGGGATTCTTCCTTCAGCTAAAACATGCATGTGGAACCCAGAGTATGATCCACCATGTGATTGGAAAACGTGTTCAAATGTGTCTCAGTTTTCGTCCCCTGGTACTCGGGTGCAACATTCCAGACGCTTTACTAACACTCTCCCCACTTGGAGAGTCAGTGCCTTTAACCTCCTGTTTGGCCCAGTTTGCAATTTCTGTGGAAAATGAACAGGAATAGGGAGAACCAATGAGAGACTAGGTGGAGGTGTCCGGAGGGGCAAATTTAACTCTCATTTCCCACCAGGAAGAGGAATTAACCAAAGGCTCAGCATGCCGTGCCGGAACCAAACTAGGGCCTGAAGCAATCCTGCGGTGTTGCGGCCAGCTCACAAGAAAGCGAGTTGAAGAAAGGAGCTCAGGGGCACTGTAATTCACAAACCTGCAGAGTTATAAATGACAGCTATCTTCCAAAAATATATTGAAGTAAGGCTGCCAAGAGGAGTTGAAAGCGGGCAGAATTGCAAGAAACCGATTTCAGGAGGTAGACTGGAATTGCACGTAAAGCATAGGAAAAGAGGCAGAACGTCCACAATGATGCACTTGGCCAAAAAGGGCGTATGCGTTTTTTCCTGAATATATTCAGGAAAAAACGCATACGCCCTTTTTGGCCAACCAAGCAAGCTTGCAAAGGAAATCTGCACTACAATGAAGTCTCACTGCCCCCCGGTCAAAAGGGCCATCCGAAAAAAGTGTAAAATCCAGACAGGCAGGACAGGCCAAGGAGAACTAGGAGCCTTCTTATGTTGATGGGTTGGATGTAAATTGCCAGCAGCCACTCTGGAGAAGTGTATGGTGTTTCCTGAAACATCCAAAAAACAAAGCAACAGAGCCTAGGGCACTTCCACTTATGGTCCTATAGCTTAGGGAAATTAAAATCAAAAAGACACAGCCACCCCAAATTTGGGACGGCTCTGTTTACAAGAACCTCGTTTACGGTACAAGTTCAATATCACAGAAAGCGAAAAATGGATAAAGAAGTTGTGGTACTTACGTACAATGCAATATCACTCAGCAATGAAATCTATGTCATCAGGCCCGTAGCAGCATAATGAGTGGATTCAGGTACGATGATTCTAAGTGAAATAAGTCACACAGAAAAAGAAACATCATAAGATATCACTAACACACGGAATGTAAACTTGGCTACACAGGAACTGAATTACAAAACAGAACAGGGTGTCAAATGTAGAAAACCAACTTATGCTTGCTTAAGGGGAAAGGTGAGTTTGGGTGCTGCATAAAACCAGAGATTGAAATTAGCACAGATACCGTTCCATAAGCCAAATATGTAATAGACAAGAGCTACTCCTTGCTCAACGAAGTGGACTCAACAACCCATATTAAACGCCTAAGAATCTACCTGACTAGTAAGAATCTTAAAACCTATGGATTTATATGTCTCCGAAAGAGAATCAAGCGTGTGTACAGCGGCATAAACGCAGCAGTGATAGGATTGGTGAGGTTCGGTGAGCAAATGCAGACCCTTTGAAGTCATATTGCATGGTACCCATTCCATGGGTCTCAACTCTCCCTGTTTAAGGGATTCTTCCTTCAGCTAAAACATTCATGTGGAACCCAGAGTATGATCCACCGTGTTATCGGAAAACGTGTTCAAATGTGTCTCAGTTTTCGTCCCCTGGTACTCGGGTGCAACATTCCAGACGCTTTACTAACACTCTCCCCACTTGGAGAGTCAGTGCCTTTAACCTCCTGTTTGGCCCAGTTTGCAATTTCTGTGGAAAATGAACAGGAATAGGGAGAACCAATGAGAGACTAGGTGGAGGTGTCTGGACGGGCAAATTTAACTCTAATTTCCCACCAGGAAGAGGAATTAACCAAAGGCTCAGCATGCCGTGCCGGAACCAAACTAGGGCCTGAAGCAATCCTGCGGTGTTGCGGCCAGCTCACAAGAAAGCGAGTTGAAGAAAGGAGCTCAGGGGCACTGTAATTCACAAACCTGCAGAGTTATAAATGACAGCTATCTTCCAAAAATATATTGAAGTAAGGCTGCCAAGAGGAGTTGAAAGCGGGCAGAATTGCAGGAAACCGATTTCAGGAGGTAGACTGGAATTGCACGTAAAGCATAGGAAAAGAGGCAGAACGTCCACAATGATGCACTTGGCCAAAACGGGCGTATGCGTTTTTTCCTGAATATATTCAGGAAAAAACGCATACGACCTTTTTGGCCAACCAAGCAAGCTTGAAAAGGAAATCTGCACTACAATGAAGTCTCACTGCCCCCCGGTCAAAAGGGCCATCCGAAAAAAGTGTAAAATCCAGAAAGGCAGGACAGGCCAAGGAGAACAAGGAGCCTTCTTATGTTGATGGGTGGGATGTAAATTGCCAGCAGCCACTCTGGAGAAGTGTATGGTGTTTCCTGAAACATCCAAAAAACAAAGCAACAGAGCCTAGGGCACTTCCACTTATGGTCCTATAGCTTAGGGAAATTAAAATCAAAAAGACACAGCCACCCCAAAGTTTGGGACGGCTCTGTTTACAAGAACCTCGTTTACGGTACAAGTTCAATATCACAGAAAGCGAAAAATGGATAAAGAAGTTGTGGTACTTAGGTACAATGCAATATCACTCAGCAATGAAATCTATGTCATCAGGCCCGTAGCAGCATAATGAGTGGATTCAGGTACGATGATTCTAAGTGAAATAAGTCACACAGAAAAAGAAACATCATAAGATATCACTAACACACGGAATGTAAACTTGGCTACACAGGAACTGAATTACAAAACAGAACAGGGTGTCAAATGTAGAAAACCAACTTATGCTTGCTTAAGGGGAAAGGTGAGTTGGGGTGCTGCATAAAACCAGAGATTGAAATTAGCACAGATACCGTTCCATAAGCCAAATATGTAATAGACAAGAGCTACTCCTTGCTCAACGAAGTAGACTCAACACCCCATATTAAACGCCTAAGAATCTACCTGACTAGTAAGAATCTTAAAACCTATGTATTTATATGTCTCCGAAAGAGAATCAAGCGTGTGTACAGCGGCATAAACGCAGCAGTGATAGGATTGGTGAGGTTCGGTGAGCAAATGCAGACCCTTTGAAGTCATATTGCATGGTACCCATTCCATGGGTCTCAACTCTCCCTGTTTAAGGGATTCTTCCTTCAGCTAAAACATTCATGTGGAACCCAGAGTATGATCCACCGTGTTATCGGAAAACGTGTTCAAATGTGTCTCAGTTTTCATCCCCTGGTACTCGGGTGCAACATTCCAGACGCTTTACTAACACTCTCCCCACTTGGAGAGTCAGTGCCTTTAACCTCCTGTTTGGCCCAGTTTGCAATTTCTGTGGAAAATGAACAGGAATAGGGAGAACCAATGAGAGACTAGGTGGAGGTGTCTGGACGGGCAAATTTAACTCTAATTTCCCACCAGGAAGAGGAATTAACCAAAGGCTCAGCATGCCGTGCCGGAACCAAACTAGGGCCTGAAGCAATCCTGCGGTGTTGCGGCCAGCTCACAAGAAAGCGAGTTGAAGAAAGGAGCTCAGGGGCACTGTAATTCACAAACCTGCAGAGTTATAAATGACAGCTATCTTCCAAAAATATATTGAAGTAAGGCTGCCAAGAGGAGTTGAAAGCGGGCAGAATTGCAGGAAACCGATTTCAGGAGGTAGACTGGAATTGCACGTAAAGCATAGGAAAAGAGGCAGAACGTCCACAATGATGCACTTGGCCAAAACGGGCGTATGCGTTTTTTCCTGAATATATTCAGGAAAAAACGCATACGCCCTTTTTGGCCAACCAAGCAAGCTTGCAAAGGAAATCTGCACTACAATGAAGTCTCACTGCCCCCCGGTCAAAAGGGCCATCCGAAAAAAGTGTAAAATCCAGACAGGCAGGACAGGCCAAGGAGAACTAGGAGCCTTCTTATGTTGATGGGTGGGATGTAAATTGCCAGCAGCCACTCTGGAGAAGTGTATGGTGTTTCCTGAAACATCCAAAAAACAAAGCAACAGAGCCTAGGGCACTTCCACTTATGGTCCTATAGCTTAGGGAAATTAAAATCAAAAAGACACAGCCACCCCAAAGTTTGGGACGGCTCTGTTTACAAGAACCTCGTTTACGGTACAAGTTCAATATCACAGAAAGCGAAAAATGGATAAAGAAGTTGTGGTACTTACGTACAATGCAATATCACTCAGCAATGAAATCTATGTCATCAGGCCCGTAGCAGCATAATGAGTGGATTCAGGTACGATGATTCTAAGTGAAATAAGTCACACAGAAAAAGAAACATCATAAGATATCACTAACACACGGAATGTAAACTTGGCTACACAGGAACTGAATTACAAAACAGAACAGGGTGTCAAATGTAGAAAACCAACTTATGCTTGCTTAAGGGGAAAGGTGAGTTGGGGTGCTGCATAAAACCAGAGATTGAAATTAGCACAGATACCGTTCCATAAGCCAAATATGTAATAGACAAGAGCTACTCCTTGCTCAACGAAGTAGACTCAACACCCCATATTAAACGCCTAACAATATACCTGACTAGTAAGAATCTTAAAACCTATGGATTTATATGTCTCCGAAAGAGAATCATGCATGTGTACAGCAGCATAAGCGCAGCAGTGATAGGATTGGTGAGGTTCGGTGAGCAAATGCAGACCCTTTGAAGTCATAATGCATGGTACCCATTCCATGGGTCTCAACTCTCCATGTTTAAGGGATTCTTCCTTCAGCTAAAACATGCATGTGGAACCCAGAGTATGATCCACCATGTGATTGGAAAACGTGTTCAAATGTGTCTCAGTTTTCGTCCCCTGGTACTCGGGTGCAACATTCCAGACGCTTTACTAACACTCTCCCCACTTGGAGAGTCAGTGCCTTTAACCTCCTGTTTGGCCCAGTTTGCAATTTCTGTGGAAAATGAACAGGAATAGGGAGAACCAATGAGAGACTAGGTGGAGGTGTCCGGAGGGGCAAATTTAACTCTCATTTCCCACCAGGAAGAGGAATTAACCAAAGGCTCAGCATGCCGTGCCGGAACCAAACTAGGGCCTGAAGCAATCCTGCGGTGTTGCGGCCAGCTCACAAGAAAGCGAGTTGAAGAAAGGAGCTCAGGGGCACTGTAATTCACAAACCTGCAGAGTTATAAATGACAGCTATCTTCCAAAAATATATTGAAGTAAGGCTGCCAAGAGGAGTTGAAAGCGGGCAGAATTGCAAGAAACCGATTTCAGGAGGTAGACTGGAATTGCACGTAAAGCATAGGAAAAGAGGCAGAACGTCCACAATGATGCACTTGGCCAAAAAGGGCGTATGCGTTTTTTCCTGAATATATTCAGGAAAAAACGCATACGCCCTTTTTGGCCAACCAAGCAAGCTTGCAAAGGAAATCTGCACTACAATGAAGTCTCACTGCCCCCCGGTCAAAAGGGCCATCCGAAAAAAGTGTAAAATCCAGACAGGCAGGACAGGCCAAGGAGAACTAGGAGCCTTCTTATGTTGATGGGTTGGATGTAAATTGCCAGCAGCCACTCTGGAGAAGTGTATGGTGTTTCCTGAAACATCCAAAAAACAAAGCAACAGAGCCTAGGGCACTTCCACTTATGGTCCTATAGCTTAGGGAAATTAAAATCAAAAAGACACAGCCACCCCAAATTTGGGACGGCTCTGTTTACAAGAACCTCGTTTACGGTACAAGTTCAATATCACAGAAAGCGAAAAATGGATAAAGAAGTTGTGGTACTTACGTACAATGCAATATCACTCAGCAATGAAATCTATGTCATCAGGCCCGTAGCAGCATAATGAGTGGATTCAGGTACGATGATTCTAAGTGAAATAAGTCACACAGAAAAAGAAACATCATAAGATATCACTAACACACGGAATGTAAACTTGGCTACACAGGAACTGAATTACAAAACAGAACAGGGTGTCAAATGTAGAAAACCAACTTATGCTTGCTTAAGGGGAAAGGTGAGTTTGGGTGCTGCATAAAACCAGAGATTGAAATTAGCACAGATACCGTTCCATAAGCCAAATATGTAATAGACAAGAGCTACTCCTTGCTCAACGAAGTGGACTCAACAACCCATATTAAACGCCTAAGAATCTACCTGACTAGTAAGAATCTTAAAACCTATGGATTTATATGTCTCCGAAAGAGAATCAAGCGTGTGTACAGCGGCATAAACGCAGCAGTGATAGGATTGGTGAGGTTCGGTGAGCAAATGCAGACCCTTTGAAGTCATATTGCATGGTACCCATTCCATGGGTCTCAACTCTCCCTGTTTAAGGGATTCTTCCTTCAGCTAAAACATTCATGTGGAACCCAGAGTATGATCCACCGTGTTATCGGAAAACGTGTTCAAATGTGTCTCAGTTTTCGTCCCCTGGTACTCGGGTGCAACATTCCAGACGCTTTACTAACACTCTCCCCACTTGGAGAGTCAGTGCCTTTAACCTCCTGTTTGGCCCAGTTTGCAATTTCTGTGGAAAATGAACAGGAATAGGGAGAACCAATGAGAGACTAGGTGGAGGTGTCTGGACGGGCAAATTTAACTCTAATTTCCCACCAGGATGAGGAATTAACCAAAGCCTCAGCATGCCGTGCCGGAACCAAACTAGGGCCTGAAGCAATCCTGCGGTGTTGCGGCCAGCTCACAAGAAAGCGAGTTGAAGAAAGGAGCTCAGGGGCACTGTAATTCACAAAACTGCAGAGTTATAAATGACAGCTATCTTCCAAAAATATATTGAAGTAAGGCTGCCAAGAGGAGTTGAAAGCGGGCAGAATTGCAGGATACCGATTTCAGGAGGTAGACTGGAATTGCACGTAAAGCATAGGAAAAGAGGCAGAACGTCCACAATGATGCACTTGGCCAAAACGGGCGTAGGCGTTTTTTCCTGAATATATTCAGGAAAAAACGCATACGACCTTTTTGGCCAACCAAGCAAGCTTGAAAAGGAAATCTGCACTACAATGAAGTCTCACTGCCCCCCGGTCAAAAGGGCCATCCGAAAAAAGTGTAAAATCCAGAAAGGCAGGACAGGCCAAGGAGAACTAGGAGCCTTCTTATGCTGATGGGTGGGATGTCAATTGCCAGCAGCCACTCTGGAGAAGTGTATGGTGTTTCCTGAAACATCCAAAAAACAAAGCAACAGAGCCTAGGGCACTTCCACTTATGGTCCTATAGCTTAGGGAAATTAAAATCAAAAAGACACAGCCACCCCAAAGTTTGGGACGGCTCTGTTTACAAGAACCTCGTTTACGGTACAAGTTCAATATCACAGAAAGCGAAAAATGGATAAAGAAGTTGTGGTACTTACATACAATGCAATATCACTCAGCAATGAAATCTATGTCATCAGGCCCGTAGCAGCATAATGAGTGGATTCAGGTACGATGATTCTAAGTGAAATAAGTCACACAGAAAAAGAAACATCATAAGATATCACTAACACACGGAATGTAAACTTGGCTACACAGGAACTGAATTACAAAACAGAACAGGGTGTCAAATGTAGAAAACCAACTTATGCTTGCTTAAGGGGAAAGGTGAGTTGGGGTGCTGCATAAAACCAGAGATTGAAATTAGCACAGATACCGTTCCATAAGCCAAATATGTAATAGACAAGAGCTACTCCTTGCTCAACGAAGTAGACTCAACACCCCATATTAAACGCCTAACAATATACCTGACTAGTAAGAATCTTAAAACCTATGGATTTATATGTCTCCGAAAGAGAATCATGCATGTGTACAGCAGCATAAGCGCAGCAGTGATAGGATTGGTGAGGTTCGGTGAGCAAATGCAGACCCTTTGAAGTCATATTGCATGGTACCCATTCCATGGGTCTCAACTCTCCATGTTTAACGGATTCTTCCTTCAGCTAAAACATGCATGTGGAACCCAGAGTATCATCCACCATGTGATCGGGAAACGTGTTCAAATGTGTCTCAGTTTTCGTCCCCTGGTACTCGGGTGCAACATTCCAGACGCTTTACTAACACTCTCCCCACTTGGAGAGTCAGTGCCTTTAACCTCCTGTTTGCCCAGTTTGCAATTTCTGTGGAAAATGAACAGGAATAGGGAGAACCAATGAGAGACTAGGTGGAGGTGTCTGGACGGGCAAATTTAACTCTCATTTCCCACCAGGAAGAGGAATTAACCAAAGGCTCAACATGCCATGCCGGAACCAAACTAGGGCCTGAAGCAATCCTGCGGTGTTGCGGCCAGCTCACAAGAAAGCGAGTTGAAAAAAGGAGCTCAGGGGCACTGTAATTCACAAACCTGCAGAGTTATAAATGACAGCTATCTTCCAAAAATATATTGAAGTAAGGGTGCCAAGAGGAGTTGAAAGCGGGGCAGAATTGCAGGAAACCGATTTCAGGAGGTAGACTGGAATTGCATGTAAAGCATAGGGAAAGAGGCAGAACGTCCACAATGATGCACTTGGCCATAAAGGGCGTATGCGTTTTATCCTGAATATATTCAGGAAAAAACGCATACGCCCTTTTTGGCCAACCAAGCAAGCCTGCAAAGGAAATCTGTACTACAATGAAGTCTCACTGCCCCCCGGTCAAAAGGGCCATCTGAAAAAAGTGTAAAATCCAGAAAGGCAGGACAGGCCATGGAGAACTGGGAGCCTTGTTATGCTGATGGGCGGGATGTAAATTGCCAGCAGCCACTCTGGAGAAGTGTATGGTGTTTCCTGAAACATCCAAAAAACAAAGCAACAGAGCCTAGGGCACTTCCACTTATGGTCCTATAGCTTAGAGAAATTAAAATCAAAAAGACACAGCCACCCCAAAGTTTGGGACGGCTCTGTTTGCAAGAACCTCGTTTACGGTACCAGTTCAATATCACACAAAGCGAAAAATGGATAAAGAAGTTGTGGTACTTACGTAAAATGCAATATCACTAAGCAATGAAATCTATGTCATCAGGCCCATAGCAGCATAATGAGTAGATTCAGGTATGATGATTCTAAGTGAAATAAGTCACACAGAAAAAGAAACATCATAAGATATCACTAATACACGGAATGTAAACTTGGCTACACAGGAACTGGATTACAAAACAGAACAGGGTCTCCAATTAAGAAAACCAACTTTTGCTTCCTTAACGGGAATGGTGAGTTGGGGTGCTGCATAAAACCAGAGATTGAAATGAGCACAGATAAAGTTCCTTAAGCCAAATATGGTATAGACAAGAGCTACTCCTTGCTCAACGAAGTGGACTCAACACCCCATATTAAACGCCTAAGAATATACCTGACTAGTAAGAATCTTAAAACCTATGGATTTATATGTCTCTGAAAGAGAATCAAGCGTGTGTACAGTGTCATAAACGCAGCAGTGATAGGATTGGTGAGGTTCGTTAAGCAAATGCAGACTCTTTGAAGTCATATTGCATGGTACCCATTCCATGGGTCTCAACTCTCTAGGTTTAAGGGATTCTTCGTTCAGCTAAAACATGCATGTGGAACCCAGAGTATGATCCACCGTGTGATCGGGAAACGTGTTCAAATGTGTCTCAGTTTTCGTCCCCTGGTACTCGGGTGCAACATTCCAGACGCTTTACTAACACTCTCCCCACTTGGAGAGTCAGTGCCTTTAACCTCCTGTTTGGCCCAGTTTGCAATTTCTTCGGAAGATGAACAGGAATAAGGAGAAGCATTGGGAGACTATCTGTCGGTGTCTGGACGGCAAATTTAACTCTCATTTCCCACCAGGAAGATAAATGAACCAAAGGCTCCGCGTGCCATGCTGGAACTAAATTAGGGCCTGAGGAGATCCTGCGGTGTTGCGGCCAGCTCACAAGAAAGCGAGTTGAAGAAAGGAGCTCAGGGGCACTGTAATTCAGAAACCTGCGGAGTTATAAATGACAGCTATCATCCAAAATTATGCTGAAGTAAGGCTGCGAAGAGGACTTGAATGCGGGGCAGAATTGCTGGAAATTGATTTCAGAACATACACGGGAGTAGCTCTTAAAGCATAGGAAAAGAGACAGAACTTGGAAAATAATGCACTTGGCAAAAAAGTGCATATGTGTTTTATCCAGAGCTCTCATAACTGAGGGGAGGAGATTCCCAGCAGGCTCCAACTGCCACCTGAGGGCTCACATTGCCAAGGCAACGTTAGCATGCCAGGCAGGAGTTACCTCACAGCAGAGGTCCCACCTCACAGAAGGGTGAGAAACCCAGCCAACATCAGACTCTCACCAGAGGGCCCACATCACCAAGGGGATGGGAACCAGGCAGGAGTGTCTTCACATCAGTGGGGCCACATCATCGAAAGCTGAGGTACTCAGCACATGTGTCCTCAAACCAGAGGACCCACATCACCAAGGACCTCGGAGTGAGGCAGGCAGGAGTAGCCTCACAACACTGGGCACATAGAATAAAAAAGTGAGGAATCCAGCAGTTGGAACCTCCCAGCAGGCGGCCCAGAGCACCGAGACTATGGGATCCAGGCCACAGTGAACTCACAGAAGAGGGCCCATGTCATGAAACTGAGCAACCCAGCCATTGGGACCTCAGAGCAGGAGGCCCACATCCCCATGGGGATGGAATTCTGGTAGGAGTGTCCTCGCACCACTGAGAACGTATCAGAAAATTTTGGGCGACCAGCAGTTAGGGCCTGACGCCAGAGGACCCTCATCACCAAGGGAAGGAGGCTCCCAGCAGGCTCCAACTGCCACCAGAGGGCTGACGTCGCCAAGGCGATGTGTGCCAACCAGGCACGAATGACCTCACAGCAGAGGGCCCACCTCAGAGAAGTGTGACGAACCCAGTCAGGATCAGACTCGCACCAGAGGGCCCACATCACCAAATGGATTGGAACCAGGCAGGAGTGTCCTCACATGAGTAGGGCCACATCATCTAAAGGTGAGGAACCCAGAACATGTGGCTTCAAACCATAGGACACCCATCACCAAGGGGCTGGGAGTGAGGCAGGCAGGAGGAGCCTCATAACAGAGGGCCCAAAAATAAGAAAGGTGAGGAATCCAGCAGTTGGAACCTCCCAGCAGGCGGCCCAGAGCACAGAGGCTAGAGGAACCAGGCCAGAGTGAACTAACACCAGACAGCCCACATCATGAAACTGTGAGCAACCCAGACATTGGGACCTCAGAGCAGAAGGCCCACATCCCCATGGTGATGGGAACATGACAGGAGTGTCCTGGCATCACTGGGCTCACATCAGAAAACGTGGGGTGCTCAGAAGTTAGGGCCTGACGCTAGAGGGCACTCATCACCGAGAGGAGGAGGCTCCCAGCAGGCTCCAGCTGCCACCAGAGGGCCAACGTCGCCAAGGCGATGTGTGCCAGCCTGGCAGGAGTGACCTCACAGCAGAGGGCCCACCTCACAGAAGGGTGAGGAACACAGCCAGGATCAGACTCTCACCAGAGGGCCCACATCACCAAGGGGATGGGAACCAGGCAGGAGTGTCCCCACACCAGTGGGACAACATCATCGAAAGGTGAGGATCCCAGCACATGTGTCCTCAAACCAGAGGAACCACATCACCAAGGGGTTCGGAATGAGGCTGGCAGGACTGGCCTCACAACACAGGGTCCATAGAATATAAAAGTTGAGGAATCCAGCAGTTGGACCCTCCCAGCAAGTGGCCCAGAGCACCGAGGCTATGGGATCCAGGCCGCAGTGAACTCACAGCAGAGGGCCCACATCATGAACCTGTGAGCAGCCCAGCTGTTGGGACCTCAGAACAGAAGGCCCACATCCCCATTGGGATGGGAACCTGGCAGGAGTGGCTTCACACCACTTAGCACATATCAGAAAATGTTAGGAGCCCAGCAGTTAGGGCCTGATGCCAGGGGGCCCTCATAACTGAGGGGAGGAGACTCCCAGCAGGTTCCAACTGCCAACAGAGGGCCCACGTCTACAAGGTGGCATGCACCAGCCAGGCAGTAGTGACCTCACAGCAGAGGACCTATCTCACAGAAGGGTGAGGAACCGAGGCAGGATGAGACTCTCACCAGAGGGCCCACAACACCAAGGGGATGGGAACCAGTCAGGACTGTCCTCCCACCAGTGGGGCCACATCATCGAAAGGTGAGGAACCCAGCACATGTGGCCTCATATCAGAGGACATACATCACAAAGGGGATGGGAGTGAGGCAGGTAGGAGTAGCCTAAAAACAGAGGGCCCAAAGAATAAAAAAAGTGAGGAATCCAGCATTTGGAACCTCCCAGCAGGCGGCCGAGAGCACAGAAGCTATGGGATGCAGGCAGGAGTTAACTAACACCAGAGAGCCCACATCATGAAACTGTGAGCAACCCAGGCATTGGGACCTCAGAGCAGAAAGCCCACATCCCCATGGGGATGGGAACCTGACAGGAGTGTCCTGGCATCACTGGGCTCACATCAGAAAACGTGGGGAGCCCAGCAGTTAGAGCCTGATGCTAGAGGGCCATCATCACCGAGGGCAGGAGGCTCCCAGCAGGTTCCATGTGCCAACAGAGGGCACACGTCGCCAAGGTGATGTGTGCAAGTCAGGCAGGATTGACCTCACAGCAGAGGGCCTACCTCACAGAAGAGTGAGGAACCCAGCCAGGATAAGACTGTCACCAGAAGGCCCACATCACCAAGGGGATGGGAACCAGGCAGGAGTGTCCTCACACCAGTGGGGCCACATCACTGAAAGTTGCCTAACCCAGCACATGTGGCCTCAAACCAGAAGACCCACATCACGAAGGGGTTGCGAGTGAGGCAGGCAGGAGGAGCATCACAACACAGGACCCATAGAATACAAAAGTTGAGGAATCGAACAGTTGGAACCTCCCAGCAGGCAGCCAAGACCACAGAGGCTATGGGATCCAGGCCACAGTGAACTAACACCAGAGAGCCCACATCATGAAATTGTGATCAACCCAGCCGTTGGAACCTCAGAGCAGAAGGCCCACATCCCCATGGGGATGGGAACCTAAGAGGAGTGCTTGAGCAACACTGGGCTCACTAAGAAAAGTTGGGGAGCCCAGCAGTTAGGGCCTGACATCAGAGGGCCCTCATCACAGAGCTGAGGAGGCTCCCAGCAGGGTCCAATTGCCACCAGAGGGCTCATGTCAACAAGGCGAGGTGAGCAACCCAGGCAAGAGTTACCTGATAGTAGAGGGCCCACCTCACAGATGGGTGAGGAACCCAGCCAGGATCAGACTCTCACCAGAGGGCCCACATCACAAAGGGGATGGGACCCAGTCAGGATTATCCTCACACCAGTGGGGCCTCATCATCTTAAGGTGAGGAACCCAGCACATGTGTCCTCAAACCAGAGGACCCACATCACCAAGGGCCTTGGAGTGAGGCAGGCAGGAGTAGCCTCACAACACAGGGCACATAATATAAAAAACGTGTGGATTCCAGCATTTAGACCTTCCAGCAGGCGGCCCAGAACACCGAGGCTATGGGATCCAGGCCACAGTGAACTCACAGCAGAGGGCCCACATCACAAAACTGTGAGCAACCCAGGAGTTGAGACCTCAGCGCAGAAGGACCACATCCCCATGGGAATGGGAACCTGGCTGGAGTGTCCTCGCACCACTGGGCGCACATCAGAAAATGTGGGGAGCCCACCATTTAGGGCCTGACGCCAGAGGGCCATCATCACCGAGAGGAGGAGGCGCCCTGCACGCTCCAACTGCCACCAGAGGGCTCACGTCTCCAAGGTGACGTGTGCCAGCCAGGCAGGAGTGACCTCACAGCAGAGGGCCTACCTCACAGAACGTTGAGGAACCCAGCCAGGATTAGACTCTCGCCAGAGGGCCCACCTCACCAAGGGGATGGGAACCAGGCAGGAGTGTCCTCACACGAGTGGGGTCACATCATCGAAAGGTGAGGAACGCAGCACATGTGGCCTCAAGCCATAGGACAGTCATCACCAAGGGGCTGGCAGTGAGGCTGGCAGGAGGAGCCTCACAACAGAGGGCACATAGAATAAAAAAGTTGAGGAATCCAGCAGTTGGAACCTCCCAGCAGGCGGCTCAGAGCACCGATGATAAGGGATCCTTGCCGGAGTGAACTCACAGCAGAGGGCCCACATCATGGTACTGTGAGCAAGCCAGCCGTTTTGACCTCAGAGCAGAAGGCCCATATCGCCATGGGGATGGGAACCTGGCAAGAGTCTCCTCACTCACTTGGCGCACATCAGAAAATGTGGGGAGCCCAGCAGTTATGGCCTAAGGCAAGAGGGCCCTCATCACCGAGGGGAGGAGGATCCCAGCACACTCCAACTGCCACCAGAGGGCCCACGTCGCCAAGGTGACGTGTGCCAGACAGGCATGATTGACCTCACAGCAGAGGGCCCACCTCACAGAAGGGTGAGGAACCCAGCCAGGATCAGACTCTCACCTGAGGGCCCACATCAGCAAGGGGATGGGAACCAGTCAGGACTGTCTTCCCTCCAGTGGGGTCACATCATCGAAAGGTGCAGAACCCAGCACATGTGGCCTCAAATCAGAGGACACATATCACAAAGGGAATGGGAGTGAGGCAGGCAGGAGTAGCCTAAAAACAGAGGGCCCAAAGAATAAGAAAGGTGAGGAATCCAGCAGTTGGAACCTCCCAGCAGGCGGCCCAGAGCACAGAAGCTATGGGATGCAGGCAGGAGTGAACTAACAGCAGAGAGCCCACATCATGAAACTGTGAGCAACCCAGGCTTTGGGACCTCAGAGCAGAAGGCCCACACCCCAATGGGGATGTGAACCTGGCTGGAGTGTCCTCGCACCACTGGGCGCACATCACAAAATGTAGGGAGCCCAGCAGTTAGGGCCTGATGCCAGAGGGCCCTCATCACCGACGAGAGGAGGCTCCCAGCAGGCTCCAAGTGCCACCAGAGGGCTCATGTCCACAAGGCGAGGTGAGCAAGCCAGGCAAGAGTGACCTCACATCAGACGGCCTACCTCACAGATGGGTGAGGAACCCAGCCGGGATCAGACTCTCAACAGAGGGCCCACATCACCAAGGGGATGTGAACCAGGCAGGAGTCTCCTAAGACCATTGGTCCCACATCATCGAAAGGTGAGGAACCCAGCACATGTGGCCTCAAACCAGACGACACACATCACGAAGGGGCTGGGAGTGAGGCAGGCAGGAGGATCCTCACAACAGAGGGCCCAAAAAATTAAAAAAGTGAGGAATCCAGCAGTTGGAACCTCCCAGCAGGCAGCCAAGAGCACAGAGGCTATGGGATCCAGGCTTCTGTGAACTAACACCAGAGAGCCCACATCATGAAAATGTGAACAACCCAGCCGTTGGGACCTCAGAGCAGAAGGCCCACATCCCCATGGAGATGGGATCCTAAGAGGAGTGCCAAAGCATCACTGGGCTCCCTAAGAAAAGTTGGTGAGCCCAGCAGTTAGGGCCTGACGCAAGAGGACCCTCATCACCGGGGGAAGAGATTCCCAGCACGCTCCAACTGCCACCACACGGCTGACTTCACCAAGGCAATGTGTGCCAGCCATGCAGGAGTGACCTATCAGCAGAGGGTCTCCCTCACAGGTGGGTGAGGAACAAAGCCAGGAACAGACTCTCACCAGGGGGTCCACATAACCACGTGGATGAGAACCAAGCAGGAGTGTCCTCACACTAGTGGGGCCACATCATTGAAAGGTGAGGAACCCAGCAAAAGTGGCCACAAACCAGAGGACCCACATCACCAAGGGGTTGAGAGTGAGGTAGGTGTCTGGACGGGCATATTTAACACTCATTTCCCACCAGGAAGAGGAATTAACCAAAGGCTCAGCGTGCCCTGCCAGAAGCAGATTAGGGCCTGAAGCAGTCTTGCGGGTTTGCGGCCAGCTCACAAGAAAGCGAGTTGAAGAAAGGAGCTCAGGGGCCCTGTAATTCACAAACCTGCAGAGTTATAAATGACAGATAACGTCCAAAAATATATTGAAGTAAGGCTGCGAAGAGGACTTGAAAGCGGGGCAGAATTGCAGGAAACCGATTTCAGGAGGTAGACTGGATTTGCATTTAAAGCATAGGAAAAGAGGCAGAACATCGACAATGATGCACTTGGCAACAAAGGGCGTATGAGTTTGTTCCTGAATATATTCAGGAAAAAACACATACGCCCTTTTTGGCAAACCAAGCAAGCTTGCAATGGAAATCCGAACTACTATGAAGTGTCACTTCCCCCCGGTCTAAAGGGCCACTGAGAAAAGTGTAAAATCCAGAAAGGCAAGACAGGCCATGGGGAAAAAGGAGCCTTGTTATGCTTATGGGCGGGATGTACATTGCCAACAGCCACTCTGGAGAAGTGTATGGTGTTTCCTGATACATCTGAAAAACAAAGCAACAGAATCTAGGGCATTTCCACTTATGGTCCTATAGCTTAGGGAAATTAAAATCAAAAAGACACAGCCACCCCAAAATTTACAACGGCTCTGTTTACAGGAGCCTCTTCTACAGTACAAGTTAAATATCCCAGAGAACAAATAATTGATAAAGAAGTTGCGGTACTTATGTACAACAGAATACCACTCAGCAATGAAATCTGTGTCACCAGGCCTGTACCAGCATAATGAGTGGATTGAGGCATGATGATTCTAAGTGAAATAAGTCACACAGAAAAAGAAACATCATAAGGTATCACTAATGCACGGAATGTAAACTTGGCTACACATGAACTGAATTACAAAACAGAACAGGGTCTCAAGTTTAGAAAACCAACTTATGCTTGCTTAAGGGGAAAGGTGAGTTGGGGTGCTGCATAAAACCAGAGTTTGAAATTAGCACAGATACCGTTCCATAAGCCAAATATGTAATAGACAAGACCTACCCGTTGCTCAACGAAATGGACTCAACAATGAGGTATCACCTCACACCTGTTAGAATGGGCATCATCTGAAAATCTACAAACAACAAATGCTGGAAAGGGTGTGGAGAAAAGGAACCCTCTTCCACTATTGTTGGGAATATAAATTGATACAGTCACTATGGAGAACAATATGGAGTTTCTTAAGAAACTAATAATAGAATTACCATATGATACAGCAATCCCAGGACTGGACATATACTCAGACAAAACCATAAATCAAAAAGAGACATTCACCGCAATGTTCATTGCATCACTATTTACAATATCGAGGTAATGGAAGCAACCTAAATGCCCACAGACAGACGAATGCATAAAGCTGTGGTACATATATAAAATGGAATATTACTAAGCCATGAAAGGAATGAAATTGGGTCATTTGTAGAGACGTCGATGGATCTAGAGACTGTCCTACAGAGTGAAGTAAGTCAGAAAGAGAAAAACAAATCTTGTATATTCATGCATATATGTGGAACCTAGAAAAACTGTACAGATTAACCGTTTTGCAAGGCATAAATAGAGCAACAGATGTAGACAACAATCGTATGGACAACAAGGGGGGAAAGCTCTTGGAGGGGTGGTGGTGGGAGGAGTTGAGAGATTGGGATTGGCATGTAAACATTTATATGTATAAAATAGATAACCAATGAGAACCTGCTGTATAAAAATATAAAATAAAATTCAAAATTAAAAAGAAATAAAATTTAAAAAATAAAACAGAAAAAACAATTATTCCCTTCACATACATGTATTTATATGAATAAATTATTTCCATGCTTATATCTGTAAATACAAAAAAGAGGAATAAAATCTACCTTGAACCAAAAACGAAAAAGAGAAAAAAAAAACAGAACCCACCAGTTACTCAGAGGAAAACCGTATCAGGGCACTTGCTCCAGTTGTAAACAATTCTGAAGTTGGTCAGTGGTGGGGAATCGTCTCCCATTCAGCCAGCAGCCCCCACACAACAAGCGTCCTCATTGCAAAGCTGGGGCACCGTGCCGAGGCATCTGTGAGTAAACGTGAGCTGAGCCCCAGGCCACTTGCTGCTGAACTGTTCCCACCCTTCCCAGGTAAAACACCTGAATATATACAAGGACTTGAAAGCCTAGAGGAAGGGCCATGGAGCCACACGAGTGACAGCATGCCAGCTGACTTGGTGCCTGCAGGCCAGCCAGGATGGTCCTGGCCCTGGGTGCTCTTCTGGAAGATTTCCATTTCCCTGCCTGAGATACCCGTCCTGTCCCTGCCCCCACTGCTTTTTTCCTTCCTCACCTCTGCCCAGGGAGAAATTCCAGCAACAGGTATGGGTGACACATCCTCTTCTTTAGCAGGTGGCAGCCTGGCAACTGCTGCAGAAAGTCCAGCAGAGCCCCACTCACACTGGGCCACCCACAAAGCCGTGGCCTCTCACTCCCTCCCACCAGCCCAGCCCCGAGACTGCTGACAGGGCAGAGAAAATGGCGTCAGGCACAGCTGCAGGGGCTTTTGCTGCCTGGAGTGGTATTTATATTGATCTCAACCCAGGCACACCTGGGGAGGGCTGGCCGGCATGGTAAGGCTGCCCAGGTAGCCAATCATCACCCCTCAGGGGCTCACAGTTGCAGAAAATGGAACTTGCTGAACCGGCCAGGTCCAAGGAACAGGTGTGGGCTCCTGAGAGTCAGGATAGACAAGGGGCTGCAGCTTTGGCTTGTTTTCTAATCATTTTATCTGGCCCATGAGTGGGAGACAACTTCAAGAAAACCCTCTCCTAATGAGAGGAACCCAGGAGTCAGGGAGAGGAGGGGTGGGTGGTGGTTGGAGACAGAGGCCTGGTGCCCTGGGTGCAGTGGAAGTCTCTGGAAGACCAGGTGGAGGGAGGCCACACAGAGTGATGCCCAGGGTCACAGACCTGTCGGAGCTGCTGTTTGTTAGTTCAAGTCCTGCTCTGAGGTGCTCTGTGTCAGCTCTGAGCGACAGGTGAGCTGGGGGTGCTCTTCAATGAGGGCTATGTGCACGGTTCCTGTGTGCCCAGCCCTGCCACGGTACCTGCAAGGGTAGCTCTGTATCCTGGGAGGGGCCTGACCATGAGAGCCCCGTGGGCTGGGTTGGGGGTGGGGTACCTGCCCAGGAGAGCTCCATATCCTGGGATTGGCCTGACCACGAGAGCCCCATGGGCTGCTGGGGACCTGGTAAAGGATGTCAGGACAGTCAGTGAAGCCACCGAGGATATACCTCCAGTTGCTCCTGATTCCTACACCCTGCTGGTCATTCTACCAACCACCAGGACATGGTATTCTGTATTAGTCTTCAATGATGCCTTCTTTTGTATTCCATTAGTCCCAGAGTCACAAGAAATTTTGGCTTGTGAGTGGCAGGACTCAACATACAACTAAAACAATACTTCCGGGCCGTCTTGCCCCAAGGGTTCAAAAATTCCCACACCATCTTTGGGGAAAGCTTAGCTAACGACCGAAAAGTTCTACCTCTGGAAAAGGAAACCCTCCTTCAATATGCAGACGACATTCTGATCGCCAGCCCTACTAAGGAGGCCTCTGAACTACCAAGCCAATAAAGGATAGAAGTTGTCCAAGAAAAAGCTCAAATATCACAGACTGCGGTGACCTGCCTGGGCTTCATTCTCACACAAGGTCAGAGAAGCCCATCCCAGGAAAGGGAAGAAACCATTTGCAGCCTTACCCCTTTCTAAAACTAGAAGACAGCTTAGGGGTTCCTGGGGAGGCCAGGGTTTGCTGCTTCTGGATCCCTAACTACAGTCTACTAGCTGGGCCTCTATATGAAACACTGAAAGGAAAAGATGATGATCCTTTTGAACAGAATCCAGAAGTGGCCTTTCAAGAATGGAAAGAGCAGTCAATTCAGACCCTTGCCCTGGAACTCCCTAATTGAGCTAAACCCTTTGACCTTTCCATTCCCGGTGAAAGGTGAATCGCCATTGGAGAATTAGTGCAAAAACTGGGACCACTTGAAATGGAACAACGCAAGAATGCCATCCAGGTAGGATAAACTACAGTCACCAAGGGGCTTGGCCCACTGCCACATCTGGCCAAGATACTGGCGGTATCTAAAAACCTGGAAATCAGCAGCCCAAAAGGCCACCTCCCTCCTAAGGGAAAAGGACCCCACGTGGTGATCCTAATCACCAACCATGCCCTGAAGTTGCAGGGTTCGCTCCGTGGGCACACCGACCTCGAGTGAGGAGGCCCTCCAACTCCAACATCCAGAGAGATAACCGGAGGCAACAGGGCACCATGACGACTCATGTGAACATCACTTGACCTGGAGTTTCTCTCATAAAACAACAATAGTGTGTCCCGAAGGAGTAGACTACTGCTTGCAGGACTTCCTGCACCCGGAGGGGAGCTAATAATCTTGGCGGGGGAACCGTATATCACACTGTCACCATAGAAAAGCCTACAGACACCATGATGATGGTGGCCAATAAGACCGGCTGGACTCCTGTTTACTTCAAAAGGCTGTTGACTCAGTGGCCATCATGGTCCTTGATCACCACTGACCCTGGACTGTCTGGGAGTTGAGCGGGCAGGGCTCTGACACCTGGTGCTGTTTTTATGTTAATTCAGGGGCCTAATTGAAGAAAGAGCAGACTACTGGTCAGAGCATCTAGGCTGGCAGAAACGGTCAGCCTAAGGTGGCCGAACAAATGTGGGGCGGGGTGAAACCGGCCCCCACAGCGTCTCTGCACATCTCTTTCCTGGACCCTTAAAGGTCATTAGAATCTATAACACTTCCAATGCTGGTGCTCAGGCGGACGAGCAGGGAGGCAGGGGTCCTGGGGCCAATCAACGTCACCTGGAGGCTGCTGGGGAGAAGTTCTGACCCTCGTCCCCTGGTATGAGGGCTCCCAACTCAGCACTCAGCAGTTACAGAAGAAGGGTCTGCACCCTCAGCACTCCAAGAATGAGGAACGGGACAAAAGGCAGAGGAGGGGTTTGTCCCCAGCAAAGCCCATTAAAAATCCCTGGGAGATAAAAATAGAATCTGGGCAATAAAGTCAAGTCTGACCTTTTTTATCCTTTGTGCTTTGTCTAATTTCACGTGCTCCTAGGGTCCCGCATGCAGAGGTTCCACACCCGGCACTTCAGACCAGATTTCCTGGTGCAGAATGGCTGGGTCGACACCTCAGCTCCTGGGGCCCAGTGCAGACTCCGAGATATAGAGCCTGAGCTGCAGCCAACCCGGCCCTTGAGAGCTCCGCCCCTCCCTCCCACTGACTCTGACAGGATCTCTACACAGCAGCCCAGCCCACAGCCCACGGGGTAGTGCATGCTCTCACCTCTCCATTCTCTGATGAAAATATAAAGTTTCCTTTGCTTGGGAACCAAACTCAGTCTCGATCTGTTGGCCCCAATGACACTGGGCAGGGGGACCCTTGTTGGGGTCCACTCTGGAGGATCAGTAACAGAAATTGAGACTATTGTAACTTCAATGAACAGATGTGTGAGCCAAACTGTAGTTAACATAGAACAGTTTATAAGGCTCGGGTAAAATAAGATGTTTCTAACACTTCCATTTGATATTTCCATCACTTTATTATAAGCAAGTTCAGTGAGAAGGTTTGTCCTATTTGTCAGGTCAATATTAGAGAAATGAAGTGATTTCTTTCCAAGGATGTACATCTAATAATCTTGGTTAAAGCTTCAATCTTGTTTTAAATGCTTTTCCATTGAAAATGATACCTCTCTTTCAGCTCCCCCATTTCTGAGAAGTATAAAATCTTATAATTTATTATTACCAAAGGGGAAAGGTGGGAGGAGGGATAAATTAACAGTTTGGAATTAACACATACACACTGCTATGTATAAAATAGATCATCAACAAGGAACTACTGTATAGCACAGGGAACTACACTCAATATTGTGCAATAACCTATAAGGGGAAATAATCGGAAAAAGAATAGATATTTTTATTGACATCATCTATCAATGACAGTTAAAGTGTAACCTAAGGGAAGCCGGTGGTGAGTGCTTCTGACCCTGAAGACTTCAGTCATCTAAAGTTTGGACTCTGTCTACTTCCCAAGGCCCTTAATGAACATATGTGTAGCCGTAGCTTAAAAAACTCCCCAGTTTGGGTTTCGGGGAGACACTGATTTTGAAAAAGCCCTGGTGTTCTCCTTACATGAATGGGACTCTTCCTACTGCTAAAACATGTCTGTCACATCCAGAGGATGGTATACCGTCTGATCGGGAAGAGTTTGGAAAAGGCATCTCATCTCCTCATCTCCTGGTGCTCGGGTTCACCCCTCCAGCGTCTTTACTAACAGTCTCCCCACTTGGAGATGTCAACACTGTCAACATCCTGTTGCGTACAGTTTGGAATTTGTCCAGAGGATGAAGCGGAAGGATGAGGAACAATGAGAGACAAGTCCTAGGTGTTCAGACAGGCACATGTCACTCTAATTTCCAATCAGGAAGATGAATTGACCAAAGGCTAGGGTTGCCCATGGAAACAGTATAGGGCTTGAGGAAATCCCACTGCTTTGTGGCCAGTTCCCATAAACACAAGTTGAACAATGGAACTCAGGGGCAGTAAAATTCACGAAACTGCAGAGTTGAAAATATCTATCACTGAAAAATGTCTTGAGGAAAGTCAGAGAAAAGGATTGGCAAGCAAGGGAGAATGGCAGGAAAGGGATTTGAGGAGGTAGAAAGGACTCGCCATTAAGCACAAGAAAAGGGGCTGAACATTGCCAACATTGCAGTTGGCCAAAAAGGCTGTATGCGTTTTTTTCTGTATATATTCAAGAAAAGGGCATACACTTTTTTAGCCAACCAAACAGGTGGGCACTGGAAATCAATACTACAAAAGATATCACTTCGCATCAGTCAGAAGAGCCATCCTCATAAAGTGTAAACGCCAGAAATGCAGGACAGGACAAGGAGAAGAGGGAGCCCTGTGAGGCTTATAGTGGAAATGTATATTGCCAACGGCCATTCTGGAGAAGTGTATTGTGTTTACTAAAGCATCTAAAAAATGAGCTACAGAGCATAGGGCACTTGCACTCATGGGCGTATATCTTGGGAAAAACAAAAATCGAGAGGACACAGGCACCCCAATGTTTACTGCCTCTCTGTTTAAAAGATCCTCGACTAGGATATAACTTAAATGTCTCTGGAGAGAAAAAATGGATAGAGATGTGGTACTTATGTAGAGTGGAATATTACTCAGCCTGGAAATCAATGAAATATGGCCAGTTGTAACAACTCCGGAGGAGTTACGTATGATCATTCTAAGTGACATAAATATGTAGAAAACACGCGTAAGGCTGCTAAACGGGAAAGGTGGGGAGGGGTGAGGCATCATCCAGGAGGTTGAAATTAGCAAAGATACCATTCCAAATACCAAACTGATAATCAACAAGGCCTACACGGTAGCTAAAAGAACTGCACTCAGCACACTCAAGTCACCGGAAAAGAATATCTATGACTGGTAAGAATCTGAAAAAGAAATTATTGATGTCTCTCTGTACGTGAATCAAGTGGATGTACAGCAGCAAGAAACAGAGCTTTGAAAATCAGCTGTAAACAACATAGTAATAAATTGAAAAAAATAAACGACAGAGAGACAGAGAAAACCTCTTACAACTTTTCCTCAGGGACGGTGATGCAACATGGATTGAACACATCTAGACCCACAGCAGGATGAGACATAAGGCTGGAAACTGTTCGCGCTAAGAGAAATGTGAGGTTGGGTGAGGAAATGCACACCCTTTAAAGTAATACTACCTGGTACCCATTCAATGGGTCCCAAATCTGCAGGTTCAAGGAATCTTCCTACAGCTAAAACATGCATGGAAAACCCAGAGGACTGTACACCATGTGATCGGGAGATGTGTCTAAAATGCACCTCATTTATCCTCTCCTGGTGCCCCTGTTCATCATTCCAGCCACGTTACTTAGAATCTCCCCACTTAGAGAATCAGCACATTTAAACTTCTGTTTCACACATTTTGCAAATTGTGAGGAGGATGAACGGGAAGAGGGGGAACCAATGAGAGAATAGTTGTAGGGGTTTGGACGGGCACATGTCACTCTAATTTCCCATTAAGAATAAGAATTAAAAAAAGGCTCAGCCCGCCTCGCCGGAGCCAAAATAGGACCTGAAGCAATCCTGCGGTTTTGAGGCCAGCTCACAAAAGAGCAACTTAAAAAATGGAGCTCAGGGTCACTGCAATTCACAAACCTGCAGAGTTATAAATGAAAACTAACGTCCAAAAATATGTTGAGGTAAGGCAAAGAAGAGGATCTGAATGCAAGACAGAATTGCAAGAAACAGATTTCAAGAGATAGATTGGACTCGCCTTTAAAGCACATGAAAAGCGGCAGAATTTCGACAATGATGCAGTTGGCCCAAAAGGGAGTATGCGTTATTTCCTGAATATATCCAGGAAAAAACGCATACGCACTTTATGGGCAACCAAGCAAGCAAGCAATGCAAATGTGCACAACAAAGAAGTCTCATTTCCCACCGGTCAAAAGGGCCATCTGAAAAAATTGTAAAAACCAGAAATGCAGGACAGGCCATGGAGAACAGGGAGCCTTTATACGCTGATGGACAGTGTGTGAACTGCCGAGAGCCACTCTGGAGAAGTGTATGGTGGTTCCTAAATCATCTAAAAAACAGAGCGACAGAGCATAGGGCACTTCCAATCACGGGAGTATATCTAGGGAAGTCTAAAAATCAACAAGACACAAGCACACCACAGTTTAGGGCTACTCTGTTTACAAGAACCTCAACTTCAGTACACCTTAAATATCCCAGGAAAGAGAACAATGGATAAAGAAAATGTGGTACTTATGTACAATGGAATATCTCTTCACCATGAAATCAATGTAATAAGGCTAGTAGAAGGATAAAGAGTGGATTGAGGTCCGATAATACTACTTGAAATAAGTCAAACAGAAAAAGAAACATATCATAAGATATCACTTATAGAGGGAGGATAAATATGGCTGCACAAAAAATGAATTACAAAACAGAACAGTGTCTCACATTTAGAAAACACACTTATGTCAGCTTAAGGGGAAAGGAGAGGTGGGGTGATGCATAAAACCAGAGTTTGAAATTAGCACAGATACCGTTCAATAAACCAAATAGGTATCAGACAAGATCTACACCTCGCTCAATGAACTGGCCTCAACACACCCTATACACCACAGAGAAATATATCTGAGTAATAAGAATCTTAAAACCCATGTATTGATATATCTCCATAAGGGAATCAAGTGTGCGCAGAGCGGCACAAACACAGCAGTGAAAATGAGCTAAACCCCATTATAGAAATAAATTTTAAAACCAAAACACAGAAACAATGAAAGAGAGAAAAATTCTTACAAAATTCGCTCAGGGGCTGTGATGCAACCTGGAATGACCACATATAAACCCACAGCTGGATAAGACATAAGGCTGGACACTTGGGGCTGAAAGGATTGGTGAGCTTTGGTGAGCAACTGCCGAAAGTTTAATGCAATACTTCATGCTACTTATTCCAAGGGTCCCAACACTCCAAGTTGAAGGGAATCTTCCTACAGCTAAACCATGCATGGGAAATCCAGCAGATGGTATACCATATGATCGGGAAAGGTTTCTAAAATGCACCTCATTTTCCTCTCCTGGGGCTCCGGATCAACATTCCACCCACTTTACTAACAACATCTCCACATGGAGAGTCAATGCCTTTAAGTTCCGGTATCGCACAGTCTGCAGTTAGTGCGGAGGATGAATGGGAATAGGGGGAACCAGTGAGAAAATAGCTGTAGCGGTTTCAATGGGCACATGTCACTCTAATTTCACATCAGGAAGAAGAATTAACCAAAGGCAGAGCAAGGTGCCCCAGAAGAAGAATAGGGCCTGAAGAAATCCTGTGGATATGAGGCAAGATCACAAAAATAAGAGCTGAAAAATGGAGCTAAGGGCCACTGCAATTCAAAAACCTGCAGAGTTATAAAGGCCAACTATTTTTCAAAAGTATATTGAGGTAAGGCTATGAAGAGGAACTGAGAGCAAGGCAGAACTGCAAGAAACCGAATTCAGGAGGTAGACTGGAATTGCACTGAAAACATAGGAAAAGACTCAGAACGTCGACAATGATGCACTTGGCCAAAAAGTGCGTATGCGTTCTTTCCTGAATATATTCAGGAAGAAACGCATACGCACTTTCTGGCCAACCAAGCAAGCTCGCAAAGGAAATCTGCACTACAATGAAGTCTCACTGCCCCCCGGTCAAAGGGTATTCTGAAAAAAGTGTAAAATCCAGAAAGGCAGGACAGGCCATGGAGAACTGGGAGCCTTGTTATGCTGATGGGCGAGATGTAAATTGCCAACAGCCACTCTGGAGAAGTGTATGGTGTTTCCTGAAACATCCAAAAAATTAAGCAACAGAGCCTACTGCACTTCCACTTATTGTCCTATAGCTTAGGGAAATTAAAATCAAAAAGACACAGCCACCCCAAAGTTTGGGATGGCTCTCTTTACAAGAACCTCGTTTACGGTACAAGTTCAATATCGCAAAAAGCGAAAAATGGATAAAGAAGTTGTGGTACTTACGTACAATGCAATATCACTCAGCAATGAAATCTATGTCATCAGGCCCGTAGCAGCATAATGAGTGGATTCAGGTACGATGATTCTAAGTGAAATAAGTCACACAGAAAAAGAAATATCATAAGGTATCACTAATACACGGAATGTAAACTTGGCTACACAGGAACTGAATTACAAAGCAAAACAGTGTCTCAAATGTAGAAAACCAACTTATGCTTGCTTAAGGGGAAAGGTGAGTTGGGGTGCTGCATAAAACCAGGGATTGAAATTAGCACAGATACCGTTCCATAAGCCAAATATGTAATAGACAAGAGCTACTCCTTGCTCAACGAAGTGGACTCAACACCCCATATTAAACGCCTAAAAATATACCTGACTAGTAAGAATCTTAAAACCTATGGATTTATATGTCTCCGAAAGAGAATCAAGCGTGTGTACAGCGGCATAAACGCAGCAGTGATAGGACTGGTGAGGTTCGGTGAGCAAATGCAGACCCTTTGAAGTCATATTGCATGGTACCCATTCCATGGGTCTCAACTCTCCAGGTTTAAGGGATTCTTCCTTCAGCTAAAACATGCATGTGGAACCCAGAGTATGATCCACTGTGTCATCGGGAAACGTGTTCAAATGTGTCTCAGTTTTCGTCCCCTGGTACTCGGGTGCAACATTCCAGATGCTTTACTAACACTCTCCCGACTTGGAGAGTCAGTGCCTTTAACCTCCTGTTTGGCCCAGTTAGCAATTTCTGCGGAAGATGAACAGGAATAGGGAGAACCAATGAGAGACTAGGTGGAGGTGTCTGGACGGGCAAATTTAACTCTCATTTCCCACCAGGAAGAGGAATTAACCAAAGGCTCAGCATGCCGTGCCGGAACCAAACTAGGGCCTGAAACAATCCTGCGGTGTTGTGGCCAGCTCACAAGAAAGCGAGTTGAAGAAAGGAGCTCAGGGGCACTGTAATTCACAAACCTGCAGAGTTATAAATGACAGCTATCTTCCAAAAATATATTGACGGAAGGCAGCCAAGAGGACTTGAAAGCGGGGCAGAAATGCAGGAAACCGATTTCAGGAGTCAGACGGGAATTGCATGTAAAGCATAGGAAAAGAGGCAGAACGTCCACAATGATGCACTTGGCCAAAACGGGCCTGGGCGTTTTTTCCTGAATATATTCAGGAAAAAACGCATACGCCCTTTTTGGCCAACCAAGCAAGCTTGCAAAGGAAATCTGCACTACAATGAAGTCTCACTGCCCCCGGTCAAAAGGGCCATCTGAAAAAAGTGTAAAATCCTGAAAGGCAGGACAGGCCATGGAGAACTGGGAGCCTTGTTATGCTGATGGGTGGGATGTAAATTGCCAGCAGCCACTCTGGAGAAGTGTATGGTGTTTCCTGAAACATCCAAAAAACAAAGCAACAGAGCCTAGGGCACTTCCACTTATGGTCCTATAGCTTAGGGAAATTAAAATGAAAAAGACACAGCCACCCCAAAGTTTGGGACGGCTCTGTTTACAAGAACCTCGTTTACGGTACAAGTTCAATATCACAGAAAGCGAAAAATGGATAAAGAAGTTGTGGTACTTACGTACAATGCAATATCACTCAGCAATGAAATCTATGTCATCAGGCCCGTAGTAGCATAATGAGTGGATTCAGGTACGATGATTCTAAGTGAAATAAGTCACACAGAAAAAGAAACATCATAAGTTATCACTAATACATGGAATGTAAACTTGGCTACACAGGAACTGAATTACAAAGCAAAACAGGGTGTCAAATGTAGAAAACCAACTTATGCTTGCTTAAGGGGAAAGGTGAGTTGGGGTGCTGCATAAAACCAGAGATTGAAATTAGCACAGATACCGTTCCATAAGCCAAATATGTAATAGAGAAGAGCTACTCCTTGCTCAACGGACTGGACTCAACACCCCATATTAAACGCCTAAGAATATACCTGACTAGTAAGAATCTTAAAACCTATGGATTTATATGTCTCCGAAAGAGAATCAAGCGTTTGTACAGCGACATAAACGCAGCAGTGATAGGATTGGTGAGGTTCGGTGAGCAAATGCAGACCCTTGGAAGTCATATTGCATGGTACCCATTCCATGGGTCTCAACTCTCCATGTTTAAGGGATTCTTCCTTCAGCTAAAACATGCATGTGGAACCCAGAGTATGATCTACCGTGTGATCGGAAAACGTGTTCAAATGTGTCTCAGTTTTCGTCCCCTGGTACTCGGGTGCAACATTCCAGACGCTTTACTAACACTCTCCCCACTTGGAGAGTCAGTGCCTAAAACCTCCTGTTTGGCCCAGTTTGCAATTTCTGTGGAAAATGAACAGGAATAGGGAGAACCAATGAGAGACTAGGTGGAGGTGTCTGGACGGGCAAATTTAACTCTCATTTCCCACCAGGAAGAGGAATTAACCAAAGGCTCAACATGCCGTGCCGGAACCAAACTAGGGCCTGAAGCAATCCTGCGGTGATGCGGCCAGCTCACAAGAAAGCGAGTTGAAGAAAGGAGCTCAGGGGCACTGTAATTCACAAACCTGCAGAGTTATAAATGACAGCTATCTTGCAAAAATATATTGAAGTAAGGCTGCCAAGAGGAGTTGAAAGCGGGCAGAATTGCAGGAAACCGATTTCAGGAGGTAGACTGGAATTGCATGTAAAGCATAGGAAAAGAGGCAGAACGTCCACAATAATGCACTTGGCCAAAAAGGGCGTATGCGTTTTTTCCTGAATATATTCAGGAAAAAACGCATACGCCCTTTTTGGCCAACCAAGCAAGCTTGCAAAGGAAATCTGCACTACAATGAAGTCTCACTGCCCCCCTGTCAAAAGGGCCATCTGAAAAAAGTGTAAAATCCAGAAAGGCAGGACAGGCCATGGAGAACTGGGAGCCTAGTTATGCTGATGGGCGGGATGTAAATTGCCAGCAGCCACTCTGGAGAAGTGTATGGTGTTTCCTGAAACATCCAAAAAACAAAGCAACAGAGCCTAGGGCACTTCCACTTATGGTCCTATAGCTTAGGGAAATTAAAATCAAAAAGACACAGCCACCCCAAAGTTTGGGACGGCTCTGTTTACAAGAACCTCGTTTACGGTACAAGTTCAATATCACACAAAGCGAAAAATGGATAAAGAAGTTGTGGTACTTAGGTACAATGCAATATCACTCAGCAATGAAATCTATGTCATCAGGCCCGTAGCAGCATAATGAGTGGATTCAGGTACGATGATTCTAAGTGAAATAAGTCACACAGAAAAACAAACATCAGAAGATATCACTAATACACGGAATGTAAACTTGGCTACACAAGAACTGAATTACAAAACAGAACAGGGTGTCAAATGTAGAAAACCAACTTATGCTTGCTTAAGGGGAAAGGTGAGTTGGGGTGCTGCATAAAACCAGAGATTGAAATTAGCACAGATACCGTTCCATAAGCCAAATATGTAATAGACAAGAGCTACTCCTTGCTCAACGAAGTGGACTCAACACCCCACATTAAACGCCTAAGAATATACCTGACTAGTAAGAATGTTAAAACCTATGGATTTATATGTCTCCGAAAGAGAATCAAGCGTGTGTACAGCGGCATAAATGCAGCAGTGATAGGACTGGTGAGGTTCGGTGAGCAAATGCAGACCCTTTGAAATCATATTGCATGGTACCCATTCCATGGGTCTCAACTCTCCCTGTTTAAGGGATTCTTCCTTCAGCTAAAACATGCATGAGGAACCCAGAGTATGATCCACCGTGTGATTGGGAAACGTGTTCAAATGTGTCTCAGTTTTCGTCCCCAGGTACTTGGGTGCAACATTCAAGACCCTTTACTAACACTCTCCCCACTTGGAGAGTCAGTGCCTTTAACCTCCTGTTTGGCCCAGTTTGCAATTTCTGTGGAAAATGAACAGGAATAGGGAGAACCAATGAGAGACTAGGTGGAGGTGTCTGGACGGGCAAATTTAACTCTCATTTCCCACCAGGATGAGGAATTAACCAAAGGCTCAGCATGCCGTGCCGTAACCAAACTAGGGCCTGAAGCAGTCCTGCGGTGTTGCGGCCAGCTCACAAGAAAGCGAGTTGAAGAAAGGAGCTCAGGGGCACTGTAATTCACAAACCTGCAGAGTTATAAATGACAGCTATCTTCCAAAAATATATTGAAGTAAGGCTGCCAAGAGGAGTTGAAAGCGGGGCAGAATTGCAGGAAACCCATTTCAGGAGGTAGACTGGAATTGCATGTAAAGCATAGGAAAAGAGGCAGAACGTCCACAATGATGCACTTGGCCAAAAAGGGCGTATGCGTTTTTTACTGAATATATTCAGGAAAAAACGCATACGCCCTTTTTGGCCAACCAAGCAAGCTTGCAAAGGAAATCTGCACTACAATTAAGTCTCACTGCCCCCCGGTCAAAAGGGCCATCCGAAAAATGTGTAAAATCCAGAAAGGCAGGACAGGCCAAGGAAAACTAGGAGCCTTCTTATGCTGATGGGCGGGATGTAAATTGCCAGCAGCCACTCTGGAGAAGTGTATGGTGTTTCCTGAAACATCCAAAAAACAAAGCAACAGAGCCTAGGGCACTTCCACTTATGGTCCTATAGCTTAGGGAAATTAAAATCAAAAAGACACAGCCACCCCAAAGTTTGGGACGGCTCTGTTTACAAGAACCTCGTTTACGGTACAAGTTCAATATCACACAAAGCGAAAAATGGATAAAGAAGTTGTGGTACTTAGGTACAATGCAATATCACTCAGCAATGAAGTCTATGTCATCAGGCCCGTAGCAGCATAATGAGTGGATTCAGGTACGATGATTCTAAGTGAAATAAGTCACACAGAAAAAGAAACATCATAAGGTATCACTAATACATGGAATGTAAACTTGGCTACACAGGAACTGAATTACAAAGCAAAACAGGGTCTCAAATATAGAAAACCAAGTTATGCTTGCTTAAGGGGAAAGGTGAGTTGGGGTGCTGCATAAAACCAGAGATTGAAATTAGCACAGATACCGATCCCTAAGCCAAATATGTAATAGAGAAGAGCTACTCCTTGCTCAACGAACTGGACTCAACACACCATATTAAACGCCTAAGAATATACCTGACTAGTAAGAAACTTAAAACCTATGGATTCATATGTGTCCAAAAGAGAATCAAGCGTTTGTACAGCGACATAAACGCAGCAGTGATAGGATTGGTGAGGTTCAGTGAGCAAATGCAGACCATTTGAAGTCATATTGCATGGTACCCATTCCATGGGTCTCAACTCTCCATGTTTAAGGGATTCTTCCTTCAGCTAAAACATGCATGTGGAACCCAGAGTATGATCCACCGTGTGGTCGGAAAACGTGTTCAAATGTGTCTCAGTTTTCGTCCCCTGGTACTCGGGTGCAACATTCCAGACGCTTTACTAACAATCTAACCACTTGGAGAGTCAGTGCCTTTAACCTCCTGTTTGGCCCAGTTTGCAATTTCTGTGGAACATGAACAGGAATAGGGAGAACCAATGAGAGACTAGGTGGACGTGTCCGGACAGGCAAATTTAACTCTCATTTTCCACCAGGAAGAGGAATTAACCAAAGGCTCAGCGTGCCATGCCGGAACCACACTAGGGCCCGACGCAATCCTGCGGTGTTGCGGCCAGTTCACAAGAAAGCGAGTTGAAGAAAGGAGCTCAGGGACACTGTAATTCACAAACCTGCAGAGTTATAAATGACAGCTATCTTCCAAAAATATATTGAAGGAAGGCTGCCAAGAGGACTTGAAAGCGGGGCAGGATTCCAGGAAACCGATTTCAGGAGGTAGACTGGAATTGCATGTAAAGCATAGGAAAAGAGGCAGAACGTCCACAATGATGCACTTGGCCAAAAAGGGCGTATGCGTTTTTTCCTGAATATATTCAGGAAAAAACGCATACGCCCTTTTTGGCCAACCAAGCAAGCTTGCAAAGGAAATCTGCACTACAATGAAGTCTCACTGGCCCCCGGTCAAAAGGGCCATCTGAAAAAAGTGTAAAATCCAGAAAGGCAGGACAGGCCATGGAGAATGGGAGCCTTGTTATGCTGATGGGCGGGATGTAAATTGCCAGCAGCCACTCTGGAGAAGTGTATGGTGTTTCCTGAAACATCCAAAAAACAAAGCAACAGAGCCTAGGGCACTTCCACTTATGGTCCTATAGCTTAGGGAAATTAAAATCAAAAAGACACAGCCACCCCAAAGTTTGGGACGGCTCTGTTTACAAGAACCTCGTTTACGGTACAAGTTCCATATCACAGAAAGCAAAAAATGGATAAAGAAGTTGTGGTACTTACGTACAATGCAATATCACTCAGCAATGAAATCTATGTCATCAGGCCCGTAGCAGCATAATGAGTGGATTCAGGTACGATGATTTTAAGTGAAATAAGTCACACAGAAAAACAAACATCAGAAGATATCACTAATACACGGAATGTAAACTTGGCTACACAAGAACTGAATTACAAAACAGAACAGGGTGTCAAATGTAGAAAACCAACTTATGCTTGCTTAAGGGGAAAGGTGAGTTGGGGTGCTGCATAAAACCAGAGATTGAAATTAGCACAGATACCGTTCCATAAGCCAAATATGTAATAGACAAGAGCTACTCCTTGCTCAACGAAGTGGACTCAACACCCCACATTAAACGCCTAAGAATATACCTGACTAATAAGAATGTTAAAACCTATGGATTTATATGTCTCCGAAAGAGAATCAAGCGTGTGTACAGCGGCATAAATGCAGCAGTGATAGGACTGGTGAGGTTCGGTGAGCAAATGCAGACCCTTTGAAATCATATTGCATGGTACCCATTCCATGGGTCTCAACTCTCCCTGTTTAAGGGATTCTTCCTTCAGCTAAAACATGCATGTGGAACCCAGAGTATGATCCACCGTGTGATTGGGAAACGTGTTCAAATGTGTCTCAGTTTTCGTCCCCAGGTACTTGGGTGCAACATTCAAGACCCTTTACTAACACTCTCCCCACTTGGAGAGTCAGTGCCTTTAACCTCCTGTTTGGCCCAGTTTGCAATTTCTGTGGAAAATGAACAGGAATAGGGAGAACCAATGAGAGACTAGGTGGAGGTGTCTGGACGGGCAAATTTAACTCTCATTTCCCACCAGGATGAGGAATTAACCAAAGGCTCAGCATGCCGTGCCGGAACCAAACTAGGGCCTGAAGCAGTCCTGTGGTGTTGCGGCCAGCTCACAAGAAAGCGAGTTGAAGAAAGGAGCTCAGGGGCACTGTAATTCACAAACCTGCAGAGTTATAAATGACAGCTATCTTCCAAAAATATATTGAAGTAAGGCTGCCAAGAGGAGTTGAAAGCGGGGCAGAATTGCAGGAAACCGATTTCAGGAGGTAGACTGGAATTGCATGTAAAGCATAGGAAAAGAGGCAGAACGTCCACAATGATGCACTTGGCCAAAAAAGGCGTATGCGTTTTTTACTGAATATATTCAGGAAAAAACGCATACGCCCTTTTTGGCCAACCAAGCAAGCTTGCAAAGGAAATCTGCACTACAATGAAGTCTCTCTGTCCCCAGGTCAAAAGGGCCATCCGAAAAATGTGTAAAATCCAGAAAGGCAGGACAGGCCAAGGAAAACTAGGAGCCTTCTTATGCTGATGGGCGGGATGTAAATTGCCAGCAGCCACTCTGGAGAAGTGTATGGTGTTTCCTGAAACATCCAAAAAACAAAGCAACAGAGCCTAGGGCACTTCCACTTATGGTCCTATAGCTTAGGGAAATTAAAATCAAAAAGACACAGCCACCCCAAAGTTTGGGACGGCTCTGTTTACAAGAACCTAGTTTACAGTACAAGTTGAATATCACAGAAAGCGAAAAATGGATAAAGAAATTGTGGTACTTACGTACAATGCAATATCACTCAGCAATGAAATCTATGTCATCAGGCCCGTAGCAGCATAATGAGTGGATTCAGGTACGATGATTCTAAGTGAAATTAGTCACACAGAAAAAGAAACATCATAAGATATCACTAATACACGGAATGTAAACTTGGCTACACAAGAACTGAATTACAAAACAGAACAGGGTGTCAAATGTAGAAAACCAACTTATGCTTGCTTAAGGGGACGGGTGAGTTGGGGTGCTGCATAAAACCAGAGATTGAAATGAGCACAGATACCGTTCCATAAGCCAAATATGTAATAGACAAGAGCTACTCCTTGCTCAACGAAGTGGACTCAACACCCCATATTAAACGACTAAGAATATACCTGACTAGTAAGAATCTTAAAACCTATGGATTTATATGTCTCCGAAAGAGAATCAAGCGTTTTTACAGCGACATAAACGCAGCAGTGATAGGATTGGTGAGGTTCAGTGAGCAAATGCAGACCATTTGAAGTCATATTGCATGGTACCCATTCCATGGGTCTCAACTCTCCATGTTTAAGGGATTCTTCCTTCAGCTAAAACATGCATGTGGAACCCAGAGTATGATCCACCGTGTGGTCGGAAAACGTGTTCAAATGTGTCTCAGTTTTCGTCCCCTGGTACTCGGGTGCAACATTCCAGACGCTTTACTAACAATCTAACCACTTGGAGAGTCAGTGCCTTTAACCTCCTGTTTGGCCCAGTTTGCAATTTCTGTGGAACATGAACAGGAATAGGGAGAACCAATGAGAGACTAGGTGGACGTGTCCGGACAGGCAAATTTAACTCTCATTTCCCACCAGGAAGAGGAATTAACCAAAGGCTCAGCGTGCCATGCCGGAACCACACTAGGGCCCGATGCAATCCTGCGGTGTTGCGGCCAGTTCACAAGAAAGCGAGTTGAAGAAAGGAGCTCAGGGACACTGTAATTCACAAACCTGCAGAGTTATAAATGACAGCTATCTTCCAAAAATATATTGAAGGAAGGCTGCCAAGAGGACTTGAAAGCGGGGCAGGATTCCAGGAAACCGATTTCAGGAGGTAGACTGGAATTGCATTTAAAGCATAGGAAAAGAGGCAGAACGTCCACAATGATACACTTGGCCAAAAAGGGCGTATGCGTTTTTTCCTGAATATATTCAGGAAAAAACGCATACGCCCTTTTTGGCCAACCAAGCAAGCTTGCAAAGGAAATCTGCACTACAATGAAGTCTCACTGCCCCCCGGTCAAAAGGGCCATCTGAAAAAAGTGTAAAATCCAGAAAGGCAGGACAGGCCATGGAGAATGGGAGCCTTGTTATGCTGATGGGCGGGATGTAAATTGCCAGCAGCCACTCTGGAGAAGTGTATGGTGTTTCCTGAAACATCCAAAAAACAAAGCAACAGAGCCTAGGGCACTTCCACTTATGGTCCTATAGCTTAGGGAAATTAAAATCAAAAAGACACAGCCACCCCAAAGTTTGGGACGGCTCTGTTTACAAGAACCTCGTTTACGGTACAAGTTCAATATCACAGAAAGCAAAAAATGGATAAAGAAGTTGTGGTACTTACGTACAATGCAATATCACTCAGCAATGAAATCTATGTCATCAGGCCCGTAGCAGCATAATGAGTGGATTCAGGTACGATGATTCTAAGTGAAATAAGTCACACAGAAAAAGAAACATCATAAGATATCACTAATACACGGAATGTAAACTTGGCTACACAAGAACTGAATTACAAAACAGAACAGGGTGTCAAATGTAGAAAACCAACTTATGCTTGCTTAAGGGGAAAGGTGAGTTAGGGTGCTGAATAAAACCAGAGATTGAAATTAGCACAGATACCGTTCCATAAGCCAAATATGTAATAGACAAGAGCTACTCCTTCCTCAACGAAGTGGACTCAACACCCCATATTAAACGCCTAATAATATACATAACTAGTAAGAATCTTAAAACCTATGGATTTATATGTCTCCGAAAGAGAGTCAAGCGTGTGTACAGCGGCATAAACGCAGCAGTGATAGGACTGGTGAGGTTCGTTGAGCAAATGCAGACCCTTTGAAGTCATATTGCATGGTACCCATTCCATGGGTCTCAACTCTCCATGTTTAAGGGATTCTTCCTTCAGCTAAAACATGCATGTGGAACCCAGAGTACGATCCACCATGTGATCGGGAAACGTGTTCAAATGTGTCTCAGTTTTCGTCCCCTGGTACTCGGGTGCAACATTCCAGACGCTTTATTAACACTCTCCCCACTTGGAGAGTCGGTGCCTTTAACCTCCTGTTTGGCCCAGTTTGCAATTTCTGTGGAAAATGAACAGCAATAGGGAGAACCAATGAGAGACTAGGTGGAGGTGTCCGGACGGGCAAATTTAACTCCCATTTCCCACCAGGAAGAGGAATTAACCAAAGGCTCAGCGTGCCGTGCTGGAACCAAACTAGGGCCTGAAGCAATCTTGCGGTGTTGCGGCCAGCTCACAAGAAAGCGAGTTGAAGAAAGGAGCTCAGGGGCACTGTAATTCACAAACCTGCAGAGTTATAAATGACAGCTATCTTCCAAAAATATATTGAAGTAAGGATGCCAAGAGGAGTTGAAAGCGGGCAGAATTGCAGGAAACCGATTTCAGGAGGTAGACTGGAATTGCACATAAAGCATAGGAAAAGAGGCAGAACGTCCACAATGATGCACTTGGCCAAAAAGGGCGTATGCGTTTTTTCCTGAATATATTCAGGAAAAAACGCATACGCCCTTTTTGGCCAACCAAGCAAGCTTGCAAAGGAAATCTGCACTACAATGAAGTCTCACTGCCCCCCCGGTCAAAAGGGCCATCCGAAAAAAGTGTAAAATCCAGAAAGGCAGGACAGGCCAAGGAGAACTAGGAGCCTTCTTATGCTGATGGGTGGGATGTAAATTGCCAGCAGCCACTCTGGAGAAGTGTATGGTGTTTCCTGAAACATCCAAAAAACAAAGCAACAGAGCCTAGGGCACTTCCACTTATGGTCCTATAGCTTAGGGAAATTAAAATCAAAAAGACACAGCCACCCCATAGTTTGGGACGGCTCTGTTTACAAGAACCTCGTTTACGATACAAGTTCAATATCACACAAAGCGAAAAATGGATAAAGAAGTTGTGGTACTTACGTACAATGCAATATCACTCAGCAATAAAATCTATGTCATCAGGCCCGTAGCAGCATAATGAGTGGATTCAGGTACGATGATTCTAAGTGAAATAAGTCACACAGAAAAAGAAACATCATAAGATATCACTAACACACGGAATGTAAACGTGGCTACACAGGAACTGAATTACAAAACAGAACAGGGTGTCAAATGTAGAAAACCAACTTATGCTTGCTTAAGGGGAAAGGTGAGTTGGGGTGCTGCATAAAACCAGAGATTGAAATTAGCACAGATAACGTTCCATAAGCCAAATATGTAATAGACAAGAGCTACTCCTTGCTCAACGAAGTGGACTCAACACCCCATATTAAACGCCTAAGAATATACCTGACTAGTAAGAATCTTAAAACCTATGGATTTATATGTCTCTGAAAGAGAATCAAGCGTGTGTACAGAGGCATAAACGTAGCAGTGATAGGACTGGTGAGGTTAGGTGAGCAAATGCAGACCCTTTGAAGTCATATTGCATGGTACCCATTCCATGGGTCTCAACTCTCCATGTTTAAGGGATTCTTCCTTCAGCTAAAACATGCATGTGCAACCCAGAGTATGATCTACCGTGTGATCGGAAAACGTGTTCAAATGTGTCTCAGTTTTCGTCCCCTGGTACTCGGGTGCAACATTCCAGACGCTTTACTAACACTCTCCCCACTTGGAAAGTCAGTGCCTAAAACCTCCTGTTTGGCCCAGTTTGCAATTTCTGTGGAAAATGAACAGGAATAGGGAGAACCAATGAGAGACTAGGTGGAGGTGTCTGGACGGGCAAATTTAACTCTCATTTCCCACCAGGAAGAGGAATTAACCAAAGGCTCAGCATGCCGTGCCGGAACCAAACTAGGGCCTGAAGCAATAGTGCGGTGTTGAGGCCAGCTCACAAGAAAGCGAGTTGAAGAAAGGAGCTCAGGTGCACTGTAATTCACAAACCTGCAGAGTTATAAATGACAGCTATCTTGCAAAAATATATTGAAGTAAGGCTGCCAAGAGGAGTTGAAAGCGGGCAGAATTGCAGGAAACCGATTTCAGGAGGTAGACTGGAATTGCATGTAAAGCATAGGAAAAGAGGCAAAACGTCCACAATGATGCACTTGGCCAAAAAGGGCGTATGCGTTTTTTCCTGAATATATTCAGGAAAAAACGCATACGCACTTTTTAGCCAACCAAGTAAGCTTGCAAAGGAAATCTGCACTACAATGAAGTCTCACTGCCCCCCGGTCAAAAGGGCCATCTGAAAAAAGTGTAAAATCCAGAAAGGCAGGACAGGCCATGGAGAACTGGGAGCCTTGTTATGCTGATGGGCGGGATGTAAATTGCCAGCAGCCACTCTGGAGAAGTGTATGGTGTTTCCTGAAACATCCAAAAAACAAAGCAACAGAGCCTAGGGCACTTCCACTTATGGTCCTATAGCTTAGGGAAATTAAAATCAAAAAGACACAGCCACCCCAAAGTTTGGGACGGCTCTGTTTACAAGAACCTCGTTTACGGTACAAGTTCAATATCACACAAAGCGAAAAATGGATAAAGAAGTTGTGGTACTTAGGTACAATGCAATATCACTCAGCAATGAAATCTATGTCATCAGGCCCGTAGCAGCATAATGAGTGGATTCAGGTACGATGATTCTAAGTGAAATAAGTCACACAGAAAAACAAACATCAGAAGATATCACTAATACACGGAATGTAAACTTGGATACACAAGAACTGAATTACAAAACAGAACAGGGTGTCAAATGTAGAAAACCAACTTATGCTTGCTTAAGGGGAAAGGTGAGTTGGGGTGCTGCATAAAACCAGAGATTGAAATTAGCACAGATACCGTTCCATAAGCCAAATATGTAATAGACAAGAGCTACTCCTTGCTCAACGAAGTGGACTCAACACCCCACATTAAACGCCTAAGAATATACCTGACTAGTAAGAATGTTAAAACCTATGGATTTATATGTCTCCGAAAGAGAATCAAGCGTGTGTACAGCGGCATAAATGCAGCAGTGATAGGACTGGTGAGGTTCGGTGAGCAAATGCAGACCCTTTGAAATCATATTGCATGGTACCCATTCCATGGGTCTCAACTCTCCCTGTTTAAGGGATTTCTTCCTTCAGCTAAAACATGCATGTGGAACCCAGAGTATGATTGGGAAACGTGTTCAAATGTGTCTCAGTTTTCGTCCCCAGGTACTCGGGTGCAACATTCAAGACCCTTTACTAACACTCTCCCCACTTGGAGAGTCAGTGCCTTTAACCTCCTGTTTGGCCCAGTTTGCAATTTCTGTGGAAAATGAACAGGAATAGGGAGAACCAATAAGAGACTAGGTGGAGGTGTCTGGACGGGCAAATTTAACTCTCATTTCCCACCAGGATGAGGAATTAACCAAAGGCTCAGCATGCCGTGCCGGAACCAAACTAGGGCCTGAAGCAGTCCTGCGGTGTTGCGGCCAACTCACAAGAAAGCGAGTTGAAGAAAGGAGCTCAGGGGCACTGTAATTCACAAATCTGCAGAGTTATAAATGACAGCTATCTTCCAAAAATATATTGAAGTAAGGCTGCCAAGAGGAGTTGAAAGCGGGGCAGAATTGCAGGAAACCCATTTCAGGAGGTAGACTGGAATTGCATGTAAAGCATAGGAAAAGAGGCAGAACGTCCACAATGATGCACTTGGCCAAAAAGGGCGTATGCGTTTTTTACTGAATATATTCAGGAAAAAACGCATACGCCCTTTTTGGCCAACCAAGCAAGCTTGCAAAGGAAATCTGCACTACAATTAAGTCTCACTGCCCCCCGGTCAAAAGGGCCATCCGAAAAATGTGTAAAATCCAGAAAGGCAGGACAGGCCAAGGAGAACTAGGAGCCTTCTTATGCTGATGGGCGGGATGTAAATTGCCAGCAGCCACTCTGGAGAAGTGTATGGTGTTTCCTGAAACATCCAAAAAACAAAGCAACAGAGCCTAGGGCACTTCCACTTATGGTCCTATAGCTTAGGGAAATTAAAATCAAAAAGACACAGCCACCCCAAAGTTTGGGACGGCTCTGTTTACAAGAACCTCGTTTACGGTACAAGTTCAATATCACAGAAAGCGAAAAATGGATAAAGAAGTTGTGGTACTTACGTACAATGCAATATCACTCAGCAATGAAATCTATGTCATCAGGCCCGTAGCAGCATAATGAGTGGATTCAGGTACGATGATTCTAAGTGAAATAAGTCACACAGAAAAAGAAACATCATAAGATATCACTACTACACGGAATGTAAACTTGGCTACACAGGAACTGAATTACAAAACAGAACAGGGTGTCAAATGTAGAAAACCAACTTATGCTTGCTTAAGGGGAAAGGTGAGTTGGGGTGCTGCATAAAACCAGAGATTGAAATTAGCACAGATACCGTTCCATAAGCCAAATATGTAATAGACAAGAGCTACTCCTTGCTCAACGAAGTGGACTCAACACCCCATATTAAACGCCTAAGAATATACCTGACTAGTAAGAATGTTAAAACCTATGGATTTATATGTCTCCGAAAGAGAATCAAGCGTGTGTACAGCGGCATAAATGCAGCAGTGATAGGACTGGTGAGGTTCGGTGAGCAAATGCAGACCCTTTGAAATCATATTGCATGGTACCCATTCCATGGGTCTCAACTCTCCCTGTTTAAGGGATTTCTTCCTTCAGCTAAAACATGCATGTGGAACCCAGAGTATGATTGGGAAACGTGTTCAAATGTGTCTCAGTTTTCGTCCCCAGGTACTCGGGTGCAACATTCAAGACCCTTTACTAACACTCTCCCCACTTGGAGAGTCAGTGCCTTTAACCTCCTGTTTGGCCCAGTTTGCAATTTCTGTGGAAAATGAACAGGAATAGGGAGAACCAATGAGAGACTAGGTGGAGGTGTCTGGACGGGCAAATTTAACTCTCATTTCCCACCAGGATGAGGAATTAACCAAAGGCTCAGCATGCCGTGCCGGAACCAAACTAGGGCCTGAAGCAGTCCTGCGGTGTTGCGGCCAGCTCACAAGAAAGCGAGTTGAAGAAAGGAGCTCAGGGGCACTGTAATTCACAAATCTGCAGAGTTATAAATGACAGCTATCTTCCAAAAATATATTAAAGGAAGGCTGCCAAGAGGAGTTGAAAGCGGGGCAGAATTGCAGGAAACCCATTTCAGGAGGTAGACTGGAATTGCATGTAAAGCATAGGAAAAGAGGCAGAACGTGCACAATGATGCACTTGGCCAAAAAGGGCGTATGCGTTTTTTACTGAATATATTCAGGAAAAAACGCATACGCCCTTTTTGGCCAACCAAGCAAGCTTGCAAAGGAAATCTGCACTACAATTAAGTCTCACTGCCCCCCGGTCAAAAGGGCCATCTGAAAAAAGTGTAAAATCCAGAAAGGCAGGACAGGCCATGGAGAACTGGGACCCTTGTTATGCTGAAGGGCGGGATGTAAATTGCCAGCAGCCACTCTGGAGAAGTGTATGGTGTTTCCTGAAACATCCAAAAAACAAAGCAACACAGCCTAGGGCACTTCCACTTATGGTCCTATAGCTTAGGGAAATTAAAATGAAAAACACACAGCCACCCCAAAGTTTGGGACGGCTCTGTTTACAAGACCCTCGTTTACGGTACAAGTTCAATATCACAGAAAGCGAAAAATGGATAAAGAAGTTGTGGTACTTACGTACAATGCAATATCACTCAGCAATGAAATCTATGTCATCAGGCCCGTAGCAGCATAATGAGTGGATTCAGGTACGATGATTCTAAGTGAAATAAGTCACACAGAAAAAGAAACATCATAAGTTATCACTAATACATGGAATGTAAACTTGGCTACACAGGAACTGAATTACAAAGCAAAACAGGGTCTCAAATGTAGAAAACCAACTTATGCTTGCTTAAGGGGAAAGGTGAGTTGGGGTGCTGCATAAAACCAGAGATTGAAATGAGCACAGATACCGTTCCATAAGCCAAATATGTAATAGAGAAGAGCTACTCCTTGCTCAACGAACTGGACTCAACACCCCATATTAAACGCCTAAGAATATACCTGACTAGTAAGAATCTTAAAACCTATGGATTTATATGTCTCCAAAAGAGAATCAAGCGTTTGTACAGCGACATAAACGCAGCAGTGATAGGATTGGTGAGGTTCGGTGAGCAAATGCAGACCCTTTGAAGTCATATTGCATGGTACCCATTCCATGGGTCTCAACTCTCCATGTTTAAGGGATTCTTCCTTCAGCTAAAACATGCATGTGGAACCCAGAGTATGATCTACCGTGTGATCGGAAAACGTGTTCAAATGTGTCTCAGTTTTCGTCCCCAGGTACTCGGGTGCAACATTCAAGACCCTTTACTAACACTCTCCCCACTTGGAGAGTCAGTGCCTTTAACCTCCTGTTTGGCCCAGTTTGCAATTTCTGTGGAAAATGAACAGGAATAGGGAGAACCAATAAGAGACTAGGTGGAGGTGTCTGGACGGGCAAATTTAACTCTCATTTCCCACCAGGATGAGGAATTAACCAAAGGCTCAGCATGCCGTGCCGGAACCAAACTAGGGCCTGAAGCAGTCCTGCGGTGTTGCGGCCAACTCACAAGAAAGCGAGTTGAAGAAAGGAGCTCAGGGGCACTGTAATTCACAAATCTGCAGAGTTATAAATGACAGCTATCTTCCAAAAATATATTGAAGTAAGGCTGCCAAGAGGAGTTGAAAGCGGGGCAGAATTGCAGGAAACCCATTTCAGGAGGTAGACTGGAATTGCATGTAAAGCATAGGAAAAGAGGCAGAACGTCCACAATGATGCACTTGGCCAAAAAGGGCGTATGCGTTTTTTACTGAATATATTCAGGAAAAAACGCATACGCCCTTTTTGGCCAACCAAGCAAGCTTGCAAAGGAAATCTGCACTACAATTAAGTCTCACTGCCCCCCGGTCAAAAGGGCCATCCGAAAAATGTGTAAAATCCAGAAAGGCAGGACAGGCCAAGGAGAACTAGGAGCCTTCTTATGCTGATGGGCGGGATGTAAATTGCCAGCAGCCACTCTGGAGAAGTGTATGGTGTTTCCTGAAACATCCAAAAAACAAAGCAACAGAGCCTAGGGCACTTCCACTTATGGTCCTATAGCTTAGGGAAATTAAAATCAAAAAGACACAGCCACCCCAAAGTTTGGGACGGCTCTGTTTACAAGAACCTCGTTTACGGTACAAGTTCAATATCACAGAAAGCGAAAAATGGATAAAGAAGTTGTGGTACTTACGTACAATGCAATATCACTCAGCAATGAAATCTATGTCATCAGGCCCGTAGCAGCATAATGAGTGGATTCAGGTACGATGATTCTAAGTGAAATAAGTCACACAGAAAAAGAAACATCATAAGATATCACTACTACACGGAATGTAAACTTGGCTACACAGGAACTGAATTACAAAACAGAACAGGGTGTCAAATGTAGAAAACCAACTTATGCTTGCTTAAGGGGAAAGGTGAGTTGGGGTGCTGCATAAAACCAGAGATTGAAATTAGCACAGATACCGTTCCATAAGCCAAATATGTAATAGACAAGAGCTACTCCTTGCTCAACGAAGTGGACTCAACACCCCATATTAAACGCCTAAGAATATACCTGACTAGTAAGAATGTTAAAACCTATGGATTTATATGTCTCCGAAAGAGAATCAAGCGTGTGTACAGCGGCATAAATGCAGCAGTGATAGGACTGGTGAGGTTCGGTGAGCAAATGCAGACCCTTTGAAATCATATTGCATGGTACCCATTCCATGGGTCTCAACTCTCCCTGTTTAAGGGATTTCTTCCTTCAGCTAAAACATGCATGTGGAACCCAGAGTATGATTGGGAAACGTGTTCAAATGTGTCTCAGTTTTCGTCCCCAGGTACTCGGGTGCAACATTCAAGACCCTTTACTAACACTCTCCCCACTTGGAGAGTCAGTGCCTTTAACCTCCTGTTTGGCCCAGTTTGCAATTTCTGTGGAAAATGAACAGGAATAGGGAGAACCAATGAGAGACTAGGTGGAGGTGTCTGGACGGGCAAATTTAACTCTCATTTCCCACCAGGATGAGGAATTAACCAAAGGCTCAGCATGCCGTGCCGGAACCAAACTAGGGCCTGAAGCAGTCCTGCGGTGTTGCGGCCAGCTCACAAGAAAGCGAGTTGAAGAAAGGAGCTCAGGGGCACTGTAATTCACAAATCTGCAGAGTTATAAATGACAGCTATCTTCCAAAAATATATTAAAGGAAGGCTGCCAAGAGGAGTTGAAAGCGGGGCAGAATTGCAGGAAACCCATTTCAGGAGGTAGACTGGAATTGCATGTAAAGCATAGGAAAAGAGGCAGAACGTGCACAATGATGCACTTGGCCAAAAAGGGCGTATGCGTTTTTTACTGAATATATTCAGGAAAAAACGCATACGCCCTTTTTGGCCAACCAAGCAAGCTTGCAAAGGAAATCTGCACTACAATTAAGTCTCACTGCCCCCCGGTCAAAAGGGCCATCTGAAAAAAGTGTAAAATCCAGAAAGGCAGGACAGGCCATGGAGAACTGGGACCCTTGTTATGCTGAAGGGCGGGATGTAAATTGCCAGCAGCCACTCTGGAGAAGTGTATGGTGTTTCCTGAAACATCCAAAAAACAAAGCAACACAGCCTAGGGCACTTCCACTTATGGTCCTATAGCTTAGGGAAATTAAAATGAAAAACACACAGCCACCCCAAAGTTTGGGACGGCTCTGTTTACAAGAACCTCGTTTACGGTACAAGTTCAATATCACAGAAAGCGAAAAATGGATAAAGAAGTTGTGGTACTTACGTACAATGCAATATCACTCAGCAATGAAATCTATGTCATCAGGCCCGTAGCAGCATAATGAGTGGATTCAGGTACGATGATTCTAAGTGAAATAAGTCACACAGAAAAAGAAACATCATAAGTTATCACTAATACATGGAATGTAAACTTGGCTACACAGGAACTGAATTACAAAGCAAAACAGGGTCTCAAATGTAGAAAACCAACTTATGCTTGCTTAAGGGGAAAGGTGAGTTGGGGTGCTGCATAAAACCAGAGATTGAAATGAGCACAGATACCGTTCCATAAGCCAAATATGTAATAGAGAAGAGCTACTCCTTGCTCAACGAACTGGACTCAACACCCCATATTAAACGCCTAAGAATATACCTGACTAGTAAGAATCTTAAAACCTATGGATTTATATGTCTCCAAAAGAGAATCAAGCGTTTGTACAGCGACATAAACGCAGCAGTGATAGGATTGGTGAGGTTCGGTGAGCAAATGCAGACCCTTTGAAGTCATATTGCATGGTACCCATTCCATGGGTCTCAACTCTCCATGTTTAAGGGATTCTTCCTTCAGCTAAAACATGCATGTGGAACCCAGAGTATGATCTACCGTGTGATCGGAAAACGTGTTCAAATGTGTCTCAGTTTTCGTCCCCTGGTACTCGGGTGCAACATTCCAGACGCTTTACTAACACTCTCCCCACTTGGAGAGTCAGTGCCTAAAACCTCCTGTTTGGCCCAGTTTGCAATTTCTGTGGAAAATGAACAGGAATAGGGAGAACCAATGAGAGACTAGGTGGAGGTGTCTGGACGGGCAAATTTAACTCTCATTTCCCACCAGGAAGAGGAATTAACCAAAGGCTCAACATGCCGTGCCGGAACCAAACTAGGGCCTGAAGCAATCCTGCGGTGTTGCGGCCAGCTCACAAGAAAGCGAGTTGAAGAAAGGAGCTCAGGGGCACTGTAATTCACAAACCTGCAGAGTTATAAATGACAGCTATCTTGCAAAAATATATTGAAGTAAGGCTGCCAAGAGGAGTTGAAAGCGGGCAGAATTGCAGGAAACCGATTTCAGGAGGTAGACTGGAATTGCATGTAAAGCATAGGAAAAGAGGCAGAACGTCCACAATAATGCACTTGGCCAAAAAGGGCGTATGCGTTTTTTCCTGAATATATTCAGGAAAAAACGCATACGCCCTTTTTGGCCAACCAAGCAAGCTTGCAAAGGAAATCTGCACTACAATGAAGTCTCACTGCCCCCCGGTCAAAAGGGCCATCTGAAAAAAGTGTAAAATCCAGAAAGGCAGGACAGGCCATGGAGAACTGGGAGCCTTGTTATGCTGATGGGCGGGATGTAAATTGCCAGCAGCCACTCTGGAGAATTGTATGGTGTTTCCTGAAACATCCAAAAAACAAAGCAACAGAGCCTAGGGCACTTCCACTTATGGTCCTATAGCTTAGGGAAATTAAAATCAAAAAGACACAGCCACCCCAAAGTTTGGGACGGTTCTGTTTACAAGAACCTCGTTTACGGTACAAGTTCAATATCACACAAAGCGAAAAATGGATAAAGAAGTTGTGGTACTTAGGTATAATGCAATATCACTCAGCAATGAAATCTATGTCATCAGGCCCGTAGCAGCATAATGAGTGGATTCAGGTACGATGATTCTAAGTGAAATAAGTCACACAGAAAAACAAACATCAGAAGATATCACTAATACACAGAATGTAAACTTGGCTACACAAGAACTGAATTACAAAACAGAACAGGTGTCAAATGTAGAAAACCAACTTATGGTTGCTTAAGGGGAAAGGTGAGTTGGGGTGCTGCATAAAACCAGAGATTGAAATTAGCACAGATACCGTTCCATAAGCCAAATATGTAATAGACAAGAGCTACTCCTTGCTCAACGAAGTGGACTCAACACCCCACATTAAACGCCTAAGAATATACCTGACTAGTAAGAATGTTAAAACCTATGGATTTATATGTCTCCGAAAGAGAATCAAGCGTGTGTACAGCGGCATAAATGCAGCAGTGATAGGACTGGTGAGGTTCGGTGAGCAAATGCAGACCCTTTGAAGTCATATTGCATGGTACCCATTCCATGGGTCTCAACTCTCCATGTTTAAGGGATTCTTCCTTCAGATAAAACATGCATGTGGAACCCAGAGTATGATCTACCGTGTGATCGGAAAACGTGTTCAAATGTGTCTCAGTTTTCGTCCCCTGGTACTCGGGTGCAACATTCCAGACGCTTTACTAACACTCTCCCCACTTGGAGAGTCAGTGCCTAAAACCTCCTGTTTGGCCCAGTTTGCAATTTCTGTGGAAAATGAACAGGAATAGGGAGAACCAATGAGAGACTAGGTGGAGGTGTCTGGACGGGCAAATTTAACTCTCATTTCCCACCAGGATGAGGAATTAACCAAAGGCTCAGCATGCCGTGCCGGAACCAAACTAGGGCCTGAAGCAGTCCTGCGGTGTTGCGGCCAGCTCACAAGAAAGCGAGTTGAAGAAAGGAGCTCAGGGGCACTGTAATTCACAAACCTGCAGAGTTATAAATGACAGCTATCTTCCAAAAATATATTGAAGTAAGGATGCCAAGAGGAGTTGAAAGCGGGGCAGAATTGCAGGAAACCCATTTCAGGAGGTAGACTGGAATTGCATGTAAAGCATAGGAAAAGAGGCAGAACGTCCACAATGATGCACTTGGCCAAAAAGGGCGTATGCGTTTTTTACTGAATATATTCAGGAAAAAACGCATACGCCCTTTTTGGCCAACCAAGCAAGCTTGCAAAGGAAATCTGCACTACAATTAAGTCTCACTGTCCCCAGGTCAAAAGGGCCATCCGAAAAATGTGTAAAATCCAGAAAGGCAGGACAGGCCAAGGAAAACTAGGAGCCTTCTTATGCTGATGGGCGGGATGTAAATTGCCAGCAGCCACTCTGGAGAAGTGTATGGTGTTTCCTGAAACATCCAAAAAACAAAGCAACAGAGCCTAGGGCACTTCCACTTATGGTCCTATAGCTTAGGGAAATTAAAATCAAAAAGACAGAGCCACCCCAAAGTTTGGGACGGCTCTGTTTACAAGAACCTAGTTTACGGTACAAGTTGAATATCACAGAAAGCGAAAAATGGATAAAGAAATTGTGGTACTTACGTACAATGCAATATCACTCAGCAATGAAATCTATGTCATCAGGCCCGTAGCAGCATAATGAGTGGATTCAGGTACGATGATTCTAAGTGAAATTAGTCACACAGAAAAAGAAACATCATAAGATATCACTAATACACGGAATGTAAACTTGGCTACACAAGAACTGAATTACAAAACAGAACAGGGTGTCAAATGTAGAAAACCAACTTATGCTTGCTTAAGGGGACGGGTGAGTTGGGGTGCTGCATAAAACCAGAGATTGAAATGAGCACAGATACCGTTCCATAAGCCAAATATGTAATAGACAAGAGCTACTCCTTGCTCAACGAAGTGGACTCAACACCCCATATTAAACGACTAAGAATATACCTGACTAGTAAGAATCTTAAAACCTATGGATTTATATGTCTCCGAAAGAGAATCAAGCGTTTGTACAGCGACATAAACGCAGCAGTGATAGGATTGGTGAGGTTCAGTGAGCAAATGCAGACCATTTGAAGTCATATTGCATGGTACCCATTCCATGGGTCTCAACTCTCCATGTTTAAGGGATTCTTCCTTCAGCTAAAACATGCATGTGGAACCCAGAGTATGATCCACCGTGTGGTCGGAAAACGTGTTCAAATGTGTCTCAGTTTTCGTCCCCTGGTACTCGGGTGCAACATTCCAGACGCTTTACTAACAATCTAACCACTTGGAGAGTCAGTGCCTTTAACCTCCTGTTTGGCCCAGTTTGCAATTTCTGTGGAACATGAACAGGAATAGGGAGAACCAATGAGAGACTAGGTGGAGGTGTCTGGACGGGCAAATTTAACTCTCATTTCCCACCAGGAAGAGGAATTAACCAAAGGCTCAGCATGCCGTGCCGGAACCAAACTAGGGCCTGAAGCAATAGTGCGGTGTTGCGGCCAGCTCACAAGAAAGCGAGTTGAAGAAAGGAGCTCAGGGGCACTGTAATTCACAAACCTGCAGAGTTATAAATGACAGCTATCTTGCAAAAATATATTGAAGTAAGGCTGCCAAGAGGACTTGAAAGCGGGCAGAATTGCAGGAAACCGATTTCAGGAGGTAGACTGGAATTGCATGTAAAGCATAGGAAAAGAGGCAGAACGTCCACAATAATGCACTTGGCCAAAAAGGGCGTATGCGTTTTTTCCTGAATATATTCAGGAAAAAACGCATACGCCCTTTTTGGCCAACCAAGCAAGCTTGCAAAGGAAATCTGCACTACAATGAAGTCTCACTGCCCCCCGGTCAAAAGGGCCATCTGAAAAAAGTGTAAAATCCAGAAAGGCAGGACAGGCCATGGAGAACTGGGAGCCTTGTTCTGCTGATGGGCGGGATGTAAATTGCCAGCAGCCACTCTGGAGAAGTGTATGGTGTTTCCTGAAACATCCAAAAAACAAAGCAACAGAGCCTAGGGCACTTCCACTTATGGTCCTATAGCTTAGGGAAATTAAAATCAAAAAGACACAGCCACCCCAAAGTTTGGGACGGCTCTGTTTACAAGAACCTCGTTTACGGTACAAGTTCAATATCACACAAAGCGAAAAATGGATAAAGAAGTTGTGGTACTTAGGTACAATGCAATATCACTCAGCAATGAAATCTATGTCATCAGGCCCGTAGCAGCATAATGAGTGGATTCAGGTATGATGATTCTAAGTGAAATAAGTCACACAGAAAAACAAACATCAGAAGATATCACTAATACACGGAATGTAAACTTGGCTACACAAGAACTGAATTACAAAACAGAACAGGGTGTCAAATGTAGAAAACCAACTTATGCTTGCTTAAGGGGAAAGGTGAGTTGGGGTGCTGCATAAAACCAGAGATTGAAATTAGCACAGATACCGTTCCATAAGCCAAATATGTAATAGACAAGAGCTACTCCTTGCTCAACGAAGTGGACTCAACACCCCACATTAAACGCCTAAGAATATACCTGACTAGTAAGAATCTACCTGACTAGTAAGAATCTTAAAACCTATGGATTTATATGTCTCCGAAAGAGAATCAAGCGTGTGTACAGCGGCATAAACGCAGCAGTGATAGGACTGGTGAGGTTCAGTGAGCAAATGCAGACCCTTTGAAGTCATATTGCATGGTACCCTTTCCATGGGTCTCAACTCTCCCTGTTTAAGGGATTCTGCCTTCAGCTAAAACATTCATGTGGAATCCAGAGTATGATCCACCGTGTGATCGGAAAACGTGTTCAAATGTGTCTCTGTTTTCGTCCCCTGGTACTCGGGTGCAACATTCCAGACGCTTTACTAACACTCTCCCCACATGGAGAGTCAGTGCCTTTAACCTCCTGTTTGGCCCAGTTTGCAATTTCTGTGGAAAATGAACAGGAATAGGGAGAACCAATGAGAGACTAGGTGGAGGTGTCCAGACGGGCAAATTTAACTCTCATTTCCCACCAGGAAGAGGAATTAACCAAAGGCTCAGCATGCCATGCAGGAACCACACTAGGACCAGAAGCAATCCTGCGGTGTTGCGGCCAGCTCACAAGAAAGCGAGTTGAAGAAAGGAGCTCAGGGGCACTGTAATTCACAAACCTGCAGAGTTATAAATGACAGCTATCTTCCAAAAATATATTGAAGTAAGGCTGCCAAGAGGAGTTGAAAGGGGGGCAGAATTGCAGGAAACCAATTTCAGGAGGTAGACTGGAATTGCATGTAAAGCATAGGAAAAGAGGCAGAACGTCCACAATGATGCACTTGGCCAAAAAGGAAATATATTCAGGAAAAAACGCATACGCCCTTTTTGGCCAACCAAGCAAGCTTGCAAAGGAAATCTGCACTACAATGAAGTCTCACTGCCCCCCGGTCAAAAGGGCCATCTGAAAAAAGTGTAAAATCCAGAAAGGCAGGACAGGCCATGGAGAACTGGGAGCCTTGTTCTGCTGATGGGCGCGATGTAAATTGCCAGCAGCCACTCTGGAGAAGTGTATGGTGTTTCCTGAAACATCCAAAAAACAAAGCAACAGAGCCTAGGGCACTTCCACTTATGGTCCTATAGCTTAGGGAAATTAAAATCAAAAAGACACAGCCACCCCAAAGTTTGGGACGGCTCTGTTTACAAGAACCTCGTTTACGGTACAAGTTCAATATCACAGAAAGCGAAAAATGGATAAAGAAATTGTGGTACTTACGTACAATGCAATATCACTCAGCAATGAAATCTATGTCATCAGGCCCGTAGCAGCATAATGAGTGGATTCAGGTACGATGATTCTAAGTGAAATTAGTCAAACAGAAAAAGAAACATCATAAGATATCACTAATACACGGAATGTAAACTTGGCTACACAAGAACTGAATTACAAAACAGAACAGGGTGTCAAATGTAGAAAACCAACTTATGCTTGCTTAAGGGGACGGGTGAGTTGGGGTGCTGCATAAAACCAGAGATTGAAATCAGCACAGATACCATTCCATAAGCCAAATATGTAACAGACAAGAGCTACTCCTTGCTCAACGAAGTGGACTCAACACCCCATATTAAACGCCTAAGAATATACCTGACTAGTAAGAATCTACCTGACTAGTAAGAATCTTAAAACCTATGGATTTATATGTCTCCGAAAGAGAATCAAGCGTGTGTACAGCGGCATAAACGCAGCAGTGATAGGATTGGTGAGGTTCGGTGAGCAAATGCAGACCCTTTGAAGTCATATTGCATGGTACCCATTCCATGGGTCTCAACTCTCCCTGTTTAAGGGATTCTGCCTTCAGCTAAAACATTCATGTGGAACCCAGAGTATGATCCACCGTGTGATCGGAAAACGTGTTCAAATGTGTCTCTGTTTTCGTCCCCTGGTACTCGGGTGCAACATTCCAGACGCTTTACTAACACTCTCCCCACTTGGAGAGTCAGTGCCTTTAACCTCCTGTTTGGCCCAGTTTGCAATTTCTGTGGAAAATGAACAGGAATAGGGAGAACCAATGAGAGACTAGGTGGAGGTATCCGGACGGGCAAATTTAACTCTCATTTCCCACCAGGAAGAGGAATTAACCAAAGGCTCAGCATGCCGTGCCGGAACCAAACTAGGGCCTGAAGCAATCCTGCGGTGTTGCGGCCAGCTCTCAAGAAAGCGAGTTGAAGAAAGGAGCTCAGGGGCACTGTAATTCACAAACCTGCAGAGTTATAAATGACAGCTATCTTCCAAAAATATATTGAAGTAAGGCTGCCAAGAGGAGTTGAAAGGGGGGCAGAATTGCAGGAAACCGATTTCAGGAGGTAGACTGGAATTGCATGTAAAGCATAGGAAAAGAGGCAGAACGTCCACAATGATGCACTTGGCCAAAAAGGAAATATATTCAGGAAAAAACGCATACGCCCTTTTTGGCCAACCAAGCAAGCTTGCAAAGGAAATCTGCACTACAATGAAGTCTCACTGCCCCCCGGTCAAAAGGGCCATCTGAAAAAAGTGTAAAATCCAGAAAGGCAGGACAGGCCATGGAGAACTGGGAGCCTAGTTATGCTGATGGGCGCGATGTAAATTGCCAGCAGCCACTCTGGAGAAGTGTATGGTGTTTCCTGAAACATCCAAAAAACAAAGCAACAGAGCCTAGGGCACTTCCACTTATGGTCCTATAGCTTAGGGAAATTAAAATCAAAAAGACACAGCCACCCCAAAGTTTGGGACGGCTCTGTTTACAAGAACCTCGTTTACGGTACAAGTTCAATATCACAGAAAGTGAAAAATGGATAAGAAATTGTGGTACTTACGTACAATGCAATATCACTCAGCAATGAAATCTATGTCATCAGTCCCGTAGCAGCATAATGAGTGGATTCAGGTACGATGATTCTAAGTGAAATTAGTCACACAGAAAAAGAAACATCATAAGATATCACTAATACATGGAATGTAAACATGGCTACACAAGAACTGAATTACAAAACAGAACAGGGTGTCAAATGTACAAAACCAACTTATGCTTGCTTAAGGGGACGGGTGAGTTGGGGTGCTGCATAAAACCAGAGATTGAAATGAGCACAGATACCGTTCCATAAGCCAAATATGTAATAGACAAGAGCTACTCCTTGCTCAACGAAGTGGACTCAACACCCCATATTAAACGCCTAAGAATATACCTGACTAGTAAGAATCTACCTGACTAGTAAGAATCTTAAAACCTATGGATTTATATGTCTCCAAAAGAGAATCAAGCGTGTGTACAGCGGCATAAACGCAGCAGTGATAGGATTGGTGAGGTTCGGTGAGCAAATGCAGACCCTTTGAAGTCATATTGCATGGTACCCATTCCATGGGTCTCAACTCTCCATGTTTAAGGGATTCTTCCTTCAGCTAAAACATGCATGTGGAACCGAGAGTATGATCCACCATGTGATCGGAAAACGTGTTCAAACGTGTCTCAGTTTTCGTCCCCTGGTACTCGGGTGCAACATTCCAGACGCTTTACTAACACTCTCCCCACTTGGAGAGTCGGTGCCTTTAACCTCCTGTTTGGCCCAGTTGGCAATTTCTGTGGAAAATGAACAGGAATAGGGAGAACCAATGAGAGACTAGGTGGAGGTGTGCGGACGGGCAAATTTAACTCTCATTTCCCACCAGGAAGAGGAATTAAGCAAAGGCTCAGCGTGCCAGGCCGGAACCACACTAGGACCAGAAGCAATCCTGCGGTGTTGTGGCCAGCTCACAAGAAAGCGAGTTGAAGAAAGGAGCTCAGGGGCACTGTAATTCACAAACCTGCAGAGTTATAAAGGACAGCTATCTTCCAAAAATATATTGAAGTAAGGCTGCCAAGAGGAGTTGAAAGGGGGGCAGAATTGCAGGAAACCGATTTCAGGAGGTAGACTGGAATTGCATGTAAAGCATAGGAAAAGAGGCAGAACGTCCACAATGATGCACTTGGCCAAAAAGGGCGTATGCGTTTTTTCCTGAATATATTCAGGAAAAAACGCATACGCCCTTTTTGGCCAACCAAGCAAGCTTGCAAAGGAAATCTGCACTACAATGAAGTCTCACTGTCCCCCGGTCAAAAGGGCCATCTGAAAAAAGTGTAAAATCCAGAAAGGCAGGACAGGCCATGGAGAACTGGGAGCCTAGTTATGCTGATGGGCGCGATGTAAATTGCCAGCAGCCACTCTGGAGAAGTGTATGGTGTTTCCTGAAACATCCAAAAAACAAAGCAACAGAGCCTAGGGCACTTCCACTTATGGTCCTATAGCTTAGGGAAATTAAAATCAAAAAGACACAGCCACCCCAAAGTTTGGGACGGCTCTGTTTACAAGAACCTCGTTTACGGTACAAGTTCAATATCACAGAAAGCGAAAAATGGATAAAGAAGTTGTGGTACTTACGTAAAATGCAATATCACTCAGCAATGAAATCTATGTCATCAGGCCCGTAACATCATAATGAGTGGATTCAGGTACGATGATTCTAAGTGAAATAAGTCACACGGAAAAAGGAACATCATAAGATATCACTACTACACGGAATGTAAACTTGGCTACACAAGAACTGAATTACAAAACAGAACAGGGTGTCAAATGTACAAAACCAACTTATGCTTGCTTAAGGGGAAAGGTGAGTTGGGGTGCTGCATAAAACCAGAGATTGAAATGAGCACAGATACCGTTCCATAAGCCAAATATGTAATAGACAAGAGCTACTCCTTGCTCAACGAAGTGGACTCAACACCCCATATTAAACGCCTAACAATATACCTGACTAGTAAGAATCTACCTGACTAGTAAGAATCTTAAAACTTATGGATTTATATGTCTCCGAAAGAGAATCATGCATGTGTACAGCAGCATAAGCGCAGCAGTGATAGGATTGGTGAGGTTCGGTGAGCAAATGCAGACCCTTTGAAGTCATAATGCATGGTACCCATTCCATGGGTCTCAACTCTCCATGTTTAAGGGATTCTTCCTTCAGCTAAAACATGCATGTGGAACCCAGAGTATGATCCACCGTGTGATCGGGAAACGTGTTCAAATGTGTCTCAGTTTTCGTCCCCTGGTACTCGGGTGCAACATTCCAGACGCTTTACTAACACTCTCCCCTCTTGGAGAGTCAGTGCCTTTAACCTCCTGTTTGCCCAGTTTGCAATTTCTGTGGAAAATGAACAGGAATAGGGAGAACCAATGAGAGACTAGGTGGAGGTGTCTGGACGGGCAAATTTAACTCTCATTTCCCACGAGGAAGAGGAATTAACCAAAGGCTCAACATGCCATGCCGGAACCAAACTAGGGCCTGAAGCAATCCTGCGGTGTTGCGGCCAGCTCACAAGAAAGCGAGTTGAAGAAAGGAGCTCAGGGGCACTGTAATTCACAAACCTGCAGAGTTATAAATGACAGCTATCTTCCAAAAATATATTGAAGTAAGGCTGCCAAGAGGAGTTGAAAGCGGGGCAGAATTGCAAGAAACCGATTTCAGGAGGTAGACTGGAATTGCATGTAAAGCATAGGGAAAGAGGCAGAACGTCCACAATGATGCACTTGGCCATAAAGGGCGTATGCGTTTTATCCTGAATATATTCAGGAAAAAACGCATACGCCCTTTTTGGCCAACCAAGCAAGCTTGCAAAGGAAATCTGTACTACAATGAAGTCTCACTGCCCCCCGGTCAAAAGGGCCACCTGAAAAAAGTGTAAAATCCAGAAAGGCAGGACAGGCCATGGAGAACTGGGAGCCTTGTTATGCTGATGGGTGGGATGTAAATTGCCAGCAGCCACTCTGGAGAAGTGTATGGTGTTTCCTGAAACATCCAAAAAACAAAGCAACAGAGCCTAGGGCACTTCCACTTATGGTCCTATAGCTTAGGGAAATTAAAATCAAAAAGACACAGCCACCCCAAAGTTTGGGACGGCTCTGTTTACAAGAACCTCGTTTACGGTACCAGTTCAATATCACACAAAGCGAAAAATGGATAAAGAAGTTGTGGTACTTAGGTACAATGCAATATCACTCAGCAATGAAATCTATGTCATCAGGCCCGTAGCAGCATAATGAGTGGATTCAAGTTCGATGATTCTAAGTGAAATAAGTCACACAGAAAAACAAACATCAGAAGATATCACTAATACACAGAATGTAAACTTGGCTACACAAGAACTGAATTACAAAACAGAACAGGGTGTCAAATGTAGAAAACCAACTTATGGTTGCTTAAGGGGAAAGGTGAGTTGGGGTGCTGCATAAAACCAGAGATTGAAATTAGCACAGATACCGTTCCATAAGCCAAATATGTAATAGACAAGAGCTACTCCTTGCTCAACGAAGTGGACTCAACACCCCACATTAAACGCCTAAGAATATACCTGACTAGTAAGAATGTTAAAACCTATGGATTTATATGGCTCCGAAAGAGAATCAAGCGTGTGTACAGCGGCATAAATGCAGCAGTGATAGGACTGGTGAGGTTCGGTGAGCAAATGCAGACCCTTTGAAATCATATTGCATGGTACCCATTCCATGGGTCTCAACTCTCCCTGTTTAAGGGATTCTTCCTTCAGCTAAAACATGCATGTGGAACCCAGAGTATGATCCACCGTGTGATTGGGAAACGTGTTCAAATGTGTCTCAGTTTTCGTCCCCAGGTACTTGGGTGCAACATTCAAGACCCTTTACTAACACTCTCCCCACTTGGAGAGTCAGTGCCTTTAACCTCCTGTTTGGCCCAGTTTGCAATTTCTGTGGAAAATGAACAGGAATAGGGAGAACCAATGAGAGACTAGGTGGAGGTGTCTGGACGGGCAAATTTAACTCTCATTTCCCACCAGGATGAGGAATTAACCAAAGGCTCAGCATGCCGTGCCGGAACCAAACTAGGGCCTGAAGCAGTCCTGCGGTGTTGCGGCCAGCTCACAAGAAAGCGAGTTGAAGAAAGGAGCTCAGGGGCACTGTAATTCACAAACCTGCAGAGTTATAAATGACAGCTATCTTCCAAAAATATATTGAACTAAGGATGCCAAGAGGAGTTGAAAGCGGGGCAGAATTGCAGGAAACCCATTTCAGGAGGTAGACTGGAATTGCATGTAAAGCATAGGAAAAGAGGCAGAACGTCCACAATGATGCACTTGGCCAAAAAGGGCGTATGCGTTTTTTACTGAATATATTCAGGAAAAAACGCATACGCCCTTTTTGGCCAACCAAGCAAGCTTGCAAAGGAAATCTGCACTACAATTAAGTCTCACTGTCCCCAGGTCAAAAGGGCCATCCGAAAAATGTGTAAAATCCAGAAAGGCAGGACAGGCCAAGGAGAACTAGGAGCCTTCTTATGCTGATGGGCGGGATGTAAATTGCCAGCAGCCACTCTGGAGAAGTGTATGGTGTTTCCTGAAACATCCAAAAAACAAAGCAACAGAGCCTAGGGCACTTCCACTTATGGTCCTATAGCTTAGGGAAATTAAAATCAAAAAGACACAGCCACCCCAAAGTTTGGGACGGCTCTGTTTACAAGAACCTAGTTTACGGTACAAGTTGAATATCACAGAAAGCGAAAAATGGATAAAGAAATTGTGGTACTTACGTACAATGCAATATCACTCAGCAATGAAATCTATGTCATCAGGCCCGTAGCAGCATAATGAGTGGATTCAGGTACGATGATTCTAAGTGAAGTTAGTCACACAGAAAAAGAAACATCATAAGATATCACTAATACACGGAATGTAAACTTGGCTACACAAGAACTGAATTACAAAACAGAACAGGGTGTCAAATGTAGAAAACCAACTTATGCTTGCTTAAGGGGACGGGTGAGTTGGGGTGCTGCATAAAACCAGAGATTGAAATGAGCACAGATACCGTTCCATAAGCCAAATATGTAATAGACAAGAGCTACTCCTTGCTCAACGAAGTGGACTCAACACCCCACATTAAACGACTAAGAATATACCTGACTAGTAAGAATCTTAAAACCTATGGATTTATATGTCTCTGAAAGAGAATCAAGCGTGTGTACAGAGGCATAAACGTAGCAGTGATAGGACTGGTGAGGTTAGGTGAGCAAATGCAGACCCTTTGAAGTCATATTGCATGGTACCCATTCCATGGGTCTCAACTCTCCATGTTTAAGGGATTCTTCCTTCAGATAAAACATGCATGTGGAACCCAGAGTATGATCTACCGTGTGATCGGAAAACGTGTTCAAATGTGTCTCAGTTTTCGTCCCCTGGTACTCGGGTGCAACATTCCAGACGCTTTACTAACACTCTCCCCACTTGGAGAGTCAGTGCCTAAAACCTCCTGTTTGGCCCAGTTTGCAATTTCTGTGGAAAATGAACAGGAATAGGGAGAACCAATGAGAGACTAGGTGGAGGTGTCTGGACGGGCAAATTTAACTCTCATTTCCCACCAGGATGAGGAATTAACCAAAGGCTCAGCATGCCGTGCCGGAACCAAACTAGGGCCTGAAGCAGTCCTGCGGTGTTGCGGCCAGCTCACAAGAAAGCGAGTTGAAGAAAGGAGCTCAGGGGCACTGTAATTCACAAACCTGCAGAGTTATAAATGACAGCTATCTTCCAAAAATATATTGAAGTAAGGATGCCAAGAGGAGTTGAAAGCGGGGCAGAATTGCAGGAAACCTATTTCAGGAGGTAGACTGGAATTGCATGTAAAGCATAGGAAAAGAGGCAGAACGTCCACAATGATGCACTTGGCCAAAAAGGGCGTATGCGTTTTTTACTGAATATATTCAGGAAAAAACGCATACGCCCTTTTTGGCCAACCAAGCAAGCTTGCAAAGGAAATCTGCACTACAATTAAGTCTCACTGTCCCCAGGTCAAAAGGGCCATCCGAAAAATGTGTAAAATCCAGAAAGGCAGGACAGGCCAAGGAAAACTAGGAGCCTTCTTATGCTGATGGGCGGGATGTAAATTGCCAGCAGCCACTCTGGAGAAGTGTATGGTGTTTCCTGAAACATCCAAAAAACAAAGCAACAGAGCCTAGGGCACTTCCACTTATGGTCCTATAGCTTAGGGAAATTAAAATCAAAAAGACAGAGCCACCCCAAAGTTTGGGACGGCTCTGTTTACAAGAACCTAGTTTACGGTACAAGTTGAATATCACAGAAAGCGAAAAATGGATAAAGAAATTGTGGTACTTACGTACAATGCAATATCACTCAGCAATGAAATCTAGGTCATCAGGCCCATAGCAGCATAATGAGTGGATTCAGGTACGATGATTCTAAGTGAAATTAGTCACACAGAAAAAGAAACATCATAAGATATCACTAATACACGGAATGTAAACTTGGCTACACAAGAACTGAATTACAAAACAGAACAGGGTGTCAAATGTAGAAAACCAACTTATGCTTGCTTAAGGGGACGGGTGAGTTGGGGTGCTGCATAAAACCAGAGATTGAAATGAGCACAGATACCGTTCCATAAGCCAAATATGTAATAGACAAGAGCTACTCCTTGCTCAACGAAGTGGACTCAACACCCCATATTAAACGACTAAGAATATACCTGACTAGTAAGAATCTTAAAACCTATGGATTTATATGTCTCCGAAAGAGAATCAAGCGTTTGTACAGCGACATAAACGCAGCAGTGATAGGATTGGTGAGGTTCAGTGAGCAAATGCAGACCATTTGAAGTCATATTGCATGGTACCCATTCCATGGGTCTCAACTCTCCATGTTTAAGGGATTCTTCCTTCAGCTAAAACATGCATGTGGAACCCAGAGTATGATCCACCGTGTGGTCGGAAAACGTGTTCAAATGTGTCTCAGTTTTCGTCCCCTGGTACTCGGGTGCAACATTCCAGACGCTTTACTAACAATCTAACCACTTGGAGAGTCAGTGCCTTTAACCTCCTGTTTGGCCCAGTTTGCAATTTCTGTGGAACATGAACAGGAATAGGGAGAACCAATGAGAGACTAGGTGGAGGTGTCTGGACGGGCAAATTTAACTCTCATTTCCCACCAGGAAGAGGAATTAACCAAAGGCTCAGCATGCCGTGCCGGAACCAAACTAGGGCCTGAAGCAATAGTGCGGTGTTGCGGCCAGCTCACAAGAAAGCGAGTTGAAGAAAGGAGCTCAGGGGCACTGTAATTCACAAACCTGCAGAGTTATAAATGACAGCTATCTTGCAAAAATATATTGAAGTAAGGCTGCCAAGAGGACTTGAAAGCGGGCAGAATTGCAGGAAACCGATTTCAGGAGGTAGACTGGAATTGCATGTAAAGCATAGGAAAAGAGGCAGAACGTCCACAATAATGCACTTGGCCAAAAAGGGCGTATGCGTTTTTTCCTGAATATATTCAGGAAAAAACGCATACGCCCTTTTTGGCCAACCAAGCAAGCTTGCAAAGGAAATCTGCACTACAATGAAGTCTCACTGCCCCCCGGTCAAAAGGGCCATCTGAAAAAAGTGTAAAATCCAGAAAGGCAGGACAGGCCATGGAGAACTGGGAGCCTTGTTCTGCTGATGGGCGGGATGTAAATTGCCAGCAGCCACTCTGGAGAAGTGTATGGTGTTTCCTGAAACATCCAAAAAACAAAGCAACAGAGCCTAGGGCACTTCCACTTATGGTCCTATAGCTTAGGGAAATTAAAATCAAAAAGACACAGCCACCCCAAAGTTTGGGACGGCTCTGTTTACAAGAACCTCGTTTACGGTACAAGTTCAATATCACACAAAGCGAAAAATGGATAAAGAAGTTGTGGTACTTAGGTACAATGCAATATCACTCAGCAATGAAATCTATGTCATCAGGCCCGTAGCAGCATAATGAGTGGATTCAGGTATGATGATTCTAAGTGAAATAAGTCACACAGAAAAACAAACATCAGAAGATATCACTAATACACGGAATGTAAACTTGGCTACACAAGAACTGAATTACAAAACAGAACAGGGTGTCAAATGTAGAAAACCAACTTATGCTTGCTTAAGGGGAAAGGTGAGTTGGGGTGCTGCATAAAACCAGAGATTGAAATTAGCACAGATACCGTTCCATAAGCCAAATATGTAATAGACAAGAGCTACTCCTTGCTCAACGAAGTGGACTCAACACCCCACATTAAACGCCTAAGAATATACCTGACTAGTAAGAATCTACCTGACTAGTAAGAATCTTAAAACCTATGGATTTATATGTCTCCGAAAGAGAATCAAGCGTGTGTACAGCGGCATAAACGCAGCAGTGATAGGACTGGTGAGGTTCAGTGAGCAAATGCAGACCCTTTGAAGTCATATTGCATGGTACCCTTTCCATGGGTCTCAACTCTCCCTGTTTAAGGGATTCTGCCTTCAGCTAAAACATTCATGTGGAATCCAGAGTATGATCCACCGTGTGATCGGAAAACGTGTTCAAATGTGTCTCTGTTTTCGTCCCCTGGTACTCGGGTGCAACATTCCAGACGCTTTACTAACACTCTCCCCACATGGAGAGTCAGTGCCTTTAACCTCCTGTTTGGCCCAGTTTGCAATTTCTGTGGAAAATGAACAGGAATAGGGAGAACCAATGAGAGACTAGGTGGAGGTGTCCAGACGGGCAAATTTAACTCTCATTTCCCACCAGGAAGAGGAATTAACCAAAGGCTCAGCATGCCATGCAGGAACCACACTAGGACCAGAAGCAATCCTGCGGTGCTGCGGCCAGCTCACAAGAAAGCGAGTTGAAGAAAGGAGCTCAGGGGCACTGTAATTCACAAACCTGCAGAGTTATAAATGACAGCTATCTTCCAAAAATATATTGAAGTAAGGCTGCCAAGAGGAGTTGAAAGGGGGGCAGAATTGCAGGAAACCGATTTCAGGAGGTAGACTGGAATTGCATGTAAAGCATAGGAAAAGAGGCAGAACGTCCACAATGATGCACTTGGCCAAAAAGGAAATATATTCAGGAAAAAACGCATACGCCCTTTTTGGCCAACCAAGCAAGCTTGCAAAGGAAATCTGCACTACAATGAAGTCTCACTGCCCCCCGGTCAAAAGGGCCATCTGAAAAAAGTGTAAAATCCAGAAAGGCAGGACAGGCCATGGAGAACTGGGAGCCTTGTTCTGCTGATGGGCGCGATGTAAATTGCCAGCAGCCACTCTGGAGAAGTGTATGGTGTTTCCTGAAACATCCAAAAAACAAAGCAACAGAGCCTAGGGCACTTCCACTTATGGTCCTATAGCTTAGGGAAATTAAAATCAAAAAGACACAGCCACCCCAAAGTTTGGGACGGCTCTGTTTACAAGAACCTCGTTTACGGTACAAGTTCAATATCACAGAAAGCGAAAAATGGATAAAGAAATTGTGGTACTTACGTACAATGCAATATCACTCAGCAATGAAATCTATGTCATCAGGCCCGTAGCAGCATAATGAGTGGATTCAGGTACGATGATTCTAAGTGAAATTAGTCACACAGAAAAAGAAACATCATAAGATATCACTAATACACGGAATGTAAACTTGGCTACACAAGAACTGAATTACAAAACAGAACAGGGTGTCAAATGTAGAAAACCAACTTATGCTTGCTTAAGGGGACGGGTGAGTTGGGGTGCTGCATAAAACCAGAGATTGAAATTAGCACAGATACCATTCCATAAGCCAAATATGTAACAGACAAGAGCTACTCCTTGCTCAACGAAGTGGACTCAACACCCCATATTAAACGCCTAAGAATATACCTGACTAGTAAGAATCTACCTGACTAGTAAGAATCTTAAAACCTATGGATTTATATGTCTCCGAAAGAGAATCAAGCGTGTGTACAGCGGCATAAACGCAGCAGTGATAGGATTGGTGAGGTTCGGTGAGCAAATGCAGACCCTTTGAAGTCATATTGCATGGTACCCATTCCATGGGTCTCAACTCTCCCTGTTTAAGGGATTCTGCCTTCAGCTAAAACATTCATGTGGAACCCAGAGTATGATCCACCGTGTGATCGGAAAACGTGTTCAAATGTGTCTCTGTTTTCGTCCCCTGGTACTCGGGTGCAACATTCCAGACGCTTTACTAACACTCTCCCCACTTGGAGAGTCAGTGCCTTTAACCTCCTGTTTGGCCCAGTTTGCAATTTCTGTGGAAAATGAACAGGAATAGGGAGAACCAATGAGAGACTAGGTGGAGGTATCCGGACGGGCAAATTTAACTCTCATTTCCCACCAGGAAGAGGAATTAACCAAAGGCTCAGCATGCCGTGCCGGAACCAAACTAGGGCCTGAAGCAATCCTGCGGTGTTGCGGCCAGCTCTCAAGAAAGCGAGTTGAAGAAAGGAGCTCAGGGGCACTGTAATTCACAAACCTGCAGAGTTATAAATGACAGCTATCTTCCAAAAATATATTGAAGTAAGGCTGCCAAGAGGAGTTGAAAGGGGGGCAGAATTGCAGGAAACCGATTTCAGGAGGTAGACTGGAATTGCATGTAAAGCATAGGAAAAGAGGCAGAACGTCCACAATGATGCACTTGGCCAAAAAGGAAATATATTCAGGAAAAAACGCATACGCCCTTTTTGGCCAACCAAGCAAGCTTGCAAAGGAAATCTGCACTACAATGAAGTCTCACTGCCCCCCGGTCAAAAGGGCCATCTGAAAAAAGTGTAAAATCCAGAAAGGCAGGACAGGCCATGGAGAACTGGGAGCCTAGTTATGCTGATGGGCGCGATGTAAATTGCCAGCAGCCACTCTGGAGAAGTGTATGGTGTTTCCTGAAACATCCAAAAAACAAAGCAACAGAGCCTAGGGCACTTCCACTTATGGTCCTATAGCTTAGGGAAATTAAAATCAAAAAGACACAGCCACCCCAAAGTTTGGGACGGCTCTGTTTACAAGAACCTCGTTTACGGTACAAGTTCAATATCACAGAAAGTGAAAAATGGATAAGAAATTGTGGTACTTACGTACAATGCAATATCACTCAGCAATGAAATCTATGTCATCAGTCCCGTAGCAGCATAATGAGTGGATTCAGGTACGATGATTCTAAGTGAAATTAGTCACACAGAAAAAGAAACATCATAAGATATCACTAATACATGGAATGTAAACATGGCTACACAAGAACTGAATTACAAAACAGAACAGGGTGTCAAATGTACAAAACCAACTTATGCTTGCTTAAGGGGACGGGTGAGTTGGGGTGCTGCATAAAACCAGAGATTGAAATGAGCACAGATACCGTTCCATAAGCCAAATATGTAATAGACAAGAGCTACTCCTTGCTCAACGAAGTGGACTCAACACCCCATATTAAACGCCTAAGAATATACCTGACTAGTAAGAATCTACCTGACTAGTAAGAATCTTAAAACCTATGGATTTATATGTCTCCAAAAGAGAATCAAGCGTGTGTACAGCGGCATAAACGCAGCAGTGATAGGATTGGTGAGGTTCGGTGAGCAAATGCAGACCCTTTGAAGTCATATTGCATGGTACCCATTCCATGGGTCTCAACTCTCCATGTTTAAGGGATTCTTCCTTCAGCTAAAACATGCATGTGGAACCGAGAGTATGATCCACCATGTGATCGGAAAACGTGTTCAAACGTGTCTCAGTTTTCGTCCCCTGGTACTCGGGTGCAACATTCCAGACGCTTTACTAACACTCTCCCCACTTGGAGAGTCGGTGCCTTTAACCTCCTGTTTGGCCCAGTTGGCAATTTCTGTGGAAAATGAACAGGAATAGGGAGAACCAATGAGAGACTAGGTGGAGGTGTGCGGACGGGCAAATTTAACTCTCATTTCCCACCAGGAAGAGGAATTAAGCAAAGGCTCAGCGTGCCAGGCCGGAACCACACTAGGACCAGAAGCAATCCTGCGGTGTTGTGGCCAGCTCACAAGAAAGCGAGTTGAAGAAAGGAGCTCAGGGGCACTGTAATTCACAAACCTGCAGAGTTATAAAGGACAGCTATCTTCCAAAAATATATTGAAGTAAGGCTGCCAAGAGGAGTTGAAAGGGGGGCAGAATTGCAGGAAACCGATTTCAGGAGGTAGACTGGAATTGCATGTAAAGCATAGGAAAAGAGGCAGAACGTCCACAATGATGCACTTGGCCAAAAAGGGCGTATGCGTTTTTTCCTGAATATATTCAGGAAAAAACGCATACGCCCTTTTTGGCCAACCAAGCAAGCTTGCAAAGGAAATCTGCACTACAATGAAGTCTCACTGTCCCCCGGTCAAAAGGGCCATCTGAAAAAAGTGTAAAATCCAGAAAGGCAGGACAGGCCATGGAGAACTGGGAGCCTAGTTATGCTGATGGGCGCGATGTAAATTGCCAGCAGCCACTCTGGAGAAGTGTATGGTGTTTCCTGAAACATCCAAAAAACAAAGCAACAGAGCCTAGGGCACTTCCACTTATGGTCCTATAGCTTAGGGAAATTAAAATCAAAAAGACACAGCCACCCCAAAGTTTGGGACGGCTCTGTTTACAAGAACCTCGTTTACGGTACAAGTTCAATATCACAGAAAGCGAAAAATGGATAAAGAAGTTGTGGTACTTACGTAAAATGCAATATCACTCAGCAATGAAATCTATGTCATCAGGCCCGTAACATCATAATGAGTGGATTCAGGTACGATGATTCTAAGTGAAATAAGTCACACGGAAAAAGGAACATCATAAGATATCACTACTACACGGAATGTAAACTTGGCTACACAAGAACTGAATTACAAAACAGAACAGGGTGTCAAATGTACAAAACCAACTTATGCTTGCTTAAGGGGAAAGGTGAGTTGGGGTGCTGCATAAAACCAGAGATTGAAATGAGCACAGATACCGTTCCATAAGCCAAATATGTAATAGACAAGAGCTACTCCTTGCTCAACGAAGTGGACTCAACACCCCATATTAAACGCCTAACAATATACCTGACTAGTAAGAATCTACCTGACTAGTAAGAATCTTAAAACCTATGTATTTATATGTCTCCGAAAGAGAATCAAGCGTGTGTACAGCGGCATAAACGCAGCAGTGATAGGATTGGTGAGGTTCGGTGAGCAAATGCAGACCCTTTGAAGTCATATTGCATGGTACCCATTCCATGGGTCTCAACTCTCCCTGTTTAAGGGATTCTTCCTTCAGCTAAAACATTCATGTGGAACCCAGAGTATGAACCACCGTGTGATCGGAAAACGTGTTCAAACGTGTCTCAGTTTTCGTCCCCTGGTACTCGGGTGCAACATTCCAGATGCTTTACTAACACTCTCCCCACATGGAGAGTCAGTGCCTTTAACCTCCTGTATGGCCCAGTTTGCAATTTCTATGGAAAATGAACAGGAATAGGGAGAACCAATGAGAGACTAGGTGGAGGTGTCTGGACGGGCAAATTTAACTCTCATTTCCCACCAGGAAGAGGAATTAACCAAAGGCTCAGCATGCCGTGCCAGAACCAAACTAGGGCCTGAAGCAATCCTGCGGTGTTGTGGCCAGCTCACAAGAAAGCGAGTTGAAGAAAGGAGCTCAGGGGCACTGTAATTCACAAACCTGCAGAGTTATAAAGGACAGCTATCTTCCGAAAATATATTGAAGTAAGGCTGCCAAGAGGAGTTGAAAGCGGGGCAGAATTGCAGGAAACCGATTTCAGGAGGTAGACTGGAATTGCATTTAAAGCATAGGAAAAGAGGCAGAACGTCCACAATGATGCACTTGGCCAAAAAGGGCGTATGCGTTTTTTCCTGAATATATTCAGGAAAAAACGCATACGCCCTTTTTGGCCAACCAAGCAAGCTTGCAAAGGAAATCTGCACTACAATGAAGTCTCACTGCCCCCTGGTCAAAAGGGCCATCTGAAAAAAGTGTAAAATCCAGAAAGGCAGGACAGGCCATGGAGAACTGGGAGCCTTTTTATGCTGATGGGCGGGATGTAAATTGCCAGCAGCCACTCTGGAGAAGTGTATGGTGTTTCCTGAAACATCCAAAAAACAAAGCAACAGAGCCTAGGGCACTTCCACTTATGGTCCTATAGCTTAGGGAAATTAAAATCAAAAAGACACAGCCACCCCAAAGTTTGGGACGGCTCTGTTTACAAGAACCTCGTTTACGGTACAAGTTCAATATCACAGAAAGCGAAAAATGGATAAAGAAATTGTGGTACTTACGTACAATGCAATATCACTCAGCAATGAAATCTATGTCATCAGGCCCGTAGCAGCATAATGAGTGGATTCAGGTACGATGATTCTAAGTGAAATTAGTCACACAGAAAAAGAAACATCATAAGATATCACTAATACACGGAATGTAAACTTGGCTACACAAGAACTGAATTACAAAACAGAACAGGGTGTCAAATGTAGAAAACCAACTTATGCTTGCTTAAGGGGACGGGTGAGTTGGGGTGCTGCATAAAACCAGAGATTGAAATTAGCACAGATACCATTCCATAAGCCAAATATGTAACAGACAAGAGCTACTCCTTGCTCAACGAAGTGGACTCAACACCCCATATTAAACGCCTAAGAATATACCTGACTAGTAAGAATCTACCTGACTAGTAAGAATCTTAAAACCTATGGATTTATATGTCTCCGAAAGAGAATCAAGCGTGTGTACAGCGGCATAAACGCAGCAGTGATAGGATTGGTGAGGTTCGGTGAGCAAATGCAGACCCTTTGAAGTCATATTGCATGGTACCCATTCCATGGGTCTCAACTCTCCCTGTTTAAGGGATTCTGCCTTCAGCTAAAACATTCATGTGGAACCCAGAGTATGATCCACCGTGTGATCGGAAAACGTGTTCAAATGTGTCTCTGTTTTCGTCCCCTGGTACTCGGGTGCAACATTCCAGACGCTTTACTAACACTCTCCCCACATGGAGAGTCAGTGCCTTTAACCTCCTGTTTGGCCCAGTTTGCAATTTCTGTGGAAAATGAACAGGAATAGGGAGAACCAATGAGAGACTAGGTGGAGGTGTCCAGACGGGCAAATTTAACTCTCATTTCCCACCAGGAAGAGGAATTAACCAAAGGCTCAGCATGCCGTGCCGGAACCAAACTAGGGCCTGAAGCAATCCTGCGGTGTTGCGGCCAGCTCTCAAGAAAGCGAGTTGAAGAAAGGAGCTCAGGGGCACTGTAATTCACAAACCTGCAGAGTTATAAATGACAGCTATCTTCCAAAAATATATTGAAGTAAGGCTGCCAAGAGGAGTTGAAAGGGGGGCAGAATTGCAGGAAACCGATTTCAGGAGGTAGACTGGAATTGCATGTAAAGCATAGGAAAAGAGGCAGAACGTCCACAATGATGCACTTGGCCAAAAAGGAAATATATTCAGGAAAAAACGCATACGCCCTTTTTGGCCAACCAAGCAAGCTTGCAAAGGAAATCTGCACTACAATGAAGTCTCACTGCCCCCCGGTCAAAAGGGCCATCTGAAAAAAGTGTAAAATCCAGAAAGGCAGGACAGGCCATGGAGAACTGGGAGCCTAGTTATGCTGATGGGCGCGATGTAAATTGCCAGCAGCCACTCTGGAGAAGTGTATGGTGTTTCCTGAAACATCCAAAAAACAAAGCAACAGAGCCTAGGGCACTTCCACTTATGGTCCTATAGCTTAGGGAAATTAAAATCAAAAAGACACAGCCACCCCAAAGTTTGGGACGGCTCTGTTTACAAGAACCTCGTTTACGGTACAAGTTCAATATCACAGAAAGTGAAAAATGGATAAGAAATTGTGGTACTTACGTACAATGCAATATCACTCAGCAATGAAATCTATGTCATCAGTCCCGTAGCAGCATAATGAGTGGATTCAGGTACGATGATTCTAAGTGAAATTAGTCACACAGAAAAAGAAACATCATAAGATATCACTAATACATGGAATGTAAACATGGCTACACAAGAACTGAATTACAAAACAGAACAGGGTGTCAAATGTACAAAACCAACTTATGCTTGCTTAAGGGGACGGGTGAGTTGGGGTGCTGCATAAAACCAGAGATTGAAATGAGCACAGATACCGTTCCATAAGCCAAATATGTAATAGACAAGAGCTACTCCTTGCTCAACGAAGTGGACTCAACACCCCATATTAAACGCCTAAGAATATACCTGACTAGTAAGAATCTACCTGACTAGTAAGAATCTTAAAACCTATGGATTTATATGTCTCCAAAAGAGAATCAAGCGTGTGTACAGCGGCATAAACGCAGCAGTGATAGGATTGGTGAGGTTCGGTGAGCAAATGCAGACCCTTTGAAGTCATATTGCATGGTACCCATTCCATGGGTCTCAACTCTCCATGTTTAAGGGATTCTTCCTTCAGCTAAAACATGCATGTGGAACCGAGAGTATGATCCACCATGTGATCGGAAAACGTGTTCAAACGTGTCTCAGTTTTCGTCCCCTGGTACTCGGGTGCAACATTCCAGACGCTTTACTAACACTCTCCCCACTTGGAGAGTCGGTGCCTTTAACCTCCTGTTTGGCCCAGTTGGCAATTTCTGTGGAAAATGAACAGGAATAGGGAGAACCAATGAGAGACTAGGTGGAGGTGTGCGGACGGGCAAATTTAACTCTCATTTCCCACCAGGAAGAGGAATTAAGCAAAGGCTCAGCGTGCCAGGCCGGAACCACACTAGGACCAGAAGCAATCCTGCGGTGTTGTGGCCAGCTCACAAGAAAGCGAGTTGAAGAAAGGAGCTCAGGGGCACTGTAATTCACAAACCTGCAGAGTTATAAAGGACAGCTATCTTCCAAAAATATATTGAAGTAAGGCTGCCAAGAGGAGTTGAAAGGGGGGCAGAATTGCAGGAAACCGATTTCAGGAGGTAGACTGGAATTGCATGTAAAGCATAGGAAAAGAGGCAGAACGTCCACAATGATGCACTTGGCCAAAAAGGGCATATGCGTTTTTTCCTGAATATATTCAGGAAAAAACGCATACGCCCTTTTTGGCCAACCAAGCAAGCTTGCAAAGGAAATCTGCACTACAATGAAGTCTCACTGCCCCCCGGTCAAAAGGGCCATCTGAAAAAAGTGTAAAATCCAGAAAGGCAGGACAGGCCATGGAGAACTGGGAGCCTAGTTATGCTGATGGGCGCGATGTAAATTGCCAGCAGCCACTCTGGAGAAGTGTATGGTGTTTCCTGAAACATCCAAAAAACAAAGCAACAGAGCCTAGGGCACTTCCACTTATGGTCCTATAGCTTAGGGAAATTAAAATCAAAAAGACACAGCCACCCCAAAGTTTGGGACGGCTCTGTTTACAAGAACCTCGTTTACGGTACAAGTTCAATATCACAGAAAGCGAAAAATGGATAAAGAAGTTGTGGTACTTACGTAAAATGCAATATCACTCAGCAATGAAATCTATGTCATCAGGCCCGTAACATCATAATGAGTGGATTCAGGTACGATGATTCTAAGTGAAATAAGTCACACGGAAAAAGGAACATCATAAGATATCACTACTACACGGAATGTAAACTTGGCTACACAAGAACTGAATTACAAAACAGAACAGGGTGTCAAATGTACAAAACCAACTTATGCTTGCTTAAGGGGAAAGGTGAGTTGGGGTGCTGCATAAAACCAGAGATTGAAATGAGCACAGATACCGTTCCATAAGCCAAATATGTAATAGACAAGAGCTACTCCTTGCTCAACGAAGTGGACTCAACACCCCATATTAAACGCCTAACAATATACCTGACTAGTAAGAATCTACCTGACTAGTAAGAATCTTAAAACCTATGTATTTATATGTCTCCGAAAGAGAATCAAGCGTGTGTACAGCGGCATAAACGCAGCAGTGATAGGATTGGTGAGGTTCGGTGAGCAAATGCAGACCCTTTGAAGTCATATTGCATGGTACCCATTCCATGGGTCTCAACTCTCCCTGTTTAAGGGATTCTTCCTTCAGCTAAAACATTCATGTGGAACCCAGAGTATGAACCACCGTGTGATCGGAAAACGTGTTCAAACGTGTCTCAGTTTTCGTCCCCTGGTACTCGGGTGCAACATTCCAGATGCTTTACTAACACTCTCCCCACATGGAGAGTCAGTGCCTTTAACCTCCTGTATGGCCCAGTTTGCAATTTCTATGGAAAATGAACAGGAATAGGGAGAACCAATGAGAGACTAGGTGGAGGTGTCCAGACGGGCAAATTTAACTCTCATTTCCCACCAGGAAGAGGAATTAACTAAAGGCTCAGCATGCCGTGCCAGAACCAAACTAGGGCCTGAAGCAATCCTGCGGTGTTGCGGCCAGCTCTCAAGAAAGCGAGTTGAAGAAAGGAGCTCAGGGGCACTGTAATTCACAAACCTGCAGAGTTATAAATGACAGCTATCTTCCAAAAATATATTGAATTAGGCTGCCAAGAGGAGTTGAAAGCGGGGCAGAATTGCAGGAAACCGATTTCAGGAGGTACACTGGAATTGCCTGTAAAGCATAGGAAAAGAGGCAGAACGTCCACAATGATGCACTTGGCCAAAAAGGGCGTATGCGTTTTTTCCTGAATATATTCAGGAAAAAACGCATACGCCCTTTTTGGCCAACCAAGCAAGCTTGCAAAGGAAATCTGCACTACAATGAAGTCTCACTTCCCCCCGGTCAAAAGGGCCATCTGAAAAAAGTGTAAAATCCAGAAAGGCAGGACAGGCCATGGAGAACTGGGAGCCTAGTTATGCTGATGGGCGGGATGTAAATTGCCAGCAGCCACTCTGGAGAAGTGTATGGTGTTTCCTGAAACATCCAAAAAACAAAGCAACAGAGCCTAGGGCACTTCCACTTATGGTCCTATAGCTTAGGGAAATTAAAATCAAAAAGACACAGCCACCCCAAAGTTTGGGACGGCTCTGTTTACAAGAACCTCGTTTACGGTACAAGTTCAATATCACAGAAGGCGAAAAATGGATAAAGAAATTGTGGTACTTACGTACAATGCAATATCACTCAGCAATGAAATCTATGTCATCAGGCCCGTAGCAGCATAATGAGTGGATTCAGGTACGATGATTCTAAGTGAAATTAGTCACACAGAAAAAGAAACATCATAAGATATCACTAATACACGGAATGTAAACTTGGCTACACAAGAACTGAATTACAAAACAGAACAGGGTGTCAAATGTAGAAAACCAACTTATGCTTGCTTAAGGGGACGGGTGAGTTGGGGTGCTGCATAAAACCAGAGATTGAAATGAGCACAGATACCGTTCCATAAGACAAATATGTAATAGACAAGAGCTACTCCTTGGTCAACGAAGTGGACTCAACACCCCATATTAAACGCCTAAGAATATACCTGACTAGTAAGAATCTACCTGACTAGTAAGAATCTTAAAACCTATGGATTTATATGTCTCCGAAAGAGAATCAAGCGTGTGTACAGCGGCATAAACGCAGCAGTGATAGGATTGGTGAGGTTCGGTGAGCAAATGAAGACCCTTTGAAGTCATATTGCATGGTACCCATTCCATGGGTCTCAACTCTCCAGGTTTAAGGGATTCTTCCTTCAGCTAAAACATGCATGTGGAACCCAGAGTATGATCCACCGTGTGATTGGAAAACGTGTTCAAATGTGTCTCAGTTTTCGTCCCCTGGTACTCGGGTGCAACATTCCAGACGCTTTACTAACACTCTCCCCACTTCGAGAGTCAGTGCCTTTAACTTCCTGTTTGGCCCAGTTAGCAATTTCTGCGGAAGATGAACAGGAATAGGGAGAACCAATGAGAGATTAGGTGGAGGTGTCCGGACGGGCAAATTTAACTCTCATTTCCCACCAGGAAGAGGAATTAACTAAAGGCTCAGCATGCCGTGCCGGAACCAAACTAGGGCCTGAAGCAATCCTGCGGTGTTGCGGCCAGCTCTCAAGAAAGCGAGTTGAAGAAAGGAGCTCAGGGGCACTGTAATTCACAAACCTGCAGAGTTATAAATGACAGCTATCTTCCAAAAATATATTGAATTAGGCTGCCAAGAGGAGTTGAAAGCGGGGCAGAATTGCAGGAAACCAATTTCAGGAGGTAGACTGGAATTGCACGTAAAGCATAGGAAAAGAGGCAGAACGTCCACAATGATGCACTTGGCCAAAAAGGGCGTATGCGTTTTTTCCTGAATATATTCAGGAAAAAACGCATACGCCCTTTTTGGCCAACCAAGCAAGCTTGCAAAGGAAATCTGCACTACAATGAAGTCTCACTGCCCCCCGGTCAAAAGGGCCATCTGAAAAAAGTGTAAAATCCAGAAAGGCAGGACAGGCCATGGAGAACTGGGAGCCTAGTTATGCTGATGGGCGGGATGTAAATTGCCAGCAGCCACTCTGGAGAAGTGTATGGTGTTTCCTGAAACATCCAAAAAACAAAGCAACAGAGCCTAGGGCACTTCCACTTATGGTCCTATAGCTTAGGGAAATTAAAATCAAAAAGACACAGCCACCCCAAAGTTTGGGACGGCTCTGTTTACAAGAACCTCGTTTACGGTACAAGTTCAATATCACACAAAGCGAAAAATGGATAAAGAAGTTGTGGTACTTAGGTACAATGCAATATCACTCAGCAATGAAATCTATGTCATCAGGCCCGTAGCAGCATAATGAGTGGATTCAGGTACGATGATTCTAAGTGAAATAAGTCACACAGAAAAACAAACATCAGAAGATATCACTAATACACGGAATGTAAACTTGGATACACAAGAACTGAATTACAAAACAGAACAGGGTGTCAAATGTAGAAAACCAACTTATGCTTGCTTAAGGGGAAAGGTGAGTTGGGGTGCTGCATAAAACCAGAGATTGAAATTAGCACAGATACCGTTCCATAAGCCAAATATGTAATAGACAAGAGCTACTCCTTGCTCAACGAAGTGGACTCAACACCCCATATTAAACGCCTAAGAATATACCTGACTAGTAAGAATCTACCTGACTAGTAAGAATCTTAAAACCTATGGATTTATATGTCTGCAGAAGAGAATCAAGCATGTGTACAGCGGCATAAACGCAGCAGTGATAGGATTGGTGAGGTTCGGTGAGCAAATGCAGACCCTTTGAAGTCATATTGCATGGTACCCATTCCATGGGTCTCAACTCTACATGTTTAACGGATTCTTCCTTCAGCTAAAACATGCATGTGGAACCCAGAGTATGATCCACCGTGTGGTCGGAAAACGTGTTCAAATGTGTCTCAGTTTTTGTCCCCTGGTACTCGGGTGCAACATTCCAGACGCTTTACTAACACTCTCCCCACTTGGCGAGTCAGTGCCTTTAACATCCTGTTTGGCCCCGTTTGCAATTTCTGTGGAAAATGAACAGGAATAGGGAGAACCAATGAGAGACTAGGTGGAGGTGTCTGGACGGGCAAATTTAACTCTCATTTCCCACCAGGAAGAGGAATTAACCAAAGGCTCAGCATGCCGTGCCAGAACCAAACTAGGGCCTGAAGCAATCCTGCGGTGTTGTGGCCAGCTCACAAGAAAGCGAGTTGAAGAAAGGAGCTCAGGGGCACTGTAATTCACAAACCTGCAGAGTTATAAAGGACAGCTATCTTCCGAAAATATATTGAAGTAAGGCTGCCAAGAGGAGTTGAAAGCGGGGCAGAATTGCAGGAAACCGATTTCAGGAGGTACACTGGAATTGCATGTAAAGCATAGGAAAAGAGGCAGAACGTCAACAATGATGCACTTGGCCAAAAAGGGCGTATGCGTTTTTTCCTGAATATATTCAGGAAAAAACGCATACGCCCTTTTTGGCCAACCAAGCAAGCTTGCAAAGGAAATCTGCACTACAATGAAGTCTCACTGCCCCCTGGTCAAAAGGGCCATCTGAAAAAAGTGTAAAATCCAGAAAGGCAGGACAGGCCATGGAGAACTGGGAGCCTTTTTATGCTGATGGGCGGGATGTAAATTGCCAGCAGCCACTCTGGAGAAGTGTATGGTGTTTCCTGAAACATCCAAAAAACAAAGCAACAGAGCCTAGGGCACTTCCACTTATGGTCCTATAGCTTAGGGAAATTAAAATCAAAAAGACACAGCCACCCCAAAGTTTGGGACGGCTCTGTTTACAAGAACCTCGTTTACGGTACAAGTTCAATATCACAGAAAGCGAAAAATGGATAAAGAAGTTGTGGTACTTACGTACAATGCAATATCACTCAGCAATGAAATCTATGTCATCAGGCCCGTAGCATCATAATGAGTGGATTCAGGTACGATGATTCTAAGTGAAATAAGTCACACGGAAAAAGGAACATCATAAGATATCACTACTACACGGAATGTAAACTTGGCTACACAAGAACTGAATTACAAAACAGAACAGGGTGTCAAATGTAGAAAACCAACTTATGCTTGCTTAAGGGGACGTGTGAGTTGGGGTGCTGCATAAAACCAGAGATTGAAATGAGCACAGATACCGTTCCATAAGCCAAATATGTAATAGACAAGAGCTACTCCTTGCTCAACGAAGTAGACTCAACACCCCATATTAAACGCCTAACAATATACCTGACTAGTAAGAATCTTAAAACCTATGGATTTATATGTCTCCGAAAGAGAATCATGCATGTGTACAGCAGCATAAGCGCAGCAGTGATAGGATTGGTGAGGTTCGGTGAGCAAATGCAGACCCTTTGAAGTCATAATGCATGGTACCCATTCCATGGGTCTCAACTCTCCATGTTTAAGGGATTCTTCCTTCAGCTAAAACATGCATGTGGAACCCAGAGTATGATCCACCGTGTGATCGGGAAACGTGTTCAAATGTGTCTCAGTTTTCGTCCCCTGGTACTCGGGTGCAACATTCCAGACGCTTTACTAACACTCTCCCCTCTTGGAGAGTCAGTGCCTTTAACCTCCTGTTTGCCCAGTTTGCAATTTCTGTGGAAAATGAACAGGAATAGGGAGAACCAATGAGAGACTAGGTGGAGGTGTCTGGACGGGCAAATTTAACTCTCATTTCCCACGAGGAAGAGGAATTAACCAAAGGCTCAACATGCCATGCCGGAACCAAACTAGGGCCTGAAGCAATCCTGCGGTGTTGCGGCCAGCTCACAAGAAAGCGAGTTGAAGAAAGGAGCTCAGGGGCACTGTAATTCACAAACCTGCAGAGTTATAAATGACAGCTATCTTCCAAAAATATATTGAAGTAAGGCTGCCAAGAGGAGTTGAAAGCGGGGCAGAATTGCAGGAAACCGATTTCAGGAGGTAGACTGGAATTGCATGTAAAGCATAGGGAAAGAGGCAGAACGTCCACAATGATGCACTTGGCCATAAAGGGCGTATGCGTTTTATCCTGAATATATTCAGGAAAAAACGCATACGCCCTTTTTGGCCAACCAAGCAAGCTTGCAAAGGAAATCTGTACTACAATGAAGTCTCACTGCCCCCCGGTCAAAAGGGCCACCTGAAAAAAGTGTAAAATCCAGAAAGGCAGGACAGGCCATGGAGAACTGGGAGCCTTGTTATGCTGATGGGTGGGATGTAAATTGCCAGCAGCCACTCTGGAGAAGTGTATGGTGTTTCCTGAAACATCCAAAAAACAAAGCAACAGAGCCTAGGGCACTTCCACTTATGGTCCTATAGCTTAGGGAAATTAAAATCAAAAAGACACAGCCACCCCAAAGTTTGGGACGGCTCTGTTTACAAGAACCTCGTTTACGGTACCAGTTCAATATCACACAAAGCGAAAAATGGATAAAGAAGTTGTGGTACTTAGGTACAATGCAATATCACTAAGCAATGAAATATATGTCATCAAGCCCATAGCAGCATAATGAGTGGATTCAGGTTTGATGATTCTAAGTGAAATAAGTCACACAGAAAAAGAAACATCATAAGATATCACTAATACACGGAATGTAAACTTGGCTACACAGGAACTGGATTACAAAACAGAACAGGGTCTCCAATTAAGAAAACCAACTTTTGCTTCCTTAACGGGAATGGTGAGTTGGGGTGCTGCATAAAACCAGAGATTGAAATGAGCACAGATAAAGTTCCTTAAGCCAAATATGGTATAGACAAGAGCTACTCCTTGCTCAACTAAGTGGACTCAACACCCCATATTAAACGCCTAAGAATATACCTGACTAGTAAGAATCTTAAAACCTATGGATTTATATGTCTCCGAAAGAGAATGAAGCGTGTGTACAGCGGCATAAACGCAGCAGTCATAGGATTGGTGAGGTTTGGTGAGCAAAGGCAGACCCTTTGAAGTCATATTGCATGATACCCATTCCATGGGTCTCAACTCTCCACGTTTAAGAGATTCTTCCTTCAGCTAAAACATGCATGTGGAACCCAGAGTATGATCCACCGTGTGATCGGGAAACGTGTTCAAATGTGTCTCAGTTTTCGTCCCCTGGTACTCGGGTGCAACATTCCAGACGCTTTACTAACACTCTCCCCACTTGGAGAGTCAGTGCCTTTAACCTCCTGTTTGGCCCAGTTTGCAATTTCTTCGGAAGATGAACAGGAATAAGGAGAAGCATTGGGAAACTATCTGTCGGTGTCTGGACGGCAAATTTAACTCTCATTTCCCACCAGGAAGATAAATGAACCAAAGGCTCCGCGTGCCATGCTGGAACTAAATTAGGGCCTGAGGAGATCCTGCGATGTTGCGGCCAGCTCACAAGAAAGCGAGTTGAAGAAAGGAGCTCAGGGGCACTGTAATTCAGAAACCTGCGGAGTTATAAATGACAGCTATCATCCAAAATTATGCTGAAGTAAGGCTGCGAAGAGGACTTGAATGCGGGGCAGAATTGCTGGAAATTGATTTCAGAACATACACGGGAGTAGCTCTTAAAGCATAGGAAAAGAGACAGAACTTGGAAAATAATGCACTTGGCAAAAAAGAGCATATGTGTTTTATCCAGAGCTCTCATAACTGAGGGGAGGAGATTCCCAGCAGGCTCCAACTGCCACCTGAGGGCTCACATTGCCAAGGCAACGTTAGCATGCCAGGCAGGAGTTACCTCACAGCAGAGGTCCCACCTCACAGAAGGGTGAGAAACCCAGCCAACATCAGACTCTCACCAGAGGGCCCACATCACCAAGGGGATGGGAACCAGGCAGGAGTGTCTTCACATCAGTGGGGCCACATCATCGAAAGCTGAGGTACTCAGCACATGTGTCCTCAAACCAGAGGACCCACATCACCAAGGACCTCGGAGTGAGGCAGGCAGGAGTAGCCTCACAACACTGGGCACATAGAATAAAAAAGTGAGGAATCCAGCAGTTGGAACCTCCCAGCAGGTGGCCCAGAGCACCGAGGCTATGGGATCCAGGCCACAGTGAACTCACAGAAGAGGGCCCATGTCATGAAACTGAGCAACCCAGCCATTGGGACCTCAGAGCAGGAGGCCCACATCCCCATGGGGATGGAATTCTGGTAGGAGTGTCCTCGCACCACTGAGAACGTATCAGAAAATTTTGGGCGACCAGCAGTTAGGGCCTGACGCCAGAGGACCCTCATCACCAAGGGAAGGAGGCTCCCAGCAGGCTCCAACTGCCACCAGAGGGCTGACGTCGCCAAGGCGATGTGTGCCAACCAGGCACGAATGACCTCACAGCAGAGGGTCCACCTCAGAGAAGTGTGACGAACCCAGTCAGGATCAGACTCGCACCAGAGGGCCCACATCACCAAATGGATTGGAACCAGGCAGGAGTGTCCTCACATGAGTAGGGCCACATCATCTAAAGGTGAGGAACCCAGAACATGTGGCTTCAAACCATAGGACACCCATCACCAAGGGGCTGGGAGTGAGGCAGGCAGGAGGAGCCTCATAACAGAGGGCCCAAAAATAAGAAAGGTGAGGAATCCAGCAGTTGGAACCTCCCAGCAGGCGGCCCAGAGCACAGAGGCTAGAGGAACCAGGCCAGAGTGAACTAACACCAGACAGCCCACATCATGAAACTGTGAGCAACCCAGACATTGGGACCTCAGAGCAGAAGGCCCACATCCCCATGGTGATGGGAACATGACAGGAGTGTCCTGGCATCACTGGGCTCACATCAGAAAACGTGGGGTGCTCAGAAGTTAGGGCCTGACGCTAGAGGGCACTCATCACCGAGAGGAGGAGGCTCCCAGCAGGCTCCAGCTGCCACCAGAGGGCCAACGTCGCCAAGGCGATGTGTGCCAGCCTGGCAGGAGTGACCTCACAGCAGAGGGCCCACCTCACAGAAGGGTGAGGAACACAGCCAGGATCAGACTCTCACCAGAGGGCCCACATCACCAAGGGGATGGGAACCAGGCAGGAGTGTCCCCACACCAGTGGGACAACATCATCGAAAGGTGAGGATCCCAGCACATGTGTCCTCAAACCAGAGGAACCACATCACCAAGGGGTTCGGAATGAGGCTGGCAGGACTGGCCTCACAACACAGGGTCCATAGAATATAAAAGTTGAGGAATCCAGCAGTTGGAACCTCCCAGCAAGTGGCCCAGAGCACCGAGGCTATGGGATCCAGGCCGCAGTGAACTCACAGCAGAGGGCCCACATCATGAACCTGTGAGCAGCCCAGCTGTTGGGACCTCAGAACAGAAGGCCCACATCCCCATTGGGATGGGAACCTGGCAGGAGTGGCTTTGCACCACTTAGCACATATCAGAAAATGTTAGGAGCCCAGCAGTTAGGGCCTGATGCCAGGGGGCCCTCATAACTGAGGGGAGGAGACTCCCAGCAGGTTCCAACTGCCAACAGAGGGCCCACGTCTACAAGGTGGCATGCACCAGCCAGGCAGTAGTGACCTCACAGCAGAGGGCCTATCTCACAGAAGGGTGAGGAACCGAGGCAGGATGAGACTCTCACCAGAGGGCCCACAACACCAAGGGGATGGGAACCAGTCAGGACTGTCCTCCCACCAGTGGGACCACATCATCGAAAGGTGAGGAACCCAGCACATGTGGCCTCATATCAGAGGACATACATCACAAAGGGGATGGGAGTGAGGCAGGTAGGAGTAGCCTAAAAACAGAGGGCCCAAAGAATAAAAAAAGTGAGGAATCCAGCATTTGGAACCTCCCAGCAGGCGGCCGAGAGCACAGAAGCTATGGGATGCAGGCAGGAGTTAACTAACACCAGAGAGCCCACATCATGAAACTGTGAGCAACCCAGGCATTGGGACCTCAGAGCAGAAAGCCCACATCCCCATGGGGATGGGAACCTGACAGGAGTGTCCTGGCATCACTGGGCTCACATCAGAAAACGTGGGGAGCCCAGCAGTTAGAGCCTGATGCTAGAGGGCCATCATCACCGAGGGCAGGAGGCTCCCAGCAGGTTCCATGTGCCAACAGAGGGCCCACGTCGCCAAGGTGATGTGTGCAAGTCAGGCAGGATTGACCTCACAGCAGAGGGCCTACCTCACAGAAGAGTGAGGAACTCAGCCAGGATAAGACTGTCACCAGAAGGCCCACATCACCAAGGGGATGGGAACCAGGCAGGAGTGTCCTCACACCAGTGGGGCCACATCATTGAAAGTTGCCTAACCCAGCACATGTGGCCTCAAACCAGAAGACCCACATCACGAAGGGGTTGCGAGTGAGGCAGGCAGGAGGAGCATCACAACACAGGACCCATAGAATACAAAAGTTGAGGAATCGAGCAGTTGGAACCTCCCAGCAGGCAGCCAAGACCACAGAGGCTATGGGATCCAGGCCACAGTGAACTAACACCAGAGAGCCCACATCATGAAATTGTGATCAACCCAGCCGTTGGAACCTCAGAGCAGAAGGCCCACATCCCCATGGGGATGGGAACCTAAGAGGAGTGCTTGAGCAACACTGGGCTCACTAAGAAAAGTTGGGGAGCCCAGCAGTTAGGGCCTGACATCAGAGGGCCCTCATCACAGAGCTGAGGAGGCTCCCAGCAGGGTCCAATTGCCACCAGAGGGCTCATGTCAACAAGGCGAGGTGAGCAACCCAGGCAAGAGTTACCTGATAGTAGAGGGCCCACCTCACAGATGGGTGAGGAACCCAGCCAGGATCAGACTCTCACCAGAGGGCCCACATCACAAAGGGGATGGGACCCAGTCAGGATTATCCTCACACCAGTGGGGCCTCATCATCTTAAGGTGAGGAACCCAGCACATGTGTCCTCAAACCAGAGGACCCACATCACCAAGGGCCTTGGAGTGAGGCAGGCAGGAGTAGCCTCACAACACAGGGCACATAATATAAAAAACGTGAGGATTCCAGCATTTAGACCTTCCAGCAGGCGGCCCAGAACACCGAGGCTATGGGATCCAGGCCACAGTGAACTCACAGCAGAGGGCCCACATCACAAAACTGTGAGCAACCCAGGAGTTGAGACCTCAGCGCAGAAGGACCACATCCCCATGGGAATGGGAACCTGGCTGGAGTGTCCTCGCACCACTGGGCGCACATCAGAAAATGTGGGGAGCCCACCATTTAGGGCCTGACGCCAGAGGGCCGTCATCACCGAGAGGAGGAGGCGCCCTGCACGCTCCAACTGCCACCAGAGGGCTCACGTCTCCAAGGTGACGTGTGCCAGCCAGGCAGGAGTGACCTCACAGCAGAGGGCCTACCTCACAGAACGTTGAGGAACCCAGCCAGGATTAGACTCTCGCCAGAGGGCCCACCTCACCAAGGGGATGGGAACCAGGCAGGAGTGTCCTCACACGAGTGGGGTCACATCATCGAAAGGTGAGGAACGCAGCACATGTGGCCTCAAGCCATAGGACAGTCATCACCAAGGGGCTGGCAGTGAGGCAGGCAGGAGGAGCCTCACAACAGAGGGCACATAGAATTAAAAAGTTGAGGAATCCAGCAGTTGGAACCTCCCAGCAGGCGGCTCAGAGCACCGATGATAAGGGATCCTTGCCGGAGTGAACTCACAGCAGAGGGCCCACATCATGGTACTGTGAGCAAACCAGCCGTTTTGACCTCAGAGCAGAAGGCCCATATCGCCATGGGGATGGGAACCTGGCAAGAGTCTCCTCACTCACTTGGCGCACATCAGAAAATGTGGGGAGCCCAGCAGTTATGGCCTAAGGCAAGAGGGCCCTCATCACCGAGGGGAGGAGGATCCCAGCACACTCCAACTGCCACCAGAGGGCCCACGTCGCCAAGGTGACGTGTGCCAGACAGGCATGATTGACCTCACAGCAGAGGGCCCACCTCACAGAAGGGTGAGGAACCCAGCCAGGATCAGACTCTCACCTGAGGGCCCACATCAGCAAGGGGATGGGAACCAGTCAGGACTGTCTTCCCTCCAGTGGGGTCACATCATCGAAAGGTGCAGAACCCAGCACATGTGGCCTCAAATCAGAGGACACATATCACAAAGGGAATGGGAGTGAGGCAGGCAGGAGTAGCCTAAAAACAGAGGGCCCAAAGAATAAGAAAGGTGAGGAATCCAGCAGTTGGAACCTCCCAGCAGGCGGCCCAGAGCACAGAAGCTATGGGATGCAGGCAGGAGTGAACTAACAGCAGAGAGCCCACATCATGAAACTGTGAGCAACCCAGGCTTTGGGACCTCAGAGCAGAAGGCCCACACCCCAATGGGGATGTGAACCTGGCTGGAGTGTCCTCGCACCACTGGGCGCACATCACAAAATGTAGGGAGCCCAGCAGTTAGGGCCTGATGCCAGAGGGCCCTCATCACCGACGAGAGGAGGCTCCCAGCAGGCTCCAAGTGCCACCAGAGGGCTCATGTCCACAAGGCGAGGTGAGCAAGCCAGGCAAGAGTGACCTCACATCAGACGGCCTACCTCACAGATGGGTGAGGAACCCAGCCGGGATCAGACTCTCAACAGAGGGCCCACATCACCAAGGGGATGTGAACCAGGCAGGAGTCTCCTAAGACCATTGGTCCCACATCATCGAAAGGTGAGGAACCCAGCACATGTGGCCTCAAACCAGACGACACACATCACGAAGGGGCTGGGAGTGAGGCAGGCAGGAGGATCCTCACAACAGAGGGCCCAAAAAATTAAAAAAGTGAGGAATCCAGCAGTTGGAACCTCCCAGCAGGCAGCCAAGAGCACAGAGGCTATGGGATCCAGGCTTCTGTGAACTAACACCAGAGAGCCCACATCATGAAAATGTGAACAACCCAGCCGTTGGGACCTCAGAGCAGAAGGCCCACATCCCCATGGAGATGGGATCCTAAGAGGAGTGCCAAAGCATCACTGGGCTCCCTAAGAAAAGTTGGTGAGCCCAGCAGTTAGGGCCTGACGCAAGAGGACCCTCATCACCGGGGGAAGAGATTCCCAGCACGCTCCAACTGCCACCACACGGCTGACTTCACCAAGGCAATGTGTGCCAGCCATGCAGGAGTGACCTATCAGCAGAGGGTCTCCCTCACAGGTGGGTGAGGAACAAAGCCAGGAACAGACTCTCACCAGGGGGTCCACATAACCACGTGGATGAGAACCAAGCAGGAGTGTCCTCACACTAGTGGGGCCACATCATTGAAAGGTGAGGAACCCAGCAAAAGTGGCCACAAACCAGAGGACCCACATCACCAAGGGGTTGAGAGTGAGGTAGGTGTCTGGACGGGCATATTTAACACTCATTTCCCACCAGGAAGAGGAATTAACCAAAGGCTCAGCGTGCCCTGCCAGAAGCAGATTAGGGCCTGAAGCAGTCTTGCGGGTTTGCGGCCAGCTCACAAGAAAGCGAGTTGAAGAAAGGAGCTCAGGGGCCCTGTAATTCACAAACCTGCAGAGTTATAAATGACAGATAACGTCCAAAAATATATTGAAGTAAGGCTGCGAAGAGGACTTGAAAGCGGGGCAGAATTGCAGGAAACCGATTTCAGGAGGTAGACTGGATTTGCATTTAAAGCATAGGAAAAGAGGCAGAACATCGACAATGATGCACTTGGCAACAAAGGGCGTATGAGTTTGTTCCTGAATATATTCAGGAAAAAACACATACACCCTTTTTGGCAAACCAAGCAAGCTTGCAATGGAAATCCGAACTACTATGAAGTGTCACTTCCCCCCGGTCTAAAGGGCCACTGAGAAAAGTGTAAAATCCAGAAAGGCAAGACAGGCCATGGGGAAAAAGGAGCCTTGTTATGCTTATGGGCGGGATGTACATTGCCAACAGCCACTCTGGAGAAGTGTATGGTGTTTCCTGATACATCTGAAAAACAAAGCAACAGAATCTAGGGCATTTCCACTTATGGTCCTATAGCTTAGGGAAATTAAAATCAAAAAGACACAGCCACCCCAAAATTTACAACGGCCCTGTTTACAGGAGCCTCTTCTACAGTACAAGTTAAATATCCCAGAGAACAAATAATTGATAAAGAAGTTGCGGTACTTATGTACAACAGAATACCACTCAGCAATGAAATCTGTGTCACCAGGCCTGTACCAGCATAATGAGTGGATTGAGGCATGATGATTCTAAGTGAAATAAGTCACACAGAAAAAGAAACATCATAAGGTATCACTAATGCACGGAATGTAAACTTGGCTACACATGAACTGAATTACAAAACAGAACAGGGTCTCAAGTTTAGAAAACCAACTTATGCTTGCTTAAGGGGAAAGGTGAGTTGGGGTGCTGCATAAAACCAGAGTTTGAAATTAGCACAGATACCATTCCATAAGCCAAATATGTAATAGACAAGACCTACCCGTTGCTCAACGAAATGGACTCAACAATGAGGTATCACCTCACACCTGTTAGAATGGGCATCATCTGAAAATCTACAAACAACAAATGCTGGAAAGGGTGTGGAGAAAAGGAACACTCTTCCACTATTGTTGGGAATATAAATTGATACAGTCACTATGGAGAACAATATGGAGTTTCTTAAGAAACTAATAATAGAATTACCATATGATACAGCAATCCCAGGACTGGACATATACTCAGACAAAACCATAAATCAAAAAGAGACATTCACCGCAATGTTCATTGCATCACTATTTACAATATCGAGGTAATGGAAGCAACTTAAATGCCCACAGACAGACGAATGCATAAAGCTGTGGTACATATATAAAATGGAATATTACTAAGCCATGAAAGGAATGAAATTGGGTCATTTGTAGAGACGTCGATGGATCTAGAGACTGTCCTACAGAGTGAAGTAAGTCAGAAAGAGAAAAACAAATCTTGTATATTCATGCATATATGTGGAACCTAGAAAAACTGTACAGATTAACCGTTTTGCAAGGCATAAATAGAGCAACAGATGTAGACAACAATCGTATGGACAACAAGGGGGGAAAGCTCTTGGAGGGGTGGTGGTGGGAGGAGTTGAGAGATTGGGATTGGCATGTAAACATTTATATGTATAAAATAGATAACCAATGAGAACCTGCTGTATAAAAATATAAAATAAAATTCAAAATTAAAAAGAAATAAAATTTAAAAAATAAAACAGAAAAAACAATTATTCCCTTCACATACATGTATTTATATGAATAAATTATTTCCATGCTTATATCTGTAAATACAAAAAAGAGGAATAAAATCTACCTTGAACCAAAAACGAAAAAGAGAAAAAAAAAAACAGAACCCACCAGTTACTCAGAGGAAAACCGTATCAGGGCACTTGCTCCAGTTGTAAACAATTCTGAAGTTGGTCAGTGGTGGGGAATCGTCTCCCATTCAGCCAGCAGCCCCCACACAACAAGCGTCCTCATTGCAAAGCTGGGGCACCGTGCCGAGGCATCTGTGAGTAAACGTGAGCTGAGCCCCAGGCCACTTGCTGCTGAACTGTTCCCACCCTTCCCAGGTAAAACACCTGAATATATACAAGGACTTGAAAGCCTAGAGGAAGGGCCATGGAGCCACACGAGTGACAGCATGCCAGCTGACTTGGTGCCTGCAGGCCAGCCAGGATGGTCCTGGCCCTGGGTGCTCTTCTGGAAGATTTCCATTTCCCTGCCTGAGATACCCGTCCTGTCCCTGCCCCCACTGCTTTTTTCCTTCCTCACCTCTGCCCAGGGAGAAATTCCAGCAGCAGGTATGGGTGACACATCCTCTTCTTTAGCAGGTGGCAGCCTGGCATCTGCTGCAGAAAGTCCAGCAGAGCCCCACTCACACTGGGCCACCCACAAAGCCGTGGCCTCTCACTCCCTCCCACCAGCCCAGCCCCGAGACTGCTGACAGGGCAGAGAAAATGGCGTCAGGCACAGCTGCAGGGGCTTTTGCTGCCTGGAGTGGTATTTATATTGATCTCAACCCAGGCACACCTGGGGAGGGCTGGCCAGCATGGTAAGGCTGCCCAGGTAGCCAATCATCACCCCTCAGGGGCTCACAGTTGCAGAAAATGGAACTTGCTGAACCGGCCAGGTCCAAGGAACAGGTGTGGGCTCCTGAGAGTCAGGATAGACAAGGGGCTGCAGCTTTGGCTTGTTTTCTAATCATTTTATCTGGCCCATGAGTGGGAGACAACTTCAAGAAAACCCTCTCCTAATGAGAGGAACCCAGGAGTCAGGGAGAGGAGGGGTGGGTGGTGGTTGGAGACAGAGGCCTGGTGCCCTGGGTGCAGTGGAAGTCTCTGGAAGACCAGGTGGAGGGAGGCCACACAGAGTGATGCCCAGGGTCACAGACCTGTCGGAGCTGCTGTTTGTTAGTTCAAGTCCTGCTCTGAGGTGCTCTGTGTCAGCTCTGAGCGACAGGTGAGCTGGGGGTGCTCTTCAATGAGGGCTATGTGCACGGTTCCTGTGTGCCCAGCCCTGCCACGGTACCTGCAAGGGTAGCTCTGTATCCTGGGAGGGGCCTGACCATGAGAGCCCCGTGGGCTGGGTTGGGGGTGGGGTACCTGCCCAGGAGAGCTCCATATCCTGGGATTGGCCTGACCACGAGAGCCCCATGGGCTGCTGGGGACCTGGTAAAGGATGTCAGGACAGTCAGTGAAGCCACCGAGGATATACCTCCAGTTGCTCCTGATTCCTACACCCTGCTGGTCATTCTACCAACCACCAGGACATGGTATTCTGTATTAGTCTTCAATGATGCCTTCTTTTGTATTCCATTAGTCCCAGAGTCACAAGAAATTTTGGCTTGTGAGTGGCAGGACTCAACATACAACTAAAACAATACTTCCGGGCCGTCTTGCCCCAAGGGTTCAAAAATTCCCACACCATCTTTGGGGAAAGCTTAGCTAACGACCGAAAAGTTCTACCTCTGGAAAAGGAAACCCTCCTTCAATATGCAGACGACATTCTGATCGCCAGCCCTACTAAGGAGGCCTCTGAACTACCAAGCCAATAAAGGATAGAAGTTGTCCAAGAAAAAGCTCAAATATCACAGACTGCGGTGACCTGCCTGGGCTTCATTCTCACACAAGGTCAGAGAAGCCCATCCCAGGAAAGGGAAGAAACCATTTGCAGCCTTACCCCTTTCTAAAACTAGAAGACAGCTTAGGGGTTCCTGGGGAGGCCAGGGTTTGCTGCTTCTGGATCCCTAACTACAGTCTACTAGCTGGGCCTCTATATGAAACACTGAAAGGAAAAAATGATGATCCTTTTGAACAGAATCCAGAAGTGGCCTTTCAAGAATGGAAAGAGCAGTCAATTCAGACCCTTGCCCTGGAACTCCCTAATTGAGCTAAACCCTTTGACCTTTCCATTCCCGGTGAAAGGTGAATCGCCATTGGAGAATTAGTGCAAAAACTGGGACCACTTGAAATGGAACAACGCAAGAATGCCATCCAGGTAGGATAAACTACAGTCACCAAGGGGCTTGGCCCACTGCCACATCTGGCCAAGATACTGGCGGTATCTAAAAACCTGGAAATCAGCAGCCCAAAAGGCCACCTCCCTCCTAAGGGAAAAGGACCCCACGTGGTGATCCTAATCACCAACCATGCCCTGAAGTTGCAGGGTTCGCTCCGTGGGCACACCGACCTCGAGTGAGGAGGCCCTCCAACTCCAACATCCAGAGAGATAACCGGAGGCAACAGGGCACCATGACGACTCATGTGAACATCACTTGACCTGGAGTTTCTCTCATAAAACAACAATAGTGTGTCCCGAAGGAGTAGACTACTGCTTGCAGGACTTCCTGCACCCGGAGGGGAGCTAATAATCTTGGCGGGGGAACCGTATATCACACTGTCACCATAGAAAAGCCTACAGACACCGTGATGATGGTGGCCAATAAGACTGGCTGGACTCCTGTTTACTTCAAAAGGCTGTTGACTCAGTGGCCATCATGGTCCTTGATCACCACTGACCCTGGACTGTCTGGGAGTTGAGCGGGCAGGGCTCTGACACCTGGTGCTGTTTTTATGTTAATTCAGGGGCCTAATTGAAGAAAGAGCAGACTACTGGTCAGAGCATCTAGGCTGGCAGAAACGGTCAGCCTAAGGTGGCCGAACAAATGTGGGGCGGGGTGAATCCGGCCCCCACAGCGTCTCTGCACATCTCTTTCCTGGACCCTTAAAGGTCATTAGAATCTATAACACTTCCAATGCTGGTGCTCAGGCGGACGAGCAGGGAGGCAGGGGTCCTGGGGCCAATCAACGTCACCTGGAGGCTGCTGGGGAGAAGTTCTGACCCTCGTCCCCTGGTATGAGGGCTCCCAACTCAGCACTCAGCAGTTACAGAAGAAGGGTCTGCACCCTCAGCACTCCAAGAGTGAGGAACGGGACAAAAGGCAGAGGAGGGGTTTGTCCCCAGCAAAGCCCATTAAAAATCCCTGGGAGATAAAAATAGAATCTGGGCAATAAAGTCAAGTCTGACCTTTTTTATCCTTTGTGCTTTGTCTAATTTCATGTGCTCCTAGGGTCCCGCATGCAGAGGTTCCACACCCGGCACTTCAGACCAGATTTCCTGGTGCAGAATGGCTGGGTCGACACCTCAGCTCCTGGGGCCCAGTGCAGACTCCGAGATATAGAGCCTGAGCTGCAGCCAACCCGGCCCTTGAGAGCTCCGCCCCCTCCCTCCCACTGACTCTGACAGGATCTCTACACAGCAGCCCAGCCCACAGCCCACGGGGTAGTGCATGCTCTCACCTCTCCATTCTCTGATGAAAATATAAAGTTTCCTTTGCTTGGGAACCAAACTCAGTCTCGATCTGTTGGCCCCAATGACACTGGGCAGGGGGACCCTTGTTGGGGTCCACTCTGGAGGATCAGTAACAGAAATTGAGACTATTGTAACTTCAATGAACAGATGTGTGAGCCAAACTGTAGTTAACATAGAACAGTTTATAAGGCTCGGGTAAAATAAGATGTTTCTAACACTTCCATTTGATATTTCCATCACTTTATTATAAGCAAGTTCAGTGAGAAGGTTTGTCCTATTTGTCAGGTCAATATTAGAGAAATGAAGTGATTTCTTTCCAAGGATGTACATCTAATAATCTTGGTTAAAGCTTCAATCTTGTTTTAAATGCTTTTCCATTGAAAATGATACCTCTCTTTCAGCTCCCCCATTTCTGAGAAGTATAAAATCTTATAATTTATTATTACCAAAGGGGAAAGGTGGGAGGAGGGATAAATTAACAGTTTGGAATTAACACATACACACTGCTATGTATAAAATAGATCATCAACAAGGAACTACTGTATAGCACAGGGAACTACACTCAATATTGTGCAATAACCTATAAGGGGAAATAATCGGAAAAAGAATAGATATTTTTATTGACATCATCTATCAATGACAGTTAAAGTGTAACCTAAGGGAAGCCGGTGGTGAGTGCTTCTGACCCTGAAGACTTCAGTCATCTAAAGTTTGGACTCTGCCTACTTCCCAAGGCCCTTAATGAACATATGTGTAGCCGTAGCTTAAAAAACTCCCCAGTTTGGGTTTCGGGGAGACACTGATTTTGAAAAAGCCCTGGTGTTCTCCTTACATGAATGGGACTCTTCCTACTGCTAAAACATGTCTGTCACATCCAGAGGATGGTATACCGTCTGATCGGGAAGAGTTTGGAAAAGGCATCTCATCTCCTCATCTCCTGGTGCTCGGGTTCACCCCTCCAGCGTCTTTACTAACAGTCTCCCCACTTGGAGATGTCAACACTGTCAACATCCTGTTGCGTACAGTTTGGAATTTGTCCAGAGGATGAAGCGGAAGGATGAGGAACAATGAGAGACAAGTCCTAGGTGTTCAGACAGGCACATGTCACTCTAATTTCCAATCAGGAAGATGAATTGACCAAAGGCTAGGGTTGCCCATGGAAACAGTATAGGGCTTGAGGAAATCCCACTGCTTTGTGGCCAGTTCCCATAAACACAAGTTGAACAATGGAACTCAGGGGCAGTAAAATTCACGAAACTGCAGAGTTGAAAATATCTATCACTGAAAAATGTCTTGAGGAAAGTCAGAGAAAAGGATTGGCAAGCAAGGGAGAATGGCAGGAAAGGGATTTGAGGAGGTAGAAAGGACTCGCCATTAAGCACAAGAAAAGGGGCTGAACATTTCCGACATTGCAGTTGGCCAAAAAGGCTGTATGCGTTTTTTTCTGTATATATTCAAGAAAAGGGCATACACTTTTTTAGCCAACCAAACAGGTGGGCACTGGAAATCAATACTACAAAAGATATCACTTCGCATCAGTCAGAAGAGCCATCCTCATAAAGTGTAAACGCCAGAAATGCAGGACAGGGCAAGGAGAGGAGGGAGCCCTGTGAGGCTTATAGTGGAAATGTATATTGCCAACGGCCATTCTGGAGAACTGTATTGTGTTTACTAAAGCATCTAAAAAATGAGCTACAGAGCATAGGGCACTTGCACTCATGGGCGTATATCTTGGGAAAAACAAAAATCGAGAGGACACAGGCACCCCAATGTTTACTGCCTCTCTGTTTAAAAGATCCTCGACTAGGATATAACTTAAATGTCTCTGGAGGGAAAAAATGGATAGAGATGTGGTACTTATGTAGAGTGGAATATTACTCAGCCTGGAAATCAATGAAATATGGCCAGTTGTAACAACTCCGGAGGAGTTACGTATGATCATTCTAAGTGACATAAATATGTAGAAAACACGTGTAAGGCTGCTAAACGGGAAAGGTGGGGAGGGGTGAGGCATCATCCAGGAGGTTGAAATTAGCAAAGATACCATTCCAAATACCAAACTGATAATCAACAAGGCCTACACGGTAACTAAAAGAACTGCACTCAACACACTCAAGTCACCGGAAAAGAATATCTATGACTGGTAAGAATCTGAAAAAGAAATTATTGATGTCTCTCTGTACGTGAATCAAGTAGATGTACAGCAGCAAGAAACAGAGCTTTGAAAATCAGCTGTAAACAACATAGTAATAAATTGAAAAAAATAAACGACAGAGAGACAGAGAAAACCTCTTACAACTTTTCCTCAGGGACGGTGATGCAACATGGATTGAACACATCTAGACCCACAGCAGGATGAGACATAAGGCTGGAAACTGTTCGCACTAAGAGAAATGTGGGGTTGGGTGAGGAAATGCACACCCTTTAAAGTAATACTACCTGGTACCCATTCAATGGGTCCCAAATCTGCAGGTTCAAGGAATCTTCCTACAGCTAAAACATGCATGGAAAACCCAGAGGACTGTACACCATGTGATCGGGAGATGTGTCTAAAATGCACCTCATTTATCCTCTCCTGGTGCTCCTGTTCATCATTCCAGCCACGTTACTTAGAATCTCCCCACTTAGAGAATCAGCACATTTAAACTTCTGTTTCACACATTTTGCAAATTGTGAGGAGGATGAACGGGAACAGGGGGAAACAATGAGAGAATAGTTGTAGGGGTTTGGACGGGCACATGTCACTCTAATTTCCCATTAAGAATAAGAATTAAAAAAAGGCTCAGCCCGCCTCGCCGGAGCCAAAATAGGGCCTGAAGCAATCCTGCAGTTTTGAGGCCAGCTCACAAAAGAGCAACTTAAAAAATGGAGCTCAGGGTCACTGCAATTCACAAACCTGCAGAGTTATAAATGAAAACTAACGTCCAAAAATATGTTGAGGTAAGGCAAAGAAGAGGATCTGAATGCAAGACAGAATTGCAAGAAACAGATTTCAAGAGATAGATTGGACTCGCCTTTAAAGCACATGAAAAGCGGCAGAATTTCGACAATGATGCAGTTGGCCCAAAAGGGAGTATGTGTTATTTCCTGAATATATCCAGGAAAAAACGCATACGCACTTTATGGGAAACCAAGCAAGCAAGCAATGCAAATGTGCACAACAAAGAAGTCTCATTTCCCACCGGTCAAAAGGGCCATCCGAAAAAATTGTAAAAACCAGAAATGCAGGACAGGCCATGGAGAACAGGGAGCCTTTATACGCTGATGGACAGTGTGTGAACTGCCGAGAGCCACTCTGGAGAAGTGTATGGTGGTTCCTAAATCATCTAAAAAACAGAGCGACAGAGCATAGGGCACTTCCAATCACGGGAGTATATCTAGGGAAGTCTAAAAATCAACAAGACACAAGCACACCACAGTTTAGGGCTACTCTGTTTACAAGAACCTCAACTTCAGTACACCTTAAATATCCCAGGAAAGAGAACAATGGATAAAGAAAATGTGGTACTTATGTACAATGGAATATCTCTTCACCATGAAATCAATGTAATAAGGCTAGTAGAAGGATAAAGAGTGGATTGAGGTCCGATAATACTACTTGAAATAAGTCAAACAGAAAAAGAAACATATCATAAGATATCACTTATAGAGGGAGGATAAATATGGCTGCACAAAAAATGAATGACAAAACAGAACAGTGTCTCACATTTAGAAAACACACTTATGTCAGCTTAAGGGGAAAGGAGAGGTGGGGTGATGCATAAAACCAGAGTTTGAAATTAGCACAGATACCGTTCAATAAACCAAATAGGTATCAGACAAGATCTACACCTTGCTCAATGAACTGGCCTCAACACACCCTATACACCACAGAGAAATATATCTGAGTAATAAGAATCTTAAAACCCATGTATTGATATATCTCCATAAGGGAATCAAGTGTGCGCAGAGCGGCACAAACACAGCAGTGAAAATGAGCTAAACCCCATTATAGAAATAAATTTTAAAACCAAAACGCAGAAACAATGAAAGAGAGAAAAATTCTTACAAAATTCGCTCAGGGGCTGTGATGCAACCTGGAATGACCACATATAAACCCACAGCTGGATAAGACATAAGGCTGGACACTTGGGGCTGAAAGGATTGGAGAGCTTTGGTGAGCAACTGCCGAAAGTTTAATGCAATACTTCATGCTACTTATTCCAAGGGTCCCAACACTCCAAGTTGAAGGGAATCTTCCTACAGCTAAACCATGCATGGGAAACCCAGCAGATGGTATACCATATGATCGGGAAAGGTTTCTAAAATGCACCTCATTTTCCTCTCCTGGGGCTCCGGATCAACATTCCAGCCACTTTACTAACAACATCTCCACATGGAGAGTCAATGCCTTTAAGTTCCGGTATCGCACAGTCTGCAGTTAGTGCGGAGGATGAATGGGAATAGGGGGAACCAGTGAGAAAATAGCTGTAGCGGTTTCAATGGGCACATGTCACTCTAATTTCACATCAGGAAGAAGAATTAACCAAAGGCAGAGCAAGGCGCCCCAGAAGAAGAATAGGGCCTGAAGAAATCCTGTGGATATGAGGCAAGATCACAAAAATAAGAGCTGAAAAATGGAGCTAAGGGCCACTGCAATTGAAAAACCTGCAGAGTTATAAAGGCCAACTATTTTCCAAACGTATATTGAGGTAAGGCTATGAAGAGGAACTGAGAGCAAGGCAGAACTGCAGGAAACCGATTTCAGGAGGTAGACTGGAATTGCACTGAAAACATATGAAAAGACTCAGAACGTCGACAATGATGCACTTGGCCAAAAAGGGCGTATGCGTTCTTTCCTGAATATATTCAGGAAGAAACGCATACGCCCTTTCTGGCCAACCAAGCAAGCTCGCAAAGGAAATCTGCACTACAATGAAGGCTCACTGCCCCCCGGTCAAAGGGCCTTCTGAAAAAAGTGTAAAATCCAGAAAGGCAGGACAGGCCATGGAGAACTGGGAGCCTTGTTATGCTGATGGGCGAGATGAAAATGGCCAACAGCCACTCTGGAGAAGTGTATGGTGTTTCCTGAAACATCCAAAAAACTAAGCAACAGAGCCTAGGGCACTTCCACTTATGGTCCTATAGCTTAGGGAAATTAAAATCAAAAAGACACAGCCACCCCAAAGTTTGGGATGGCTCTGTTTACAAGAACCTCGTTTACGGTACAAGTTAAATATCGCAAAAAGCGAAAAATGGATAAAGAAGTTGTGGTACTTACGTACAATGCAATATCACTCAGCAATGAAATCTATGTCATCAGGCCCGGAGCAGCATAATGAGTGGATTCAGGTACGATGATTCTAAGTGAAATTAGTCACACAGAAAAAGAAACATCTTAAGATATCACTACTACACGGAATGTAAACTTGGCTACACAGGAACTGAATTACAAAACAGAACAGGGTCAAAAATGTAGAAAACCAACTTATGCTTGCTTAAGGGGAAAGCCGATATGGGGTGCTGCATGAAACCAGAGATTAAAATTGGCACAGATACCGTTCCATAAGCCAAAAATATAATAGACAAAAGGTACCCCTTGCTCAACGAAGTGGACTCAACACCCTATATTAAACGCCTAGGAATATACCTGACTAGTAAGAATCTACCTGACTAGTAAGAATCTTAAAACCTATAGATTTATATGTCTCCGAAAGAGAATCAAGCGTGTGTACAGTGGCATAAACGCAGCAGTGATAGGATTGGTGAGGTTCGGTGAGCAAATGCAGACCCTTTGAAGTCATATTGCATGGTACCCATTCCATGGGTCTCAACTCTCCAGGTTTAAGGGATTCTTCCTTCAGCTAAAACATGCATGTGGAACCCAGAGTATGATCCACCTTGTGATCGGGAAACGTGTTCAAATGTGTCTCAGTTTTCGTCCCCTGGTACTCGGGTGCAACATTCCAGACGCTTTACTAACACTCTCCCCACTTGGAGAGTCAGTGCCTTTAACCTCCTGTATGGCCCAATTTGCAATTTCTGTGGAAAATGAACAGGAATAGGGAGAACCAATGAGAGATTAGGTGGAGGTGTCTGGACGGGCCAATTTAACTCTCATTTCCCACCAGGAAGAGGAATTAACCAAAGGCTCAGCGTGCCATGCCGGAACCAAACTAGGGCCTGAAACAATCCTGCGGTGTTGTGGCCAGCTCACAAGAAAGCGAGTTGAAGAAAGGAGCTCAGGGGCACTGTAATTCACAAACCTGCAGAGTTATAAATGACAGCTATCTTCCAAAAATATATTGAATTAGGATGCCAAGAGGAGTTGAAAGCAGGGCAGAATTGCAGGAAACCGATTTCAGGAGGTAGACTGGAATTGCATGTAAAGCATAGGGAAAGAGGCAGAACGCCCACAATGATGCACTTGGCCAAAAAGGGCGTATGCGTTTTTTCCTGAATATATTCAGGAAAAAACGCATACGCCCTTTTTGGCCAACCAAGCAAGCTTGCAAAGGAAATCTGCACTACAATGAAGTCTCACTGCCCCCCGGTCAAAAGGGCCATCTGAAAAAAGTGTAAAATCCAGAAAGGCAGGACAGGCCATGGAGAACTGGGAGCCTAGTTATGCTGATGGGCGGGATGTAAATTGCCAGCAGCCACTCTGGAGAAGTGTATGGTGTTTCCTGAAACATCCAAAAAACAAAGCAACAGAGCCTAGGGCACTTCCACTTATGGTCCTATAGCTTAGGGAAATTAAAATCAAAAAGACACAGCCACCCCAAAGTTTGGGACGGCTCTGTTTACAAGAACCTCGTTTACGGTACAAGTTCAATATCACAGAAAGCGAAAAATGGATAAAGAAATTGTGGTACTTACGTACAATGCAATATCACTCAGCAATGAAATCTATGTCATCAGTCCCGTAGCAGCATAATGAGTGGATTCAGGTACGATGATTCTAAGTGAAATTAGTCACACAGAAAAAGAAACATCATAAGATATCACTAATACACGGAATGTAAACTTGGCTACACAAGAACTGAATTACAAAACAGAACAGGGTGTCAAATGTAGAAAACCAACTTTTGCTTCCTTAACGGGAATGGTGAGTTGGGGTGCTGCATAAAACCAGAGATTGAAATGAGCACAGATACCGTTCCATAAGCCAAATATGTAATAGACAAGAGCTACTCCTTGCTCAACGAAGTGGACTCAACACCCCATATTAAACGCCTAAGAATATACCTGAGTAGTAAGAATCTACCTTACTAGTAAGAATCTTAAAACCTATGGATTTATATGTCTCCGAAAGAGAATCAAGTGTGTGTACAGTGGCATAAACGCAGCAGTGATAGGATTGGTGAGGTTCGGTGAGCAAATGCAGACCCTTTGAAGTCATATTGCATGGTACCAATTCCATGGGTCTCAACTCTCCATGTTTAAGGGATTCTTCCTTCAGCTAAAACATGCATGTGGAACCCAGAGTATGATCCACCATGTGGTCGGAAAACGTGTTCAAATGTGTCTCAGTTTTCGTCCCCTGGTACTCGGGTGCAACATTCCAGACGCTTTACTAACACTCTCCCCACTTGGAGAGTCAGTGCCTTTAACCTCCTGTTTGGCCCAGTTAGCAATTTCTGCGGAAGATGAACAGGAATAGGGAGAACCAATGAGAGATTAGGTGGAGGTGTCCGGACGGGCCAATTTAACTCTCATTTCCCACCAGGAAGAGGAATTAACCAAAGGCTCAGCATGCCGTGCCGGAACCAAACTAGGGCCTGAAACAATCCTGCGGTGTTGCGGCCAGCTCACAAGAAAGCGAGTTGAAGAAAGGAGCTCAGGGGCACTGTAATTCACAAACCTGCAGAGTTATAAATGACAGCTATCTTCCAAAAATATATTGAATTAGGATGCCAAGAGGAGTTGAAAGCAGGGCAGAATTGCAGGAAACCGATTTCAGGAGGTAGACTGGAATTGCATGTAAAGCATAGGAAAAGAGGCAGAACGCCCACAATGATGCACTTGGCCAAAAAGGGCGTATGCGTTTTTTCCTGAATATATTCAGGAAAAAACGCATACGCCCTTTTTGGCCAACCAAGCAAGCTTGCAAAGGAAATCTGCACTACAATGAAGTCTCACTGCCCCCCGGTCAAAAGGGCCATCTGAAAAAAGTGTAAAATCCAGAAAGGCAGGACAGGCCATGGAGAACTGGGAGCCTAGTTATGCTGATGGGCGGGATGTAAATTGCCAGCAGCCACTCTGGAGAAGTGTATGGTGTTTCCTGAAACATCCAAAAAACAAAGCAACAGAGCCTAGGGCACTTCCACTTATGGTCCTATAGCTTAGGGAAATTAAAATCAAAAAGACACAGCCACCCCAAAGTTTGGGACGGCTCTGTTTACAAGAACCTCGTTTACGGTACAAGTTCAATATCACAGAAAGCGAAAAATGGATAAAGAAATTGTGGTACTTAGGTACAATGCAATATCACTCAGCAATGAAATCTATGTCATCAGGCCCGTAGCAGCATAATGAGTGGATTCAGGTACGATGATTCTAAGTGAAATTAGTCACACAGAAAAAGAAACATCATAAGATATCACTAATACACGGAATGTAAACTTGGCTACACAAGAACTGAATTACAAAACAGAACAGGGTGTCAAATGTAGAAAACCAACTTATGCTTGCTTAAGGGGACGGGTGAGTTGGGGTGCTGCATAAAACCAGAGATTGAAATGAGCACAGATACCGTTCCATAAGCCAAATATGTAATAGACAAGAGCTACTCCTTGCTCAACGAAGTGGACTCAACACCCCATATTAAACGCCTAAGAATATACCTGACTAGTAAGAATCTACCTTACTAGTAAGAATCTTAAAACCTATGGATTTATATGTCTCCGAAAGAGAATCAAGTGTGTGTACAGCGGCATAAACGCAGCAGTGATAGGATTGGTGAGGTTCGGTGAGCAAATGCAGACCCTTTGAAGTCATATTGCATGGTACCCATTCCATGGGTCTCAACTCTCCCTGTTTAAGGGATTCTTCCTTCAGCTAAAACATGCATGTGGAACCCAGAGTATGATCCACCATGTGGTCGGAAAACGTGTTCAAATGTGTCTCAGTTTTCGTCCCCTGGTACTCGGGTGCAACATTCCAGACGCTTTACTAACACTCTCCCCACTTGGAGAGTCAGTGCCTTTAACCTCCTGTTTGGCCCAGTTAGCAATTTCTGCGGAAGATGAACAGGAATAGGGAGAACCAATGAGAGATTAGGTGGAGGTGTCCGGACGGGCCAATTTAACTCTCATTTCCCACCAGGAAGAGGAATTAACCAAAGCTCAGCATGCCGTGCCGGAAACAAACTAGGGCCTGAAGCAATCCTGCGGTGTTGCAGCCAGCTCACAAGAAAGCGAGTTGAAGAAAGGAGCTCAGGGGCACTGTAATTCACAAACCTGCAGAGTTATAAATGACAGCTATCTTCCAAAAATATATTGAATTAGGATGCCAAGAGGAGTTGAAATCAGGGCAGAATTGCAGGAAACCGATTTCAGGAGGTAGACTGGAATTGCATGTAAAGCATAGGAAAAGAGGCAGAACGTCCACAATGATGCACTTGGCCAAAAAGGGCGTATGCGTTTTTTCCTGAATATATTCAGGAAAAAACGCATACGCCCTTTTTGGCCAACCAAGCAAGCTTGCAAAGGAAATCTGCACTACAATGAAGTCTCACTGCCCCCCGGTCAAAAGGGCCATCTGAAAAAAGTGTAAAATCCAGAAAGGCAGGACAGGCCATGGAGAACTGGGAGCCTAGTTATGCTGATGGGCGGGATGTAAATTGCCAGCAGCCACTCTGGAGAAGTGTATGGTGTTTCCTGAAACATCCAAAAAACAAAGCAACAGAGCCTAGGGCACTTCCACTTATGGTCCTATAGCTTAGGGAAATTAAAATCAAAAAGACACAGCCACCCCAAAGTTTGGGATGGCTCTGTTTACAAGAACCTCGTTTACGGTACAAGTTCAATATCACAGAAAGCGAAAAATGGATAAAGAAATTGTGGTACTTACGTACAATGCAATATCACTCAGAAATGAAATCTATGTCATCAGTCCCGTAGCAGCATAATGAGTGGATTCAGGTACGATGATTCTAAGTGAAATAAGTCACACAGAAAAAGAAACATCATAAGATATCACTAATACACGGAATGTAAACTTGGCTACACAAGAACTGAATTACAAAACAGAACAGGGTGTCAAATGTAGAAAACCAACTTTTGCTTCCTTAACGGGAATGGTGAGTTGGGGTGCTGCATAAAACCAGAGATTGAAATGAGCACAGATACCGTTCCATAAGCCAAATATGTAATAGACAAGAGCTACTCCTTGCTCAACGAAGTGGACTCAACACCCCATATTAAACGCCTAAGAATATACCTGAGTAGTAAGAATCTACCTTACTAGTAAGAATCTTAAAACCTATGGATTTATATGTCTCCGAAAGAGAATCAAGTGTGTGTACAGTGGCATAAACGCAGCAGTGATAGGATTGGTGAGGTTCGGTGAGCAAATGCAGACCCTTTGAAGTCATATTGCATGGTACCAATTCCATGGGTCTCAACTCTCCATGTTTAAGGGATTCTTCCTTCAGCTAAAACATGCATGTGGAACCCAGAGTATGATCCACCATGTGGTCGGAAAACGTGTTCAAATGTGTCTCAGTTTTCGTCCCCTGGTACTCGGGTGCAACATTCCAGACGCTTGACTAACACTCTCCCCACTTGGAGAGTCAGTGCCTTTAACCTCCTGTTTGGCCCAGTTAGCAATTTCTGCGGAAGATGAACAGGAATAGGGAGAACCAATGAGAGATTAGGTGGAGGTGTCCGGACGGGCCAATTTAACTCTCATTTCCCACCAGGAAGAGGAATTAACCAAAGGCTCAGCATGCCGTGCCGGAACCAAACTAGGGCCTGAAACAATCCTGCGGTGTTGCGGCCAGCTCACAAGAAAGCGAGTTGAAGAAAGGAGCTCAGGGGCACTGTAATTCACAAACCTGCAGAGTTATAAATGACAGCTATCTTCCAAAAATATATTGAATTAGGATGCCAAGAGGAGTTGAAAGCAGGGCAGAATTGCAGGAAACCGATTTCAGGAGGTAGACTGGAATTGCATGTAAAGCATAGGAAAAGAGGCAGAACGCCCACAATGATGCACTTGGCCAAAAAGGGCGTATGCGTTTTTTCCTGAATTCAGGAAAAAACGCATACGCCCTTTTTGGCCAACCAAGCAAGCTTGCAAAGGAAATCTGCACTACAATGAAGTCTCACTGCCCCCCGGTCAAAAGGGCCATCTGAAAAAAGTGTAAAATCCAGAAAGGCAGGACAGGCCATGGAGAACTGGGAGCCTAGTTATGCTGATGGGCGGGATGTAAATTGCCAGCAGCCACTCTGGAGAAGTGTATGGTGTTTCCTGAAACATCCAAAAAACAAAGCAACAGAGCCTAGGGCACTTCCACTTATGGTCCTATAGCTTAGGGAAATTAAAATCAAAAAGACACAGCCACCCCAAAGTTTGGGACGGCTCTGTTTACAAGAACCTCGTTTACGGTACAAGTTCAATATCACAGAAAGCGAAAAATGGATAAAGAAATTGTGGTACTTAGGTACAATGCAATATCACTCAGCAATGAAATCTATGTCATCAGGCCCGTAGCAGCATAATGAGTGGATTCAGGTACGATGATTCTAAGTGAAATTAGTCACACAGAAAAAGAAACATCATAAGATATCACTAATACACGGAATGTAAACTTGGCTACACAAGAACTGAATTACAAAACAGAACAGGGTGTCAAATGTAGAAAACCAACTTATGCTTGCTTAAGGGGACGGGTGAGTTGGGGTGCTGCATAAAACCAGAGATTGAAATGAGCACAGATACCGTTCCATAAGCCAAATATGTAATAGACAAGAGCTACTCCTTGCTCAACGAAGTGGACTCAACACCCCATATTAAACGCCTAAGAATATACCTGACTAGTAAGAATCTACCTTACTAGTAAGAATCTTAAAACCTATGGATTTATATGTCTCCGAAAGAGAATCAAGTGTGTGTACAGCGGCATAAACGCAGCAGTGATAGGATTGGTGAGGTTCGGTGAGCAAATGCAGACCCTTTGAAGTCATATTGCATGGTACCCATTCCATGGGTCTCAACTCTCCATGTTTAAGGGATTCTTCCTTCAGCTAAAACATGCATGTGGAACCCAGAGTATGATCCACCATGTGGTCGGAAAACGTGTTCAAATGTGTCTCAGTTTTCGTCCCCTGGTACTCGGGTGCAACATTCCAGACGCTTTACTAACACTCTCCCCACTTGGAGAGTCAGTGCCTTTAACCTCCTGTTTGGCCCAGTTAGCAATTTCTGCGGAAGATGAACAGGAATAGGGAGAACCAATGAGAGATTAGGTGGAGGTGTCCGGACGGGCCAATTTAACTCTCATTTCCCACCAGGAAGAGGAATTAACCAAAGCTCAGCATGCCGTGCCGGAAACAAACTAGGGCCTGAAGCAATCCTGCGGTGTTGCGGCCAGCTCACAAGAAAGCGAGTTGAAGAAAGGAGCTCAGGGGCACTGTAATTCACAAACCTGCAGAGTTATAAATGACAGCTATCTTCCAAAAATATATTGAATTAGGATGCCAAGAGGAGTTGAAATCAGGGCAGAATTGCAGGAAACCGATTTCAGGAGGTAGACTGGAATTGCATGTAAAGCATAGGAAAAGAGGCAGAACGTCCACAATGATGCACTTGGCCAAAAAGGGCGTATGCGTTTTTTCCTGAATATATTCAGGAAAAAACGCATACGCCCTTTTTGGCCAACCAAGCAAGCTTGCAAAGGAAATCTACACTACAATGAAGTCTCACTGCCCCCCGGTCAAAAGGGCCATCTGAAAAAAGTGTAAAATCCAGAAAGGCAGGACAGGCCATGGAGAACTGGGAGCCTAGTTATGCTGATGGGCGGGATGTAAATTGCCAGCAGCCACTCTGGAGAAGTGTATGGTGTTTCCTGAAACATCCAAAAAACAAAGCAACAGAGCCTAGGGCACTTCCACTTATTGTCCTATAGCTTAGGGAAATTAAAATCAAAAAGACACAGCCACCCCAAAGTTTGGGACGGCTCTGTTTACAAGAACCTCGTTTACGGTACAAGTTCAATATCACAGAAAGCGAAAAATGGATAAAGAAATTGTGGTACTTACGTACAATGCAATATCACTCAGCAATGAAATCTATGTCATCAGGCCCGTAGCAGCATAATGAGTGGATTCAGGTACGATGATTCTAAGTGAAATTAGTCACACAGAAAAAGAAACATCATAAGATATCACTAATACACGGAATGTAAACTTGGCTACACAAGAACTGAATTACAAAACAGAACAGGGTGTCAAATGTAGAAAACCAACTTATGCTTGCTTAAGGGGACGGGTGAGTTGGGGTGCTGCATAAAACCAGAGATTGAAATTAGCACAGATACCGTTCCATAAGCCAAATATGTAATAGACAAGAGCTACTCCTTGCTCAACGATGTGGACTCAACACTGCATATTAAACGCCTAAGAATATACCTGACTAGTAAGAATCTTAAAACCTATGGATTTATATGTCTCCGAAAGAGAATCAAGCGTGTGTACAGCGACATAAACGCAGCAGTGATAGGATTGCTGAGGTTCGGTGAGCAAATGCAGACCCTTTGAAGTCATATTGCATGGTTCCCATTCCATGGGTCTCAACTCTCCAGGTTTAATGGATTCTTCCTTCAGCTAAAACATGCATGTGGAACCCAGAGTATGATCCACCGTGTGATCGGGAAACGTGTTCAAATGTGTTTCAGTTTTCGTCCCCTGGTACTCGGGTGCAACATTCCAGACGCTTTACTAACACTCTCCCCACTTGGAGAGTCAGTGCCTTTAACCTCCTGTTTGGCCCAGTTTGCAATTTCTGTGGAAAATGAACAGGAATAGGGAGAACCAATGAGAGACTAGGTGGAGGTGTCCGGACGGGCAAATTTAACTCTCATTTCCCACCAGGAAGAGGAATTAACCAAAGGCTCAGCATGCCGTGCCGGAACCAAACTAGGGCCTGAAGCAATCCTGCGGTGTTGCGGCCAGCTCACAAGAAAGCGAGTTGAAGAAAGGAGCTCAGGGGCACTGTAATTCACAAACCTGCAGAGTTATAAATGACAGCTATCTTCCAAAAATATATTGAAGTAAGGCTGCCAAGAGGAGTTGAAAGCGGGGCAGAATTGCAGGAAACCGATTTCAGGAGGTAGACTGGAATTGCATGTAAAGCATAGGAAAAGAGGCAGAACGTCCACAATGATACACTTGGCCAAAAAGGGCGTATGTGTTTTTTCCTGAATATATTCAGGGAAAAACGCATACGCCCTTTTTGGCCAACCAAGCAAGCTTGCAAAGGAAATCTGCACTACAATGAAGTCTCACTGCCCCCCGGTCAAAAGGGCCATCTGAAAAAAGTGTAAAATCCAGAAAGGCAGGACAGGCCATTTAGAACTGGGAGCCTTGTTATGCTGATGGGCGGGATGTAAATTGCCAGCAGCCACTCTGGAGAAGTGTATGGTGTTTCCTGAAACATCCAAAAAACAAAGCAACAGAGCCTAGGGCACTTCCACTTATGGTCCTATAGCTTAGGGAAATTAAAATCAAAAAGACACAGCCACCCCAAAGTTTGGGACGGCTCTGTTTACAAGAACCTCGTTTACGGTACAAGTTCAATATCACAGAAAGCGAAAAATGGATAAAGAAGTTGTGGTACTTACGTACAATGCAATATCACTCAGCAATGAAATCTATGTCATCAGGCCCGTAGCAGCATAATGAGTGGATTCAGGTACGATGATTCTAAGTGAAATTAGTCACACAGAAAAAGAAACATCATAAGATATCACTAATACATGGAATGTAAACTTGGCTACACAAGAACTGAATTACAAAACAGAACAGGGTGTCAAATGTAGAAAACCAACTTATGCTTGCTTAAGGGGACGGGTGAGTTGGGGTGCTGCATAAAACCAGAGATTGAAATGAGCAGAGATACAGTTCCATAAGCCAAATATGTAATAGACAAGAGCTACTCCTTGCTCAACGAAGTGGACTCAACACCCCATATTAAACGCCTAAGAATATACCTGACTAGTAAGAATCTACCTGACTAGTAAGAATCTTAAAACCTATGGATTTATATGTCTCCCAAAGAGAATCAAGCGTGTGTACAGCGGCATAAACGCAGCAGTGATAGGATTGGTGAGGTTCGGTGAGCAAATGCAGACCCTTTGAAGTCATATTGCATGGTACCCATTCCATGGGTCTCAACTCTCCCTGTTTAAGGGATTCTTCCTTCAGCTAAAACATGCATGTGGAACCCAGAGTATGATCCACCATGTGGTCGGAAAACGTGTTCAAATGTGTCTCAGTTTTCGTCCCCTGGTACTCGGGTGCAACATTCCAGACGCTTTACTAACACTCTCCCCACTTGGAGAGTCAGTGCCTTTAACCTCCTGTTTGGCCCAGTTAGCAATTTCTGCGGAAGATGAACAGGAATAGGGAGAACCAATGAGAGATTAGGTGGAGGTGTCCGGACGGGCCAATTTAACTCTCATTTCCCACCAGGAAGAGGAATTAACCAAAGGCTCAGCATGCCGTGCCGGAACCAAACTAGGGCCTGAAACAATCCTGCGGTGTTGCGGCCAGCTCACAAGAAAGCGAGTTGAAGAAAGGAGCTCAGGGGCACTGTAATTCACAAACCTGCAGAGTTATAAATGACAGCTATCTTCCAAAAATATATTGAATTAGGATGCCAAGAGGAGTTGAAAGCAGGGCAGAATTGCAGGAAACCGATTTCAGGAGGTAGACTGGAATTGCATGTAAAGCATAGGAAAAGAGGCAGAACGCCCACAATGATGCACTTGGCCAAAAAGGGCGTATGCGTTTTTTCCTGAATATATTCAGGAAAAAACGCATACGCCCTTTTTGGCCAACCAAGCAAGCTTGCAAAGGAAATCTGCACTACAATGAAGTCTCACTGCCCCCCGGTCAAAAGGGCCATCTGAAAAAAGTGTAAAATCCAGAAAGGCAGGACAGGCCATGGAGAACTGGGAGCCTAGTTATGCTGATGGGCGGGATGTAAATTGCCAGCAGCCACTCTGGAGAAGTGTATGGTGTTTCCTGAAACATCCAAAAAACAAAGCAACAGAGCCTAGGGCACTTCCACTTATGGTCCTATAGCTTAGGGAAATTAAAATCAAAAAGACACAGCCACCCCAAAGTTTGGGACGGCTCTGTTTACAAGAACCTCGTTTACGGTACAAGTTCAATATCACAGAAAGCGAAAAATGGATAAAGAAATTGTGGTACTTAGGTACAATGCAATATCACTCAGCAATGAAATCTATGTCATCAGGCCCGTAGCAGCATAATGAGTGGATTCAGGTACGATGATTCTAAGTGAAATTAGTCACACAGAAAAAGAAACATCATAAGATATCACTAATACACGGAATGTAAACTTGGCTACACAAGAACTGAATTACAAAACAGAACAGGGTGTCAAATGTAGAAAACCAACTTATGCTTGCTTAAGGGGACGGGTGAGTTGGGGTGCTGCATAAAACCAGAGATTGAAATGAGCACAGATACCGTTCCATAAGCCAAATATGTAATAGACAAGAGCTACTCCTTGCTCAACGAAGTGGACTCAACACCCCATATTAAACGCCTAAGAATATACCTGACTAGTAAGAATCTACCTTACTAGTAAGAATCTTAAAACCTATGGATTTATATGTCTCCGAAAGAGAATCAAGTGTGTGTACAGCGGCATAAACGCAGCAGTGATAGGATTGGTGAGGTTCGGTGAGCAAATGCAGACCCTTTGAAGTCATATTGCATGGTACCCATTCCATGGGTCTCAACTCTCCATGTTTAAGGGATTCTTCCTTCAGCTAAAACATGCATGTGGAACCCAGAGTATGATCCACCATGTGGTCGGAAAACGTGTTCAAATGTGTCTCAGTTTTCGTCCCCTGGTACTCGGGTGCAACATTCCAGACGCTTTACTAACACTCTCCCCACTTGGAGAGTAAGTGCCTTTAACCTCCTGTTTGGCCCAGTTAGCAATTTCTGCGGAAGATGAACAGGAATAGGGAGAACCAATGAGAGATTAGGTGGAGGTGTCCGGACGGGCCAATTTAACTCTCATTTCCCACCAGGAAGAGGAATTAACCAAAGCTCAGCATGCCGTGCCGGAAACAAACTAGGGCCTGAAGCAATCCTGCGGTGTTGCGGCCAGCTCACAAGAAAGCGAGTTGAAGAAAGGAGCTCAGGGGCACTGTAATTCACAAACCTGCAGAGTTATAAATGACAGCTATCTTCCAAAAATATATTGAATTAGGATGCCAAGAGGAGTTGAAAGCAGGGCAGAATTGCAGGAAACCGATTTCAGGAGGTAGACTGGAATTGCATGTAAAGCATAGGAAAAGAGGCAGAACGCCCACAATGATGCACTTGGCCAAAAAGGGCGTATGCGTTTTTTCCTGAATATATTCAGGAAAAAACGCATACGCCCTTTTTGGCCAACCAAGCAAGCTTGCAAAGGAAATCTGCACTACAATGAAGTCTCACTGCCCCCCGGTCAAAAGGGCCATCTGAAAAAAGTGTAAAATCCAGAAAGGCAGGACAGGCCATGGAGAACTGGGAGCCTAGTTATGCTGATGGGCGGGATGTAAATTGCCAGCAGCCACTCTGGAGAAGTGTATGGTGTTTCCTGAAACATCCAAAAAACAAAGCAACAGAGCCTAGGGCACTTCCACTTATGGTCCTATAGCTTAGGGAAATTAAAATCAAAAAGACACAGCCACCCCAAAGTTTGGGACGGCTCTGTTTACAAGAACCTCGTTTACGGTACAAGTTCAATATCACAGAAAGCGAAAAATGGATAAAGAAATTGTGGTACTTAGGTACAATGCAATATCACTCAGCAATGAAATCTATGTCATCAGGCCCGTAGCAGCATAATGAGTGGATTCAGGTACGATGATTCTAAGTGAAATTAGTCACACAGAAAAAGAAACATCATAAGATATCACTAATACACGGAATGTAAACTTGGCTACACAAGAACTGAATTACAAAACAGAACAGGGTGTCAAATGTAGAAAACCAACTTATGCTTGCTTAAGGGGACGGGTGAGTTGGGGTGCTGCATAAAACCAGAGATTGAAATGAGCACAGATACCGTTCCATAAGCCAAATATGTAATAGACAAGAGCTACTCCTTGCTCAACGAAGTGGACTCAACACCCCATATTAAACGCCTAAGAATATACCTGACTAGTAAGAATCTACCTTACTAGTAAGAATCTTAAAACCTATGGATTTATATGTCTCCGAAAGAGAATCAAGTGTGTGTACAGCGGCATAAACGCAGCAGTGATAGGATTGGTGAGGTTCGGTGAGCAAATGCAGACCCTTTGAAGTCATATTGCATGGTACCCATTCCATGGGTCTCAACTCTCCATGTTTAAGGGATTCTTCCTTCAGCTAAAACATGCATGTGGAACCCAGAGTATGATCCACCATGTGGTCGGAAAACGTGTTCAAATGTGTCTCAGTTTTCGTCCCCTGGTACTCGGGTGCAACATTCCAGACGCTTTACTAACACTCTCCCCACTTGGAGAGTCAGTGCCTTTAACCTCCTGTTTGGCCCAGTTAGCAATTTCTGCGGAAGATGAACAGGAATAGGGAGAACCAATGAGAGATTAGGTGGAGGTGTCCGGACGGGCCAATTTAACTCTCATTTCCCACCAGGAAGAGGAATTAACCAAAGCTCAGCATGCCGTGCCGGAAACAAACTAGGGCCTGAAGCAATCCTGCGGTGTTGCAGCCAGCTCACAAGAAAGCGAGTTGAAGAAAGGAGCTCAGGGGCACTGTAATTCACAAACCTGCAGAGTTATAAATGACAGCTATCTTCCAAAAATATATTGAATTAGGATGCCAAGAGGAGTTGAAATCAGGGCAGAATTGCAGGAAACCGATTTCAGGAGGTAGACTGGAATTGCATGTAAAGCATAGGAAAAGAGGCAGAACGTCCACAATGATGCACTTGGCCAAAAAGGGCGTATGCGTTTTTTCCTGAATATATTCAGGAAAAAACGCATACGCCCTTTTTGGCCAACCAAGCAAGCTTGCAAAGGAAATCTACACTACAATGAAGTCTCACTGCCCCCCGGTCAAAAGGGCCATCTGAAAAAAGTGTAAAATCCAGAAAGGCAGGACAGGCCATGGAGAACTGGGAGCCTAGTTATGCTGATGGGCGGGATGTAAATTGCCAGCAGCCACTCTGGAGAAGTGTATGGTGTTTCCTGAAACATCCAAAAAACAAAGCAACAGAGCCTAGGGCACTTCCACTTATTGTCCTATAGCTTAGGGAAATTAAAATCAAAAAGACACAGCCACCCCAAAGTTTGGGACGGCTCTGTTTACAAGAACCTCGTTTACGGTACAAGTTCAATATCACAGAAAGCGAAAAATGGATAAAGAAATTGTGGTACTTACGTACAATGCAATATCACTCAGCAATGAAATCTATGTCATCAGGCCCGTAGCAGCATAATGAGTGGATTCAGGTACGATGATTCTAAGTGAAATTAGTCACACAGAAAAAGAAACATCATAAGATATCACTAATACACGGAATGTAAACTTGGCTACACAAGAACTGAATTACAAAACAGAACAGGGTGTCAAATGTAGAAAACCAACTTATGCTTGCTTAAGGGGACGGGTGAGTTGGGGTGCTGCATAAAACCAGAGATTGAAATTAGCACAGATACCGTTCCATAAGCCAAATATGTAATAGACAAGAGCTACTCCTTGCTCAACGATGTGGACTCAACACTGCATATTAAACGCCTAAGAATATACCTGACTAGTAAGAATCTTAAAACCTATGGATTTATATGTCTCCGAAAGAGAATCAAGCGTGTGTACAGCGACATAAACGCAGCAGTGATAGGATTGCTGAGGTTCGGTGAGCAAATGCAGACCCTTTGAAGTCATATTGCATGGTTCCCATTCCATGGGTCTCAACTCTCCAGGTTTAATGGATTCTTCCTTCAGCTAAAACATGCATGTGGAACCCAGAGTATGATCCACCGTGTGATCGGGAAACGTGTTCAAATGTGTTTCAGTTTTCGTCCCCTGGTACTCGGGTGCAACATTCCAGACGCTTTACTAACACTCTCCCCACTTGGAGAGTCAGTGCCTTTAACCTCCTGTTTGGCCCAGTTTGCAATTTCTGTGGAAAATGAACAGGAATAGGGAGAACCAATGAGAGACTAGGTGGAGGTGTCCGGACGGGCAAATTTAACTCTCATTTCCCACCAGGAAGAGGAATTAACCAAAGGCTCAGCATGCCGTGCCGGAACCAAACTAGGGCCTGAAGCAATCCTGCGGTGTTGCGGCCAGCTCACAAGAAAGCGAGTTGAAGAAAGGAGCTCAGGGGCACTGTAATTCACAAACCTGCAGAGTTAAAAATGACAGCTATCTTCCAAAAATATATTGAAGTAAGGCTGCCAAGAGGAGTTGAAAGCGGGGCAGAATTGCAGGAAACCGATTTCAGGAGGTAGACTGGAATTGCATGTAAAGCATAGGAAAAGAGGCAGAACGTCCACAATGATACACTTGGCCAAAAAGGGCGTATGTGTTTTTTCCTGAATATATTCAGGGAAAAACGCATACGCCCTTTTTGGCCAACCAAGCAAGCTTGCAAAGGAAATCTGCACTACAATGAAGTCTCACTGCCCCCCGGTCAAAAGGGCCATCTGAAAAAAGTGTAAAATCCAGAAAGGCAGGACAGGCCATTTAGAACTGGGAGCCTTGTTATGCTGATGGGCGGGATGTAAATTGCCAGCAGCCACTCTGGAGAAGTGTATGGTGTTTCCTGAAACATCCAAAAAACAAAGCAACAGAGCCTAGGGCACTTCCACTTATGGTCCTATAGCTTAGGGAAATTAAAATCAAAAAGACACAGCCACCCCAAAGTTTGGGACGGCTCTGTTTACAAGAACCTCGTTTACGGTACAAGTTCAATATCACAGAAAGCGAAAAATGGATAAAGAAGTTGTGGTACTTACGTACAATGCAATATCACTCAGCAATGAAATCTATGTCATCAGGCCCGTAGCAGCATAATGAGTGGATTCAGGTACGATGATTCTAAGTGAAATTAGTCACACAGAAAAAGAAACATCATAAGATATCACTAATACATGGAATGTAAACTTGGCTACACAAGAACTGAATTACAAAACAGAACAGGGTGTCAAATGTAGAAAACCAACTTATGCTTGCTTAAGGGGACGGGTGAGTTGGGGTGCTGCATAAAACCAGAGATTGAAATGAGCAGAGATACAGTTCCATAAGCCAAATATGTAATAGACAAGAGCTACTCCTTGCTCAACGAAGTGGACAAAACACCCCATATTAAACGCCTAAGAATATACCTGACTAGTAAGAATCTACCTGACTAGTAAGAATCTTAAAACCTATGGATTTATATGTCTCCCAAAGAGAATCAAGCATGTGTACAGCGGCATAAACGCAGCAGTGATAGGATTGGTGAGGTTCGGTGAGCAAATGCAGACCCTTTGAAGTCATATTGCATGGTACCCATTCCATGGGTCTCAACTCTCCCTGTTTAAGGGATTCTTCCTTCAGCTAAAACATGCATGTGGAACCCAGAGTATGATCCACCATGTGGTCGGAAAACGTGTTCAAATGTGTCTCAGTTTTCGTCCCCTGGTACTCGGGTGCAACATTCCAGACGCTTCACTAACACTCTCCCCACTTGGAGAGTCAGTGCCTTTAACCTCCTGTTTGGCCCAGTTAGCAATTTCTGCGGAAGATGAACAGGAATAGGGAGAACCAATGAGAGATTAGGTGGAGGTGTCTGGACGGGCCAATTTAACTCTCATTTCCCACCAGGAAGAGGAATTAACCAAAGGCTCAGCATGCCGTGCCAGAACCAAACTAGGGCCTGAAGCAATCCTGCGGTGTTGTGGCCAGCTCACAAGAAAGCGAGTTGAAGAAAGGAGCTCAGGGGCACTGTAATTCACAAACCTGCAGAGTTATAAATGACAGCTATCTTCCAAAAATATATTGAAGTAAGGCTGCCAAGAGGAGTTGAAAGGGGGGCAGAATTGCAGGAAACCGATTTCAGGAGGTAGACTGGAATTGCATGTAAAGCATAGGAAAAGAGGCAGAACGTCCACAATGATGCACTTGGCCAAAAAGGGCGTATGCGTTTTTTCCTGAATATATTCAGGAAAAAACGCATACGCCCTTTTTGGCCAACCAAGCAAGCTTGCAAAGGAAATCTGCACTACAATGAAGTCTCACTGCCCCCCGGTCAAAAGGGCCATCTGAAAAAAGTGTAAAATCCAGAAAGGCAGGACAGGCCATGGAGAACTGGGAGCCTAGTTATGCTGATGGGCGGGATGTAAATTGCCAGCAGCCACTCTGGAGAAGTGTATGGTGTTTCCTGAAACATCCAAAAAACAAAGCAACAGAGCCTAGGGCACTTCCACTTATTGTCCTATAGCTTAGGGAAATTAAAATCAAAAAGACACAGCCACCCCAAAGTTTGGGACGGCTCTGTTTACAAGAACCTCGTTTACGGTACAAGTTCAATATCACAGAAAGCGAAAAATGGATAAAGAAATTGTGGTACTTACGTACAATGCAATATCACTCAGCAATGAAATCTATGTCAACAGGCCCGTAGCAGCATAATGAGTGGATTCAGGTACGATGATTCTAAGTGAAATTAGTCACACAGAAAAAGAAACATCATAAGATATCACTAATACACGGAATGTAAACTTGGCTACACAAGAACTGAATTACAAAACAGAACAGGGTGTCAAATGTAGAAAACCAACTTATGCTTGCTTAAGGGGACGGGTGAGTTGGGGTGCTGCATAAAACCAGAGATTGAAATTAGCACAGATACCGTTCCATAAGCCAAATATGTAATAGACAAGAGCTACTCCTTGCTCAACGATGTGGACTCAACACTCCATATTAAACGCCTAAGAATCTACCTGACTAGTAAGAATCTTAAAACCTATGGATTTATATGTCTCCGAAAGAGAATCAAGCGTGTGTACAGCGGCATAAACGCAGCAGTGATAGGATTGCTGAGGTTCGGTGAGCAAATGCAGACCCTTTGAAGTCATATTGCATGGTACCCATTCCATGGGTCTCAACTCTCCAGGTTTAATGGATTCTTCCTTCAGCTAAAACATGCATGTGGAACCCAGAGTATGATCCACCGTGTGATCGGGAAACGTGTTCAAATGTGTTTCAGTTTTCGTCCCCTGGTACTCGGGTGCAACATTCCAGACGCTTTACTAACACTCTCCCCACTTGGAGAGTCAGTGCCTTTAACCTCCTGTTTGGCCCAGTTTGCAATTTCTGTGGAAAATGAACAGCAATAGGGAGAACCAATGAGAGACTAGGTGGAGGTGTCCGGACGGGCAAATTTAACTCTCATTTCCCACCAGGAAGAGGAATTAACCAAAGGCTCAGCATGCCGTGCCGGAACCAAACTAGGGCCTGAAGCAATCCTGCGGTGTTGCGGCCAGCTCACAAGAAAGCGAGTTGAAGAAAGGAGCTCAGGGGCACTGTAATTCACAAACCTGCAGAGTTATAAATGACAGCTATCTTCCAAAAATATATTGAAGTAAGGCTGCCAAGAGGAGTTGAAAGCGGGGCAGAATTGCAGGAAACCGATTTCAGGAGGTAGACTGGAATTGCATGTAAAGCATAGGAAAAGAGGCAGAACGTCCACAATGATACACTTGGCCAAAAAGGGCGTATGTGTTTTTTCCTGAATATATTCAGGGAAAAACGCATACGCCCTTTTTGGCCAACCAAGCAAGCTTGCAAAGGAAATCTGCACTACAATGAAGTCTCACTGCCCCCCGGTCAAAAGGGCCATCTGAAAAAAGTGTAAAATCCAGAAAGGCAGGACAGGCCATTTAGAACTGGGAGCCTTGTTATGCTGATGGGCGGGATGTAAATTGCCAGCAGCCACTCTGGAGAAGTGTATGGTGTTTCCTGAAACATCCAAAAAACAAAGCAACAGAGCCTAGGGCACTTCCACTTATGGTCTTATAGCTTAGGGAAATTAAAATCAAAAAGACACAGCCACCCCAAAGTTTGGGACGGCTCTGTTTACAAGAACCTCGTTTACGGTACAAGTTCAATATCAGAGAAAGCGAAAAATGGATAAAGAAGTTGTGGTACTTACGTACAATGCAATATCACTCAGCAATGAAATCTATGTCATCAGGCCCGTAGCAGCATAATGAGTGGATTCAGGTACGATGATTCTAAGTGAAATTAGTCACACAGAAAAAGAAACATCATAAGATATCACTAATACATGGAATGTAAACTTGGCTACACAAGAACTGAATTACAAAACAGAACAGGGTGTCAAATGTAGAAAACCAACTTATGCTTGCTTAAGGGGACGGGTGAGTTGGGGTGCTGCATAAAACCAGAGATTGAAATGAGCAGAGATACAGTTCCATAAGCCAAATATGTAATAGACAAGAGCTACTCCTTGCTCAACGAAGTGGACTCAACACCCCATATTAAACGCCTAAGAATATACCTGACTAGTAAGAATCTACCTGACTAGTAAGAATCTTAAAACCTATGGATTTATATGTCTCCGAAAGAGAATTAAGCGTGTGTACAACGGCATAAACGCCGCAGTGATAGGATTGCTGAGGTTCGGTGAGCAAATGCAGACCCTTTGAAGTCATATTGCATGGTACCCATTCCATGGGTCTGAACTCTCCAGGTTTAATGGATTCTTCCTTCAGCTAAAACATGCATGTGGAACCCAGAGTATGATCCACCGTGTGATCAGGAAACGTGTTCAAATGTGTTTCAGTTTTCGTGCCCTGGTACTCGGGTGCAACATTCCAGACGCTTTACTAACACTCTCCCCACTTGGAGAGTCAGTGCCTTTAACCTCCTGTTTGGCCCAGTTTGCAATTTCTGTGGAAAATGAACAGCAATAGGGAGAACCAATGAGAGACTAGGTGGAGGTGTCTGGACGGGCAAATTTAACTCTCATTTCCCACCAGGAAGAGGAATTAACCAAAGGCTCAGCATGCCGTGCCGGAACCAAACTAGGGCCTGAAGCAATCCTGCGGTGTTGCGGCCAGCTCACAAGAAAGCGAGTTGAAGAAAGGAGCTCAGGGGCACTGTAATTCACAAACCTGCAGAGTTATAAATGACAGCTATCTTCCAAAAATATATTGAAGTAAGGCTGCCAAGAGGAGTTGAAAGCGGGGCAGAATTGCAGGAAACCGATTTCAGGAGGTAGACTGGAATTGCATGTAAAGCATAGGAAAAGAGGCAGAACGTCCACAATGATACACTTGGCCAAAAAGGGCGTATGTGTTTTTTCCTGAATATATTCAGGGAAAAACGCATACGCCCTTTTTGGCCAACCAAGCAAGCTTGCAAAGGAAATCTGCACTACAATGAAGTCTCACTGCCCCCCGGTCAAAAGGGCCATCTGAAAAAAGTGTAAAATCCAGAAAGGCAGGACAGGCCATTTAGAACTGGGAGCCTTGTTATGCTGATGGGCGGGATGTAAATTGCCAGCAGCCACTCTGGAGAAGTGTATGGTGTTTCCTGAAACATCCAAAAAACAAAGCAACAGAGCCTAGGGCACTTCCACTTATGGTCTTATAGCTTAGGGAAATTAAAATCAAAAAGACACAGCCACCCCAAAGTTTGGGACGGCTCTGTTTACAAGAACCTCGTTTACGGTACAAGTTCAATATCAGAGAAAGCGAAAAATGGATAAAGAAGTTGTGGTACTTACGTACAATGCAATATCACTCAGCAATGAAATCTATGTCATCAGGCCCGTAGCAGCATAATGAGTGGATTCAGGTACGATGATTCTAAGTGAAATTAGTCACACAGAAAAAGAAACATCATAAGATATCACTAATACATGGAATGTAAACTTGGCTACACAAGAACTGAATTACAAAACAGAACAGGGTGTCAAATGTAGAAAACCAACTTATGCTTGCTTAAGGGGACGGGTGAGTTGGGGTGCTGCATAAAACCAGAGATTGAAATGAGCAGAGATACAGTTCCATAAGCCAAATATGTAATAGACAAGAGCTACTCCTTGCTCAACGAAGTGGACTCAACACCCCATATTAAACGCCTAAGAATATACCTGACTAGTAAGAATCTACCTGACTAGTAAGAATCTTAAAACCTATGGATTTATATGTCTCCGAAAGAGAATTAAGCGTGTGTACAACGGCACAAACGCCGCAGTGATAGGATTGCTGAGGTTCGGTGAGCAAATGCAGACCCTTTGAAGTCATATTGCATGGTACCCATTCCATGGGTCTGAACTCTCCAGGTTTAATGGATTCTTCCTTCAGCTAAAACATGCATGTGGAACCCAGAGTATGATCCACCGTGTGATCAGGAAACGTGTTCAAATGTGTTTCAGTTTTCGTCCCCTGGTACTCGGGTGCAACATTCCAGACGCTTTACTAACACTCTCCCCACTTGGAGAGTCAGTGCCTTTAACCTCCTGTTTGGCCCAGTTTGCAATTTCTGTGGAAAATGAACAGCAATAGGGAGAACCAATGAGAGACTAGGTGGAGGTGTCTGGACGGGCAAATTTAACTCTCATTTCCCACCAGGAAGAGGAATTAACCAAAGGCTCAGCATGCCGTGCCGGAACCAAACTAGGGCCTGAAGCAATCCTGCGGTGTTGCGGCCAGCTCACAAGAAAGCGAGTTGAAGAAAGGAGCTCAGGGGCACTGTAATTCACAAACCTGCAGAGTTATAAATGACAGCTATCTTCCAAAAATATATTGAAGTAAGGCTGCCAAGAGGAGTTGAAAGCGGGGCAGAATTGCAGGAAACCGATTTCAGGAGGTAGACTGGAATTGCATGTAAAGCATAGGAAAAGAGGCAGAACGTCCACAATGATACACTTGGCCAAAAAGGGCGTATGTGTTTTTTCCTGAATATATTCAGGGAAAAACGCATACGCCCTTTTTGGCCAACCAAGCAAGCTTGCAAAGGAAATCTGCACTACAATGAAGTCTCACTGCCCCCCGGTCAAAAGGGCCATCTGAAAAAAGTGTAAAATCCAGAAAGGCAGGACAGGCCATTTAGAACTGGGAGCCTTGTTATGCTGATGGGCGGGATGTAAATTGCCAGCAGCCACTCTGGAGAAGTGTATGGTGTTTCCTGAAACATCCAAAAAACAAAGCAACAGAGCCTAGGGCACTTCCACTTATGGTCCTATAGCTTAGGGAAATTAAAATCAAAAAGACACAGCCACCCCAAAGTTTGGGACGGCTCTGTTTACAAGAACCTCGTTTACGGTACAAGTTCAATATCACAGAAAGCGAAAAATGGATAAAGAAGTTGTGGTACTTACGTACAATGCAATATCACTCAGCAATGAAATCTATGTCATCAGGCCCGTAGCAGCATAATGAGTGGATTCAGGTACGATGATTCTAAGTGAAATTAGTCACACAGAAAAAGAAACATCATAAGATATCACTAATACATGGAATGTAAACTTGGCTACACAAGAACTGAATTACAAAACAGAACAGGGTGTCAAATGTAGAAAACCAACTTATGCTTGCTTAAGGGGACGGGTGAGTTGTGGTGCTGCATAAAACCAGAGATTGAAATGAGCAGAGATACAGTTCCATAAGCCAAATATGTAATAGACAAGAGCTACTCCTTGCTCAACGAAGTGGACTCAACACTCCATATTAAACGCCTAAGAATATACCTGACTAGTAAGAATCTACCTGACTAGTAAAAATCTTAAAACCTATGGATTTATATGTCTCCGAAAGAGAATCAAGCGTGTGTACAGCGGCATAAACGCAGCAGTGATAGGATTGGTGAGGTTCGGTGAGCAAATGCAGACCCTTTGAAGTCATATTGCATGGTACCCATTCCATGGGTCTCAACTCTCCCTGTTTAAGGGATTCTTCCTTCAGCTAAAACATGCATGTGGAACCCAGAGTATGATCCACCGTGTGATCGGAAAACGTGTTCAAATGTGTCTCAGTTTTCGTCCCCTGGTACTCGGGTGCAACATTCCAGACGCTTTACTAACACTCTCCCCACTTGGAGAGTCAGTGCCTTTAACCTCCTGTTTGGCCCAGTTAGCAATTTCTGCGGAAGATGAACAGGAATAGGGAGAACCAATGAGAGATTAGGTGGAGGTGTCCGGACGGGCCAATTTAACTCTCATTTCCCACCAGGAAGAGGAATTAACCAAAGGCTCAGCATGCCGTGCCGGAACCAAACTAGGGCCTGAAGCAATCCTGCGGTGTTGTGGCCAGCTCACAAGAAAGCGAGTTGAAGAAAGGAGCTCAGGGGCACTGTAATTCACAAACCTGCAGAGTTATAAATGACAGCTATCTTCCAAAAATATATTGAATTAGGATGCCAAGAGGAGTTGAAAGCAGGGCAGAATTGCAGGAAACCGATTTCAGGAGGTAGACTGGAATTGCATGTAAAGCATAGGAAAAGAGGCAGAACGCCCACAATGATGCAGTTGGCCAAAAAGGGCGTATGCGTTTTTTCCTGAATATATTCAGGAAAAAACGCATACGCCCTTTTTGGCCAACCAAGCAAGCTTGCAAAGGAAATCTGCACTACAATGAAGTCTCACTGCCCCCCGGTCAAAAGGGCCATCTGAAAAAAGTGTAAAATCCAGAAAGGCAGGACAGGCCATGGAGAACTGGGAGCCTAGTTATGCTGATGGGCGGGATGTAAATTGCCAGCAGCCACTCTGGAGAAGTGTATGGTGTTTCCTGAAACATCCAAAAAACAAAGCAACAGAGCCTAGGGCACTTCCACTTATGGTCCTATAGCTTAGGGAAATTAAAATCAAAAAGACACAGCCACCCCAAAGTTTGGGACGGCTCTGTTTACAAGAACCTCGTTTACGGTACAAGTTCAATATCACAGAAAGCGAAAAATGGATAAAGAAATTGTGATACTTACGTACAATGCAATATCACTCAGCAATGAAATCTATGTCATCAGGCCCGTAGCAGCATAATGAGTGGATTCAGGTACGATGATTCTAAGTGAAATTAGTCACACAGAAAAAGAAACATCATAAGATATCACTAATACACGGAATGTAAACTTGGCTACACAAGAACTGAATTACAAAACAGAACAGGGTGTCAAATGTAGAAAACCAACTTATGCTTGCTTAAGGGGACGGGTGAGTTGGGGTGCTGCATAAAACCAGAGATTGAAATTAGCACAGATACCGTTCCATAAGCCAAATATGTAATAGACAAGAGCTACTCCTTGCTCAACGAAGTGGACTCAACACCCCATATTAAACGCCTAAGAATATACCTGACTAGTAAGAATCTTAAAACCTATGGATTTATATGTCTCCGAAAGAGAATCAAGCGTGTGTACAGCGGCATAAACGCAGCAGTGATAGGATTGCTGAGGTTCGGTGAGCAAATGCAGACCCTTTGAAGTCATATTGCATGGTACCCATTCCATGGGTCTCAACTCTCCAGGTTTAATGGATTCTTCCTTCAGCTAAAACATGCATGTGGAACCCAGAGTATGATCCACCGTGTGATCGGGAAACGTGTTCAAATGTGTCTCAGTTTTCGTCCCCTGGTACTCGGGTGCAACATTCCAGACGCTTTACTAACACTCTCCCCACTTGGAGAGTCAGTGCCTTTAACCTCCTGTTTGGCCCAGTTTGCAATTTCTGTGGAAAATGAACAGGAATAGGGAGAACCAATGAGAGACTAGGTGGAGGTGTCCGGACGGGCAAATTTAACTCTCATTTCCCACCAGGAAGAGGAATTAACCAAAGGCTCAGCATGCCGTGCCGGAACCAAACTAGGGCCTGAAGCAATCCTGCGGTGTTGCGGCCAGCTCACAAGAAAGCGAGTTGAAGAAAGGAGCTCAGGGGCACTGTAATTCACAAACCTGCAGAGTTATAAATGACAGCTATCTTCCAAAAACATATTGAAGTAAGGCTGCCAAGAGGAGTTGAAAGCGGGGCAGAATTGCAGGAAACCGATTTCAGGAGGTAGACTGGAATTGCATGTAAAGCATAGGAAAAGAGGCAGAACGTCCACAATGATACACTTGGCCAAAAAGGGCGTATGCGTTTTTTCCTGAATATATTCAGGAAAAAACGCATACGCCCTTTTTGGCCAACCAAGCAAGCTTGCAAAGGAAATCTGCACTACAATGAAGTCTCACTTCCCCCCGGTCAAAAGGGCCATCTGAAAAAAGTGTAAAATCCAGAAAGGCAGGACAGGCCATGGAGAACTGGGAGCCTTGTTATGCTGATGGGCGGGATGTAAATTGCCAAGAGCCACTCGGGAGAGGTGTATGGTGTTTCCTGAAACATCTAAAAAACAAAGCAACAGAGCCTAGGGCACTTCCACTTATGGTCCTATAGCTTAGGGAAATTAAAATCAAGAAGACACAGCCACCCCAAAATTTGGGACGGCTCTGTTTACAAGAACCTCGTTTACGGTACAAGTTCAATATCGCAGAAAGTGAAAAATGGATAAAGAAGTTCTGGTACTTACGTACAATGCAATATCACTCAGCAATGAAATCTATGTCATCAGGCCCGTAGCAGCATAATGAGTGGATTCAGGTATGATGATTCTAACTGAAATAAGTCACACAGAAAAAGAAACATCATAAGATATCACTAATACACGGGATGTAAACTTGGCTACACAGGAACTGGATTACAAACAGAACAGGGTCTCAAATTTAGAAAACCAACTTATGGTTGCTTAAGGGGAAAGGTGAGTTTGGGTGCTGCATAAAACCAGAGATTTAAATGAACACAGATAAAGTTCCTTAAGCCAAATATAGAATAGACAAGAACTATTCCTTGCTCAACGAAATGGACTCAACACCCCATATTAAACGCCTAAGAATGTACCTGACTAGTAAGTATCTTAAAACCTATGGATTGCTATGTCTCTGAAAGAAAATCAAGCGTGTGTACAGGGGCATAAACGCAGCAGTGATAGGATTGGAGAGGTTCGGTGAGCAAATGAAGACCCTTTGAAGTCATATTGCATGGTACCCATTCCACGGGTCTCAACTCTCCAGGTTTAAGGGATTCTTCCTTCAGCTAAAACATGCACGTGGAACCCAGAGTATGATCAACCGTGTGATCGGGAGACGTGTTCCAATATGTCTCAGTTCTCGTCCCCTGGTACTCGGGTGCAACATTCCAGACGCTTTACTAACACTCTCCCGACTTGGAGAGTCAGTGCCTTTAACCTCCTGTTTGGCCCAGTTTGCAATTTCTGCGGAAGATGAACAGGAATAGGGAGAACCAATGAGAGACTAGCTGGAGGTGTCTGGACGGGCAAATTTAACTCTCATTTCCCACCAGGAAGAGGAATTAACCAAAGGCTCAGCGTGCCGTGCCAGAACCAGATTAGGGCCTGAAGCAATCCTGCGGTGTTGCGGCCAGCTCACAAGAAAGCGAGTTGAAGAAAGGAGCTCAGGGGCACTGTAATTCACAAACCTGCAGAGTTATAAATGACAGCTATCGTCCAAAAATATACTGAAGTAAGGCTGCCAAGAGGACTTGAAAGCGGGGCAGAATTGCAGGAAACCGATTTCAGGAGGTAGACTGGATTTGCATTTAAAGCATAGGAAAAGAGGCAGAACGTCCACAATGATGCACTTGGCCAAAAAGGGCGTATGCGTTTTTTCCTGAATATATTCAGGAAAAAACGCATACGCCCTTTTTGGCCAACCAAGCAAGCTTGCAAAGGAAATCTGCACTACAATGAAGTCTCACTTCCCCCCGGTCAAAAGGGCCATCTGAAAAAAGTGTAAAATCCAGAAAGGCAGGACAGGCCATGGAGAACTGGGAGCCTTGTTATGCTGATGGGCGGGATGTAAATTGCCAACAGCCACTCGGGAGAGGTGTATGGTGTTTCCTGAAACATCTAAAAAACAAAGCAACAGAGCCTAGGGCACTTCCACTTATGGTCCTATAGCTTAGGGAAATTAAAATCAAAAAGACACAGCCACCCCAAAGTTTGGGACGGCTCTGTTTACAAGAACCTCGTTTACGGTACAAGTTCAATATCGCAGAAAGTGAAAAATGGATAAAGAAGTTCTGGTACTTACGTACAATGCAATATCACTCAGCAATGAAATCTATGTCATCAGGCCCGTAGCAGCATAATGAGTGGATTCAGGTATGATGATTCTAACTGAAATAAGTCACACAGAAAAAGAAACATCATAAGATATCACTAATACACGGGATGTAAACTTGGCTACACAGGAACTGGATTACAAACAGAACAGGGTCTCAAATTTAGAAAACCAACTTATGGTTGCTTAAGGGGAAAGGTGAGTTGGGGTGCTGCATAAAACCAGAGATTGAAATGAGCACAGATAAAGTTCCTTAAGCCAAATATGTAATAGACAAGAGCTACTCCTTGCTCAACGAAGTGGACTCAACACCCCATATTAAACGCCTAAGAATATACCTGACTAGTAAGAATCTACCTTACTAGTAAGAATCTTAAAACCTATGGATTTATATGTCTCCGAAAGAGAATCAAGTGTGTGTACAGCGGCATAAACGCAGCAGTGATAGGATTGGTGAGGTTCGGTGAGCAAATGCAGACCCTTTGAAGTCATATTGCATGGTACCCATTCCATGGGTCTCAACTCTCCATGTTTAAGGGATTCTTCCTTCAGCTAAAACATGCATGTGGAACCCAGAGTATGATCCACCATGTGGTCGGAAAACGTGTTCAAATGTGTCTCAGTTTTCGTCCCCTGGTACTCGGGTGCAACATTCCAGACGCTTTACTAACACTCTCCCCACTTGGAGAGTCAGTGCCTTTAACCTCCTGTTTGGCCCAGTTAGCAATTTCTGCGGAAGATGAACAGGAATAGGGAGAACCAATGAGAGATTAGGTGGAGGTGTCCGGACGGGCCAATTTAACTCTCATTTCCCACCAGGAAGAGGAATTAACCAAAGGCTCAGCATGCCGTGCCGGAACCAAACTAGGGCCTGAAGCAATCCTGCGGTGTTGCGGCCAGCTCACAAGAAAGCGAGTTGAAGAAAGGAGCTCAGGGGCACTGTAATTCACAAACCTGCAGAGTTATAAATGACAGCTATCGTCCAAAAATATACTGAAGTAAGGCTGCCAAGAGGACTTGAAAGTGGGGCAGAATTGCAGGAAACCGATTTCAGGAGGTAGACTGGAATTGCATTTAAAGCATAGGAAAAGAGGCAGAACGTCCACAATGATGCACTTGGCCAAAAAGGGCATATGCGTTTTTTCCTGAATATATTCAGGAAAAAACGCATACGCCCTTTTTGGCCAACCAAGCAAGCTTGCAAAGGAAATCTGCACTACAATGAAGTCTCACTTCCCCCCGGTCAAAAGGGCCATCTGAAAAAAGTGTAAAATCCAGAAAGGCAGGACAGGCCATGGAGAACTGGGAGCCTTGTTATGCTGATGGGCGGGATGTAAATTGCCAAGAGCCACTCGGGAGAGGTGTATGGTGTTTCCTGAAACATCTAAAAAACAAAGCAACAGAGCCTAGGGCACTTCCACTTATGGTCCTATAGCTTAGGGAAATTAAAATCAAAAAGACACAGCCACCCCAAAGTTTGGGACAGCTCTGTTTACAAGAACCTCGTTTACGGTACAAGTTCAATATCGCAGAAAGTGAAAAATGGATAAAGAAGTTGTGGTACTTACGTACAATGCAATATCACTCAGCAATGAAATCTATGTCATCAGGCCCGTAGCAGCATAATGAGTGGATTCAGGTATGATGATTCTAACTGAAATAAGTCACACAGAAAAAGAAACATCATAAGATATCACTAATACACGGAATGTAAACTTGGCTACACAGGAACTGGATTACAAAACAGAACAGGGTCTCAAATTTAGAAAACCAACTTATGCTTGCTTAAGGGGAAAGGTGAGTTGGGGTGCTGCATCAAACCAGAGATTGAAATGAGCACAGATAAAGTTCCTTAAGCCAAATATGGAATAGACAAGAACTACTCCTTGCTCAACGAAATGGACTCAACACCCCATATTAAACGCCTAAGAATGTACCTGACTAGTAAGTATCTTAAAACCTATGGATTGCTATGTCGCTGAAAGAAAATCAAGCGTGTGTACAGGGGCATAAACGCAGCAGTGATAGGATTGGAGACGTTCGGTGAGCAAATGAAGACCCTTTGAAGTCATATTGCATGGTACCCATTCCACGGGTCTCAACTCTCCAGGTTTAAGGGATTCTGCCTTCAGGTAAAACATGCACGTGGAACCCAGAGTATGATCAACCGTGTGATCGGGAGACGTGTTCCAATATGTCTCAGTTCTCGTCCCCTGGTACTCGGGTGCAACATTCCAGACGCTTTACTAACACTCTCCCGACTTGGAGAGTCAGTGCCTTTAACCTCCTGTTTGGCCCAGATTGCAATTTCTGCGGAAGATGAACAGGAATAGGGAGAACCAATGAGAGACTAGCTGGAGGTGTCTGGACGGGCAAATTTAACTCTCATTTCCCACCAGGAAGAGAAATTAACCAAAGGCTCAGCGTGCCGTGCCGGAACCAGATTAGGGCCTGAAGCAATCCTGCGGTGTTGCGGCCAGCTCACAAGAAAGCGAGTTGAAGAAAGGAGCTCAGGGGCACTGTAATTCACAAACCTGCAGAGTTATAAATGACAGCTATCGTCCAAAAATATACTGAAGTAAGGCTGCCAAGAGGACTTGAAAGCGGGGCAGAATTGCAGGAAACCGATTTCAGGAGGTAGACTGGAATTGCATTTAAAGCATAGGAAAAGAGGCAGAACGTCCACAATGATGCGCTTGGCCAAAAATGGCGTATGCGTTTTTTCCTGAATATATTCAGGAAAAAACGCATACGCCCTTTTTGGCCAACCAAGCAAGCTTGCAAAGGAAATCTGAACTACAATGAAGTCTCACTTCCCCCCGGTCAAAAGGGCCATCTGAAAAAAGTGTAAAATCCAGAAAGGCAGGACAGGCCATGGAGAACTGGGAGCCTTGTTATGCTGATGGGCGGGATGTAAATTGCCAACAGCCACTCGGGAGAGGTGTATGGTGTTTCCTGAAACATCTAAAAAACAAAGCAACAGAGCCTAGGGCACTTCCACTTATGGTCCTATAGCTTAGGGAAATTAAAATCAAAAAGACACAGCCACCCCAAAGTTTGGGACGGCTCTGTTTACAAGAACCTCGTTTACGGTACAAGTTCAATATCGCATAAAGTGAAAAATGGATAAAGAAGTTGTGGTACTTACGTACAATGCAATATCACTCAGCAATGAAATCTATGTCATCAGGCCCGTAGCAGCATAATGAGTGGATTCAGGTATGATGATTCTAACTGAAATAAGTCACACAGAAAAAGAAACATCATAAGATATCACTAATACACGGAATGTAAACTTGGCTACACAGGAACTGGATTACAAAACAGAACAGGGTCTCAAATTTAGAAAACCAACTTATGCTTGCTTAAGGGGAAAGGTGAGTTGGGGTGCTGCATCAAACCAGAGATTGAAATGAGCACAGATAAAGTTCCTTAAGCCAAATATGGAATAGACAAGAACTACTCCTTGCTCAACGAAATGGACTCAACACCCCATATTAAACGCCTAAGAATGTACCTGACTAGTAAGTATCTTAAAACCTATGGATTGCTATGTCTCTGAAAGAAAATCAAGCGTGTGTACAGGGGCATAAACGCAGCAGTGATAGGATTGGAGAGGTTCGGTGAGCAAATGAAGACCCTTTGAAGTCATATTGCATGGTACCCATTCCATGGGTCTCAACTCTCCAGGTTTAAGGGATTCTTCCTTCAGCTAAAACATGCACGTGGAACCCAGAGTATGATCAACCGTGTGATCGGGAGACGTGTTCCAATATGTCTCAGTTCTCGTCCCCTGGTACTCGGGTGCAACATTCCACACGCTTTACTAACACTCTCCCGACTTGGAGAGTCAGTGCCTTTAACCTCCTGTTTGGCCCATTTGCAATTTCTGAGGAAGGTGAACAGGAATAGGGAGAACCAATGAGAGACTAGGTGGAGGTGTCTGGACGGGCAAATTTAACTCTCATTTCCCACCAGGAAGAGGAATTAACCAAAGGCTCAGCGTGCCGTGCCGGAACCAGATTAGGGCCTGAAGCAATCCTGCGGTGTTGCGGCCAGCTCACAAGAAAGCGAGTTGAAGAAAGGAGCTCAGGGGCACTGTAATTCACAAACCTGCAGAGTTATAAATGACAGCTATCGTCCAAAAATATACTGAAGTAAGGCTGCCAAGAGGACTTGAAAGCGGGGCAGAATTGCAGGAAACCGATTTCAGGAGGTAGACTGGAATTGCATTTAAAGCATAGGAAAAGAGGCAGAACGTCCACAATGATGCACTTGGCCAAAAAGGGCGTATGAGTTTTTTCCTGAATATATTCAGGAAAAAACGCATACGCCCTTTTTGGCCAACCAAGCAAGCTTGCAAAGGAAATCTGCACTACAATGAAGTCTCACTGCCCCCCGGTCAAAAGGGCCATCTGAAAAAAGTGTAAAATCCAGAAAGGCAGGACAGGCCATGGAGAACTGGGAGCCTTGTTATGCTGATGGGCGGGATGTAAATTGCCAACAGCCACTCGGGAGAGGTGTATGGTGTTTCCTGAAACATCTAAAAAACAAAGCAACAGAGCCTAGGGCACTTCCACTTATGGTCCTATAGCTTAGGGAAATTAAAATCAAAAAGACACAGCCACCCCAAAGTTTGGGACGGCTCTGTTTACAAGAACCTCGTTTACGGTACAAGTTCAATATCGCAGAAAGTGAAAAATGGATAAAGAAGTTGTGGTACTTACGTACAATGCAATATCACTCAGCAATGAAATCTATGTCATCAGGCCCGTAGCAGCATAATGAGTGGATTCAGGTACGATGATTCTAAGTGAAATTAGTCACACAGAAAAAGAAACATCATAAGATATCACTAATACACGGAATGTAAACTTGGCTACACAAGAACTGAATTACAAAACAGAACAGGGTGTCAAATGTAGAAAACCAACTTATGCTTGCTTAAGGGGACGGGTGAGTTGGGGTGCTGCATAAAACCAGAGATTGAAATGAGCACAGATACCGTTCCATAAGCCAAATATGTAATAGACAAGAGCTACTCCTTGCTCAACGAAGTGAACTCAACACCCCATATTAAACGCCTAAGAATATACCTGACTAGTAAGAATCTACCTTACTAGTAAGAATCTTAAAACCTATGGATTTATATGTCTCCGAAAGAGAATCAAGTGTGTGTACAGCGGCATAAACGCAGCAGTGATAGGATTGATGAGGTTCGGTGAGCAAATGCAGACCCTTTGAAGTCATATTGCATGGTACCCATTCCATGGGTCTCAACTCTCCATGTTTAAGGGATTCTTCCTTCAGCTAAAACATGCATGTGGAACCCAGAGTATGATCCACCATGTGGTCGGAAAACGTGTTCAAATGTGTCTCAATTTTCGTCCCCTGGTACTCGGGTGCAACATTCCAGACGCTTTACTAACACTCTCCCCACTTGGAGAGTCAGTGCCTTTAACCTCCTGTTTGGCCCAGTTAGCAATTTCTGCGGAAGATGAACAGGAATAGGGAGAACCAATGAGAGATTAGGTGGAGGTGTCCGGACGGGCCAATTTAACTCTCATTTCCCACCAGGAAGAGGAATTAACCAAAGGCTCAGCATGCCGTGCCGGAACCAAACTAGGGCCTGAAGCAATCCTGCGGTGTTGCGGCCAGCTCACAAGAAAGCGAGTTGAAGAAAGGAGCTCAGGGGCACTGTAATTCACAAACCTGCAGAGTTATAAATGACAGCTATCTTCCAAAAATATATTGAATTAGGATGCCAAGAGGAGTTGAAAGGGGGGCAGAATTGCAGGAAACCGATTTCAGGAGGTAGACTGGAATTGCATGTAAAGCATAGGAAAAGAGGCAGAACGTCCACAATGATGCACTTGGCCAAAAAGGGCGTATGCGTTTTTTCCTGAATATATTCAGGAAAAAACGCATACGCCCTTTTTGGCCAACCAAGCAAGCTTGCAAAGGAAATCTGCACTACAATGAAGTCTCACTGCCCCCCGGTCAAAAGGGCCATCTGAAAAAAGTGTAAAATCCAGAAAGGCAGGACAGGCCATGGAGAACTGGGAGCCTAGTTATGCTGATGGGCGGGATGTAAATTGCCAGCAGCCACTCTGGAGAAGTGTATGGTGTTTCCTGAAACATCCAAAAAACAAAGCAACAGAGCCTAGGGCACTTCCACTTATTGTCCTATAGCTTAGGGAAATTAAAATCAAAAAGACACAGCCACCCCAAAGTTTGGGACGGCTCTGTTTACAAGAACCTCGTTTACGGTACAAGTTCTTTATCACAGAAAGCGAAAAATGGATAAAGAAATTGTGGTACTTACGTACAATGCAATATCACTCAGCAATGAAATCTATGTCAACAGGCCCGTAGCAGCATAATGAGTGGATTCAGGTACGATGATTCTAAGTGAAATTAGTCACACAGAGAAAGAAACATCATAAGATATCACTAACACACGGAATGTAAACTTGGCTACACAAGAACTGAATTACAAAACAGAACAGGGTGTCAAATGTAGAAAACCAACTTATGCTTGCTTAAGGGGACGGGTGAGTTGGGGTGCTGCATAAAACCAGAGATTGAAATTAGCACAGATACCGTTTCATAAGCCAAATATGTAATAGACAAGAGCTACTCCTTGCTCAACGATGTGGACTCAACACTCCATATTAAACGCCTAAGAATCTACCTGACTAGTAAGAATCTTAAAACCTATGGATTTATATGTCTCCGAAAGAGAATCAAGCGTGTGTACAGCGGCATAAACGCAGCAGTGATAGGATTGCTGAGGTTCGGTGAGCAAATGCAGACCCTTTGAAGTCATATTGCATGGTACCCATTCCATGGGTCTCAACTCTCCATGTTTAAGGGATTCTTCCTTCAGCTAAAACATGCATGTGGAACCCAGAGTATGATCCACCGTGTGATCGGGAAACGTGTTCAAATGTGTTTCAGTTTTCGTCCCCTGGTACTCGGGTGCAACATTCCAGACGCTTTACTAACACTCTCCCCACTTGGAGAGTCAGTGCCTTTAACCTCCTGTTTGGCCCAGTTTGCAATTTCTGTGGAAAATGAACAGGAATAGGGAGAACCAATGAGAGACTAGGTGGAGGTGTCTGGACGGGCAAATTTAACTCTCATTTCCCACCAGGAAGAGGAATTAACCAAAGGCTCAGCATGCCGTGCCGGAACCAAACTAGGGCCTGAAGCAATCCTGCGGTGTTGCGGCCAGCTCACAAGAAAGCGAGTTGAAGAAAGGAGCTCAGGGGCACTGTAATTCACAAACCTGCAGAGTTATAAATGACAGCTATCTTCCAAAACTATATTGAAGTAAGGCTGCCAAGAGGAGTTGAAAGCGGGGCAGAATTGCAGGAAACCGATTTCAGGAGGTAGACTGGAATTGCATGTAAAGCATAGGAAAAGAGGCAGAACGTCCACAATGATGCACTTGGCCAAAAAGGGCGTATGCGTTTTTTCCTGAATATATTCAGGAAAAAACGCATACGCCCTTTTTGGCCAACCAAGCAAGCTTGCAAAGGAAATCTGCACTACAATGAAGTCTCACTGCCCCCCGGTCAAAAGGGCCATCTGAAAAAAGTGTAAAATCCAGAAAGGCAGGACAGGCCATGGAGAACTGGGAGCCTAGTTATGCTGATGGGCGGGATGTAAATTGCCAGCAGCCACTCTGGAGAAGTGTATGGTGTTTCCTGAAACATCCAAAAAACAAAGCAACAGAGCCTAGGGCACTTCCACTTATTGTCCTATAGCTTAGGGAAATTAAAATCAAAAAGACACAGCCACCCCAAAGTTTGGGACGGCTCTGTTTACAAGAACCTCGTTTACGGTACAAGTTCTTTATCACAGAAAGCGAAAAATGGATAAAGAAATTGTGGTACTTACGTACAATGCAATATCACTCAGCAATGAAATCTATGTCAACAGGCCCGTAGCAGCATAATGAGTGGATTCAGGTACGATGATTCTAAGTGAAATTAGTCACACAGAGAAAGAAACATCATAAGATATCACTAACACACGGAATGTAAACTTGGCTACACAAGAACTGAATTACAAAACAGAACAGGGTGTCAAATGTAGAAAACCAACTTATGCTTGCTTAAGGGGACGGGTGAGTTGGGGTGCTGCATAAAACCAGAGATTGAAATTAGCACAGATACCGTTTCATAAGCCAAATATGTAATAGACAAGAGCTACTCCTTGCTCAACGATGTGGACTCAACACTCCATATTAAACGCCTAAGAATCTACCTGACTAGTAAGAATCTTAAAACCTATGGATTTATATGTCTCCGAAAGAGAATCAAGCGTGTGTACAGCGGCATAAACGCAGCAGTGATAGGATTGCTGAGGTTCGGTGAGCAAATGCAGACCCTTTGAAGTCATATTGCATGGTACCCATTCCATGGGTCTCAACTCTCCATGTTTAAGGGATTCTTCCTTCAGCTAAAACATGCATGTGGAACCCAGAGTATGATCCACCGTGTGATCGGGAAACGTGTTCAAATGTGTTTCAGTTTTCGTCCCCTGGTACTCGGGTGCAACATTCCAGACGCTTTACTAACACTCTCCCCACTTGGAGAGTCAGTGCCTTTAACCTCCTGTTTGGCCCAGTTTGCAATTTCTGTGGAAAATGAACAGGAATAGGGAGAACCAATGAGAGACTAGGTGGAGGTGTCTGGACGGGCAAATTTAACTCTCATTTCCCACCAGGAAGAGGAATTAACCAAAGGCTCAGCATGCCGTGCCGGAACCAAACTAGGGCCTGAAGCAATCCTGCGGTGTTGCGGCCAGCTCACAAGAAAGCGAGTTGAAGAAAGGAGCTCAGGGGCACTGTAATTCACAAACCTGCAGAGTTATAAATGACAGCTATCTTCCAAAACTATATTGAAGTAAGGCTGCCAAGAGGAGTTGAAAGCGGGGCAGAATTGCAGGAAACCGATTTCAGGAGGTAGACTGGAATTGCATGTAAAGCATAGGAAAAGAGGCAGAACGTCCACAATGATACACTTGGCCAAAAAGGGCGTATGTGTTTTTTCCTGAATATATTCAGGGAAAAACGCATACGCCCTTTTTGGCCAACCAAGCAAGCATGCAAAGGAAATCTGCACTACAATGAAGTCTCACTGCCCCCCGGTCAAAAGGGCCATCTGAAAAAAGTGTAAAATCCAGAAAGGCAGGACAGGCCATGGAGAACTGGGAGCCTTGTTATGCTGATGGGCGGGATGTAAATTGCCAGCAGCCACTCTGGAGAAGTGTATGGTGTTTCCTGAAACATCCAAAAAACAAAGCAACAGAGCCTAGGGCACTTCCACTTATGGTCCTATAGCTTAGGGAAATTAAAATCAAAAAGACACAGCCACCCCAAAGTTTGGGACGGCTCTGTTTACAAGAACCTCGTTTACGGTACAAGTTCAATATCACAGAAAGCGAAAAATGGATAAAGAAGTTGTGGTACTTACGTACAATGCAATATCACTCAGCAATGAAATCTATGTCATCAGGCCCGTAGCAGCATAATGAGTGGATTCAGGTATGATGATTCTAACTGAAATAAGTCACACAGAAAAAGAAACATCATAAGATATCACTACTACACGGAATGTAAACTTGGCTACACAGGAACTGGATTACAAAACAGAACAGGGTCTCAAATTTAGAAAACCAACTTATGCTTGCTTAAGGGGAACGGTGAGTTGGGGTGCTGCACCAAACCAGAGATTGAAATGAGCACAGATAAAGTTCCTTAAGCCAAATATGGAATAGACAAGAACTACTCCTTGCTCAACGAAATGGACTCAACACCCCATATTAAACGCCTAAGAATGTACCTGACTAGTAAGTATCTTAAAACCTATGAATTGCTATGTGTCTGAAAGAAAATCAAGCGTGTGTACAGGGGCATAAACGCAGCAGTGATAGGATTGGAGAGGTTCGGTGAGCAAATGAAGACCCTTTGAAGTCATATTGCATGGTACCCATTCCACGGGTCTCAACTCTCCAGGTTTAAGGGATTCTGCCTTCAGGTAAAACATGCACGTGTAACCCAGAGTATGATCAACCGTGTGATCGGGAGACGTGTTCCAATATGTCTCAGTTCTCGTCCCCTGGTACTCGGGTGCAACATTCCAGACGCTTTACTAACACTCTCCCGACTTGGAGAGTCAGTGCCTTTAACCTCCTCTTTGGCCCAGTTTGCAATTTCTGCGGAAGATGAACAGGAATAGGGAGAACCAATGAGAGACTAGCTGGAGGTGTCTGGACGGGCAAATTAAACTCTCATTTCCCACCAGTAAGAGGAATTAACCAAAGGCTCAGCGTGCCGTGCCGGAACCAGATTAGGGCCTGAAGCAATCCTGCGGTGTTGCGGCTAGCTCACAAGAAAGCGAGTTGAAGAAAGGAGCTCAGGGGCACTGTAATTCACAAACCTGCAGAGTTATAAATGACAGCTATCGTCCAAAAATATACTGAAGTAAGGCTGCCAAGAGGACTTGAAAGCGGGGCAGAATTGCAGGAAACCGATTTCAGGAGGTAGACTGGAATTGCATTTAAAGCATAGGAAAAGAGGCAGAACGTCCACAATGATGCACTTGGCCAAAAAGGGCGTATGCGTTTTTTCCTGAATATATTCAGGAAAAAACGCATACGCCCTTTTTTGCCAACTAAGCAAGCTTGCAAAGGAAATCTGCACTACAATGAAGTCTCACTTCCCCCCGGTCAAAAGGGCCATCTGAAAAAAGTGTAAAATCCAGAAAGGCAGGACAGGCCATGGAGAACTGGGAGCCTTGTTATGCTGATGGGCGGGATGTAAATTGCCAAGAGCCACTCTTGAGAGGTGTATGGTGTTTCCTGAAACATCTAAAAAACAAAGCAACAGAGCCTAGGGCACTTCCACTTATGGTCCTATAGCTTAGGGAAATTAAAATCAAAAAGACACAGCCACCCCAAAGTTTGGGACAGCTCTGTTTACAAGAACCTCGTTTACGGTACAAGTTCAATATCGCAGAAAGTGAAAAATGGATAAAGAAGTTGTGGTACTTACGTACAATGCAATATCACTCAGCAATGAAATCTATGTCATCAGGCCCGTAGCAGCATAATGAGTGGATTCAGGTATGATGATTCTAACTGAAATAAGTCACACAGAAAAAGAAACATCATAAGATATCACTAATACACGGAATGTAAACTTGGCTACACAGGAACTGGATTACAAAACAGAACAGGGTCTCAAATTTAGAAAACCAACTTATGCTTGCTTAAGGGGAAAGGTGAGTTGGGGTGCTGCATCAAACCAGAGATTGAAATGAGCACAGATAAAGTTCCTTAAGCCAAATATGGAATAGACAAGAACTACTCCTTGCTCAACGAAATGGTCTCAACACCCCATATTAAACGCCTAAGAATGTACCTGACTAGTAAGTATCTTAAAACCTATGGATTGCTATGTCTCTGAAAGAAAATCAAGCGTGTGTACAGGGGCATAAACGCAGCAGTGATAGGATTGGAGAGGTTCGGTGAGCAAATGAAGACCCTTTGAAGTCATATTGCATGGTACCCATTCCACGGGTCTCAACTCTCCAGGTTTAAGGGATTCTGCCTTCAGGTAAAACATGCACGTGTAACCCAGAGTATGATCAACCGTGTGATCGGGAGACGTGTTCCAATATGTCTCAGTTCTCGTCCCCTGGTACTCGGGTGCAACATTCCAGACGCTTTACTAACACTCTCCCGACTTGGAGAGTCAGTGCCTTTAACCTCCTGTTTGGCCCAGTTTGCAATTTCTGCGGAAGATGAACAGGAATAGGGAGAACCAATGAGAGACTAGCTGGAGGTGTCTGGACGGGCAAATTTAACTCTCATTTCCCACCAGGAAGAGGAATTAACCAAAGGCTCAGCGTGCCGTGCCGGAACCAGATTAGGGCCTGAAGCAATCCTGCGGTGTTGCGGCCAGCTCACAAGAAAGCGAGTTGAAGAAAGGAGCTCAGGGGCACTGTAATTCACAAACCTGCAGAGTTATAAATGACAGCTATCGTCCAAAAATATACTGAAGTAAGGCTGCCAAGAGGACTTGAAAGCGGGGCAGAATTGCAGGAAACCGATTTCAGGAGGTAGACTGGAATTGCATTTAAAGCATAGGAAAAGAGGCAGAACGTCCACAATGATGCACTTGGCCAAAAAGGGCGTATGAGTTTTTTCCTGAATATATTCAGGAAAAAACGCATACGCCCTTTTTGGCCAACCAAGCAAGCTTGCAAAGGAAATCTGCACTACAATGAAGTCTCACTGCCCCCCGGTCAAAAGGGCCATCTGAAAAAAGTGTAAAATCCAGAAAGGCAGGACAGGCCATGGAGAACTGGGAGCCTTGTTATGCTGATGGGCGGGATGTAAATTGCCAACAGCCACTCGGGAGAGGTGTATGGTGTTTCCTGAAACATCTAAAAAACAAAGCAACAGAGCCTAGGGCACTTCCACTTATGGTCCTATAGCTTAGGGAAATTAAAATCAAAAAGACACAGCCACCCCAAAGTTTGGGACGGCTCTGTTTACAAGAACCTCGTTTACGGTACAAGTTCAATATCGCAGAAAGTGAAAAATGGATAAAGAAGTTGTGGTACTTACGTACAATGCAATATCACTCAGCAATGAAATCTATGTCATCAGGCCCGTAGCAGCATAATGAGTGGATTCAGGTATGATGATTCTAACTGAAATAAGTCACACAGAAAAAGAAACATCATAAGATATCACTAATACACGGAATGTAAACTTGGCTACACAAGAACTGAATTACAAAACAGAACAGGGTGTCAAATGTAGAAAACCAACTTATGCTTGCTTAAGGGGACGGGTGAGTTGGGGTGCTGCATAAAACCAGAGATTGAAATGAGCACAGATACCGTTCCATAAGCCAAATATGTAATAGACAAGAGCTACTCCTTGCTCAACGAAGTGGACTCAACACCCCATATTAAACGCCTAAGAATATACCTGACTAGTAAGAATCTACCTGACTAGTAAGAATCTTAAAACCTATGGATTTATATATCTCCAAAAGAGAATCAATCGTGTGTACAGCGGCATAAACGCAGCAGTGATAGGATTGGTGAGGTTCGGTGAGCAAATGCAGACCCTTTGAAGTCATATTGCATGGTACCCATTCCATGGGTCTCAACTCTCCATGTTTAAGGGATTCTTCCTTCAGCTAAAACATGCATGTGGAACCGAGAGTATGATCCACCATGTGATCGGAAAACGTGTTCAAACGTGTCTCAGTTTTCGTCCCCTGGTACTCGGGTGCAACATTCCAGACGCTTTACTAACACTCTCCCCACTTGGAGAGTCAGTGCCTTTAACCTCCTGTTTGGCCCAGTTTGCAATTTCTGTGGAAAATGAACAGGAATAGGGAGAACCAATGAGAGACTAGGTGGAGGTGTGCGGACGGGCAAATTTAACTCTCATTTCCCACCAGGAAGAGGAATTAACCAAAGGCTCAGCGTGCCAGGCCGGAACCACACTAGGACCAGAAGCAATCCTGCGGTGTTGTGGCCAGCTCACAAGAAAGCGAGTTGAAGAAAGGAGCTCAGGGGCACTGTAATTCACAAACCTGCAGAGTTATAAAGGACAGCTATCTTCCAAAAATATATTGAAGTAAGGCTGCCAAGAGGAGTTGAAAGGGGGGCAGAATTGCAGGAAACCGATTTCAGGAGGTAGACTGGAATTGCATGTAAAGCATAGGAAAAGAGGCAGAACGTCCACAATGATGCACTTGGCCAAAAAGGGCGTATGCGTTTTTTCCTGAATATATTCAGGAAAAAACGCATACGCCCTTTTTGGCCAACCAAGCAAGCTTGCTAAGGAAATCTGCACTACAATAAAGTCTCACTGCCCCCCGGTCAAAAGGGCCATCTGAAAAAAGTGTAAAATCCAGAAAGGCAGGACAGGCCATGGAGAACTGGGAGCCTAGTTATGCTGATGGGCGGGATGTAAATTGCCAGCAGCCACTCTGGAGAAGTGTATGGTGTTTCCTGAAACATCCAAAAAACAAAGCAACAGAGCCTAGGGCACTTCCACTTATGGTCCTATAGCTTAGGGAAATTAAAATCAAAAAGACACAGCCACCCCAAAGTTTGGGACGGCTCTGTTTACAAGAACCTCGTTTACGGTACAAGTTCAATATCACAGAAAGCGAAAAATGGATAAAGAAGTTGTGGTACTTACGTAAAATGCAATGTCACTCAGCAATGAAATCTATGTCATCAGGCCCGTAGCATCATAATGAGTGGATTCAGGTACGATGATTCTAAGTGAAATAAGTCACACGGAAAAAGGAACATCATGAGATATCACTACTACACGGAATGTAAACTTGGCTACACAAGAACTGAATTACAAAACAGAACAGGGTGTCAAATGTACAAAACCAACTTATGCTTGCTTAAGGGGAAAGGTGAGTTGGGGTGCTGCATAAAACCAGAGATTGAAATTAGCACAGATACCGTTCCATAAGCCAAATATGTAATAGACAAGAGCTACTCCTTGCTCAACGAAGTGGACTCAACACCCCATACTAAACGCCTAAGAATATACCTGACTAGTAAGAATCTACCTGACTAGTAAGAATCTTAAAACCTATGTATTTATATGTCTCCGAAAGAGAATCAAGCGTGTGTACAGCGGCATAAACGCAGCAGTGATAGGATTGGTGAGGTTCGGTGAGCAAATGCAGACCCTTTGAAGTCATATTGCATGGTACCCATTCCATGGGTCTCAACTCTCCCTGTTTAAGGGATTCTTTCTTCAGCTAAAACATTCATGTGGAACCCAGAGTATGATCCACCGTGTGATCGGAAAACGTGTTCAAACGTGTCTCAGTTTTCGTCCCCTGGTACTCGGGTGCAACATTCCAGATGCTTTACTAACACTCTCCCCACATGGAGAGTCAGTGCCTTTAACCTCCTGTATGGCCCAGTTTGCAATTTCTATGGAAAATGAACAGGAATAGGGAGAACTAATGAGAGACTAGGTGGAGGTGTCCAGACGGGCAAACTTAACTCTCATTTCCCACCAGGAAGAGGAATTAACTAAAGGCTCAGCATGCCGTGCCGAAACCAAACTAGGGCCTGAAGCAATCCTGCGGTGTTGCGGCCAGCTCTCAAGAAAGCGAGTTGAAGAAAGGAGCTCAGGGGCACTGTAATTCACAAACCTGCAGAGTTATAAATGACAGCTATCTTCCAAAAATATATTGAATTAGGCTGCCAAGAGGAGTTGAAAGCGGGGCAGAATTGCAGGAAACCGATTTCAGGAGGTACACTGGAATTGCCTGTAAAGCATAGGAAAAGAGGCAGAACGTCCACAATGATGCACTTGGCCAAAAAGGGCGTATGCGTTTTTTCCTGAATATATTCAGGAAAAAACGCATACGCCCTTTTTGGCCAACCAAGCAAGCTTGCAAAGGAAATCTGCACTACAATGAAGTCTCACTTCCCCCCGGTCAAAAGGGCCATCTGAAAAAAGTGTAAAATCCAGAAAGGCAGGACAGGCCATGGAGAACTGGGAGCCTAGTTATGCTGATGGGCGGGATGTAAATTGCCAGCAGCCACTCTGGAGATGTGTATGGTGTTTCCTGAAACATCCAAAAAACAAAGCAACAGAGCCTAGGGCACTTCCACTTATGGTCCTATAGCTTAGGGAAATTAAAATCAAAAAGACACAGCCACCCCAAAGTTTGGGACGGCTCTGTTTACAAGAACCTCGTTTACGGTACAAGTTCAATATCACAGAAGGCGAAAAATGGATAAAGAAATTGTGGTACTTACGTACAATGCAATATCACTCAGCAATGAAATCTATGTCATCAGGCCCGTAGCAGCATAATGAGTGGATTCAGGTACGATGATTCTAAGTGAAATTAGTCACACAGAAAAAGAAACATCATAAGATATCACTAATACACGGAATGTAAACTTGGCTACACAGGAACTGGATTACAAAACAGAACAGGGTCTCCAATTAAGAAAACCAACTTTTGCTTCCTTAACGGGAATGGTGAGTTGGGGTGCTGCATAAAACCAGAGATTGAAATGAGCACAGATAAAGTTCCTTAAGCCAAATATGGTATAGACAAGAGCTACTCCTTGCTCAACGAAGTGGACTCAACACCCCATATTAAACGCCTAAGAATATACCTGACTAGTAAGAATCTTAAAACCTATGGATTTATATGTCTCCGAAAGAGAATGAAGCGTGTGTACAGCGGCATAAACGCAGCAGTGATAGGATTGGTGAGGTTCGGTGAGCAAATGCAGACCCTTTGAAGTCATATTGCATGATACCCATTCCATGGGTCTCAACTCTCCACGTTTAAGAGATTGTTCCTTCAGCTAAAACATGCATGTGGAACCCAGAGTATGATCCACCGTGTGATCGGGAAACGTGTTCAAATGTGTCTCAGTTTTCGTCCCCTGGTACTCGGGTGCAACATTCCAGACGCTTTACTAACACTCTCCCCACTTGGAGAGTCAGTGCCTTTAACCTCCTGTTTGGCCCAGTTTGCAATTTCTTCGGAAGATGAACAGGAATAAGGAGAAGCATTGGGAGACTATCTGTCGGTGTCTGGACGGCAAATTTAACTCTCATTTCCCACCAGGAAGATAAATGAACCAAAGGCTCCGCGTGCCATGCTGGAACTAAATTAGGGCCTGAGGAGATCCTGCAGTGTTGCGGCCAGCTCACAAGAAAGCGAGTTGAAGAAAGGAGCTCAGGGGCACTGTAATTCAGAAACCTGCGGAGTTATAAATGACAGCTATCATCCAAAATTATGCTGAAGTAAGGCTGCGAAGAGGACTTGAATGCGGGGCAGAATTGCTGGAAATTGATTTCAGAACATACACGGGAGTAGCTCTTAAAGCATAGGAAAAGAGACAGAACTTGGAAAATAATGCACTTGGCAAAAAAGAGCGTATGTGTTTTATCCAGAGCTCTCATAACTGAGGGGAGGAGATTCCCAGCAGGCTCCAACTGCCACCTGAGGGCTCACATTGCCAAGGCAATGTTAGCATGCCAGGCAGGAGTTACCTCACAGCAGAGGTCCCACCTCACAGAAGGGTGAGAACCCAGCCAACATCAGACTCTCACCAGAGGGCCCACATCACCAAGGGTATGGGAACCAGGCAGGAGTGTCTTCACATCAGTGGGGCCACATCATCGAAAGCTGAGGTACTCAGCACATGTGTCCTCAAACCAGAGGACCCACATCACCAAGGACCTCGGAGTGAGGCAGGCAGGAGTAGCCTCACAACACTGGGCACATAGAATAAAAAAGTGAGGAATCCAGCAGTTGGAACCTCCCAGCAGGTGGCCCAGAGCACCGAGGCTATGGGATCCAGGCCACAGTGAACTCACAGAAGAGGGCCCATGTCATGAAACTGAGCAACCCAGCCATTGGGACCTCAGAGCAGGAGGCCCACATCCCCATGGGGATGGAATTCTGGTAGGAGTGTCCTCGCACCACTGAGAACGTATCAGAAAATTTTGGGCGACCAGCAGTTAGGGCCTGGCGCCAGAGGACCCTCATCACCAAGGGAAGGAGGCTCCCAGCAGGCTCCAACTGCCACCAGAGGGCTGACGTCGCCAAGGCGATGTGTGCCAACCAGGCACGAATGACCTCACAGCAGAGGGTCCACCTCAGAGAAGTGTGACGAACCCAGTCAGGATCAGACTCGCACCAGAGGGCCCACATCACCAAATGGATTGGAACCAGACAGGAGTGTCCTCACATGAGTAGGGCCACATCATCTAAAGGTGAGGAACCCAGAACATGTGGCTTCAAACCATAGGACACCCATCACCAAGGGGCTGGGAGTGAGGCAGGCAGGAGGAGCCTCATAACAGAGGGCCCAAAAATAAGAAAGGTGAGGAATCCAGCAGTTGGAACCTCCCAGCAGGCGGCCCAGAGCACAGAGGCTAGAGGAACCAGGCCAGAGTGAACTAACACCAGACAGCCCACATCATGAAACTGTGAGCAACCCAGACATTGGGACCTCAGAGCAGAAGGCCCACATCCCCATGGTGATGGGAACATGACAGGAGTGTCCTGGCATCACTGGGCTCACATCAGAAAACGTGGGGTGCTCAGAAGTTAGGGCCTGACGCTAGAGGGCACTCATCACTGAGAGGAGGAGGCTCCCAGCAGGCTCCAGCTGCCACCAGAGGGCCAACGTCGCCAAGGCGATGTGTGCCAGCCTGGCAGGAGTGACCTCACAGCAGAGGGCCCACCTCACAGAAGGGTGAGGAACACAGCCAGGATCAGACTCTCACCAGAGGGCCCACATCACCAAGGGGATGGGAACCAGGCAGGAGTGTCCCCACACCAGTGGGACAACATCATCGAAAGGTGAGGATCCCAGCACATGTGTCCTCAAACCAGAGGAACCACATCACCAAGGGGTTCGGAATGAGGCTGGCAGGACTGGCCTCACAACACAGGGTCCATAGAATATAAAAGTTGAGGAATCCAGCAGTTGGAACCTCCCAGCAAGTGGCCCAGAGCACCGAGGCTATGGGATCCAGGCCGCAGTGAACTCACAGCAGAGGGCCCACATCATGAACCTGTGAGCAGCCCAGCTGTTGGGACCTCAGAACAGAAGGCCCACATCCCCATTGGGATGGGAACCTGGCAGGAGTGGCTTTGCACCACTTAGCACATATCAGAAAATGTTAGGAGCCCAGCAGTTAGGGCCTGATGCCAGGGGGCCCTCATAACTGAGGGGAGGAGACTCCCAGCAGGTTCCAACTGCCAACAGAGGGCCCACGTCTACAAGGTGGCATGCACCAGCCAGGCAGTAGTGACCTCACAGCAGAGGGCCTATCTCACAGAAGGGTGAGGAACCGAGGCAGGATGAGACTCTCACCAGAGGGCCCACAACACCAAGGGGATGGGAACCAGTCAGGACTGTCCTCCCACCAGTGGGACCACATCATCGAAAGGTGAGGAACCCAGCACATGTGGCCTCATATCAGAGGACATACATCACAAAGGGGATGGGAGTGAGGCAGGTAGGAGTAGCCTAAAAACAGAGGGCCCAAAGAATAAAAAAAGTGAGGAATCCAGCATTTGGAACCTCCCAGCAGGCGGCCGAGAGCACAGAAGCTATGGGATGCAGACAGGAGTTAACTAACACCAGAGAGCCCACATCATGAAACTGTGAGCAACCCAGGCATTGGGACCTCAGAGCAGAAAGCCCACATCCCCATGGGGATGGGAACCTGACAGGAGTGTCCTGGCATCACTGGGCTCACATCAGAAAACGTGGGGAGCCCAGCAGTTAGAGCCTGATGCTAGAGGGCCATCATCACCGAGGGCAGGAGGCTCCCAGCAGGTTCCATGTGCCAACAGAGGGCCCACGTCGCCAAGGTGATGTGTGCAAGTCAGGCAGGATTGACCTCACAGCAGAGGGCCTACCTCACAGAAGAGTGAGGAACTCAGCCAGGATAAGACTGTCACCAGAAGGCCCACATCACCAAGGGGATGGGAACCAGGCAGGAGTGTCCTCACACCAGTGGGGCCACATCATTGAAAGTTGCCTAACCCAGCACATGTGGCCTCAAACCAGAAGACCCACATCACGAAGGGGTTGCGAGTGAGGCAGGCAGGAGGAGCATCACAACACAGGACCCATAGAATACAAAAGTTGAGGAATCGAGCAGTTGGAACCTCCCAGCAGGCAGCCAAGACCACAGAGGCTATGGGATCCAGGCCACAGTGAACTAACACCAGAGAGCCCACATCATGAAATTGTGATCAACCCAGCCGTTGGAACCTCAGAGCAGAAGGCCCACATCCCCATGGGGATGGGAACCTAAGAGGAGTGCTTGAGCAACACTGGGCTCACTAAGAAAAGTTGGGGAGCCCAGCAGTTAGTGCCTGACGTCAGAGGGCCCTCATCACAGAGCTGAGGAGGCTCCCAGCAGGGTCCAATTGCCACCAGAGGGCTCATGTCAACAAGGCGAGGTGAGCAACCCAGGCAAGAGTTACCTGATAGTAGAGGGCCCACCTCACAGATGGGTGAGGAACCCAGCCAGGATCAGACTCTCACCAGAGGGCCCACATCACAAAGGGGATGGGACCCAGTCAGGATTATCCTCACACCAGTGGGGCCTCATCATCTTAAGGTGAGGAACCCAGCACATGTGTCCTCAAACCAGAGGACCCACATCACCAAGGGCCTTGGAGTGAGGCAGGCAGGAGTAGCCTCACAACACAGGGCACATAATATAAAAAACGTGAGGATTCCAGCATTTAGACCTTCCAGCAGGCGGCCCAGAACACCGAGGCTATGGGATCCAGGCCACAGTGAACTCACAGCAGAGGGCCCACATCACAAAACTGTGAGCAACCCAGGAGTTGAGACCTCAGCGCAGAAGGACCACATCCCCATGGGAATGGGAACCTGGCTGGAGTGTCCTCGCACCACTGGGCGCACATCAGAAAATGTGGGGAGCCCACCATTTAGGGCCTGACGCCAGAGGGCCGTCATCACCGAGAGGAGGAGGCGCCCTGCACGCTCCAACTGCCACCAGAGGGCTCACGTCTCCAAGGTGACGTGTGCCAGCCAGGCAGGAGTGACCTCACAGCAGAGGGCCTACCTCACAGAACGTTGAGGAACCCAGCCAGGATTAGACTCTCGCCAGAGGGCCCACCTCACCAAGGGAATGGGAACCAGGCAGGAGTGTCCTCACACGAGTGGGGTCACATCATCGAAAGGTGAGGAACGCAGCACATGTGGCCTCAAGCCATAGGACAGTCATCACCAAGGGGCTGGCAGTGAGGCAGGCAGGAGGAGCCTCACAACAGAGGGCACATAGAATAAAAAAGTTGAGGAATCCAGCAGTTGGAACCTCCCAGCAGGCGGCTCAGAGCACCGATGATAAGGGATCCTTGCCGGAGTGAACTCACAGCAGAGGGCCCACATCATGGTACTGTGAGCAAGCCAGCCGTTTTGACCTCAGAGCAGAAGGCCCATATCGCCATGGGGATGGGAACCTGGCAAGAGTCTCCTCACTCACTTGGCGCACATCAGAAAATGTGGGGAGCCCAGCAGTTATGGCCTAAGGCAAGAGGGCCCTCATCACCGAGGGGAGGAGGATCCCAGCACACTCCAACTGCCACCAGAGGGCCCACGTCGCCAAGGTGACGTGTGCCAGACAGGCATGATTGACCTCACAGCAGAGGGCCCACCTCACAGAAGGGTGAGGAACCCAGCCAGGATCAGACTCTCACCTGAGGGCCCACATCAGCAAGGGGATGGGAACCAGTCAGGACTGTCTTCCCTCCAGTGGGGTCACATCATCGAAAGGTGCGGAACCCAGCACATGTGGCCTCAAATCAGAGGACACATATCACAAAGGGAATGGGAGTGAGGCAGGCAGGAGTAGCCTAAAAACAGAGGGCCCAAAGAATAAGAAAGGTGAGGAATCCAGCAGTTGGAACCTCCCAGCAGGCGGCCCAGAGCACAGAAGCTATGGGATGCAGGCAGGAGTGAACTAACAGCAGAGAGCCCACATCATGAAACTGTGAGCAACCCAGGCTTTGGGACCTCAGAGCAGAAGGCCCACACCCCAATGGGGATGTGAACCTGGCTGGAGTGTCCTCGCACCACTGGGCGCACATCACAAAATGTAGGGAGCCCAGCAGTTAGGGCCTGATGCCAGAGGGCCCTCATCACCGACGAGAGGAGGCTCCCAGCAGGCTCCAAGTGCCACCAGAGGGCTCATGTCCACAAGGCGAGGTGAGCAAGCCAGGCAAGAGTGACCTCACATCAGACGGCCTACCTCACAGATGGGTGAGGAACCCAGCCGGGATCAGACTCTCAACAGAGGGCCCACATCACCAAGGGGATGTGAACCAGGCAGGAGTCTCCTAAGACCATTGGTCCCACATCATCGAAAGGTGAGGAACCCAGCACATGTGGCCTCAAACCAGACGACACACATCACGAAGGGGCTGGGAGTGAGGCAGGCAGGAGGATCCTCACAACAGAGGGCCCAAAAAATTAAAAAAGTGAGGAATCCAGCAGTTGGAACCTCCCAGCAGGCAGCCAAGAGCACAGAGGCTATGGGATCCAGGCTTCTGTGAACTAACACCAGAGAGCCCACATCATGAAAATGTGAACAACCCAGCCGTTGGGACCTCAGAGCAGAAGGCCCACATCCCCATGGAGATGGGATCCTAAGAGGAGTGCCAAAGCATCACTGGGCTCCCTAAGAAAAGTTGGTGAGCCCAGCAGTTAGGGCCTGACGCAAGAGGACCCTCATCACCGGGGGAAGAGATTCCCAGCACGCTCCAACTGCCACCACACGGCTGACTTCACCAAGGCAATGTGTGCCAGCCATGCAGGAGTGACCTATCAGCAGAGGGTCTCCCTCACAGGTGGGTGAGGAACAAAGCCAGGAACAGACTCTCACCAGGGGGTCCACATAACCACGTGGATGAGAACCAAGCAGGAGTGTCCTCACACTAGTGGGGCCACATCATTGAAAGGTGAGGAACCCAGCAAAAGTGGCCACAAACCAGAGGACCCACATCACCAAGGGGTTGAGAGTGAGGTAGGTGTCTGGACGGGCATATTTAACACTCATTTCCCACCAGGAAGAGGAATTAACCAAAGGCTCAGCGTGCCCTGCCAGAAGCAGATTAGGGCCTGAAGCAGTCTTGCGGGTTTGCGGCCAGCTCACAAGAAAGCGAGTTGAAGAAAGGAGCTCAGGGGCCCTGTAATTCACAAACCTGCAGAGTTATAAATGACAGATAACGTCCAAAAATATATTGAAGTAAGGCTGCGAAGAGGACTTGAAAGCGGGGCAGAATTGCAGGAAACCGATTTCAGGAGGTAGACTGGATTTGCATTTAAAGCATAGGAAAAGAGGCAGAACATCGACAATGATGCACTTGGCAACAAAGGGCGTATGAGTTTGTTCCTGAATATATTCAGGAAAAAACACATACGCCCTTTTTGGCAAACCAAGCAAGCTTGCAATGGAAATCCGAACTACTATGAAGTGTCACTTCCCCCCGGTCTAAAGGGCCACTGAGAAAAGTGTAAAATCCAGAAAGGCAAGACAGGCCATGGGGAAAAAGGAGCCTTGTTATGCTTATGGGCGGGATGTACATTGCCAACAGCCACTCTGGAGAAGTGTATGGTGTTTCCTGATACATCTGAAAAACAAAGCAACAGAATCTAGGGCATTTCCACTTATGGTCCTATAGCTTAGGGAAATTAAAATCAAAAAGACACAGCCACCCCAAAATTTACAACGGCTCTGTTTACAGGAGCCTCTTCTACAGTACAAGTTAAATATCCCAGAGAACAAATAATTGATAAAGAAGTTGCGGTACTTATGTACAACAGAATACCACTCAGCAATGAAATCTGTGTCACCAGGCCTGTACCAGCATAATGAGTGGATTGAGGCATGATGATTCTAAGTGAAATAAGTCACACAGAAAAAGAAACATCATAAGGTATCACTAATGCACGGAATGTAAACTTGGCTACACATGAACTGAATTACAAAACAGAACAGGGTCTCAAGTTTAGAAAACCAACTTATGCTTGCTTAAGGGGAAAGGTGAGTTGGGGTGCTGCATAAAACCAGAGTTTGAAATTAGCACAGATACCGTTCCATAAGCCAAATATGTAATAGACAAGACCTACCCATTGCTCAACGAAATGGACTCAACAATGAGGTATCACCTCACACCTGTTAGAATGGGCATCATCTGAAAATCTACAAACAACAAATGCTGGAAAGGGTGTGGAGAAAAGGAACACTCTTCCACTATTGTTGGGAATATAAATTGATACAGTCACTATGGAGAACAATATGGAGTTTCTTAAGAAACTAATAATAGAATTACCATATGATACAGCAATCCCAGGACTGGACATATACTCAGACAAAACCATAAATCAAAAAGAGACATTCACCGCAATGTTCATTGCATCACTATTTACAATATCGAGGTAATGGAAGCAACCTAAATGCCCACAGACAGACGAATGCATAAAGCTGTGGTACATATATAAAATGGAATATTACTAAGCCATGAAAGGAATGAAATTGGGTCATTTGTAGAGACGTCGATGGATCTAGAGACTGTCCTACAGAGTGAAGTAAGTCAGAAAGAGAAAAACAAATCTTGTATATTCATGCATATATGTGGAACCTAGAAAAACTGTACAGATTAACCGTTTTGCAAGGCATAAATAGAGCAACAGATGTAGACAACAATCGTATGGACAACAAGGGGGGAAAGCTCTTGGAGGGGTGGTGGTGGGAGGAGTTGAGAGATTGGGATTGGCATGTAAACATTTATATGTATAAAATAGATAACCAATGAGAACCTGCTGTATAAAAATATAAAATAAAATTCAAAATTAAAAAGAAATAAAATTTAAAAAATAAAACAGAAAAAACAATTATTCCCTTCACATACATGTATTTATATGAATAAATTATTTCCATGCTTATATCTGTAAATACAAAAAAGAGGAATAAAATCTACCTTGAACCAAAAACGAAAAAGAGAAAAAAAAAAACAGAACCCACCAGTTACTCAGAGGAAAACCGTATCAGGGCACTTGCTCTAGTTGTAAACAATTCTGAAGTTGGTCAGTGGTGGGGAATCGTCTCCCATTCAGCCAGCAGCCCCCACACAACAAGCGTCCTCATTGCAAAGCTGGGGCACCGTGCCGAGGCATCTGTGAGTAAACGTGAGCTGAGCCCCAGGCCACTTGCTGCTGAACTGTTCCCACCCTTCCCAGGTAAAACACCTGAATATATACAAGGACTTGAAAGCCTAGAGGAAGGGCCATGGAGCCACACGAGTGACAGCATGCCAGCTGACTTGGTGCCTGCAGGCCAGCCAGGATGGTCCTGGCCCTGGGTGCTCTTCTGGAAGATTTCCATTTCCCTGCCTGAGATACCCGTCCTGTCCCTGCCCCCACTGCTTTTTTCCTTCCTCACCTCTGCCCAGGGAGAAATTCCAGCAGCAGGTATGGGTGACACATCCTCTTCTTTAGCAGGTGGCAGCCTGGCATCTGCTGCAGAAAGTCCAGCAGAGCCCCACTCACACTGGGCCACCCACAAAGCCGTGGCCTCTCACTCCCTCCCACCAGCCCAGCCCCGAGACTGCTGACAGGGCAGAGAAAATGGCGTCAGGCACAGCTGCAGGGGCTTTTGCTGCCTGGAGTGGTATTTATATTGATCTCAACCCAGGCACACCTGGGGAGGGCTGGCCGGCATGGTAAGGCTGCCCAGGTAGCCAATCATCACCCCTCAGGGGCTCACAGTTGCAGAAAATGGAACTTGCTGAACCGGCCAGGTCCAAGGAACAGGTGTGGGCTCCTGAGAGTCAGGATAGACAAGGGGCTGCAGCTTTGGCTTGTTTTCTAATCATTTTATCTGGCCCATGAGTGGGAGACAACTTCAAGAAAACCCTCTCCTAATGAGAGGAACCCAGGAGTCAGGGAGAGGAGGGGTGGGTGGTGGTTGGAGACAGAGGCCTGGTGCCCTGGGTGCAGTGGAAGTCTCTGGAAGACCAGGTGGAGGGAGGCCACACAGAGTGATGCCCAGGGTCACAGACCTGTCGGAGCTGCTGTTTGTTAGTTCAAGTCCTGCTCTGAGGTGCTCTGTGTCAGCTCTGAGCGACAGGTGAGCTGGGGGTGCTCTTCAATGAGGGCTATGTGCACGGTTCCTGTGTGCCCAGCCCTGCCACGGTACCTGCAAGGGTAGCTCTGTATCCTGGGAGGGGCCTGACCATGAGAGCCCCGTGGGCTGGGTTGGGGGTGGGGTACCTGCCCAGGAGAGCTCCATATCCTGGGATTGGCCTGACCACGAGAGCCCCATGGGCTGCTGGGGACCTGGTAAAGGATGTCAGGACAGTCAGTGAAGCCACCGAGGATATACCTCCAGTTGCTCCTGATTCCTACACCCTGCTGGTCATTCTACCAACCACCAGGACATGGTATTCTGTATTAGTCTTCAATGATGCCTTCTTTTGTATTCCATTAGTCCCAGAGTCACAAGAAATTTTGGCTTGTGAGTGGCAGGACTCAACATACAACTAAAACAATACTTCCGGGCCGTCTTGCCCCAAGGGTTCAAAAATTCCCACACCATCTTTGGGGAAAGCTTAGCTAACGACCGAAAAGTTCTACCTCTGGAAAAGGAAACCCTCCTTCAATATGCAGACGACATTCTGATCGCCAGCCCTACTAAGGAGGCCTCTGAACTACCAAGCCAATAAAGGATAGAAGTTGTCCAAGAAAAAGCTCAAATATCACAGACTGCGGTGACCTGCCTGGGCTTCATTCTCACACAAGGTCAGAGAAGCCCATCCCAGGAAAGGGAAGAAACCATTTGCAGCCTTACCCCTTTCTAAAACTAGAAGACAGCTTAGGGGTTCCTGGGGAGGCCAGGGTTTGCTGCTTCTGGATCCCTAACTACAGTCTACTAGCTGGGCCTCTATATGAAACACTGAAAGGAAAAGATGATGATCCTTTTGAACAGAATCCAGAAGTGGCCTTTCAAGAATGGAAAGAGCAGTCAATTCAGACCCTTGCCCTGGAACTCCCTAATTGAGGTAAACCCTTTGACCTTTCCATTCCCAGTGAAAGGTGAATCGCCATTGGAGAATTAGTGCAAAAACTGGGACCACTTGAAATGGAACAACGCAAGAATGCCATCCAGGTAGGATAAACTACAGTCACCAAGGGGCTTGGCCCACTGCCACATCTGGCCAAGATACTGGCGGTATCTAAAAACCTGGAAATCAGCAGCCCAAAAGGCCACCTCCCTCCTAAGGGAAAAGGACCCCACGTGGTGATCCTAATCACCAACCATGCCCTGAAGTTGCAGGGTTCGCTCCGTGGGCACACCGACCTCGAGTGAGGAGGCCCTCCAACTCCAACATCCAGAGAGATAACCGGAGGCAACAGGGCACCATGACGACTCATGTGAACATCACTTGACCTGGAGTTTCTCTCATAAAACAACAATAGTGTGTCCCGAAGGAGTAGACTACTGCTTGCAGGACTTCCTGCACCCGGAGGGGAGCTAATAATCTTGGCGGGGGAACCGTATATCACACTGTCACCATAGAAAAGCCTACAGACACCGTGATGATGGTGGCCAATAAGACCGGCTGGACTCCTGTTTACTTCAAAAGGCTGTTGACTCAGTGGCCATCATGGTCCTTGATCACCACTGACCCTGGACTGTCTGGGAGTTGAGCGGGCAGGGCTCTGACACCTGGTGCTGTTTTTATGTTAATTCAGGGGCCTAATTGAAGAAAGAGCAGACTACTGGTCAGAGCATCTAGGCTGGCAGAAACGGTCAGCCTAAGGTGGCCGAACAAATGTGGGGCGGGGTGAATCCGGCCCCCACAGCGTCTCTGCACATCTCTTTCCTGGACCCTTAAAGGTCATTAGAATCTATAACACTTCCAATGCTGGTGCTCAGGCGGACGAGCAGGGAGGCAGGGGTCCTGGGGCCAATCAACGTCACCTGGAGGCTGCTGGGGAGAAGTTCTGACCCTCGTCCCCTGGTATGAGGGCTCCCAACTCAGCACTCAGCAGTTACAGAAGAAGGGTCTGCACCCTCAGCACTCCAAGAGTGAGGAACGGGACAAAAGGCAGAGGAGGGGTTTGTCCCCAGCAAAGCCCATTAAAAATCCCTGGGAGATAAAAATAGAATCTGGGCAATAAAGTCAAGTCTGACCTTTTTTATCCTTTGTGCTTTGTCTAATTTCACGTGCTCCTAGGGTCCCGCATGCAGAGGTTCCACACCCGGCACTTCAGACCAGATTTCCTGGTGCAGAATGGCTGGGTCGACACCTCAGCTCCTGGGGCCCAGTGCAGACTCCGAGATATAGAGCCTGAGCTGCAGCCAACCCGGCCCTTGAGAGCTCCGCCCCCTCCCTCCCACTGACTCTGACAGGATCTCTACACAGCAGCCCAGCCCACAGCCCACGGGGTAGTGCATGCTCTCACCTCTCCATTCTCTGATGAAAATATAAAGTTTCCTTTGCTTGGGAACCAAACTCAGTCTCGATCTGTTGGCCCCAATGACACTGGGCAGGGGGACCCTTGTTGGGGTCCACTCTGGAGGATCAGTAACAGAAATTGAGACTATTGTAACTTCAATGAACAGATGTGTGAGCCAAACTGTAGTTAACATAGAACAGTTTATAAGGCTCGGGTAAAATAAGATGTTTCTAACACTTCCATTTGATATTTCCATCACTTTATTATAAGCAAGTTCAGTGAGAAGGTTTGTCCTATTTGTCAGGTCAATATTAGAGAAATGAAGTGATTTCTTTCCAAGGATGTACATCTAATAATCTTGGTTAAAGCTTCAATCTTGTTTTAAATGCTTTTCCATTGAAAATGATACCTCTCTTTCAGCTCCCCCATTTCTGAGAAGTATAAAATCTTATAATTTATTATTACCAAAGGGGAAAGGTGGGAGGAGGGATAAATTAACAGTTTGGAATTAACACATACACACTGCTATGTATAAAATAGATCATCAACAAGGAACTACTGTATAGCACAGGGAACTACACTCAATATTGTGCAATAACCTATAAGGGGAAATAATCGGAAAAAGAATAGATATTTTTATTGACATCATCTATCAATGACAGTTAAAGTGTAACCTAAGGGAAGCCGGTGGTGAGTGCTTCTGACCCTGAAGACTTCAGTCATCTAAAGTTTGGACTCTGCCTACTTCCCAAGGCCCTTAATGAACATATGTGTAGCCGTAGCTTAAAAAACTCCCCAGTTTGGGTTTCGGGGAGACACTGATTTTGAAAAAGCCCTGGTGTTCTCCTTACATGAATGGGACTCTTCCTACTGCTAAAACATGTCTGTCACATCCAGAGGATGGTATACCGTCTGATCGGGAAGAGTTTGGAAAAGGCATCTCATCTCCTCATCTCCTGGTGCTCGGGTTCACCCCTCCAGCGTCTTTACTAACAGTCTCCCCACTTGGAGATGTCAACACTGTCAACATCCTGTTGCGTACAGTTTGGAATTTGTCCAGAGGATGAAGCGGAAGGATGAGGAACAATGAGAGACAAGTCCTAGGTGTTCAGACAGGCACATGTCACTCTAATTTCCAATCAGGAAGATGAATTGACCAAAGGCTAGGGTTGCCCATGGAAACAGTATAGGGCTTGAGGAAATCCCACTGCTTTGTGGCCAGTTCCCATAAACACAAGTTGAACAATGGAACTCAGGGGCAGTAAAATTCACGAAACTGCAGAGTTGAAAATATCTATCACTGAAAAATGTCTTGAGGAAAGTCAGAGAAAAGGATTGGCAAGCAAGGGAGAATGGCAGGAAAGGGATTTGAGGAGGTAGAAAGGACTCGCCATTAAGCACAAGAAAAGGGGCTGAACATTTCCGACATTGCAGTTGGCCAAAAAGGCTGTATGCGTTTTTTTCTGTATATATTCAAGAAAAGGGCATACACTTTTTTAGCCAACCAAACAGGTGGGCACTGGAAATCAATACTACAAAAGATATCACTTCGCATCAGTCAGAAGAGCCATCCTCATAAAGTGTAAACGCCAGAAATGCAGGACAGGGCAAGGAGAGGAGGGAGCCCTGTGAGGCTTATAGTGGAAATGTATATTGCCAACGGCCATTCTGGAGAACTGTATTGTGTTTACTAAAGCATCTAAAAAATGAGCTACAGAGCATAGGGCACTTGCACTCATGGGCGTATATCTTGGGAAAAACAAAAATCGAGAGGACACAGGCACCCCAATGTTTACTGCCTCTCTGTTTAAAAGATCCTCGACTAGGATATAACTTAAATGTCTCTGGAGGGAAAAAATGGATAGAGATGTGGTACTTATGTAGAGTGGAATATTACTCAGCCTGGAAATCAATGAAATATGGCCAGTTGTAACAACTCCGGAGGAGTTACGTATGATCATTCTAAGTGACATAAATATGTAGAAAACACGTGTAAGGCTGCTAAACGGGAAAGGTGGGGAGGGGTGAGGCATCATCCAGGAGGTTGAAATTAGCAAAGATACCATTCCAAATACCAAACTGATAATCAACAAGGCCTACACGGTAACTAAAAGAACTGCACTCAGCACACTCAAGTCACCGGAAAAGAATATCTATGACTGGTAAGAATCTGAAAAAGAAATTATTGATGTCTCTCTGTACGTGAATCAAGTAGATGTACAGCAGCAAGAAACAGAGCTTTGAAAATCAGCTGTAAACAACATAGTAATAAATTGAAAAAAATAAACGACAGAGAGACAGAGAAAACCTCTTACAACTTTTCCTCAGGGACGGTGATGCAACATGGATTGAACACATCTAGACCCACAGCAGGATGAGACATAAGGCTGGAAACTGTTCGCACTAAGAGAAATGTGGGGTTGGGTGAGGAAATGCACACCCTTTAAAGTAATACTACCTGGTACCCATTCAATGGGTCCCAAATCTGCAGGTTCAAGGAATCTTCCTACAGCTAAAACATGCATGGAAAACCCAGAGGACTGTACACCATGTGATCGGGAGATGTGTCTAAAATGCACCTCATTTATCCTCTCCTGGTGCTCCTGTTCATCATTCCAGCCACGTTACTTAGAATCTCCCCACTTAGAGAATCAGCACATTTAAACTTCTGTTTCACACATTTTGCAAATTGTGAGGAGGATGAACGGGAACAGGGGGAAACAATGAGAGAATAGTTGTAGGGGTTTGGACGGGCACATGTCACTCTAATTTCCCATTAAGAATAAGAATTAAAAAAAGGCTCAGCCCGCCTCGCCGGAGCCAAAATAGGGCCTGAAACAATCCTGCAGTTTTGAGGCCAGCTCACAAAAGAGCAACTTAAAAAATGGAGCTCAGGGTCACTGCAATTCACAAACCTGCAGAGTTATAAATGAAAACTAATGTCCAAAAATATGTTGAGGTAAGGCAAAGAAGAGGATCTGAATGCAAGACAGAATTGCAAGAAACAGATTTCAAGAGATAGATTGGACTCGCCTTTAAAGCACATGAAAAGTGGCAGAATTTCGACAATGATGCAGTTGGCCCAAAAGGGAGTATGTGTTATTTCCTGAATATATCCAGGAAAAAACGCATACGCACTTTATGGGCAACCAAGCAAGCAAGCAATGCAAATGTGCACAACAAAGAAGTCTCATTTCCCACCGGTCAAAAGGGCCATCCGAAAAAATTGTAAAAACCAGAAATGCAGGACAGGCCATGGAGAACAGGGAGCCTTTATACGCTGATGGACAGTGTGTGAACTGCCGAGAGCCACTCTGGAGAAGTGTATGGTGGTTCCTAAATCATCTAAAAAACAGAGCGACAGAGCATAGGGCACTTCCAATCACGGGAGTATATCTAGGGAAGTCTAAAAATCAACAAGACACAAGCACACCACAGTTTAGGGCTACTCTGTTTACAAGAACCTCAACTTCAGTACACCTTAAATATCCCAGGAAAGAGAACAATGGATAAAGAAAATGTGGTACTTATGTACAATGGAATATCTCTTCACCATGAAATCAATGTAATAAGGCTAGTAGAAGGATAAAGAGTGGATTGAGGTCCGATAATACTACTTGAAATAAGTCAAACAGAAAAAGAAACATATCATAAGATATCACTTATAGAGGGAGGATAAATATGGCTGCACAAAAAATGAATGACAAAACAGAACAGTGTCTCACATTTAGAAAACACACTTATGTCAGCTTAAGGGGAAAGGAGAGGTGGGGTGATGCATAAAACCAGAGTTTGAAATTAGCACAGATACCGTTCAATAAACCAAATAGGTATCAGACAAGATCTACACCTTGCTCAATGAACTGGCCTCAACACACCCTATACACCACAGAGAAATATATCTGAGTAATAAGAATCTTAAAACCCATGTATTGATATATCTCCATAAGGGAATCAAGTGTGCGCAGAGCGGCACAAACACAGCAGTGAAAATGAGCTAAACCCCATTATAGAAATAAATTTTAAAACCAAAACGCAGAAACAATGAAAGAGAGAAAAATTCTTACAAAATTCGCTCAGGGGCTGTGATGCAACCTGGAATGACCACATATAACCCCACAGCTGGATAAGACATAAGGCTGGACACTTGGGGCTGAAAGGATTGGAGAGCTTTGGTGAGCAACTGCCGAAAGTTTAATGCAATACTTCATGCTACTTATTCCAAGGGTCCCAACACTCCAAGTTGAAGGGAATCTTCCTACAGCTAAACCATGCATGGGAAATCCAGCAGATGGTATACCATATGATCGGGAAAGGTTTCTAAAATGCACCTCATTTTCCTCTCCTGGGGCTCCGGATCAACATTCCAGCCACTTTACCAACAACATCTCCACATGGAGAGTCAATGTCTTTAAGTTCCGGTATCGCACAGTCTGCAGTTAGTGCGGAGGATGAATGGGAATAGGGGGAACCAGTGAGAAAATAGCTGTAGCGGTTTCAATGGGCACATGTCACTCTAATTTCACATCAGGAAGAAGAATTAACCAAAGGCAGAGCAAGGCGCCCCAGAAGAACAATAGGGCCTGAAGAAATCCTGTGGATATAAGGCAAGATCACAAAAATAAGAGCTGAAAAATGGAGCTAAGGGCCACTGCAATTGAAAAACCTGCAGAGTTATAAAGGCCAACTATTTTCCAAACGTATATTGAGGTAAGGCTATGAAGAGGAACTGAGAGCAAGGCAGAACTGCAGGAAACCGATTTCAGGAGGTAGACTGGAATTGCACTGAAAACATATGAAAAGACTCAGAACGTCGACAATGATGCACTTGGCCAAAAAGGGCGTATGCGTTCTTTCCTGAATATATTCAGGAAGAAACGCATACGCCCTTTCTGGCCAACCAAGCAAGCTCGCAAAGGAAATCTGCACTACAATGAAGTCTCACTGCCCCCCGGTCAAAGGGCCTTCTGAAAAAAGTGTAAAATCCAGAAAGACAGGACAGGCCATGGAGAACTGGGAGCCTTGTTATGCTGATGGGCGAGATGAAAATGGCCAACAGCCACTCTGGAGAAGTGTATGGTGTTTCCTGAAACATCCAAAAAACTAAGCAACAGAGCCTAGGACACTTCCACTTATGGTCCTATAGCTTAGGGAAATTAAAATCAAAAAGACACAGCCACCCCAAAGTTTGGGATGGCTCTGTTTACAAGAACCTCGTTTACGGTACAAGTTAAATATCGCAAAAAGCGAAAAATGGATAAAGAAGTTGTGGTACTTACGTACAATGCAATATCACTCAGCAATGAAATCTATGTCATCAAGCCCGGAGCAGCATAATGAGTGGATTCAGGTACGATGATTCTAAGTGAAATTAGTCACACAGAAAAAGAAACATCATAAGATATCACTACTACACGGAATGTAAACTTGGCTACACAGGAACTGAATTACAAAACAGAACAGGGTCAAAAATGTAGAAAACCAACTTATGCTTGCTTAAGGGGAAAGCCGATATGGGGTGCTGCATGAAACCAGAGATTAAAATTGGCACAGATACCGTTCCATAAGCCAAAAATATAATAGACAAACGGTACCCCTTGCTCAACGAAGTGGACTCAACACCCTATATTAAACGCCTAGGAATATACCTGACTAGTAAGAATCTACCTGACTAGTAAGAATCTTAAAACCTATAGATTTATATGTCTCCGAAAGAGAATCAAGCGTGTGTACAGTGGCATAAACGCAGCAGTGATAGGATTGGTGAGGTTCGGTGAGCAAATGCAGACCCTTTGAAGTCATATTGCATGGTACCCATTCCATGGGTCTCAACTCTCCAGGTTTAAGGGATTCTTCCTTCAGCTAAAACATGCATGTGGAACCCAGAGTATGATCCACCGTGTGATCGGGAAACGTGTTCAAATGTGTCTCAGTTTTCGTCCCCTGGTACTCGGGTGCAACATTCCAGACGCTTTACTAACACTCTCCCGACTTGGAGAGTCAGTGCCTTTAACCTCCTGTATGGCCCAATTTGCAATTTCTGTGGAAAATGAACAGGAATAGGGAGAACCAATGAGAGATTAGGTGGAGGTGTCTGGACGGGCCAATTTAACTCTCATTTCCCACCAGGAAGAGGAATTAACCAAAGGCTCAGCGTGCCATGCCGGAACCACACTAGGACCAGAAGCAATCCTGCGGTGTTGCGGCCAGCTCACAAGAAAGCGAGTTGAAGAAAGGAGCTCAGGGGCACTGTAATTCACAAACCTGCAGAGTTATAAATGACAGCTATCTTCCAAAAATATATTGAATTAGGATGCCAAGAGGAGTTGAAAGCAGGGCAGAATTGCAGGAAACCGATTTCAGGAGGTAGACTGGAATTGCATGTAAAGCATAGGAAAAGAGGCAGAACGTCCACAATGATGCACTTGGCCAAAAAGGGCGTATGCGTTTTTTCCTGAATATATTCAGGAAAAAACGCATACGCCCTTTTTGGCCAACCAAGCAAGCTTGCAAAGGAAATCTGCACTACAATGAAGTCTCACTGCCCCCCGGTCAAAAGGGCCATCTGAAAAAAGTGTAAAATCCAGAAAGGTAGGACAGGCCATGGAGAACTGGGAGCCTAGTTATGCTGATGGGCGGGATGTAAATTGCCAGCAGCCACTCTGGAGAAGTGTATGGTGTTTCCTGAAACATCCAAAAAACAAAGCAACAGAGCCTAGGGCACTTCCACTTATGGTCCTATAGCTTAGGGAAATTACAATCAAAAAGACACAGCCACCCCAAAGTTTGGGACGGCTCTGTTTACAAGAACCTCGTTTACGGTACAAGTTCAATATCACAGAAAGCGAAAAATGGATAAAGAAATTGTGGTACTTACGTACAATGCAATATCACTCAGCAATGAAATCTATGTCATCAGGCCCGTAGCAGCATAATGAGTGGATTCAGGTACGATGATTCTAAGTGAAATTAGTCACACAGAAAAAGAAACATCATAAGATATCACTAATACACGGAATGTAAACTTGGCTACACAAGAACTGAATTACAAAACAGAACAGTGTGTCAAATGTAGAAAACCAACTTATGCTTGCTTAAGGGGACGGGTGAGTTGGGGTGCTGCATAAAACCAGAGATTGAAATGAGCACAGATACCGTTCCATAAGCCAAATATGTAATAGACAAGAGCTACTCCTTGCTCAACGAAGTGGACTCAACACCCCATATTAAACGCCTAAGAATATACCTGACTAGTAAGGATCTACCTGACTAGTAAGAATCTTAAAACCTATGGATTTATATGTCTCCGAAAGAGAATCAAGCGTGTGTACAGCGGCATAAACGCAGCAGTGATAGGATTGGTGAGGTTCGGTGAGCAAATACAGACCCTTTGAAGACATATTGCATGGTACCCATTCCATGGGTCTCAACTCTCCATGTTTAAGGGATTCTTCCTTCAGCTAAAACATGCATGTGGAACCCAGAGTATGATCCACCATGTGGTCGGAAAACGTGTTCAAATGTGTCTCAGTTTTGGTCCCCTGGTACTCGGGTGCAACATTCCAGACGCTTTACTAACACTCTCCCCACTTGGAGAGTCAGTGCCTTTAACCTCCTGTTTGGCCCAGTTAGCAATTTCTGCGGAAGATGAACAGGAATAGGGAGAACCAATGAGAGATTAGGTGGAGGTGTCCGGACGGGCCAATTTAACTCTCATTTCCCACCAGGAAGAGGAATTAACCAAAGGCTCAGCATGCCGTGCCGGAACCAAACTAGGGCCTGAAGCAATCCTGCGGTGTTGCGGCCAGCTCACAAGAAAGCGAGTTGAAGAAAGGAGCTCAGGGCCACTGTAATTCACAAACCTGCAGAGTTATAAATGACAGCTATCTTCCAAAAATATATTGAATTAGGATGCCAAGAGGAGTTGAAAGCAGGGCAGAATTGCAGGAAACCGATTTCAGGAGGTAGACTGGAATTGCATGTAAAGCATAGGAAAAGAGGCAGAACGCCCACAATGATGCACTTGGCCAAAAAGGGCTTATGTGTTTTTTCCTGAATATATTCAGGAAAAAACGCATACGCCCTTTTTGGCCAACCAAGCAAGCTTGCAAAGGAAATCTGCACTACAATGAAGTCTCACTGCCCCCTGGTCAAAAGGGCCATCTGAAAAAAGTGTAAAATCCAGAAAGGCAGGACAGGCCATGGAGAACTGGGAGCCTAGTTATGCTGATGGGCGGGATGTAAATTGCCAGCAGCCACTCTGGAGAAGTGTATGGTGTTTCCTGAAACATCCAAAAAACAAAGCAACAGAGCCTAGGGCACTTCCACTTATGGTCCTATAGCTTAGGGAAATTAAAATCAAAAAGACACAGCCACCCCAAAGTTTGGGACGGCTCTGTTTACAAGAACCTCGTTTACGGTACAAGTTCAATATCACAGAAAGCAAAAAATGGATAAAGAAATTGTGGTACTTACGTACAATGCAATATCACTCAGCAATGAAATCTATGTCATCAGGCCCGTAGCAGCATAATGAGTGGATTCAGGTACGATGATTCTAAGTGAAATTAGTCACACAGAAAAAGAAACATCATAAGATATCACTAATACACGGAATGTAAACTTGGCTACACAAGAACTGAATTACAAAACAGAACAGGGTGTCAAATGTAGAAAACCAACTTATGCTTGCTTAAGGGGACGGGTGAGTTGGGGTGCTGCATAAAACCAGAGATTGAAATGAGCACAGATACCGTTCCATAAGCCAAATATGTAATAGACAAGAGCTACTCCTTGCTCAACGAAGTGGACTCAACACCCCATATTAAACGCCTAAGAATATACCTGACTAGTAAGAATCTACCTTACTAGTAAGAATCTTAAAACCTATGGATTTATATGTCTCCGAAAGAGAATCAAGTGTGTTTACAGCGGCATAAACGCAGCAGTGATAGGATTGGTGAGGTTCGGTGAGCAAATGCAGACCCTTTGAAGTCATATTGCATGGTACCCATTCCATGGGTCTCAACTCTCCATGTTTAAGGGATTCTTCCTTCAGCTAAAACATGCATGTGGAACCCAGAGTATGATCCACCATGTGGTCGGAAAACGTGTTCAAATGTGTCTCAGTTTTGGTCCCCTGGTACTCGGGTGCAACATTCCAGACGCTTTACTAACACTCTCCCCACTTGGAGAGTCAGTGCCTTTAACCTCCTGTTTGGCCCAGTTAGCAATTTCTGCGGAAGATGAACAGGAATAGGGAGAACCAATGAGAGATTAGGTGGAGGTGTCCGGACGGGCCAATTTAACTCTCATTTCCCACCAGGAAGAGGAATTAACCAAAGCTCAGCATGCCGTGCCGGAACCAAACTAGGGCCTGAAGCAATCCTGCGGTGTTGTGGCCAGCTCACAAGAAAGCGAGTTGAAGAAAGGAGCTCAGGGGCACTGTAATTCACAAACCTGCAGAGTTATAAATGACAGCTATCTTCCAAAAATATATTGAATTAGGATGCCAAGAGGAGTTGAAATCAGGGCAGAATTGCAGGAAACCGATTTCAGGAGGTAGACTGGAATTGCATGTAAAGCATAGGAAAAGAGGCAGAACGTCCACAATGATGCACTTGGCCAAAAAGGGCGTATGCGTTTTTTCCTGAATTCAGGAAAAAACGCATACGCCCTTTTTGGCCAACCAAGCAAGCTTGCAAAGGAAATCTGCACTACAATGAAGTCTCACTGCCCCCCGGTCAAAAGGGCCATCTGAAAAAAGTGTAAAATCCAGAAAGGCAGGACAGGCCATGGAGAACTGGGAGCCTAGTTATGCTGATGGGCGGGATGTAAATTGCCAGCAGCCACTCTGGAGAAGTGTATTGTGTTTCCTGAAACATCCAAAAAACAAAGCAACAGAGCCTAGGGCACTTCCACTTATTGTCCTATAGCTTAGGGAAATTAAAATCAAAAAGACACAGCCACCCCAAATTTTGGGACGGCTCTGTTTACAAGAACCTCGTTTACGGTACAAGTTCAATATCACAGAAAGCGAAAAATGGATAAAGAAACTGTGGTACTTACGTACAATGCAATATCACTCAGCAATGAAATCTATGTCATCAGGCCCGTAGCAGCATAATGAGTGGATTCAGGTACGATGATTCTAAGTGAAATTAGTCACACAGAAAAAGAAACATCATAAGATATCACTAATACACGGAATGTAAACTTGGCTACACAAGAACTGAATTACAAAACAGAACAGGGTGTCAAATGTAGAAAACCAACTTATGCTTGCTTAAGGGGACGGGTGAGTTGGGGTGCTGCATAAAACCAGAGATTGAAATGAGCACAGATACCATTCCATAAGCCAAATACGTAATAGACAAGAGCTACTCCTTGCTCAACGAAGTGGACTCAACACCCCATATTAAACGCCTAAGAATATACCTGACTAGTAAGAATCTACCTGACTAGTAAGAATCTTAAAACCTATGGATTTATATGTCTCCGAAAGAGAATCAAGCGTGTGTACAGCGGCATAAACGCAGCAGTGATAGGTTTGGTGAGGTTCGGTGAGCAAATGCAGACCCTTTGAAGTCATATTGCATGGTACCCATTCCATGGGTCTCAACTCTCCCTGTTTAAGGGATTCTTCCTTCAGCTAAAACATGCATGTGGAACCCAGAGTATGATCCACCGTGTGATCGGAAAACGTGTTCAAATGTGTCTCAAATTTCGTTTCCTGGTACTCGGGTGCAACATTCCAGACGCTTTACTAACACTCTCCCCACTTGGAGAGTCAGTGCCTTTAACCTCCTGTTTGGCCCAGTTTGCAATTTCTGTGGAAAATGAACAGCAATAGGGAGAACCAATGAGAGACTAGGTGGAGGTGTCCAGACGGGCAAATTTAACTCTCATTTCCAACCAGGAAGAGGAATTAACCAAAGGCTCAGCGTGCCTTGCCGGAACCACACTAGGACCAGAAGCAATCCTGCGGTGTTGCGGCCAGCTCACAAGAAAGCGAGTTGAAGAAAGGAGCTCAGGGGCATTGTAATTCACAAACCTGCAGAGTTATAAAGGACAGCTATCTTCCAAAAATATATTGAAGTAAGGCTGCCAAGAGGAGTTGAAAGGGGGGCAGAATTGCAGGAAACCGATTTCAGGAGGTAGACTGGAATTGCATGTAAAGCATAGGAAAAGAGGCAGAACGTCCACAATGATGCACTTGGCCAAAAAGGGCGTATGCGTTTTTTCCTGAATATATTCAGGAAAAAACGCATACGCCCTTTTTGGCCATCCAAGCAAGCTTGCAAAGGAAATCTACACTACAATGAAGTCTCACTGCCCCCCGGTCAAAAGGGCCATCTGAAAAAAGTGTGAAATCCAGAAAGGCAGGACAGGCCATGGAGAACTGGGAGCCTAGTTATGCTGATGGGCGGGATGTAAATTGCCAGCAGCCACTCTGGAGAAGTGTATGGTGTTTCCTGAAACATCCAAAAAACAAAGCAACAGAGCCTAGGGCACTTCCACTTATTGTCCTATAGCTTAGGGAAATTAAAATCAAAAAGACACAGCCACCCCAAAGTTTGGGACGGCTCTGTTTACAAGAACCTCGTTTACGGTACAAGTTCAATATCACAGAAAGCGAAAAATGGATAAAGAAATTGTGGTACTTACGTACAATGCAATATCACTCAGCAATGAAATCTATGTCAACAGGCCCGTAGCAGCATAATGAGTGGATTCAGGTACGATGATTCTAAGTGAAATTAGTCACACAGAAAAAGAAACATCATAAGATATCACTAATACACGGAATGTAAACTTGGCTACACAAGAACTGAATTACAAAACAGAACAGGGTTTCAAATGTAGAAAACCAACTTATGCTTGCTTAAGGGGACGGGTGAGTTGGGGTGCTGCATAAAACCAGAGATTGAAATTAGCACAGATACCGTTCCATAAGCCAAATATGTAATAGACAAGAGCTACTCCTTGCTCAACGAAGTGGACTCAACACCCCATATTAAACGCCTAAGAATATACCTGACTAGTAAGAATCTACCTGACTAGTAAGAATCTTAAAACCCATGGATTTATATGTCTCCGAAAGAGAATCAAGCGTGTGTACAGCGGCATAAACGCAGCAGTGATAGGATTGGTGAGGTTCGGTGAGCAAATGCAGACCCTTTGAAGTCATATTGCATGGTACCCATTCCATGGGTCTCAACTCTCCCTGTTTAAGGGATTCTTCCTTCAGCTAAAACATGCATGTGGAACCCAGAGTATGATCCACCATGTGGTCGGAAAACGTGTTCAAATGTGTCTCAGTTTTCGTCCCCTGGTACTCGGGTTCAACATTCCAGACGCTTTACTAACACTCTCCCCACTTGGAGAGTCAGTGCCTTTAACCTCCTGTTTGGCCCAGTTAGCAATTTCTGCGGAAGATGAACAGCAATAGGGAGAACCAATGAGAGATTAGGTGGAGGTGTCCAGACGGGCCAATTTAACTCTCATTTCCCACCAGGAAGAGGAATTAACCAAAGGCTCAGCATGCCGTGCCGGAACAAAACTAGGGCCTGAAGCAATCCTGCGGTGTTGTGGCCAGCTCACAAGAAAGCGAGTTGAAGAAAGGAGCTCAGGGGCACTGTAATTCACAAACCTGCAGAGTTATAAATGACAGCTATCTTCCAAAAATATATTGAATTAGGATGCCAAGAGGAGTTGAAAGCAGGGCAGAATTGCAGGAAACCGATTTCAGGAGGTAGACTGGAATTGCATGTAAAGCATAGGAAAAGAGGCAGAACGCCCACAATGATGCACTTGGCCAAAAAGGGCGTATGCGTTTTTTCCTGAATATATTCAGGAAAAAACGCATACGCCCTTTTTGGCCAACCAAGCAAGCTTGCAAAGGAAATCTGCACTACAATGAAGTCTCACTGCCCCCCGGTCAAAAGGGCCATCTGAAAAAAGTGTAAAATCCAGAAAGGCAGGACAGGCCATGGAGAACTGGGAGCCTAGTTATGCTGATGGGCGGGATGTAAATTGCCAGCAGCCACTCTGGAGAAGTGTATGGTGTTTCCTGAAACATCCAAAAAACAAAGCAACAGAGCCTAGGGCACTTCCACTTATGGTCCTATAGCTTAGGGAAATTAAAATCAAAAAGACACAGCCACCCCAAAGTTTGGGACGGCTCTGTTTACAAGAACCTCGTTTACGGTACAAGTTCAATATCACAGAAAGCGAAAAATGGATAAAGAAATTGTGGTACTTACGTACAATGCAATATCACTCAGCAATGAAATCTATGTCATCAGGCCCGTAGCAGCATAATGAGTGGATTCAGGTACGATGATTCTAAGTGAAATTAGTCACACAGAAAAAGAAACATCATAAGATATCACTAATACACGGAATGTAAACTTGGCTACACAAGAACTGAATTACAAAACAGAACAGTGTGTCAAATGTAGAAAACCAACTTATGCTTGCTTAAGGGGACGGGTGAGTTGGGGTGCTGCATAAAACTAGAGATTGAAATGAGCACAGATACCGTTCCATAAGCCAAATATGTAATAGACAAGAGCTACTCCTTGCTCAACGAAGTGGACTCAACACCCCATATTAAACACCTAAGAATATACCTGACTAGTAAGAATCTACCTGACTAGTAAGAATCTTAAAACCTATGGATTTATATGTCTCCAAAAGAGAATCAAGCGTGTGTACAGCGGCATAAACGCAGCAGTGATAGGATTGGTGAGGTTCGGTGAGCAAATGCAGACCCTTTGAAGTCATATTTCATGGTACCCATTCCATGGGTCTCAACTCTCCCTGTTTAAGGGATTCTTCCTTCAGCTAAAACATGCATGTGGAACCCAGAGTATGATCCACCGTGTGATCGGAAAACGTGTTCAAATGTGTCTCAATTTTCGTTTCCTGGTACTCGGGTGCAACATTCCAGACGCTTTACTAACACTCTCCCCACTTGGAGAGTCAGTGCCTTTAACCTCCTGTTTGGCCCAGTTTGCAATTTCTGTGGAAAATGAACAGGAATAGGGAGAACCAATGAGAGACTAGGTGGAGGTGTCCAGACGGGCAAATTTAAGTCTCATTTCCAACCAGGAAGAGGAATTAACCAAAGGCTCAGCGTGCCTTGCCGGAACCACACTAGGACCAGAAGCAATCCTGCGGTGTTGCGGCCAGCTCACAAGAAAGCGAGTTGAAGAAAGGAGCTCAGGGGCACTGTAATTCACAAACCTGCAGAGTTATAAAGGACAGCTATCTTCCAAAAATATATTGAAGTAAGGCTGCCAAGAGGAGTTGAAAGGGGGGCAGAATTGCAGGAAACCGATTTCAGGAGGTAGACTGGAATTGCATGTAAAGCATAGGAAAAGAGGCAGAACGTCCACAATGATGCACTTGGCCAAAAAGGGCGTATGCGTTTTTTCCTGAATATATTCAGGAAAAAACGCATACGCCCTTTTTGGCCAACCAAGCAAGCTTGCAAAGGAAATCTGCACTACAATGAAGTCTCACTGCCCCCCGGTCAAAAGGGCCATCTGAAAAAAGTGTAAAATCCAGAAAGGCAGGACAGGCCATTTAGAACTAGGAGCCTTGTTATGCTGATGGGCGGGATGTAAATTGCCAGCAGCCACTCTGGAGAAGTGTATGGTGTTTCCTGAAACATCCAAAAAACAAAGCAACAGAGCCTAGGGCACTTCCACTTATGGTCCTATAGCTTAGGGAAATTAAAATCAAAAAGACACAGCCACCCCAAAGTTTGGGACGGCGCTGTTTACAAGAACCTCGTTTACGGTACAAGTTCAATATCACAGAAAGCGAAAAATGGATAAAGAAGTTGTGGTACTTACGTACAATGCAATATCACTCAGCAATGAAATCTATGTCATCAGGCCCGTAGCAGCATAATGAGTGGATTCAGGTACGATGATTCTAAGTGAAATTAGTCACACAGAAAAAGAAACATCATAAGATATCACTAATACATGGAATGTAAACTTGGCTACACAAGAACTGAATTACAAAACAGAACAGGGTGTCAAATGTAGAAAACCAACTTATGCTTGCTTAAGGGGACGGGTGAGTTGGGGTGCTGCATAAAACCAGAGATTGAAATGAGCAGAGATACAGTTCCATAAGCCAAATATGTAATAGACAAGAGCTACTCCTTGCTCAACGAAGTGGACTCAACACCCCATATTAAACGCCTAAGAATATACCTGACTAGTAAGAATCTACCTGACTAGTAAGAATCTTAAAACCTATGGATTTATATGTCTCCGAAAGAGAATCAAGCGTGTGTACAGCGGCATAAACGCAGCAGTGATAGGATTGCTGAGGTTCGGTGAGCAACTGCAGACCCTTTGAAGTCATATTGCATGGTACCCATTCCATGGGTCTCAACTCTCCCTGTTTAAGGGATTCTTCCTTCAGCTAAAACATGCATGTGGAACCCAGAGTATGATCCACCGTGTGGTCGGAAAACGTGTTCAAATGTGTCTCAGTTTTCGTCCCCTGGTACTCGGGTGCAACATTCCAGACGCTTTACTAACACTCTCCCCACTTGGAGAGTCAGTGCCTTTAACCTCCTGTTTGGCCCAGTTAGCAATTTCTGCGGAAGATGAACAGGAATAGGGAGAACCAATGAGAGATTAGGTGGAGGTGTCCGGACGGGCCAATTTAACTCTCATTTCCCACCAGGAAGAGGAATTAACCAAAGGCTCAGCATGCCGTGCCGGAACCAAACTAGGGCCTGAAGCAATCCTGCGGTGTTGCGGCCAGCTCACAAGAAAGCGAGTTGAAGAAAGGAGCTCAGGGGCACTGTAATTCACAAACCTGCAGAGTTATAAATGACAGCTATCTTCCAAAAATATATTGAATTAGGATGCCAAGAGGAGTTGAAAGCAGGGCAGAATTGCAGGAAACCGATTTCAGGAGGTAGACTGGAATTGCATGTAAAGCATAGGAAAAGAGGAAGAACGTCCACAATGATGCACTTGGCCAAAAAGGGCGTATGCGTTTTTTCCTGAATATATTCAGGGAAAAACGCATACGCCCTTTTTGGCCAACCAAGCAAGCTTGCAAAGGAAATCTGCACTACAATGAAGTCTCACTGCCCCCCGGTCAAAAGGGCCATCTGAAAAAAGTGTAAAATCCAGAAAGGCAGGACAGGCCATGGAGAACTGGGAGCCTAGTTATGCTGATGGGCGGGATGTAAATTGCCAGCAGCCACTCTGGAGAAGTGTATGGTGTTTCCTGAAACATCCAAAAAACAAAGCAACAGAGCCTAGTGCACTTCCACTTATGGTCCTATAGCATAGGGAAATTAAAATCAAAAAGACACAGCCACCCCAAAGTTTGGGACGGCGCTGTTTACAAGAACCTCGTTTACGGTACAAGTTCAATATCACAGAAAGCGAAAAATGGATAAAGAAATTGTGGTACTTACGTACAATGCAATATCACTCAGCAATGAAATCTATGTCATCAGGCCCGTAGCAGCATAATGAGTGGATTCAGGTACGATGATTCTAAGTGAAATTAGTCACACAGAAAAAGAAACATCATAAGATATCACTAATACACGGAATGTAAACTTGGCTACACAAGAACTGAATTACAAAACAGAACAGGGTGTCAAATGTAGAAAACCAACTTATGCTTGCTTAAGGGGACGGGTGAGTTGGGGTGCTGCATAAAACCAGAGATTGAAATTAGCACAGATACCGTTCCATAAGCCAAATATGTAATAGACAAGAGCTACTCCTTGCTCAACGAAGTGGACTCAACACCCCATATTAAACGCCTAAGAATATACCTGACTAGTAAGAATCTACCTGACTAGTAAGAATCTTAAAACCTATGGATTTATATGTCTCCGAAAGAGAATCAAGCGTGTGTACAGCGGCATAAACGCAGCAGTGATAGGATTGCTGAGGTTCGGTGAGCAAATGCAGACCCTTTGAAGTCATATTGCATGGTACCCATTCCATGGGTCTCAACTCTCCAGGTTTAATGGATTCTTCCTTCAGCTAAAACATGCATGTGGAACCCAGAGTATGATCCACCGTGTGATCGGGAAACGTGTTCAAATGTGTTTCAGTTTTCGTCCCCTGGTACTCGGGTGCAACATTCCAGACGCTTTACTAACACTCTCCCCACTTGGAGAGTCAGTGCCTTTAACCTCCTGTTTGGCCCAGTTTGCAATTTCTGTGGAAAATGAACAGCAATAGGGAGAACCAATGAGAGACTAGGTGGAGGTGTCTGGACGGGCAAATTTAACTCTCATTTCCTACCAGGAAGAGGAATTAACCAAAGGCTCAGCATGCCGTGCCGGAACCAAACTAGGGCCTGAAGCAATCCTGCGGTGTTGCGGCCAGCTCACAAGAAAGCGAGTTGAAGAAAGGAGCTCAGGGGCACTGTAATTCACAAACCTGCAGAGTTATAAATGACAGCTATCTTCCAAAAATATATTGAAGTAAGGCTGCCAAGAGGAGTTGAAAGCGGGGCAGAATTGCAGGAAACCGATTTCAGGAGGTACACTGGAATTGCATGTAAAGCATAGGAAAAGAGGCAGAACGTCCACAATGATACACTTGGCCAAAAAGGGCGTATGTGTTTTTTCCTGAATATATTCAGGAAAAAACGCATACACCCTTTTTGGCCAACCAAGCAAGCTTGCAAAGGAAATCTGCACTACAATGAAGTCTCACTGCCCACTGGTCAAAAGGGCCATCTGAAAAAAGTGTAAAATCCAGAAAGGCAGGACAGGCCATGGAGAACTGGGAGCCTTGTTATGCTGATGGGCGGGATGTAAATTGCCAACAGCCACTCGGGAGAGATGTATGGTGTTTCCTGAAACATCTAAAAAACAAAGCAACAGAGCCTAGGGCACTTCCACTTATGGTCCTATAGCTTAGGGAAATTAAAATCAAAAAGACACAGCCACCCCAAAGTTTGGGACAGCTCTGTTTACAAGAACCTCGTTTACGGTACAAGTTCAATATCGCAGAAAGTGAAAAATGGATAAAGAAGTTGTGGTACTTACGTACAATGCAATATCACTCAGCAATGAAATCTATGTCATCAGGCCCGTAGCAGCATAATGAGTGGATTCAGGTATGATGATTCTAACTGAAATAAGTCACACAGAAAAAGAAACATCATAAGATATCACTAATACAAGGAATGTAAACTTGGCTACACAGGAACTGGATTACAAAACAGAACAGGGTCTCAAATTTAGAAAACCAACTTATGCTTGCTTAAGGGGAAAGGTGAGTTGGGGTGCTGCATCAAACCAGAGATTGAAATGAGCACAGATAAAGTTCCTTAAGCCAAATATGGAATAGACAAGAACTACTCCTTGCTCAACGAAATGGACTCAACACCCCATATTAAACGCCTAAGAATGTACCTGACTAGTAAGTATCTTAAAACCTATGGATTGCTATGTGTCTGAAAGAAAATCAAGCGTGTGTACAGGGGCATAAACGCAGCAGTGATAGGATTGGAGACGTTCGGTGAGCAAATGAAGACCCTTTGAAGTCATACTGCATGGTACCCATTCCACGGGTCTCAACTCTCCAGGTTTAAGGGATTCTGCCTTCAGGTAAAACATGCACGTGGAACCCAGAGTATGATCAACCGTGTGATCGGGAGACGTGTTCCAATATGTCTCAGTTCTCGTCCCCTGGTACTCGGGTGCAACATTCCACACGCTTTACTAACACTCTCCCGACTTGGAGAGTCAGTGCCTTTAACCTCCTGTTTGGCCCATTTGCAATTTCTGAGGAAGGTGAACAGGAATAGGGAGAACCAATGAGAGACTAGGTGGAGGTGTCTGGACGGGCAAATTTAACTCTCATTTCCCACCAGGAAGAGGAATTAACCAAAGGCTCAGCGTGCCGTGCCGGAACCAGATTAGGGCCTGAAGCAATCCTGCGGTGTTGCGGCCAGCTCACAAGAAAGCGAGTTGAAGAAAGGAGCTCAGGGGCACTGTAATTCACAAACCTGCAGAGTTATAAATGACAGCTATCGTCCAAAAATATACTGAAGTAAGGCTGCCAAGAGGACTTGAAAGCGGGGCAGAATTGCAGGAAACCGATTTCAGGAGGTAGACTGGAATTGCATTTAAAGCATAGGAAAAGAGGCAGAACGTCCACAATGATGCGCTTGGCCAAAAAGGGCGTATGCGTTTTTTCCTGAATATATTCAGGAAAAAACGCATACGCCCTTTTTGGCCAACCAAGCAAGCTTGCAAAGGAAATCTGCACTACAATGAAGTCTCACTTCCCCCCGGTCAAAAGGGCCATCTGAAAAAAGTGTAAAATCCAGAAAGGCAGGACAGGCCATGGAGAACTGGGAGCCTTGTTATGCTGATGGGCGGGATGTAAATTGCCAAGAGCCACTCGGGAGAGGTGTATGGTGTTTCCTGAAACATCTAAAAAACAAAGCAACAGAGCCTAGGGCACTTCCACTTATGGTCCTATAGCTTAGGGAAATTAAAATCAAAAAGACACAGCCACCCCAAAGTTTGGGACGGCTCTGTTTACAAGAACCTCGTTTACGGTACAAGTTCAATATCGCAGAAAGTGAAAAATGGATAAAGAAGTTGTGGTACTTACGTACAATGCAATATCACTCAGCAATGAAATCTATGTCATCAGGCCCGTAGCAGCATAATGAGTGGATTCAGGTATGATGATTCTAACTGAAATAAGTCACACAGAAAAAGAAACATCATAAGATATCACTAATACACGGAATGTAAACTTGGCTACACAAGAACTGAATTACAAAACAGAACAGGGTGTCAAATGTAGAAAACCAACTTATGCTTGCTTAAGGGGACGGGTGAGTTGGGGTGCTGCATAAAACCAGAGATTGAAATGAGCACAGATACAGTTCCATAAGCCAAATATGTAATAGACAAGAGCTACTCCTTGTTCAACGAAGTGGACTCAACACTCCATATTAAACGCCTAAGAATATACCTGACTAGTAAGAATCTTAAAACCTATGGATTTATATGTCTCCGAAAGAGAATCAAGCGTGTGTACAGCGGCATAAAAGCAGCAGTGATAGGATTGCTGAGGTTCGGTGAGCAAATGCAGACCCTTTGAAGTCATATTGCATGATACCCATTCCATGGGTCTCAACTCTCCAGGTTTAAGGGATTTCTCTTTCAGCTAAAACATGCATGTGGAACCCAGAGTATGATCCACCGTGTGATCGGGACACGTGTTCAAATGTGTCTCAGTTTTCGTTCCCTGGTACTCGGGTGCAACATTCCAGACGCTTTACTAACACTCTCCCCACTTGGAGAGTCAGTGCCTTTAACCTCCTGTTTGGCCCAGTTTGCAATTTCTGTGGAAAATGAACAGGAATAGGGAGAACCAATGAGAGACTAGGTGGAGGTATCCGGACGGGCAAATTTAACTCTCATTTCCCACCAGGAAGAGGAATTAACCAAAGGCTCAGCATGCCGTGCCGGAATCAAACTAGGGCCTGAAGCAATCCTGCGGTGTTGCGGCCAGCTCACAAGAAAGCGAGTTGAAGAAAGGAGCTCAGGGGCACTGTAATTCACAAACCTGCAGAGTTATAAAGGACAGCTATCTTCCAAAAATATATTGAAGTAAGGCTGCCAAGAGGAGTTGAAAGCGGGGCAGAATTGCAGGAAACCGATTTCTGGAGGTACACTGGAATTGCATGTAAAGCATAGGAAAAGAGGCAGAACGTCCACAATGATGCACTTGGCCAAAAAGGGCGCATGCGTTTTTTCCTGAATATATTCAGGAAAAAACGCATACGCCCTTTTTGGCCAACCAAGCAAGCTTGCAAAGGAAATCTGCACTACAATGAAGTCTCACTGCCCCCCGGTCAAAAGGGCCATCTGAAAAAAGTGTAAAATCCAGAAAGGCAGGACAGGCCATGGAGAACTGGGAGCCTTGTTATGCTGATGGGCGGGATGTAAATTGCCAACAGCCACTCAGGAGAAGTGTATGGTGTTTCCTGAAACATCCAAAAAACAAAGCAACAGAGCCTAGGGCACTTCCACTTATGGTCCTATAGCTTAGGGAAATTAAAATCAAAAAGACACAGCCACCCCAAAGTTTGGGACGGCTCTGTTTACAAGAACCTCGTTTACCGAACAAGTTCAATATCACAGAAAGCGAAAAATGGATAAAGAAGTTGTGGTACTTATGTACAATGCAATATCACTCAGCAATGAAATCTATGTCATCAGGCCCGTAGCAGCATAATGAGTGGATTCAGGTACGATGATTCTAAGTGAAATTAGTCACACAGAAAAAGAAACATCATAAGATATCACTAATACACGGAATGTAAACTTGGCTACACAAGAACTGAATTACAAAACAGAACAGGGTGTCAAATGTAGAAAACCAACTTATGCTTGCTTAAGGGGACGGGTGAATTGGGGTGCTGCATAAAACCAGAGATTGAAATTAGCACAGATACCGTTCCATAAGCCAAATATGTAATAGACAAGAGCTACTCCTTGCTCAACGAAGTGGACTCAACACCCCATATTAAACGCCTAAGAATATACCTGACTTGTAAGAATCTACCTGACTAGTAAGAATCTTAAAACCTATGGATTTATATGTCTCCGAAAGAGAATCAAGCGTGTGTACAGCGGCATAAACGCAGCAGTGATAGGATTGGTGAGGTTCGGTGAGCAAATGCAGACCCTTTGAAGTCATATTGCATGGTACCCATTCCATGGGTCTCAACTCTCCATGTTTAAGGGATTCTTCCTTCAGCTAAAACATGCATGTGGAATCCAGAGTATGATCCACCATGTGGTCGGAAAACGTGTTCAAATGTGTCTCAGTTTTGGTCCCCTGGTACTCGGGTGCAACATTCCAGACGCTTTACTAACACTCTCCCCACTTGGAGAGTCAGTGCCTTTAACCTCCTGTTTGGCCCAGTTAGCAATTTCTGCGGAAGATGAACAGGTTTAGGGAGAACCAATGAGAGATTAGGTGGAGGTGTCCGGACGGGCCAATTTAACTCTCATTTCCCACCAGGAAGAGGAATTAACCAAAGGCTCAGCATGCCGTGCCGGAACCAAACTAGGGCCTGAAGCAATCCTGCGGTGTTGCGGCCAGCTCACAAGAAAGCGAGTTGAAGAAAGGAGCTCAGGGGCACTGTAATTCACAAACCTGCAGAGTTATAAATGACAGCTATCTTCCAAAAATATATTGAATTAGGATGCCAAGAGGAGTTGAAAGCAGGGCAGAATTGCAGGAAACCGATTTCAGGAGGTAGACTGGAATTGCATGTAAAGAATAGGAAAAGAGGCAGAACGTCCACAATGATGCACTTGGCCAAAAAGGGCGTATGCGTTTTTTCCTGAATATATTCAAGAAAAAACGCATACGCCCTTTTTGGCCAACCAAGCAAGCTTGCAAAGGAAATCTGCACTACAATGAAGTCTCACTGCCCCCCGGTCAAAAGGGCCATCTGAAAAAAGTGTAAAATACAGAAAGGCAGGACAGGCCATGGAGAACTGGGAGCCTAGTTATGCTGATGGGCGGGATGTAAATTGCCAGCAGCCACTCTGGAGAAGTGTATGGTGTTTCCTGAAACATCCAAAAAACAAAGCAACAGAGCCTAGGGCACTTCCACTTATTGTCCTATAGCTTAGGGAAATTAAAATCAAAAAGACACAGCCACCCCAAAGTTTGGGACGGCTCTGTTTACAAGAACCTCGTTTACGGTACAAGTTCAATATCACAGAAAGCGAAAAATGGATAAAGAAATTGTGGTACTTACGTACAATGCAATATCACTCAGCAATGAAATCTATGTCAACAGGCCCGTAGCAGCATAATGAGTGGATTCAGGTACGATGATTCTAAGTGAAATTAGTCACACAGAAAAAGAAACATCATAAGTTATCACTAATACACGGAATGTAAACTTGGCTACACAAGAACTGAATTACAAAACAGAACAGGGTGTCAAATGTAGAAAACCAACTTATGCTTGCTTAAGGGGACGGGTGAGTTGGGGTGCTGCATAAAACCAGAGATTGAAATTAGCACAGATACCGTTCCATAAGCCAAATATGTAATAGACAAGAGCTACTCCTTGCTCAACGAAGTGGAATCAACACTCCATATTAAACGCCTAAGAATATACCTGACTAGTAAGAATCTTAAAACCTATGGATTTATATCTCTCCGAAAGAGAATCAAGCGTGTGTACAGCGGCATAAATGCAGCAGTGATAGGATTGCTGAGGTTCGGTGAGCAAATGCAGACCCTTTGAAGTCATATTGCATGGTACCCATTCCATGGGTCTCAACTCTCCAGGTTTAATGGATTCTTCCTTCAGCTAAAACATGCATGTGGAACCCAGAGTATGATCAACCGTGTGATCGGGAAACGTGTTCAAATGTGTCTCAGTTTTCGTCCCCTGGTACTCGGGTGCAACATTCCAGACGCTTTACTAACACTCTCCCCACTTGGAGAGTCAGTGCCTTTAACCTCCTGTTTGGCCCAGTTTGCAATTTCTGTGGAAAATGAACAGGAATAGGGAGAACCAATGAGAGACTAGGTGGAGGTGTCCGGACGGGCAAATTTAACTCTCATTTCCCACCAGGAAGAGGAATTAACCAAAGGCTCAGCGTGCCGTGCCGGAACCAGATTAGGGCCTGAAGCAATCCTGCGGTGTTGCGGCCAGCTCACAAGAAAGCGAGTTGAAGAAAGGAGCTCAGGGGCACTGTAATTCACAAACCTGCAGAGTTATAAATGACAGCTATCTTCCAAAAATATATTGAAGTAAGGCTGCCAAGAGGAGTTGAAAGCGGGGCAGAATTGCAGGAAACCGATTTCAGGAGGTAGACTGGAATTGCATGTAAAGCATAGGAAAAGAGGCAGAACGTCCACAATGATACACTTGGCCAAAAAGGGCGTATGCGTTTTTTCCTGAATATATTGAGAAAAAAACGCATATGCCCTTTTTGGCCAACCAAGCAAGCTTGCAAAGGAAATCTGCACTACAATGAAGTCTCACTGCCCCCGGGTCAAAAGGGCCATCTGAAAAAAGTGTAAAATCCAGAAAGGCAGGACAGGCCATTGAGAACTGGGAGCCTTGTTATGCTGATGGGCGGGATGTAAATTGCCAGCAGCCACTCTGGAGAAGTGTATGGTGTTTCCTGAAACATCCAAAAAACAAAGCAACAGAGCCTAGGGCACTTCCCCTTATGGTCCTATAGCTTAGGGAAATTAAAATCAAAAAGACACAGCCACCCCAAAGTTTGGGACGGCTCTGTTTACAAGAACCTCGTTTACGGTACAAGTTCAATATCACAGAAAGCGAAAAATGGATAAAGAAATTGTGGTACTTACGTACAATGCAATATCACTCAGCAATGAAATCTATGTCATCAGGCCCGTAGCAGCATAATGAGTGGATTCAGGTACGATGATTCTAAGTGAAATTAGTCACACAGAAAAAGAAACATCATAAGATATCACTAATACACGGAATGTAAACTTGGCTACACAAGAACTGAATTACAAAACAGAACAGGGTGTCAAATGTAGAAAACCAACTTATGCTTGCTTAAGGGGACGGGTGAGTTGGGGTGCTGCATAAAACCAGAGATTGAAATGAGCACAGATACCGTTCCATAAGCCAAATATGTAATAGACAAGAGCTACTCCTTGCTCAACGAAGTGGACTCAACACCCCATATTAAACGCCTAAGAATATATGTGACTAGTAAGAATCTTAAAACCTATGGATTTATATGTCTCCGAAAGAGAATCAAGCGTGTGTACAGCGGCATAAACGCAGCAGTGATAGGATTGCTGAGGTTCGGTGAGCAAATGCAGACCCTTTGAAATCATATTGCATGGTACCCATTCCATGGGTCTCAACTCTCCCTGTTTAAGGGATTCTTCCTTCAGCTAAAACATGCATGTGGAACCCAGAGTATGATCCACCGTGTGATCGGAAAACGTGTTCAAATGTGTCTCAATTTTCGTTTCCTGGTACTCGGGTGCAACATTCCAGACGCTTTACTAACACTCTCCCCACTTGGAGAGTCAGTGCCTTTAACCTCCTGTTTGGCCCAGTTTGCAATTTCTGTGTAAAATGAACAGGAATAGGGAGAACCAATGAGAGACTAGGTGGAGGTGTCCAGACGGGCAAATTTAACTCTCATTTCCCACCAGGAAGAGGAATTAACCAAAGGCTCAGTGTGCCATGCCGGAACCACACTAGGACCAGAAGCAATCCTGCGGTGTTGCGGCCAGCTCACAAGAAAGCGAGTTGAAGAAAGGAGCTCAGGGGCACTGTAATTCACAAACCTGCAGAGTTATAAATGACAGCTATCGTCCAAAAATATATTGAAGTAAGGCTGCCAAGAGGAGTTGAAAGGGGGGCAGAATTGCAGGAAACCGATTTCAGGAGGTAGACTGGAATTGCATGTAAAGCATAGGAAAAGAGGCAGAACGTCCACAATGATGCACTTGGCCAAAAAGGGCGTATGCGTTTTTTCCTGAATATATTCAGGAAAAAACGCATACGCCCTTTTTGGTCAACCAAGCAAGCTTGCAAAGGAAATCTGCACTACAATGAAGTCTCACTGCCCCCCGGTCAAAAGGGCCATCTGAAAAAAGTGTAAAATCCAGAAAGGCAGGACAGGCCATGGAGAACTGGGAGCCTTTTTATGCTGATGGGCGGGATGTAAATTGCCAGCAGCCACTCTGGAGAAGTGTATGGTGTTTCCTGAAACATCCAAAAAACAAAGCAACAGAGCCTAGGGCACTTCCACTTATGGTCCTATAGCTTAGGGAAATTAAAATCAAAAAGACACAGCCACCCCAAAGTTTGGGACGGCTCTGTTTACAAGAACCTCGTTTACGGTACAAGTTCAATATCACAGAAAGCGAAAAATGGATAAAGAAATTGTGGTACTTACGTTCAATGCAATATCACTCAGCAATGAAATCTATGTCATCAGGCCCGTAGCAGCATAATGAGTGGATTCAGGTACGATGATTCTAAGTGAAATTAGTCACACAGAAAATGAAACATCATAAGATATCACTAATACATGGAATGTAAACTTGGCTACACAAGAACTGAATTACAAAACAGAACAGGGTGTCAAATGTAGAAAACCAACTTATGCTTGCTTAAGGGGACGGGTGAGTTGGGGTGCTGCATCAAACCAGAGATTGAAATGAGCACAGATACCGTTCCATAAGCCAAATATGTAATAGACAAGAGCTACTCCTTGCTCAACGAAGTGGACTCAACACCCCATATTAAACGCCTAAGAATATACCTGACTTGTAAGAATCTACCTGACTAGTAAGAATCTTAAAACCTATGGATTTATATGTCTCCGAAAGAGAATCAAGCGTGTGTACAGTGGCATAAACGCAGCAGTGATAGGATTGGTGAGGTTCGGTGAGCAAATGCAGACCCTTTGAAGTCATATTGCATGGTACCCATTCCATGGGTCTCAACTCTCCATGTTTAAGGGATTCTTCCTTCAGCTAAAACATGCATGTGGAACCCAGAGTATGATCCACCATGTGGTCGGAAAACGTGTTCAAATGTGTCTCAGTTTTGGTCCCCTGGTACTCGGGTGCAACATTCCAGACGCTTTACTAACACTCTCCCCACTTGGAGAGTCAGTGCCTTTAACCTCCTGTTTGGCCCAGTTAGCAATTTCTGCGGAAGATGAACAGGAATAGGGAGAACCAATGAGAGATTAGGTGGAGGTGTCCGGACGGGCCAATTTAACTCTCATTTCCCACCAGGAAAAGGAATTAACCAAAGGCTCAGCATGCCGTGCCGGAACCAAACTAGGGCCTGAAGCAATCCTGCGGTGTTGCGGCAGCTCACAAGAAAGCGAGTTGAAGAAAGGAGCTCAGGGGCACTGTAATTCACAAACCTGCAGAGTTATAAATGACAGCTATCTTCCAAAAATATATTGAATTAGGATGCCAAGAGGAGTTGAAAGCAGGGCAGAATTGCAGGAAACCGATTTCAGGAGGTAGACTGGAATTGCATGTAAAGCATAGGAAAAGAGGCAGAACGTCCACAATGATGCACTTGGCCAAAAAGGGCGTATGCGTTTTTTCCTGAATATATTCAAGAAAAAACGCATACGCCCTTTTTGGCCAACCAAGCAAGCTTGCAAATGAAATCTGCACTACAATGAAGTCTCACTGCCCCCCGGTCAAAAGGGCCATCTGAAAAAAGTGTAAAATCCAGAAAGGCAGGACAGGCCATGGAGAACTGGGAGCCTAGTTATGCTGATGGGCGGGATGTAAATTGCCAGCAGCCACTCTGGAGAAGTGTATGGTGTTTCCTGAAACATCCAAAAAACAAAGCAACAGAGCCTAGGGCACTTCCACTTATGGTCCTATAGCTTAGGGAAATTAAAATCAAAAAGACACAGCCACCCCAAAGTTTGGGACGGCTCTGTTTACAAGAACATAGTTTACGGTACAAGTTGAATATCACAGAAAGCGAAAAATGGATAAAGAAATTGTGGTACTTACGTACAATGCAATATCACTCAGCAATGAAATCTATGTCATCAGGCCCGTAGCAGCATAATGAGTGGATTCAGGTACGATGATTCTAAGTGAAATTAGTCACACAGAAAAAGAAACATCATAAGATATCACTAATACACGGAATGTAAACTTGGCTACACAAGAACTGAATTACAAAACAGAACAGGGTGTCAAATGTAGAAAACCAACTTATGCTTGCTTAAGGGGACGGGTGAATTGGGGTGCTGCATCAAACCAGAGATTGAAATTAGCACAGATACCGTTCCATAAGCCAAATATGTAATAGACAAGAGCTACTCCTTGCTCAACGAAGTGGACTCAACACCCCATATTAAACGCCTAAGAATATACCTGACTAGTAAGAATCTACCTGACTAGTAAGAATCTTAAAACCTATGGATTTATATGTCTCCGAAAGAGAATCAAGTGTGTGTACAGCGGCATAAACGCAGCAGTGATAGGATTGGTGAGGTTCGGTGAGCAAATGCAGACCCTTTGAAGACATATTGCATGGTACCCATTCCATGGGTCTCAACTCTCCATGTATAAGGGATTCTTCCTTCAGCTAAAACATGCATGTGGAACCCAGAGTATGATCCACCATGTGGTCGGAAAACGTGTTCAAATGTGTCTCAGTTTTCGTCCCCTGGTACTCGGGTGCAACATTCCAGACGCTTTACTAACACTCTCCCCACTTGGAGAGTCAGTGCCTTTAACCTCCTGTTTGGCCCAGTTAGCAATTTCTGCGGAAGATGAACAGGAATAGGGAGAACCAATGAGAGATTAGGTGGAGGTGTCCGGACGGGCCAATTTAATGCTCATTTCCCACCAGGAAGAGGAATTAACCAAAGGCTCAGCATGCCGTGCCGGAACCAAACTAGGGCCTGAAGCAATCCTGCGGTGTTGCGGCCAGCTCACAAGAAAGCGAGTTGAAGAAAGGAGCTCAGGGGCACTGTAATTCACAAACCTGCAGAGTTATAAATGACAGCTATCTTCCAAAAATATATTGAATTAGGATGCCAAGAGGAGTTGAAAGCAGGGCAGAATTGCAGGAAACCGATTTCAGGAGGTAGACTGGAATTGCATGTAAAGCATAGGAAAAGAGGCAGAACGCCCACAATGATGCACTTGGCCAAAAAGGGCGTATGCGTTTTTTCCTGAATATATTCAGGAAAAAACGCATACGCCCTTTTTGGCCAACCAAGCAAGCTTGCAAAGGAAATCTGCACTACAATGAAGTCTCACTGCCCCCCGGTCAAAAGGGCCATCTGAAAAAAGTGTAAAATCCAGAAAGGCAGGACAGGCCATGGAGAACTGGGAGCCTAGTTATGCTGATGGGCGGGATGTAAATTGCCAGCAGCCACTCTGGAGAAGTGTATGGTGTTTCCTGAAACATCCAAAAAACAAAGCAACAGAGCCTAGGGCACTTCCACTTATGGTCCTATAGCTTAGGGAAATTAAAATCAAAAAGACACAGCCACCCCAAAGTTTGGGACGGCTCTGTTTACAAGAACCTCGTTTACGGTACAAGTTCAATATCACAGAAAGCAAAAAATGGATAAAGAAATTGTGGTACTTACGTACAAAGCAATATCACTCAGCAATGAAATCTATGTCATCAGGCCCGTAGCAGCATAATGAGTGGATTCAGGTACGATGATTCTAAGTGAAATTAGTCACACAGAAAAAGAAACATCATAAGATATCACTAATACACGGAATGTAAACTTGGCTACACAAGAACTGAATTACAAAACAGAACAGGGTGTCAAATGTAGAAAACCAACTTATGCTTGCTTAAGGGGACGGGTGAGTTGGGGTGCTGCATAAAACCAGAGATTGAAATGAGCACAGATACCGTTCCATAAGCCAAATATGTAATAGACAAGAGCTACTCCTTGCTCAACGAAGTGGACTCAACACCCCATATTAAACGCCTAAGAATATACCTGACTAGTAAGAATCTTAAAACCTATGGATTTATATGTCTGCGAAAGGGAATCAAGCGTGTGTACAGAGGCATAAACGTAGCAGTGATAGGATTGGTGAGGTTCGGTGAGCAAATGCAGACCCTTTGAAGTCATATTGCATGGTACCCATTCCATGGGTCTCAACTTTACATGTTTAAGGGATTCTTCCTTCAGCTAAAACATGCATGTGGAACCCAGAGTATGATCCACCATGTGATCGGAAAAAGTGTTCAAATGTGTCTCAGTTTTCGTCCCCTGGTACTCGGGTGCAACATTCCAGACGCTTTACTAACACTCTCCTCACTTGGAGAGTCAGTGCCTTTAACCTCCTGTTTGGCCCAGTTTGCAATTTCTGTGGAAAATGAACAGGAATAGGGAGAACCAATGAGAGACTAGGTGGAGGTGTCTGGACGGGCAAATTTAACTCTCATTTCCCACCAGGAAGAGGAATTAACCAAAGGCTCAGCATGCCGTGCCGGAACCAAACTAGGGCCTGAAGAAATCCTGCGGTGTTGCGGCCAGCTCACAAGAAAGCGAGTTGAAGAAAGGAGCTCAGGGGCACTGTAATTCACAAACCTGCAGAGTTATAAATGACAGCTATCTTCCAAAAATATATTGAAGTAAGGCTGCCAAGAGGAGTTGAAAGCGGGCAGAATTGCAGGAAACCGATTTCAGGAGGTAGACTGGAATTGCATGTAAAGCATAGGAAAAGAGGCAGAACGTCCACAATAATGCACTTGGCCAAAAAGGGCGTATGCGTTTTTTCCTGAATATATTCAGGAAAAAACGCATACGCCCTTTTTGGCCAACCAAGCAAGCTTGCAAAGGAAATCTGCACTACAATGAAGTCTCACTGCCCCCCGGTCAAAAGGGCCATCCGAAAAAAGTGTAAAATCCAGAAAGGCAGGACAGGCCATGGAGAACTGGGAGCCTTGTTATGCTGATGGGTGGGATGTAAATTGCCAGCAGCCACTCTGGAGAAGTGTATGGTGTTTCCTGAAACATCCAAAAAACAAAGCAACAGAGCCTAGGGCACTTCCACTTATGGTCCTATAGCTTAGGGAAATTAAAATCAAAAAGACACAGCCACCCCAAAGTTTGGGACGGCTCTGTTTACAAGAACCTCGTTTACGGTACAAGTTCAATATCACAGAAAGCGAAAAATGGATAAAAAAGTTGTGGTACTTACGTACAATGCAATATCACTCAGCAATGAAATCTATGTCATCAGGCCCGTAGCAGCATAATGAGTGGATTCAGGTACGATGATTCTAAGTGAAATAAGTCACACAGAAAAAGAAACATCATAAGATATCACTACTACACGGAATGTAAACTTGGCTACACAGGAACTGAATTACAAAACAGAACAGTTTGTCAAATGTAGAAAACCAACTTATGCTTGCTTAAGGGGAAAGGTGAGTTGGGGTGCTGCATAAAATCAGAGATTGAAATGAGCACAGATACCGTTCCATAAGCCAAATATGTAATAGACAAGAGCTACTCCTTGCTCAACGAAGTGGACTCAACACCCCATATTAAACGCCTAAGAATATACCTGACTAGTAAGAATCTTAAATCCTATGGATTTATATGTCTCCGAAAGAGAATCAAGCGTGTGTACAGTGGCATAAACGCAGCAGTGATAGGATTGGTGAGGTTCGGTGAGCAAATGCAGACCCTTTGAAGTCATATTGCATGGTACCCATTCCATGGGTCTCAACTCTCCATGTTTAAGGGATTCTTCCTTCAGCTAAAACATGCATGTGGAACCCAGAGTATGATCCACCGTGTGATCGGGAAACGTGTTCAAATGTGTCTCAGTTTTCGTCCCCGGGTACTCGGGTGCAACATTCCAGACGCTTTACTAACACTCTCCCCACTTGGAGAGTCAGTGCCTTTAACCTCCTGTTTGGCCCAGTTTGCAATTTCTGTGGAAAATGAACAGGAATAGGGAGAACCAATGAGAGACTAGGTGGAGGTGTCTGGACGGGCAAATTTAACTCTCATTTCCCTCCAGGAAGAGGAATTAACCAAAGGCTCAACATGCCATGCTGGAACCAAACTAGGGCCTGAAGCAATCTTGCGGTGTTGCGGCCAGCTCACAAGAAAGCGAGTTGAAGAAAGGAGCTCAGGGGCACTGTAATTCACAAACCTGCAGAGTTATAAATGACAGCTATCTTCCAAAAATATATTGAAGTAAGGCAGCCAAGAGGAGTTGAAAGCGGTGCAGAATTGCAGGAAACCGATTTCAGGAGGTAGACTGGAATTGCATGTAAAGCATAGGAAAAGAGGCAGAACGTGCACAATGATGCACTTGGCCAAAAAGTGCGTATGCGTTTTTTCCTGAATATATTCAGGAAAAAACGCATACGCCCTTTTTGGCCAACCAAGCAAGCTTGCAAAGGAAATCTGCACTACAATGAAGTCTCACTGCCCCCCGGTCAAAAGGGCCATCTGAAAAAAGTGTAAAATCCAGAAAGGCAGGACAGGCCATGGAGAACTGGGAGCCTTGTTATGCTGATGGGCGCGATGTAAATTGCCAGCAGCCACTCTGGAGAAGTGTATGGTGTTTCCTGAAACATCCAAAAAACAAAGCAACAGAGCCTAGGGCACTTCCACTTATGGTCCTATAGCTTAGGGAAATTAAAATCAAAAAGACAGAGCCACCCCAAAGTTTGGGACGGCTCTGTTTACAAGAACCTCGTTTACGGTACAAGTTCAATATCACAGAAAGCGAAAAATGGATAAAGAAGTTGTGGTACTTACGTACAATGCAATATCACTCAGCAATGAAATCTATGTCATCAGGCCCGTAGCAGCATAATGAGTGGATTCAGGTATGATGATTCTAAGTGAAATAAGTCACACAGAAAAAGAAACATCATAAGATATCACTACTACACGGAATGTAAACTTGGCTACACAGGAACTCAATTACAAAACAGAACAGGGTGTCAAATGTAGAAAACCAACTTATGCTTGCTTAAGGGGAAAGGTGAGTTGGGGTGCTGCATAAAACCAGAGATTGAAATTAGCACAGATACCGTTCCATAAGCCAAATATGTAATAGACAAGAGCTACTCCTTGCTCAACGAAGTAGACTCAACACCCCATATTAAACACCTAACAATATACCTGACTAGTAAGAATCTTAAAACCTATGGATTTATATGTCTCCGAAAGAGAATCATGCATGTGTACAGCAGCATAAGCGCAGCAGTGATAGGATTGGTGAGGTTCGGTGAGCAAATGCAGACCCTTTGAAGTCATAATGCATGGTACCCATTCCATGGGTCTCAACTCTCCATGTTTAAGGGATTCTTCCTTCAGCTAAAACATGCATGTGGAACCCAGAGTATGATCCACCGTGTGATCGGGAAACGTGTTCAAATGTGTCTCAGTTTTCGTCCCCTGGTACTCGGGTGCAACATTCCAGACGCTTTACTAACACTCTCCCCACTTGGAGAGTCAGTGCCTTTAACCTCCTGTTTGCCCAGTTTGCAATTTCTGTGGAAAATGAACAGGAATAGGGAGAACCAATGAGAGACTAGGTGGAGGTGTCTGGACGGGCAAATTTAACTCTCATTTCCCACCAGGAAGAGGAATTAACCAAAGGCTCAACATGCCATGCCGGAACCAAATTAGGGCCTGATGCAATCCTGCGGTGTTGCGGCCAGCTCACAAGAAAGCGAGTTGAAGAAAGGAGCTCAGGGGAACTGTAATTCACAAACCTACAGAGTTATAAATGACAGCTATCTTCCAAAAATATATTGAAGTAAGGCTGCCAAGAGGAGTTGAAAGCGGGGCAGAATTGCAGGAAACCGATTTCAGGAGGTAGACTGGAATTGCATGTAAAGCATAGGGAAAGAGGCAGAACGTCCACAATGATGCACTTGGCCATAAAGGGCGTATTGTTTTATCCTGAATATATTCAGGAAAAAACGCATACGCCCTTTTTGGCCAACCAAGCAAGCTTGCAAAGGAAATCTGTACTACAATGAAGTCTCACTGCCCCCCGGTAAAAGGGCCATCTGAAAAAAGTGTAAAATCCAGAAAGGCAGGACAGGCCATGGAGAACTGGGAGCCTTGTTATGCTGATGGGCGGGATGTAAATTGCCAGCAGCCACTCTGGAGAAGTGTATGGTGTTTCCTGAAACATCCAAAAAACAAAGCAACAGAGCCTATGGCACTTCCACTTATGGTCCTATAGCTTAGGGAAATTAAAATCAAAAAGACACAGCCACCCCAAAGTTTGGGACGGCTCTGTTTACAAGAACCTCGTTTACGGTACCAGTTCAATATCACAGAAAGCGAAAAATGGATAAAGAAGTTGTGGTACTTACGTACAATGCAATATCACTAAGCAATGAAATCTATGTCATCAGGCCCATAGCAGCATAATGAGTGGATTCAGGTATGATGATTCTAAGTGAAATAAGTCACACAGAAAAAGAAACATCATAATATATCATTAATACACGGAATGTAAACTTGGCTACACAGGAACTGGATTACAAAACAGAACAGGGTCTCCAATTAAGAAAACCAACTTTTGCTTCCTTAACGGGAATGGTGAGTTGGGGTGCTGCATAAAACCAGAGATTGAAATGAGCACAGATAAAGTTCCTTAAGCCAAATATGGTATAGACAAGAGCTACTCCTTGCTCAACGAAGTGGACTCAACACCCCATATTAAACGCCTAAGAATATACCTGACTAGTAAGAATCTTAAAACCTATGGATTTATATGTCTCTGAAAGAGAATCAAGCGTGTGTACAGTGTCATAAACGCAGCAGTGATAGGAATGGTGAGGTTCGTTGAGCAAATGCAGACTCTTTGAAGTCATATTGCATGGTACCCATTCCATGGGTCTCAGCTCTCTAGGTTTAAGGGATTCTTCGTTCAGCTAAAACATGCATGTGGAACCCAGAGTATGATCCACCGTGTGATCGGGAAACGTGTTCAAATCCCCTGATACTCGGGTGTAACATTCCAGACGCTTTACTAACACTCTCCCCACTTGGAGAGTCGGTGCCTTTAACCTCCTCTTTGGCCAAGTTTGCAATTTCTTCGTAAGATGAACAGGAATACGGAGAACCAATGAGAGACTAGGTGGAGGTGTCTGGACGGACAAATTTAACTCTCATTTCGCACCAGGAAGAGGAATTAACCAAAGGCTCAGCGTGCCAGGCTAGAAGCACACTAGGGCCTGAAGCAATCCTGCGGTGTTGCGGCCAGCTCACAAGAAAGCGAGTTGAAGAAAGGAGCTCAGGGGCACTGTAATTCACAAACTTGCAGAGTTATAAATGACAGCTATCTTCCAAAAATATATTAAAGTAAGGCAGCCAAGAGGAGTTGAAAGCGGGGCAGAATTGCAGGAAACCGATTTCAGGAGGTAGACTGGAATTGCATGTAAAGCATAGGAAAAGAGGCAGAACGTCCACAATGATGCACTTGGCCAAAAAGGGCGTATGCGTTTTTTCCTGAATATATTCAGGAAAAAACGCATACGCCCTTTTTGGCCAACCAAGCAAGCTTGCAAAGGAAATCTGCACTACAATGAAGTCTCACTGCCCCCCGGTCAAAAGGGCCATCTGAAAAAAGTGTAAAATCCAGAAAGGCAGGACAGGCCATGGAGAACTGGGAGCCTAGTTATGCTGATGGGCGGGATGTAAATTGCCAGCAGCCACTCTGGAGAAGTGTATGGTGTTTCCTGAAACATCCAAAAAACAAAGCAACAGAGCCTAGGGCACTTCCACTTATTGTCCTATAGCTTAGGGAAATTAAAATCAAAAAGAAACAGCCACCCCAAAGTTTGGGACGGCTCTGTTTACAAGAACCTCGTTTACGGTACAAGTTAAATATCACAGAAAGCGAAAAATGGATAAAGAAATTGTGGTACTTACGTACAATGCAATATCACTCAGCAATGAAATCTATGTCAACAGGCCCGTAGCAGCATAATGAGTGGATTCAGGTACGATGATTCTAAGTGAAATTAGTCACACAGAAAAAGAAACATCATAAGATATCACTAATACACGGAATGTAAACTTGGCTACACAAGAACTGAATTACAAAACAGAACAGGGTGTCAAATGTAGAAAACCAACTTATGCTTGCTTAAGGGGACGGGTGAGTTGGGGTGCTGCATAAAACCAGAGATTGAAATGAGCACAGATACCGTTCCATAAGCCAAATATGTAATAGACAAGAGCTACTCCTTGCTCAATGAAGTGGACTCAACACTCCATATTAAACGCCTAAGAATCTACCTGACTAGTAAGAATCTTAAAACCTATGGATTTATATGTCTCCGAAAGAGAATCAAGCGTGTGTACAGGGGCATAAACGCAGCAGTGATAGGATTGCAGAGGTTCGGTGAGAAAATGAAGACCCTTTGAAGTCATATTGCATGGTAACCATTCCACGGGTCTCAACTCTCCAGGTTTAAGGGATTCTTCCTTCAGCTAAAACATGCATGTGGAACCCAGAGTATGATCAACCGTGTGATCGGGAGACGTGTTCCAATATGTCTCAGTTCTCGTCCCCTGGTACTCGGGTGCAACATTCCAGACGCTTTACTAACACTCTCCCGACGTGGAGAGTCAGTGCCTTTAACCTCCTGTTTGGCCCAGTTTGCAATTTCTGCGGAAGATGAACAGGAATAGGGAGAACCAATGAGAGACTAGCTGGAGGTGTCTGGACGGGCAAATTTAACTCTCATTTCCCACCAGGAAGAGGAATTAACCAAAGGCTCAGCGTGCCGTGCCGGAACCAGATTAGGGCCTGAAGCAATCCTGCGGTGTTGCGGCCAGCTCACAAGAAAGCGAGTTGAAGAAAGGAGCTCAGGGGCACTGTAATTCACAAACCTGCAGAGTTATAAATGACAGCTATCGTCCAAAAATATACTGAAGTAAGGCTGCCAAGAGGACTTGAAAGCGGGGCAGAATTGCAGGAAACCGATTTCAGGAGGTAGACTGGAATTGCATTTAAAGCATAGGAAAAGAGGCAGAACGTCCACAATGATGCACTTGGCCAAAAAGGGCGTATGCGTTTTTTCCTGAATATATTCAGGAAAAAACGCATACGCCCTTTTTGGCCAACCAAGCAAGCTTGCAAAGGAAATCTGCACTACAATGAAGTCTCACTTCCCCCCGGTCAAAAGGGCCATCTGAAAAAAGTGTAAAATCCAGAAAGGCAGGACAGGCCATGGAGAACTGGGAGCCTTGTTATGCTGATGGGCGGGATGTAAATTGCCAAGAGCCACTCGGGAGAGGTGTATGGTGTTTCCTGAAACATCTAAAAAACAAAGCAACAGAGCCTAGGGCACTTCCACTTATGGTCCTATAGCTTAGGGAAATTAAAATCAGAAAGACACAGCCACCCCAAAGTTTGGGACGGCTCTGTTTACAAGAACCTCGTTTACGGTACAAGTTCAATATCGCAGAAAGTGAAAAATGGATAAAGGATTTGTGGTACTTACGTACAATGCAATATCACTCAGCAATGAAATCTATGTCATCAGGCCCGTAGCAGCATAATGAGTGGATTCAGGTATGATGATTCTAACTGAAATAAGTCACACAGAAAAAGAAACATCATAAGATATCACTAATACACGGAATGTAAACTTGGCTACACAGGAACTGGATTACAAAACAGAACAGGGTCTCAAATTTAGAAAACCAACTTATGCTTGCTTAAGGGGAAAGGTGAGTTGGGGTGCTGCATCAAACCAGAGATTGAAATGAGCACAGATAAAGTTCCTTAAGCCAAATATGGAATAGACAAGAACTACTCCTTGCTCAACGAAATGGACTCAACACCCCATATTAAACGCCTAAGTATGTACCTGACTAGTAAGTATCTTAAAACCTATGGATTGCTATGTCTCTGAAAGAAAATCAAGCGTGTGTACAGGGGCATAAACGCAGCAGTGATAGGATTGGAGAGGTTCGGTGAGCAAATGAAGACCCTTTGAAGTCATATTGCATGGTACCCATTCCACGGGTCTCAACTCTCCAGATTTAAGGGATTCTTCCTTCAGCTAAAACATGCACGTGGAACCCAGAGTATGATCAACCGTGTGATCGGGAGACGTGTTCCAATATGTCTCAGTTCTCGTCCCCTGGTACTCGGGTGCAACATTCCAGACGCTTTACTAACACTCTCCCGACTTGGAGAGTCAGTGCCTTTAACCTCCTGTTTGGCCCAGTTTGCAATTTCTGCGGAAGATGAACAGGAATAGGGAGAACCAATGAGAGACTAGCTGGAGGTGTCTGGACGGGCAAATTTAACTCTCATTTCCCACCAGGAAGAGGAATTAACCAAAGGCTCAGCGTGCCGAGCCGGAACCAGATTAGGGCCTGAAGCAATCCTGCGGTGTTGCGGCCAGCTCACAAGAAAGCGAGTTGAAGAAAGGAGCTCAGGGGCACTGTAATTCACAAACCTGCAGAGTTATAAATGACAGCTATCGTCCAAAAATATACTGAAGTAAGGCTGCCAAGAGGACTTGAAAGCGGGGCAGAATTGCAGGAAACCGATTTCAGGAGGTAGACTGGAATTGCATTTAAAGCATAGGAAAAGAGGCAGAACGTCCACAATGATGCACTTGGCCAAAAAGGGCGTATGCGTTTTTTCCTGAATATATTCAGGAAAAAACGCATACGCCCTTTTTGGCCAACCAAGCAAGCTTGCAAAGGAAATCTGCACTACAATGAAGTCTCACTTCCCCCCGGTCAAAAGGGCCATCTGAAAAAAGTGTAAAATCCAGAAAGGCAGGACAGGCCATGGAGAACTGGGAGCCTTGTTATGCTGATGGGCGGGATGTAAATTGCCAACAGCCACTCGGGAGAGGTGTATGGTGTTTCCTGAAACATCTAAAAAACAAAGCAACAGAGCCTAGGGCACTTCCACTTATGGTCCTATAGCTTAGGGAAATTAAAATCAAAAAGACACAGCCACCCCAAAGTTTGGGACGGCTCTGTTTACAAGAACCTCGTTTACGGTACAAGTTCAATATCGCAGAAAGTGAAAAATGGATAAAGAAGTTGTGGTACTTACGTACAATGCAATATCACTCAGCAATGAAATCTATGTCATCAGGCCCGTAGCAGCATAATGAGTGGATTCAGGTATGATGATTCTAACTGAAATAAGTCACACAGAAAAAGAAACATCATAAGATATCACTAATACACGGAATGTAAACTTGGCTACACAGGAACTGGATTACAAAACAGAACAGGGTCTCAAATTTAGAAAACCAACTTATGCTTGCTTAAGGGGAAAGGTGAGTTGGGGTGCTGCATAAAACCAGAGATTGAAATGAGCACAGATAAAGTTCCTTAAGCCAAATATAGAATAGACAAGAACTACTCCTTGCTCAACGAAATGGACTCAACACCCCATATTAAATGCCTAAGAATGTACCTGACTAGTAAGTATCTTAAAACCTATGCACTGCTATGTCTCTGAAAGAAAATCAAGCATGTGTACAGGGGCATAAACGCAGCAGTGATAGGATTGGAGAGGTTCGGTGAGCAAATGAAGACCCTTTGAAGTCATATTGCATGGTACCCATTCCACGGGTCTCAACTCTCCAGGTTTAAGGGATTCTTCCTTCAGGTAAAACATGCACGTGGAACCCAGAGTATGATCAACCGTGTGATCGGGAGACGTGTTCCAATATGTCTCAGTTCTCGTCCCCTGGTACTCGGGTGCAACATTCCAGACGCTTTACTAACACTCTCCCGACTTGGAGAGTCAGTGCCTTTAACCTCCTGTTTGGCCCAGTTTGCAATTTCTGCGGAAGATGAACAGGAATAGGGAGAACCAATGAGAGACTAGCTGGAGGTGTCTGGACGGGCAAATTTAACTCTCATTTCCCACCAGGAAGAGGAATTAACCAAAGGCTCAGCGTGCCGTGCCGGAACCAGATTAGGGCCTGAAGCAATCCTGCGGTGTTGCGGCCAGCTCACAAGAAAGCGAGTTGAAGAAAGGAGCTCAGGGGCACTGTAATTCACAAACCTGCAGAGTTATAAATGACAGCTATCGTCCAAAAATATACTGAAGTAAGGCTGCCAAGAGGACTTGAAAGCGGGGCAGAATTGCAGGAAACCGATTTCAGGAGGTAGACTGGAATTGCATTTAAAGCATAGGAAAAGAGGCAGAACGTCCACAATGATGCACTTGGCCAAAAAGGGCGTATGCGTTTTTTCCTGAATATATTCAGGAAAAAACGCATACGCTCTTTTTGGCCAACCAAGCAAGCTTGCAAAGGAAATCTGCACTACAATGAAGTCTCACTTCCCCCCGGTCAAAAGGGCCATCTGAAAAAAGTGTAAAATCCAGAAAGGCAGGACAGGCCATGGAGAACTGGGAGCCTTGTTATGCTGATGGGCGGGATGTAAATTGCCAAGAGCCACTCGGGAGAGGTGTATGGTGTTTCCTGAAACATCTAAAAAACAAAGCAACAGAGCCTAGGGCACTTCCACTTATGGTCCTATAGCTTAGGGAAATTAAAATCAAAAAGACACAGCCACCCCAAAGTTTGGGACGGCTCTGTTTACAAGAACCTCGTTTACGGTACAAGTTCAATATCGCAGAAAGTGAAAAATGGATAAAGGATTTGTGGTACTTACGTACAATGCAATATCACTCAGCAATGAAATCTATGTCATCAGGCCCGTAGCAGCATAATGAGTGGATTCAGGTATGATGATTCTAACTGAAATAAGTCACACAGAAAAAGAAACATCATAAGATATCACTAATACACGGAATGTAAACTTGGCTACACAGGAACTGGATTACAAAACAGAACAGGGTCTCAAATTTAGAAAACCAACTTATGCTTGCTTAAGGGGAAAGGTGAGTTGGGGTGCTGCATCAAACCAGAGATTGAAATGAGCACAGATAAAGTTCCTTAAGCCAAATATGGAATAGACAAGAACTACTCCTTGCTCAACGAAATGGACTCAACACCCCATATTAAACGCCTAAGTATGTACCTGACTAGTAAGTATCTTAAAACCTATGGATTGCTATGTCTCTGAAAGAAAATCAAGCGTGTGTACAGGGGCATAAACGCAGCAGTGATAGGATTGGAGAGGTTCGGTGAGCAAATGAAGACCCTTTGAAGTCATATTGCATGGTACCCATTCCACGGGTCTCAACTCTCCAGATTTAAGGGATTCTTCCTTCAGCTAAAACATGCACGTGGAACCCAGAGTATGATCAACCGTGTGATCGGGAGACGTGTTCCAATATGTCTCAGTTCTCGTCCCCTGGTACTCGGGTGCAACATTCCAGACGCTTTACTAACACTCTCCCGACTTGGAGAGTCAGTGCCTTTAACCTCCTGTTTGGCCCAGTTTGCAATTTCTGCGGAAGATGAACAGGAATAGGGAGAACCAATGAGAGACTAGCTGGAGGTGTCTGGACGGGCAAATTTAACTCTCATTTCCCACCAGGAAGAGGAATTAACCAAAGGCTCAGCGTGCCGAGCCGGAACCAGATTAGGGCCTGAAGCAATCCTGCGGTGTTGCGGCCAGCTCACAAGAAAGCGAGTTGAAGAAAGGAGCTCAGGGGCACTGTAATTCACAAACCTGCAGAGTTATAAATGACAGCTATCGTCCAAAAATATACTGAAGTAAGGCTGCCAAGAGGACTTGAAAGCGGGGCAGAATTGCAGGAAACCGATTTCAGGAGGTAGACTGGAATTGCATTTAAAGCATAGGAAAAGAGGCAGAACGTCCACAATGATGCACTTGGCCAAAAAGGGCGTATGCGTTTTTTCCTGAATATATTCAGGAAAAAACGCATACGCCCTTTTTGGCCAACCAAGCAAGCTTGCAAAGGAAATCTGCACTACAATGAAGTCTCACTTCCCCCCGGTCAAAAGGGCCATCTGAAAAAAGTGTAAAATCCAGAAAGGCAGGACAGGCCATGGAGAACTGGGAGCCTTGTTATGCTGATGGGCGGGATGTAAATTGCCAACAGCCACTCGGGAGAGGTGTATGGTGTTTCCTGAAACATCTAAAAAACAAAGCAACAGAGCCTAGGGCACTTCCACTTATGGTCCTATAGCTTAGGGAAATTAAAATCAAAAAGACACAGCCACCCCAAAGTTTGGGACGGCTCTGTTTACAAGAACCTCGTTTACGGTACAAGTTCAATATCGCAGAAAGTGAAAAATGGATAAAGAAGTTGTGGTACTTACGTACAATGCAATATCACTCAGCAATGAAATCTATGTCATCAGGCCCGTAGCAGCATAATGAGTGGATTCAGGTATGATGATTCTAACTGAAATAAGTCACACAGAAAAAGAAACATCATAAGATATCACTAATACACGGAATGTAAACTTGGCTACACAGGAACTGGATTACAAAACAGAACAGGGTCTCAAATTTAGAAAACCAACTTATGCTTGCTTAAGGGGAAAGGTGAGTTGGGGTGCTGCATAAAACCAGAGATTGAAATGAGCACAGATAAAGTTCCTTAAGCCAAATATAGAATAGACAAGAACTACTCCTTGCTCAACGAAATGGACTCAACACCCCATATTAAATGCCTAAGAATGTACCTGACTAGTAAGTATCTTAAAACCTATGCACTGCTATGTCTCTGAAAGAAAATCAAGCATGTGTACAGGGGCATAAACGCAGCAGTGATAGGATTGGAGAGGTTCGGTGAGCAAATGAAGACCCTTTGAAGTCATATTGCATGGTACCCATTCCACGGGTCTCAACTCTCCAGGTTTAAGGGATTCTTCCTTCAGGTAAAACATGCACGTGGAACCCAGAGTATGATCAACCGTGTGATTGGGAGACGTGTTCCAATATGTCTCAGTTCTCGTCCCCTGGTACTCGGGTGCAACATTCCAGACGCTTTACTAACACTCTCCCGACTTGGAGAGTCAGTGCCTTTAACCTCCTGTTTGGCCCAGTTTGCAATTTCTGCGGAAGATGAACAGGAATAGGGAGAACCAATGAGAGACTAGCTGGAGGTGTCTGGACGGGCAAATTTAACTCTCATTTCCCACCAGGAAGAGGAATTAACCAAAGGCTCAGCGTGCCGTGCCGGAACCAGATTAGGGCCTGAAGCAATCCTGCGGTGTTGCGGCCAGCTCACAAGAAAGCGAGTTGAAGAAAGGAGCTCAGGGGCACTGTAATTCACAAACCTGCAGAGTTATAAATGACAGCTATCGTCCAAAAATATACTGAAGTAAGGCTGCCAAGAGGACTTGAAAGCGGGGCAGAATTGCAGGAAACCGATTTCAGGAGGTAGACTGGAATTGCATTTAAAGCATAGGAAAAGAGGCAGAACGTCCACAATGATGCACTTGGCCAAAAAGGGCGTATGCGTTTTTTCCTGAATATATTCAGGAAAAAACGCATACGCTCTTTTTGGCCAACCAAGCAAGCTTGCAAAGGAAATCTGCACTACAATGAAGTCTCACTTCCCCCCGGTCAAAAGGGCCATCTGAAAAAAGTGTAAAATCCAGAAAGGCAGGACAGGCCATGGAGAACTGGGAGCCTTGTTATGCTGATGGGCGGGATGTAAATTGCCAACAGCCACTCGGGAGAGGTGTATGGTGTTTCCTGAAACATCTAAAAAACAAAGCAACAGAGCCTAGGGCACTTCCACTTATGGTCCTATAGCTTAGGGAAATTAAAATCAAAAAGACACAGCCACCCCAAAGTTTGGGACGGCTCTGTTTACAAGAACCTCGTTTACGGTACAAGTTCAATATCGCAGAAAGTGAAAAATGGATAAAGAAGTTGTGGTACTTACGTACAATGCAATATCACTCAGCAATGAAATCTATGTCATCAGGCCCGTAGCAGCATAATGAGTGGATTCAGGTATGATGATTCTAACTGAAATAAGTCACACAGAAAAAGAAACATCATAAGATATCACTAATACATGGGATGTAAACTTGGCTACACAGGAACTGGATTACAAAACAGAACAGGGTCTCAAATTTAGAAAACCAACTTATGCTTGCTTAAGGGGAAAGGTGAGTTGGGGTGCTGCATAAAACCAGAGATTGAAATGAGCACAGATAAAGTTCCTTAAGCCAAATATGGAATAGACAAGAACTACTCCTTGCTCAACGAAATGGACTCAACACCCCATATTAAACGCCTAAGAATGTACCTGACTAGTAAGTATCTTAAAACCTATGGATTGCTATGTCTCTGAAAGAAAATCAAGCGTGTGTACAGGGGCATAAACGCAGCAGTGATAGGATTGGAGAGGTTCGGTGAGCAAATGAAGACCCTTTGAAGTCATATTGCATGGTACCCATTCCAAGGGTCTCAACTCTCCAGGTTTAAGGGATTCTTCCTTCAGCTAAAACATGCACGTGGAACCCAGAGTATGATCAACCGTGTGATCGGGAGACGTGTTCCAATATGTCTCAGTTCTCGTCCCCTGGTACTCAGGTGCAACATTCCAGACGCTTTACTAACACTCTCCCGACTTGGAGAGTCAGTGCCTTTAACCTCCTGTTTGGCCCAGTTTGCAATTTCTGCGGAAGATGAACAGGAATAGGGAGAACCAATGAGAGACTAGCTGGAGGTGTCTGGACGGGCAAATTTAACTCTCATTTCCCACCAGGAAGAGGAATTAACCAAAGGCTCAGCGTGCCGTGCCGGAACCAGATTAGGGCCTGAAGCAATCCTGCGGTGTTGCGGCCAGCTCACAAGAAAGCGAGTTGAAGAAAGGAGCTCAGGGGCACTGTAATTCACAAACCTGCAGAGTTATAAATGACAGCTATCGTCCAAAAATATACTGAAGTAAGGCTGCCAAGAGGACTTGAAAGCGGGGCAGAATTGCAGGAAACCGATTTCAGGAGGTAGACTGGAATTGCATTTAAAGCATAGGAAAAGAGGCAGAACGTCCACAATGATGCACTTGGCCAAAAAGGGCGTATGCGTTTTTTCCTGAATATATTCAAGAAAAAACGCATACGCCCTTTTTGGCCAAACAAGCAAGCTTGCAAAGGAAATCTACACTACAATGAAGTCTCACTGCCCCCCGGTCAAAAGGGCCATCTGAAAAAAGTGTAAAATCCAGAAAGGCAGGACAGGCCATGGAGAACTGGGAGCCTTGTTATGCTGATGGGCGGGATGTAAATTGCCAAGAGCCACTCGCGAGAGGTGTATGGTGTTTCCTGAAACATCTAAAAAACAAAGCAACAGAGCCTAGGGCACTTCCACTTATGGTCCTATAGCTTAGGGAAATTAAAATCAAAAAGACACAGCCACCCCAAAGTTTGGTACAGCTCTGTTTACAAGAACCTCGTTTACGGTACAAGTTCAATATCGCAGAAAGTGAAAAATGGATAAAGAAGTTGTGGTACTTACGTACAATGCAATATCACTCAGCAATGAAATCTATGTCATCAGGCCCGTAGCAGCATAATGAGTGGATTCAGGTATGATGATTCTAACTGAAATAAGTCACACAGAAAAAGAAACATCATAAGATATCACTAATACACGGAATGTAAACTTGGCTACACAGGAACTGGATTACAAAACAGAACAGGGTCTCAAATTTAGAAAACCAACTTATGCTTGCTTAAGGGGAAAGGTGAGTTGGGGTGCTGCATCAAACCAGAGATTGAAATGAGCACAGATAAAGTTCCTTAAGCCAAATATGGAATAGACAAGAACTACTCCTTGCTCAACGAAATGGACTCAACACCCCATATTAAACGCCTAAGAATGTACCTGACTAGTAAGTATCTTAAAACCTATGGATTGCTATGTCGCTGAAAGAAAATCAAGCGTGTGTACAGGGGCATAAACGCAGCAGTGATAGGATTGGAGACGTTCGGTGAGCAAATGAAGACCCTTTGAAGTCATATTGCATGGTACCCATTCCACGGGTCTCAACTCTCCAGGTTTAAGGGATTCTGCCTTCAGGTAAAACATGCACGTGGAACCCAGAGTATGATCAACCGTGTGATCGGGAGACGTGTTCCAATATGTCTCAGTTCGCGTCCCCTGGTACTCGGGTGCAACATTCCACACGCTTTACTAACACTCTCCCGACTTGGAGAGTCAGTGCCTTTAACCTCCTGTTTGGCCCATTTGCAATTTCTGCGGAAGATGAACAGGAATAGGGAGAACCAATGAAAGACTAGGTGGAGGTGTCTGGACGGGCAAATTTAACTCTCATTTCCCACCAGGAAGAGGAATTAACCAAAGGCTCAGCGTGCCGTGCCGCAACCAGATTAAGGCCTGAAGCAATCCTGCGGTGTTGCGGCCAGCTCACAAGAAAGCGAGTTGAAGAAAGGAGATCAGGGACACTGTAATTCACAAACCTGCAGAGTTATAAATGACAGCTATCGTCCAAAAATATACTGAAGTAAGGCTGCCAAGAGGACTTGAAAGCGGGGCAGAATTGCAGGAAACCGATTTCAGGAGGTAGACTGGAATTGCATTTAAAGCATAGGAAAAGAGGCAGAACGTCCACAATGATGCACTTGGCCAAAAAGGGCGTATGCGTTTTTTCCTGAATATATTCAGGAAAAAACGCATACGCCCTTTTTGGCCAACCAAGCAAGCTTGCAAAGGAAATCTGCACTACAATGAAGTCTCACTTCCCCCCGGTCAAAAGGGCCATCTGAAAAAAGTGTAAAATCCAGAAAGGCAGGACAGGCCATGGAGAACTGGGAGCCTTGTTATGCTGATGGGCGGGATGTAAATTGCCAACAGCCACTCGGGAGAGGTGTATGGTGTTTCCTGAAACATCTAAAAAACAAAGCAACAGAGCCTAGGGCACTTCCACTTATGGTCCTATAGCTTAGGGAAATTAAAATCAAAAAGACACAGCCACCCCAAAGTTTGGGACGGCTCTGTTTACAAGAACCTCGTTTACGGTACAAGTTCAATATCGCAGAAAGTGAAAAATGGATAAAGAAGTTGTGGTACTTACGTACAATGCAATATCACTCAGCAATGAAATCTATGTCATCAGGCCCGTAGCAGCATAATGAGTGGATTCAGGTATGATGATTCTAACTGAAATAAGTCACACAGAAAAAGAAACATCATAAGATATCACTAATACACGGGATGTAAACTTGGCTACACAGGAACTGGATTACAAAACAGAACAGGGTCTCAAATTTAGAAAACCAACTTATGCTTGCTTAAGGGGAAAGGTGAGTTGGGGTGCTGCATAAAACCAGAGATTGAAATGAGCACAGATAAAGTTCCTTAAGCCAAATATAGAATAGACAAGAACTACTCCTTGCTCAACGAAATGGACTCAACACCCCATATTAAACGCCTAAGAATGTACCTGACTAGTAAGTATCTTAAAACCTATGGATTGCTATGTCTCTGAAAGAAAATCAAGCGTGTGTACAGGGGCACAAACGCAGCAGTGATAGGATTGGAGAGGTTCGGTGAGCAAATGAAGACCCTTTGAAGTCATATTGCATGGTACCCATTCCACGGGTCTCAACTCTCCAGGTTTAAGGGATTCTTCCTTCAGCTAAAACATGCACGTGGAACCCAGAGTATGATCAACCGTGTGATCGGGAGACGTGTTCCAATATGTCTCAGTTCTCGTCCCCTGGTACTCGGGTGCAACATTCCAGACGCTTTACTAACACTCTCCCGACTTGGAGAGTCAGTGCCTTTAACCTCCTGTTTGGCCCAGTTTGCAATTTCTGCGGAAGATGAACAGGAATAGGGAGAACCAATGAGAGACTAGCTGGAGGTGTCTGGACGGGCAAATTTAACTCTCATTTCCCACCAGGAAGAGGAATTAACCAAAGGCTCAGCGTGCCGTGCCGGAACCAGATTAGGGCCTGAAGCAATCCTGCGGTGTTGCGGCCAGCTCACAAGAAAGCGAGTTGAAGAAAGGAGCTCAGGGGCACTGTAATTCACAAACCTGCAGAGTTATAAATGACAGCTATCGTCCAAAAATATACTGAAGTAAGGCTGCCAAGAGGACTTGAAAGCGGGGCAGAATTGCAGGAAACCGATTTCAGGAGGTAGACTGGAATTGCATTTAAAGCATAGGAAAAGAGGCAGAACGCCCTTTTTGGCCAACCAAGCAAGCTTGCAAAGGAAATCTGCACTACAATGAAGTCTCACTTCCCCCCGGTAAAAAGGGCCATCTGAAAAAAGTGTAAAATCCAGAAAGGCAGGACAGGCCATGGAGAACTGGGAGCCTTGTTATGCTGATGGGCGGGATGTAAATTGCCAAGAGCCACTCGGGAGAGGTGTATGGTGTTTCCTGAAACATCTAAAAAACAAAGCAACAGAGCCTAGGGCACTTCCACTTATTGTCCTATAGCTTAGGGAAATTAAAATCAAAAAGACACAGCCACCCCAAAGTTTGGGACGGCTCTGTTTACAAGAACCTCGTTTACGGTACAAGTTCAATATCGCAGAAAGTGAAAAATGGATAAAGAAGTTGTGGTACTTACGTACAATGCAATATCACTCAGCAATGAAATCTATGTCATCAGGCCCGTAGCAGCATAATGAGTGGATTCAGGTATGATGATTCTAACTGAAATAAGTCACACAGAAAAAGAAACATCATAAGATATCACTAATACACAGAATGTAAACTTGGCTACACAGGAACTGGATTACAAAACAGAACAGGGTCTCAAATTTAGAAAACCAACTTATGCTTGCTTAAGAGGAAAGGTGAGTTGGGGTGCTGCATCAAACCAGAGATTGAAATGAGCACAGATAAAGTTCCTTAAGCCAAATATGGAATAGACAAGAACTACTCCTTGCTCAACGAAATGGACTCAACACCCCATATTAAACGCCTAAGAATGTACCTGACTAGTAAGTATCTTAAAACCTATGGATTGCTATGTCTCTGAAAGAAAATCAAGCGTGTGTACAGGGGCATAAACGCAGCAGTGATAGGATTGGAGAGGTTCGGTGAGCAAATGAAGACCCTTTGAAGTCATATTGCATGGTACCCATTCCACGGGTCTCAACTCTCCAGGTTTAAGGGATTCTTCCTTCAGCTAAAACATGCACGTGGAACCCAGAGTATGATCAACCGTGTGATCGGGAGACGTGTTCCAATATGTCTCAGTTCTCGTCCCCTGGTACTCGGGTGCAACATTCCAGACGCTTTACTAACACTCTCCCGACTTGGAGAGTCAGTGCCTTTAACCTCCTGTTTGGCCCAGTTTGCAATTTCTGCGGAAGATGAACAGGAATAGGGAGAACCAATGAGAGACTAGCTGGAGGTGTCTGGACGGGCAAATTTAACTCTCATTTCCCACCAGGAAGAGGAATTAACCAAAGGCTCAGCGTGCCGTGCCGGAACCAGATTAGGGCCTGAAGCAATCCTGCGGTGTTGCGGCCAGCTCACAAGAAAGCGAGTTGAAGAAAGGAGCTCAGGGGCACTGTAATTCACAAACCTGCAGAGTTATAAATGACAGCTATCTTCCAAAAATATATTGAATTAGGATGCCAAGAGGAGTTGAAAGCAGGGCAGAATTGCAGGAAACCGATTTCAGGAGGTAGACTGGAATTGCATGTAAAGCATAGGAAAAGAGGCAGAACGTCCACAATGATGCACTTGGCCAAAAAGGGCGTATACGTTTTTTCCTGAATATATTCAAGAAAAAACGCATACGCCCTTTTTGGCCAACCAAGCAAGCTTGCAAAGGAAATCGGCACTACAATGAAGTCTCACTTCCCCCCGGTCAAAAGGGCCATCTGAAAAAAGTGTAAAATCCAGAAAGGCAGGACAGGCCATGGAGAACTGGGAGCCTTGTTATGCTGATGGGCGGGATGTAAATTGCCAACAGCCACTCGGGAGTAGTGTATGGTGTTTCCTGAAATACCTAAAAAACAAAGCAACAGCGCCTAGGGCACTTCCACTTATGGTCCTATAGCTTAGGGAAATTAAAATCAAAAAGACACAGCCACCGCAAAGTTTGGGACGGCTCTGTTTACAAGAACCTCGTTTACGGTACAAGTTCAATACCGCAGAAAGTGGAAAATGGATAAAGAATTTGTGGTACTTACGTACAATGCAATATCACTCAGCAATGAAATCTATGTCATCAGGCCCGTACCAGCATAATGAGTGGATTCAGGTATGATGATTCTAACTGAAATAAGTCACACAGAAAAAGAAACATCATAAGATATCACTAATACACGGAATGTAAACTTGGCTACACAGGAACTGGATTACAAAACAGAACAGGGTCTCAAATTTAGAAAACCAACTTATGCTTGCTTAAGGGGAAAGGTGAGTTGGGGTGCTGCATAAAACCAGAGATTGAAATGAGCACAGATAAAGTTCCTTAAGCCAAATATGGAATAGACAAGAGCTACTCCTTGCTCAACAAAGTGGACTCAACACCCCATATTAAACGCCTAAGAATGTACCTGACTAGTAAGTATCTTAAAACCTATGAATTGCTATGTCTCTGAAAGAGAATGAAGCATGTGTACAGGGGCATAAACGCAGCAGTGATAGGATTGGAGAGGTTCGGTGAGCAAATGAAGACCCTTTGAAGTCATATTGCATGGTACCCATTCCACGGGTCTCAACTCTCCAGGTTTAAGGGATTCTTCCTTCAGCTAAAACATGCACGTGGAACCCAGAGTATGATCAACCGTGTGATCGGGAGACGTGTTCCAATATGTCTCAGTTCTCGTCCCCTGGTACTCGGGTGCAACATTCCAGACGCTTTACTAACACTCTCCCGACTTGGAGAGTCAGTGCCTTTAACCTCCTGTTTGGCCCAGTTTGCAATTTCTGCGGAAGATGAACAGGAATAGGGAGAACCAATGAGAGACTAGCTGGAGGTGTCTGGACGGGCAAATTTAACTCTCATTTCCCACCAGGAAGAGGAATTAACCAAAGGCTCAGCGTGCCGAGCCGGAACCAGATTAGGGCCTGAAGCAATCCTGCGGTGTTGCGGCCAGCTCACAAGAAAGCGAGTTGAAGAAAGGAGCTCAGGGGCACTGTAATTCACAAACCTGCAGAGTTATAAATGACAGCTATCGTCCAAAAATATACTGAAGTAAGGCTGCCAAGAGGACTTGAAAGCGGGGCAGAATTGCAGGAAACCGATTTCAGGAGGTAGACTGGAATTGCATTTAAAGCATAGGAAAAGAGGCAGAACGTCCACAATGATGCGCTTGGCCAAAAAGGGCGTATGCGTTTTTTCCTAAATATATTCAGGAAAAAACGCATACGCCCTTTTTGGCCAACCAAGCAAGCTTGCAAAGGAAATCTGCACTACAATGAAGTCTCACTTCCCCCCGGTCAAAAGGGCCATCTGAAAAAAGTGTAAAATCCAGAAAGGCAGGACAGGCCATGGAGAACTGGGAGCCTTGTTATGCTGATGGGCGGGATGTAAATTGCCAACAGCCACTCGGGAGAGGTGTATGGTGTTTCCTGAAACATCTAAAAAACAAAGCAACAGAGCCTAGGGCACTTCCACTTATGGTCCTATAGCTTAGGGAAATTAAAATCAAAAAGACACAGCCACCCCAAAGTTTGGGACGGCTCTGTTTACAAGAACCTCGTTTACGGTACAAGTTCAATATCGCAGAAAGTGAAAAATGGATAAAGAAGTTGTGGTACTTACGTACAATGCAATATCACTCAGCAATGAAATCTATGTCATCAGGCCCGTAGCAGCATAATGAGTGGATTCAGGTATGATGATTCTAACTGAAATAAGTCCCACAGAAAAAGAAACATCATAAGATATCACTAATACACGGGATGTAAACTTGGCTACACAGGAACTGGATTACAAAACAGAACAGGGTCTCAAATTTAGAAAACCAACTTATGCTTGCTTAAGGGGAAAGGTGATTTGGGGTGCTGCATAAAACCAGAGATTGAAATGAGCACAGATAAAGTTCCTTAAGCCAAATATGGAATAGACAAGAACTACTCCTTGCTCAACGAAATGGACTCAACACCCCATATTAAACGCCTAAGAATGTACCTGACTAGTAAGTATCTTAAAACCTATGGATTGCTATGTGTCTGAAAGAAAATCAAGCGTGTGTACAGGGGCATAAACGCAGCAGTGATAGGATTGGAGAGGTTCGGTGAGCAAATGAAGACCCTTTGAAGTCATATTGCATGGTACCCATTCCACGGGTCTCAACTCTCCAGGTTTAAGGGATTCTTCCTTCAGCTAAAACATGCACGTGGAACCCAGAGTATGATCAACCGTGTGATCGGGAGACGTGTTCCAATATGTCTCAGTTCTCGTCCCCTGGTACTCGGGTGCAACATTCCAGACGCTTTACTAACACTCTCCCGACTTGGAGAGTCAGTGCCTTTAACCTCCTGTTTGGCCCAGTTTGCAATTTCTGCGGAAGATGAACAGGAATAGGGAGAACCAATGAGAGACTAGCTGGAGGTGTCTGGACGGGCAAATTTAACTCTCATTTCCCACCAGGAAGAGGAATTAACCAAAGGCTCAGCGTGCCGTGCCGGAACCAGATTAGGGCCTGAAGCAATCCTGCGGTGTTGCGGCCAGCTCACAAGAAAGCGAGTTGAAGAAAGGAGCTCAGGGGCACTGTAATTCACAAACCTGCAGAGTTATAAATGACAGCTATCGTCCAAAAATATACTGAAGTAAGGCTGCCAAGAGGACTTGAAAGCGGGGCAGAATTGCAGGAAACCGATTTCAGGAGGTAGACTGGAATTGCATTTAAAGCATAGGAAAAGAGGCAGAACGTCCACAATGATGCACTTGGCCAAAAAGGGCGTATGCGTTTTTTCCTGAATATATTCAGGAAAAAACGCATACGCCCTTTTTGGCCAACCAAGCAAGCTTGCAAAGGAAATCTGCACTACAATGAAGTCTCACTTCCCCCCGGTCAAAAGGGCCATCTGAAAAAAGTGTAAAATCCAGAAAGGCAGGACAGGCCATGGAGAACTGGGAGCCTTGTTATGCTGATGGGCGGGATGTAAATTGCCAACAGCCACTCGGGAGAGGTGTATGGTGTTTCCTGAAACATCTAAAAAACAAAGCAACAGAGCCTAGGGCACTTCCACTTATGGTCCTATAGCTTAGGGAAATTAAAATCAAAAAGACACAGCCACCCCAAAGTTTGGGACGGCTCTGTTTACAAGAACCTCGTTTACGGTACAAGTTCAATATCGCAGAAAGTGAAAAATGGATAAAGAAGTTGTGGTACTTACGTACAATGCAATATCACTCAGCAATGAAATCTATGTCATCAGGCCCGTAGCAGCATAATGAGTGGATTCAGGTATGATGATTCTAACTGAAATAAGTCACACAGAAAAAGAAACATCATAAGATATCACTAATACACGGAATGTAAACTTGGCTACACAGGAACTGGATTACAAAACAGAGCAGGGTCTCAAATTTAGAAAACCAACTTATGCTTGCTTAAGGGGAAAGGTGAGTTGGGGTGCTGCATAAAACCAGAGATTGAAATGAGCACAGATAAAGTTCCTTAAGCCAAATATAGAATAGACAAGAACTACTCCTTGCTCAACGAAATGGACTCAACACCCCATATTAAATGCCTAAGAATGTACCTGACTAGTAAGTATCTTAAAACCTATGCACTGCTATGTCTCTGAAAGAAAATCAAGCATGTGTACAGGGGCATAAACGCAGCAGTGATAGGATTGGAGAGGTTCGGTGAGCAAATGAAGACCCTTTGAAGTCATATTGCATGGTACCCATTCCACGGGTCTCAACTCTCCAGGTTTAAGGGATTCTTCCTTCAGCTAAAACATGCACGTGGAACCCAGAGTATGATCAACCGTGTGATCGGGAGACGTGTTCCAATATGTCTCAGTTCTCGTCCCCTGGTACTCGGGTGCAACATTCCAGACGCTTTACTAACACTCTCCCGACTTGGAGAGTCAGTGCCTTTAACCTCCTGTTTGACCCAGTTTGCAATTTCTGCGGAAGATGAACAGGAATAGGGAGAACCAATGAGAGACTAGGTGGAGGTGTCTGGACGGGCAAATTTAACTCTCATTTCCCACCAGGAAGAGGAATTAACCAAAGGCTCAGCGTGCCGTGCCGGAACCAGATTAGGGCCTGAAGCAATCCTGCGGTGTTGCGGCCAGCTCACAAGAAAGCGAGTTGAAGAAAGGAGCTCAGGGGCACTGTAATTCACAAACCTGCAGAGTTATAAATGACAGCTATCGTCCAAAAATATACTGAAGTAAGGCTGCCAAGAGGACTTGAAAGCGGGGCAGAATTGCAGGAAACCGATTTCAGGAGGTAGACTGGAATTGCATTTAAAGCATAGGAAAAGAGGCAGAACGTCCACAATGATGCACTTGGCCAAAAAGGGCGTATGCGTTTTTTCCTGAATATATTCAGGAAAAAACGCATACGCCCTTTTTGGCCAACCAAGCAAGCTTGCAAAGGAAATCTGCACTACAATGAAGTCTCACTTCCCCCCGGTCAAAAGGGCCATCTGAAAAAAGTGTAAAATCCAGAAAGGCAGGACAGGCCATGGAGAACTGGGAGCCTTGTTATGCTGATGGGCGGGATGTAAATTGCCAACAGCCACTCGGGAGAGGTGTATGGTGTTTCCTGAAACATCTAAAAAACAAAGCAACAGAGCCTAGGGCACTTCCACTTATGGTCCTATAGCTTAGGGAAATTAAAATCAAAAAGACACAGCCACCCCAAAGTTTGGGACGGCTCTGTTTACAAGAACCTCGTTTACGGTACAAGTTCAATATCGCAGAAAGTGAAAAATGGATAAAGAAGTTGTGGTACTTACGTACAATGCAATATCACTCAGCAATGAAATCTATGTCATCAGGCCCGTAGCAGCATAATGAGTGGATTCAGGTATGATGATTCTAACTGAAATAAGTCACACAGAAAAAGAAACATCATAAGATATCACTAATACACGGAATGTAAACTTGGCTACACAGGAACTGGATTACAAAACAGAACAGGGTCTCAAATTTAGAAAACCAACTTATGCTTGCTTAAGGGGAAAGGTGAGTTGGGGTGCTGCATAAAACCAGAGATTGAAATGAGCACAGATAAAGTTCCTTAAGCCAAATATAGAATAGACAAGAACTACTCCTTGCTCAACGAAATGGACTCAACACCCCATATTAAACGCCTAAGAATGTACCTGACTAGTAAGTATCTTAAAACCTATGCACTGCTATGTCTCTGAAAGAAAATCAAGCATGTGTACAGGGGCATAAACGCAGCAGTGATAGGATTGGAGAGGTTCGGTGAGCAAATGAAGACCCTTTGAAGTCATATTGCATGGTACCCATTCCACGGGTCTCAACTCTCCAGGTTTAAGGGATTCTTCCTTCAGCTAAAATATGCACATGGAACCCAGAGTATGATCAACCGTGTGATCGGGAGACGTGTTCCAATATGTCTCAGTTCTCGTCCCCTGGTACTCGGGTGCAACATTCCAGACGCTTTACTAACACTCTCCCGACTTGGAGAGTCAGTGCCTTTAACCTCCTGTTTGGCCCAGTTTGCAATTTCTGCGGAAGATGAACAGGAATAGGGAGAACCAATGAGAGACTAGGTGGAGGTGTCTGGACGGGCAAATTTAACTCTCATTTCCCACCAGGAAGAGGAATTAACCAAAGGCTCAGCGTGCCGTGCCGGAACCAGATTAGGGCCTGAAGCAATCCTGCGGTGTTGCGGCCAGCTCACAAGAAAGCGAGTTGAAGAAAGGAGCTCAGGGGCACTGTAATTCACAAACCTGCAGAGTTATAAATGACAGCTATCGTCCAAAAATATACTGAAGTAAGGCTGCCAAGAGGACTTGAAAGCGGGGCAGAATTGCAGGAAACCGATTTCAGGAGGTAGACTGGAATTGCATTTAAAGCATAGGAAAAGAGGCAGAACGTCCACAATGATGCGCTTGGCCAAAAAGGGCGTATGCGTTTTTTCCTGAATATATTCAGGAAAAAACGCATACGCCCTTTTTGGCCAACCAAGCAAGCTTGCAAAGGAAATCTGCACTACAATGAAGTCTCACTTCCCCCCGGTCAAAAGGGCCATCTGAAAAAAGTGTAAAATCCAGAAAGGCAGGACAGGCCATGGAGAACTGGGAGCCTTGTTATGCTGATGGGCGGGATGTAAATTGCCAACAGCCACTCGGGAGAGGTGTATGGTGTTTCCTGAAACATCTAAAAAACAAAGCAACAGAGCCTAGGGCACTTCCACTTATGGTCCTATAGCTTAGGGAAATTAAAATCAAAAAGACACAGCCACCCCAAAGTTTGGGACGGCTCTGTTTACAAGAACCTCGTTTACGGTACAAGTTCAATATCGCAGAAAGTGAAAAATGGATAAAGAAGTTGTGGTACTTACGTACAATGCAATATCACTCAGCAATGAAATCTATGTCATCAGGCCCGTAGCAGCATAATGAGTGGATTCAGGTATGATGATTCTAACTGAAATAAGTCACACAGAAAAAGAAACATCATAAGATATCACTAATACACGGAATGTAAACTTGGCTACACAGGAACTGGATTACAAAACAGAACAGGGTCTCAAATTTAGAAAACCAACTTATGCTTGCTTAAGGGGAAAGGTGAGTTGGGGTGCTGCATAAAACCAGAGATTGAAATGAGCACAGATAAAGTTCCTTAAGCCAAATATGGAATAGACAAGAACTACTCCTTGCTCAACGAAATGGACTCAACACCCCATATTAAACGCCTAAGAATGTACCTGACTAGTAAGTATCTTAAAACCTATGGATTGCTATGTGTCTGAAAGAAAATCAAGCGTGTGTACAGGGGCATAAATGCAGCAGTGATAGGATTGGAGAGGTTCGGTGAGCAAATGAAGACCCTTTGAAGTCATATTGCATGGTACCCATTCCACGGGTCTCAACTCTCCAGGTTTAAGGGATTCTTCCTTCAGCTAAAACATGCACGTGGAACCCAGAGTATGATCAACCGTGTGATCGGGAGACGTGTTCCAATATGTCTCAGTTCTCGTCCCCTGGTACTCGGGTGCAACATTCCAGACGCTTTACTAACACTCTCCCGACTTGGAGAGTCAGTGCCTTTAACCTCCTGTTTGGCCCAGTTTGCAATTTCTGCGGAAGATGAACAGGAATAGGGAGAACCAATGAGAGACTAGCTGGAGGTGTCTGGACGGGCAAATTTAACTCTCATTTCCCACCAGGAAGAGGAATTAACCAAAGGCTCAGCGTGCCGTGCCGGAACCAGATTAGGGCCTGAAGCAATCCTGCGGTGTTGCGGCCAGCTCACAAGAAAGCGAGTTGAAGAAAGGAGCTCAGGGGCACTGTAATTCACAAACCTGCAGAGTTATAAATGACAGCTATCGTCCAAAAATATACTGAAGTAAGGCTGCCAAGAGGACTTGAAAGCGGGGGCAGAATTGCAGGAAACCGATTTCAGGAGGTAGACTGGAATTGCATTTAAAGCATAGGAAAAGAGGCAGAACGTCCACAATGATGCACTTGGCCAAAAAGGGCGTATGCGTTTTTTCCTGAATATATTCAGGAAAAAACGCATACGCCCTTTTTGGCCAACCAAGCAAGCTTGCAAAGGAAATCTGCACTACAATGAAGTCTCACTTCCCCCCGGTCAAAAGGGCCATCTGAAAAAAGTGTAAAATCCAGAAAGGCAGGACAGGCCATGGAGAACTGGGAGCCTTGTTATGCTGATGGGCGGGATGTAAATTGCCAAGAGCCACTCGGGAGAGGTGTATGGTGTTTCCTGAAACATCTAAAAAACAAAGCAACAGAGCCTAGGGCACTTCCACTTATGGTCCTATAGCTTAGGGAAATTAAAATCAAAAAGACACAGCCACCCCAAAGTTTGGGACGGCTCTGTTTACAAGAACCTCGTTTACGGTACAAGTTCAATATCGCAGAAAGTGAAAAATGGATAAAGAAGTTGTGGTACTTACGTACAATGCAATATCACTCAGCAATGAAATCTATGTCATCAGGCCCGTAGCAGCATAATGAGTGGATTCAGGTATGATGATTCTAACTGAAATAAGTCACACAGAAAAAGAAACATCATAAGATATCACTAATACACGGGATGTAAACTTGGCTACACAGGAACTGGATTACAAAACAGAACAGGGTCTCAAATTTAGAAAACCAACTTATGCTTGCTTAAGGGGAAAGGTGAGTTGGGGTGCTGCATAAAACCAGAGATTGAAATGAGCACAGATAAAGTTCCTTAAGCCAAATATGGAATAGACAAGAACTACTCCTTGCTCAACGAAATGGACTCAACACCCCATATTAAACGCCTAAGAATGTACCTGACTAGTAAGTATCTTAAAACCTATGGATTGCTATGTGTCTGAAAGAAAATCAAGCGTGTGTACAGGGGCATAAACGCAGCAGTGATAGGATTGGAGAGGTTCGGTGAGCAAATGAAGACCCTTTGAAGTCATATTGCATGGTACCCATTCCACGGGTCTCAACTCTCCAGGTTTAAGGGATTCTTCCTTCAGCTAAAACATGCACGTGGAACCCAGAGTATGATCAACCGTGTGATCGGGAGACGTGTTCCAATATGTCTCAGTTCTCGTCCCCTGGTACTCGGGTGCAACATTCCAGACGCTTTACTAACACTCTCCCGACTTGGAGAGTCAGTGCCTTTAACCTCCTGTTTGGCCCAGTTTGCAATTTCTGCGGAAGATGAACAGGAATAGGGAGAACCAATGAGAGACTAGCTGGAGGTGTCTGGACGGGCAAATTTAACTCTCATTTCCCACCAGGAAGAGGAATTAACCAAAGGCTCAGCGTGCCGTGCCGGAACCAGATTAGGGCCTGAAGCAATCCTGCGGTGTTGCGGCCAGCTCACAAGAAAGCGAGTTGAAGAAAGGAGCTCAGGGGCACTGTAATTCACAAACCTGCAGAGTTATAAATGACAGCTATCGTCCAAAAATATACTGAAGTAAGGCTGCCAAGAGGACTTGAAAGCGGGGCAGAATTGCAGGAAACCGATTTCAGGAGGTAGACTGGAATTGCATTTAAAGCATAGGAAAAGAGGCAGAACGTCCACAATGATGCACTTGGCCAAAAAGGGCGTATGCGTTTTTTCCTGAATATATTCAGGAAAAAACGCATACGCCCTTTTTGGCCAACCAAGCAAGCTTGCAAAGGAAATCTGCACTACAATGAAGTCTCACTTCCCCCCGGTCAAAAGGGCCATCTGAAAAAAGTGTAAAATCCAGAAAGGCAGGACAGGCCATGGAGAACTGGGAGCCTTGTTATGCTGATGGGCGGGATGTAAATTGCCAACAGCCACTCGGGAGAGGTGTATGGTGTTTCCTGAAACATCTAAAAAACAAAGCAACAGAGCCTAGGGCACTTCCACTTATGGTCCTATAGCTTAGGGAAATTAAAATCAAAAAGACACAGCCACCCCAAAGTTTGGGACGGCTCTGTTTACAAGAACCTCGTTTACGGTACAAGTTCAATATCGCAGAAAGTGAAAAATGGATAAAGAAGTTGTGGTACTTACGTACAATGCAATATCACTCAGCAATGAAATCTATGTCATCAGGCCCGTAGCAGCATAATGAGTGGATTCAGGTATGATGATTCTAACTGAAATAAGTCACACAGAAAAAGAAACATCATAAGATATCACTAATACACGGAATGTAAACTTGGCTACACAGGAACTGGATTACAAAACAGAACAGGGTCTCAAATTTAGAAAACCAACTTATGCTTGCTTAAGGGGAAAGGTGAGTTGGGGTGCTGCATAAAACCAGAGATTGAAATGAGCACAGATAAAGTTCCTTAAGCCAAATATGGAATAGACAAGAACTACTCCTTGCTCAACGAAATGGACTCAACACCCCATATTAAACGCCTAAGAATGTACCTGACTAGTAAGTATCTTAAAACCTATGGATTGCTATGTGTCTGAAAGAAAATCAAGCGTGTGTACAGGGGCATAAACGCAGCAGTGATAGGATTGGAGAGGTTCGGTGAGCAAATGAAGACCCTTTGAAGTCATATTGCATGGTACCCATTCCACGGGTCTCAACTCTCCAGGTTTAAGGGATTCTTCCTTCAGCTAAAACATGCACGTGGAACCCAGAGTATGATCAACCGTGTGATCGGGAGACGTGTTCCAATATGTCTCAGTTCTCGTCCCCTGGTACTCGGGTGCAACATTCCAGACGCTTTACTAACACTCTCCCGACTTGGAGAGTCAGTGCCTTTAACCTCCTGTTTGGCCCAGTTTGCAATTTCTGCGGAAGATGAACAGGAATAGGGAGAACCAATGAGAGACTAGCTGGAGGTGTCTGGACGGGCAAATTTAACTCTCATTTCCCACCAGGAAGAGGAATTAACCAAAGGCTCAGCGTGCCGTGCCGGAACCAGATTAGGGCCTGAAGCAATCCTGCGGTGTTGCGGCCAGCTCACAAGAAAGCGAGTTGAAGAAAGGAGCTCAGGGGCACTGTAATTCACAAACCTGCAGAGTTATAAATGACAGCTATCGTCCAAAAATATACTGAAGTAAGGCTGCCAAGAGGACTTGAAAGCGGGGCAGAATTGCAGGAAACCGATTTCAGGAGGTAGACTGGAATTGCATTTAAAGCATAGGAAAAGAGGCAGAACGTCCACAATGATGCACTTGGCCAAAAAGGGCGTATGCGTTTTTTCCTGAATATACTCAGGAAAAAACGCATACGCCCTTTTTGGCCAACCAAGCAAGCTTGCAAAGGAAATCTGCACTACAATGAAGTCTCACTTCCCCCCGGTCAAAAGGGCCATCTGAAAAAAGTGTAAAATCCAGAAAGGCAGGACAGGCCATGGAGAACTGGGAGCCTTGTTATGCTGATGGGCGGGATGTAAATTGCCAACAGCCACTCGGGAGAGGTGTATGGTGTTTCCTGAAACATCTAAAAAACAAAGCAACAGAGCCTAGGGCACTTCCACTTATGGTCCTATAGCTTAGGGAAATTAAAATCAAAAAGACACAGCCACCCCAAAGTTTGGGACGGCTCTGTTTACAAGAACCTCGTTTACGGTACAAGTTCAATATCGCAGAAAGTGAAAAATGGATAAAGAAGTTGTGGTACTTACGTACAATGCAATATCACTCAGCAATGAAATCTATGTCATCAGGCCCGTAGCAGCATAATGAGTGGATTCAGGTATGATGATTCTAACTGAAATAAGTCACACAGAAAAAGAAACATCATAAGATATCACTAATACACGGGATGTAAACTTGGCTACACAGGAACTGGATTACAAAACAGAACAGGGTCTCAAATTTAGAAAACCAACTTATGCTTGCTTAAGGGGAAAGGTGAGTTGGGGTGCTGCATAAAACCAGAGATTGAAATGAGCACAGATAAAGTTCCTTAAGCCAAATATGGAATAGACAAGAACTACTCCTTGCTCAACGAAATGGACTCAACACCCCATATTAAACGCCTAAGAATGTACCTGACTAGTAAGTATCTTAAAACCTATGGATTGCTATGTGTCTGAAAGAAAATCAAGCGTGTGTACAGGGGCATAAACGCAGCAGTGATAGGATTGGAGAGGTTCGGTGAGCAAATGAAGACCCTTTGAAGTCATATTGCATGGTACCCATTCCACGGGTCTCAACTCTCCAGGTTTAAGGGATTCTTCCTTCAGCTAAAACATGCACGTGGAACCCAGAGTATGATCAACCGTGTGATCGGGAGACGTGTTCCAATATGTCTCAGTTCTCGTCCCCTGGTACTCGGGTGCAACATTCCAGACGCTTTACTAACACTCTCCCGACTTGGAGAGTCAGTGCCTTTAACCTCCTGTTTGGCCCAGTTTGCAATTTCTGCGGAAGATGAACAGGAATAGGGAGAACCAATGAGAGACTAGCTGGAGGTGTCTGGACGGGCAAATTTAACTCTCATTTCCCACCAGGAAGAGGAATTAACCAAAGGCTCAGCGTGCCGTGCCGGAACCAGATTAGGGCCTGAAGCAATCCTGCGGTGTTGCGGCCAGCTCACAAGAAAGCGAGTTGAAGAAAGGAGCTCAGGGGCACTGTAATTCACAAACCTGCAGAGTTATAAATGACAGCTATCGTCCAAAAATATACTGAAGTAAGGCTGCCAAGAGGACTTGAAAGCGGGGCAGAATTGCAGGAAACCGATTTCAGGAGGTAGACTGGAATTGCATTTAAAGCATAGGAAAAGAGGCAGAACGTCCACAATGATGCACTTGGCCAAAAAGGGCGTATGCGTTTTTTCCTGAATATATTCAGGAAAAAACGCATACGCCCTTTTTGGCCAACCAAGCAAGCTTGCAAAGGAAATCTGCACTACAATGAAGTCTCACTTCCCCCCGGTCAAAAGGGCCATCTGAAAAAAGTGTAAAATCCAGAAAGGCAGGACAGGCCATGGAGAACTGGGAGCCTTGTTATGCTGATGGGCGGGATGTAAATTGCCAAGAGCCACTCGGGAGAGGTGTATGGTGTTTCCTGAAACATCTAAAAAACAAAGCAACAGAGCCTAGGGCACTTCCACTTATGGTCCTATAGCTTAGGGAAATTAAAATCAAAAAGACACAGCCACCCCAAAGTTTGGGACGGCTCTGTTTACAAGAACCTCGTTTACGGTACAAGTTCAATATCGCAGAAAGTGAAAAATGGATAAAGAAGTTGTGGTACTTACGTACAATGCAATATCACTCAGCAATGAAATCTATGTCATCAGGCCCGTAGCAGCATAATGAGTGGATTCAGGTATGATGATTCTAACTGAAATAAGTCACACAGAAAAAGAAACATCATAAGATATCACTAATACACGGGATGTAAACTTGGCTACACAGGAACTGGATTACAAAACAGAACAGGGTCTCAAATTTAGAAAACCAACTTATGCTTGCTTAAGGGGAAAGGTGAGTTGGGGTGCTGCATAAAACCAGAGATTGAAATGAGCACAGATAAAGTTCCTTAAGCCAAATATGGAATAGACAAGAACTACTCCTTGCTCAACGAAATGGACTCAACACCCCATATTAAACGCCTAAGAATGTACCTGACTAGTAAGTATCTTAAAACCTATGGATTGCTATGTGTCTGAAAGAAAATCAAGCGTGTGTACAGGGGCATAAACGCAGCAGTGATAGGATTGGAGAGGTTCGGTGAGCAAATGAAGACCCTTTGAAGTCATATTGCATGGTACCCATTCCACGGGTCTCAACTCTCCAGGTTTAAGGGATTCTTCCTTCAGCTAAAACATGCACGTGGAACCCAGAGTATGATCAACCGTGTGATCGGGAGACGTGTTCCAATATGTCTCAGTTCTCGTCCCCTGGTACTCGGGTGCAACATTCCAGACGCTTTACTAACACTCTCCCGACTTGGAGAGTCAGTGCCTTTAACCTCCTGTTTGGCCCAGTTTGCAATTTCTGCGGAAGATGAACAGGAATAGGGAGAACCAATGAGAGACTAGCTGGAGGTGTCTGGACGGGCAAATTTAACTCTCATTTCCCACCAGGAAGAGGAATTAACCAAAGGCTCAGCGTGCCGTGCCGGAACCAGATTAGGGCCTGAAGCAATCCTGCGGTGTTGCGGCCAGCTCACAAGAAAGCGAGTTGAAGAAAGGAGCTCAGGGGCACTGTAATTCACAAACCTGCAGAGTTATAAATGACAGCTATCGTCCAAAAATATACTGAAGTAAGGCTGCCAAGAGGACTTGAAAGCGGGGCAGAATTGCAGGAAACCGATTTCAGGAGGTAGACTGGAATTGCATTTAAAGCATAGGAAAAGAGGCAGAACGTCCACAATGATGCACTTGGCCAAAAAGGGCGTATGCGTTTTTTCCTGAATATATTCAGGAAAAAACGCATACGCCCTTTTTGGCCAACCAAGCAAGCTTGCAAAGGAAATCTGCACTACAATGAAGTCTCACTTCCCCCCGGTCAAAAGGGCCATCTGAAAAAAGTGTAAAATCCAGAAAGGCAGGACAGGCCATGGAGAACTGGGAGCCTTGTTATGCTGATGGGCGGGATGTAAATTGCCAAGAGCCACTCGGGAGAGGTGTATGGTGTTTCCTGAAACATCTAAAAAACAAAGCAACAGAGCCTAGGGCACTTCCACTTATGGTCCTATAGCTTAGGGAAATTAAAATCAAAAAGACACAGCCACCCCAAAGTTTGGGACGGCTCTGTTTACAAGAACCTCGTTTACGGTACAAGTTCAATATCGCAGAAAGTGAAAAATGGATAAAGAAGTTGTGGTACTTACGTACAATGCAATATCACTCAGCAATGAAATCTATGTCATCAGGCCCGTAGCAGCATAATGAGTGGATTCAGGTATGATGATTCTAACTGAAATAAGTCACACAGAAAAAGAAACATCATAAGATATCACTAATACACGGGATGTAAACTTGGCTACACAGGAACTGGATTACAAAACAGAACAGGGTCTCAAATTTAGAAAACCAACTTATGCTTGCTTAAGGGGAAAGGTGAGTTGGGGTGCTGCATAAAACCAGAGATTGAAATGAGCACAGATAAAGTTCCTTAAGCCAAATATGGAATAGACAAGAACTACTCCTTGCTCAACGAAATGGACTCAACACCCCATATTAAACGCCTAAGAATGTACCTGACTAGTAAGTATCTTAAAACCTATGGATTGCTATGTGTCTGAAAGAAAATCAAGCGTGTGTACAGGGGCGTAAACGCAGCAGTGATAGGATTGGAGAGGTTCGGTGAGCAAATGAAGACCCTTTGAAGTCATATTGCATGGTACCCATTCCACGGGTCTCAACTCTCCAGGTTTAAGGGATTCTTCCTTCAGCTAAAACATGCACGTGGAACCCAGAGTATGATCAACCGTGTGATCGGGAGACGTGTTCCAATATGTCTCAGTTCTCGTCCCCTGGTACTCGGGTGCAACATTCCAGACGCTTTACTAACACTCTCCCGACTTGGAGAGTCAGTGCCTTTAACCTCCTGTTTGGCCCAGTTTGCAATTTCTGCGGAAGATGAACAGGAATAGGGAGAACCAATGAGAGACTAGCTGGAGGTGTCTGGACGGGCAAATTTAACTCTCATTTCCCACCAGGAAGAGGAATTAACCAAAGGCTCAGCGTGCCGTGCCGGAACCAGATTAGGGCCTGAAGCAATCCTGCGGTGTTGCGGCCAGCTCACAAGAAAGCGAGTTGAAGAAAGGAGCTCAGGGGCACTGTAATTCACAAACCTGCAGAGTTATAAATGACAGCTATCGTCCAAAAATATACTGAAGTAAGGCTGCCAAGAGGACTTGAAAGCGGGGCAGAATTGCAGGAAACCGATTTCAGGAGGTAGACTGGAATTGCATTTAAAGCATAGGAAAAGAGGCAGAACGTCCACAATGATGCACTTGGCCAAAAAGGGCGTATGCGTTTTTTCCTGAATATATTCAGGAAAAAACGCATACGCCCTTTTTGGCCAACCAAGCAAGCTTGCAAAGGAAATCTGCACTACAATGAAGTCTCACTTCCCCCCGGTCAAAAGGGCCATCTGAAAAAAGTGTAAAATCCAGAAAGGCAGGACAGGCCATGGAGAACTGGGAGCCTTGTTATGCTGATGGGCGGGATGTAAATTGCCAAGAGCCACTCGGGAGAGGTGTATGGTGTTTCCTGAAACATCTAAAAAACAAAGCAACAGAGCCTAGGGCACTTCCACTTATGGTCCTATAGCTTAGGGAAATTAAAATCAAAAAGACACAGCCACCCCAAAGTTTGGGACGGCTCTGTTTACAAGAACCTCGTTTACGGTACAAGTTCAATATCGCAGAAAGTGAAAAATGGATAAAGAAGTTGTGGTACTTACGTACAATGCAATATCACTCAGCAATGAAATCTATGTCATCAGGCCCGTAGCAGCATAATGAGTGGATTCAGGTATGATGATTCTAACTGAAATAAGTCACACAGAAAAAGAAACATCATAAGATATCACTAATACACGGAATGTAAACTTGGCTACACAGGAACTGGATTACAAAACAGAACAGGGTCTCAAATTTAGAAAACCAACTTATGCTTGCTTAAGGGGAAAGGTGAGTTGGGGTGCTGCATAAAACCAGAGATTGAAATGAGCACAGATAAAGTTCCTTAAGCCAAATATGGAATAGACAAGAACTACTCCTTGCTCAACGAAATGGACTCAACACCCCATATTAAACGCCTAAGAATGTACCTGACTAGTAAGTATCTTAAAACCTATGGATTGCTATGTGTCTGAAAGAAAATCAAGCGTGTGTACAGGGGCATAAACGCAGCAGTGATAGGATTGGAGAGGTTCGGTGAGCAAATGAAGACCCTTTGAAGTCATATTGCATGGTACCCATTCCACGGGTCTCAACTCTCCAGGTTTAAGGGATTCTTCCTTCAGCTAAAACATGCACGTGGAACCCAGAGTATGATCAACCGTGTGATCGGGAGACGTGTTCCAATATGTCTCAGTTCTCGTCCCCTGGTACTCGGGTGCAACATTCCAGACGCTTTACTAACACTCTCCCGACTTGGAGAGTCAGTGCCTTTAACCTCCTGTTTGGCCCAGTTTGCAATTTCTGCGGAAGATGAACAGGAATAGGGAGAACCAATGAGAGACTAGCTGGAGGTGTCTGGACGGGCAAATTTAACTCTCATTTCCCACCAGGAAGAGGAATTAACCAAAGGCTCAGCGTGCCGTGCCGGAACCAGATTAGGGCCTGAAGCAATCCTGCGGTGTTGCGGCCAGCTCACAAGAAAGCGAGTTGAAGAAAGGAGCTCAGGGGCACTGTAATTCACAAACCTGCAGAGTTATAAATGACAGCTATCGTCCAAAAATATACTGAAGTAAGGCTGCCAAGAGGACTTGAAAGCGGGGGCAGAATTGCAGGAAACCGATTTCAGGAGGTAGACTGGAATTGCATTTAAAGCATAGGAAAAGAGGCAGAACGTCCACAATGATGCACTTGGCCAAAAAGGGCGTATGCGTTTTTTCCTGAATATATTCAGGAAAAAACGCATACGCCCTTTTTGGCCAACCAAGCAAGCTTGCAAAGGAAATCTGCACTACAATGAAGTCTCACTTCCCCCCGGTCAAAAGGGCCATCTGAAAAAAGTGTAAAATCCAGAAAGGCAGGACAGGCCATGGAGAACTGGGAGCCTTGTTATGCTGATGGGCGGGATGTAAATTGCCAACAGCCACTCGGGAGAGGTGTATGGTGTTTCCTGAAACATCTAAAAAACAAAGCAACAGAGCCTAGGGCACTTCCACTTATGGTCCTATAGCTTAGGGAAATTAAAATCAAAAAGACACAGCCACCCCAAAGTTTGGGACGGCTCTGTTTACAAGAACCTCGTTTACGGTACAAGTTCAATATCGCAGAAAGTGAAAAATGGATAAAGAAGTTGTGGTACTTACGTACAATGCAATATCACTCAGCAATGAAATCTATGTCATCAGGCCCGTAGCAGCATAATGAGTGGATTCAGGTATGATGATTCTAACTGAAATAAGTCACACAGAAAAAGAAACATCATAAGATATCACTAATACACGGGATGTAAACTTGGCTACACAGGAACTGGATTACAAAACAGAACAGGGTCTCAAATTTAGAAAACCAACTTATGCTTGCTTAAGGGGAAAGGTGAGTTGGGGTGCTGCATAAAACCAGAGATTGAAATGAGCACAGATAAAGTTCCTTAAGCCAAATATGGAATAGACAAGAACTACTCCTTGCTCAACGAAATGGACTCAACACCCCATATTAAACGCCTAAGAATGTACCTGACTAGTAAGTATCTTAAAACCTATGGATTGCTATGTGTCTGAAAGAAAATCAAGCGTGTGTACAGGGGCATAAACGCAGCAGTGATAGGATTGGAGAGGTTCGGTGAGCAAATGAAGACCCTTTGAAGTCATATTGCATGGTACCCATTCCACGGGTCTCAACTCTCCAGGTTTAAGGGATTCTTCCTTCAGCTAAAACATGCACGTGGAACCCAGAGTATGATCAACCGTGTGATCGGGAGACGTGTTCCAATATGTCTCAGTTCTCGTCCCCTGGTACTCGGGTGCAACATTCCAGACGCTTTACTAACACTCTCCCGACTTGGAGAGTCAGTGCCTTTAACCTCCTGTTTGGCCCAGTTTGCAATTTCTGCGGAAGATGAACAGGAATAGGGAGAACCAATGAGAGACTAGCTGGAGGTGTCTGGACGGGCAAATTTAACTCTCATTTCCCACCAGGAAGAGGAATTAACCAAAGGCTCAGCGTGCCGTGCCGGAACCAGATTAGGGCCTGAAGCAATCCTGCGGTGTTGCGGCCAGCTCACAAGAAAGCGAGTTGAAGAAAGGAGCTCAGGGGCACTGTAATTCACAAACCTGCAGAGTTATAAATGACAGCTATCGTCCAAAAATATACTGAAGTAAGGCTGCCAAGAGGACTTGAAAGCGGGGGCAGAATTGCAGGAAACCGATTTCAGGAGGTAGACTGGAATTGCATTTAAAGCATAGGAAAAGAGGCAGAACGTCCACAATGATGCACTTGGCCAAAAAGGGCGTATGCGTTTTTTCCTGAATATATTCAGGAAAAAACGCATACGCCCTTTTTGGCCAACCAAGCAAGCTTGCAAAGGAAATCTGCACTACAATGAAGTCTCACTTCCCCCCGGTCAAAAGGGCCATCTGAAAAAAGTGTAAAATCCAGAAAGGCAGGACAGGCCATGGAGAACTGGGAGCCTTGTTATGCTGATGGGCGGGATGTAAATTGCCAACAGCCACTCGGGAGAGGTGTATGGTGTTTCCTGAAACATCTAAAAAACAAAGCAACAGAGCCTAGGGCACTTCCACTTATGGTCCTATAGCTTAGGGAAATTAAAATCAAAAAGACACAGCCACCCCAAAGTTTGGGACGGCTCTGTTTACAAGAACCTCGTTTACGGTACAAGTTCAATATCGCAGAAAGTGAAAAATGGATAAAGAAGTTGTGGTACTTACGTACAATGCAATATCACTCAGCAATGAAATCTATGTCATCAGGCCCGTAGCAGCATAATGAGTGGATTCAGGTATGATGATTCTAACTGAAATAAGTCACACAGAAAAAGAAACATCATAAGATATCACTAATACACGGGATGTAAACTTGGCTACACAGGAACTGGATTACAAAACAGAACAGGGTCTCAAATTTAGAAAACCAACTTATGCTTGCTTAAGGGGAAAGGTGAGTTGGGGTGCTGCATAAAACCAGAGATTGAAATGAGCACAGATAAAGTTCCTTAAGCCAAATATGGAATAGACAAGAACTACTCCTTGCTCAACGAAATGGACTCAACACCCCATATTAAACGCCTAAGAATGTACCTGACTAGTAAGTATCTTAAAACCTATGGATTGCTATGTGTCTGAAAGAAAATCAAGCGTGTGTACAGGGGCATAAACGCAGCAGTGATAGGATTGGAGAGGTTCGGTGAGCAAATGAAGACCCTTTGAAGTCATATTGCATGGTACCCATTCCACGGGTCTCAACTCTCCAGGTTTAAGGGATTCTTCCTTCAGCTAAAACATGCACGTGGAACCCAGAGTATGATCAACCGTGTGATCGGGAGACGTGTTCCAATATGTCTCAGTTCTCGTCCCCTGGTACTCGGGTGCAACATTCCAGACGCTTTACTAACACTCTCCCGACTTGGAGAGTCAGTGCCTTTAACCTCCTGTTTGGCCCAGTTTGCAATTTCTGCGGAAGATGAACAGGAATAGGGAGAACCAATGAGAGACTAGCTGGAGGTGTCTGGACGGGCAAATTTAACTCTCATTTCCCACCAGGAAGAGGAATTAACCAAAGGCTCAGCGTGCCGTGCCGGAACCAGATTAGGGCCTGAAGCAATCCTGCGGTGTTGCGGCCAGCTCACAAGAAAGCGAGTTGAAGAAAGGAGCTCAGGGGCACTGTAATTCACAAACCTGCAGAGTTATAAATGACAGCTATCGTCCAAAAATATACTGAAGTAAGGCTGCCAAGAGGACTTGAAAGCGGGGGCAGAATTGCAGGAAACCGATTTCAGGAGGTAGACTGGAATTGCATTTAAAGCATAGGAAAAGAGGCAGAACGTCCACAATGATGCGCTTGGCCAAAAAGGGCGTATGCGTTTTTTCCTGAATATATTCAGGAAAAAACGCATACGCCCTTTTTGGCCAACCAAGCAAGCTTGCAAAGGAAATCTGCACTACAATGAAGTCTCACTTCCCCCCGGTCAAAAGGGCCATCTGAAAAAAGTGTAAAATCCAGAAAGGCAGGACAGGCCATGGAGAACTGGGAGCCTTGTTATGCTGATGGGCGGGATGTAAATTGCCAACAGCCACTCGGGAGAGGTGTATGGTGTTTCCTGAAACATCTAAAAAACAAAGCAACAGAGCCTAGGGCACTTCCACTTATGGTCCTATAGCTTAGGGAAATTAAAATCAAAAAGACACAGCCACCCCAAAGTTTGGGACGGCTCTGTTTACAAGAACCTCGTTTACGGTACAAGTTCAATATCGCAGAAAGTGAAAAATGGATAAAGAAGTTGTGGTACTTACGTACAATGCAATATCACTCAGCAATGAAATCTATGTCATCAGGCCCGTAGCAGCATAATGAGTGGATTCAGGTATGATGATTCTAACTGAAATAAGTCACACAGAAAAAGAAACATCATAAGATATCACTAATACACGGGATGTAAACTTGGCTACACAGGAACTGGATTACAAAACAGAACAGGGTCTCAAATTTAGAAAACCAACTTATGCTTGCTTAAGGGGAAAGGTGAGTTGGGGTGCTGCATAAAACCAGAGATTGAAATGAGCACAGATAAAGTTCCTTAAGCCAAATATGGAATAGACAAGAACTACTCCTTGCTCAACGAAATGGACTCAACACCCCATATTAAACGCCTAAGAATGTACCTGACTAGTAAGTATCTTAAAACCTATGGATTGCTATGTGTCTGAAAGAAAATCAAGCGTGTGTACAGGGGCATAAACGCAGCAGTGATAGGATTGGAGAGGTTCGGTGAGCAAATGAAGACCCTTTGAAGTCATATTGCATGGTACCCATTCCACGGGTCTCAACTCTCCAGGTTTAAGGGATTCTTCCTTCAGCTAAAACATGCACGTGGAACCCAGAGTATGATCAACCGTGTGATCGGGAGACGTGTTCCAATATGTCTCAGTTCTCGTCCCCTGGTACTCGGGTGCAACATTCCAGACGCTTTACTAACACTCTCCCGACTTGGAGAGTCAGTGCCTTTAACCTCCTGTTTGGCCCAGTTTGCAATTTCTGCGGAAGATGAACAGGAATAGGGAGAACCAATGAGAGACTAGCTGGAGGTGTCTGGACGGGCAAATTTAACTCTCATTTCCCACCAGGAAGAGGAATTAACCAAAGGCTCAGCGTGCCGTGCCGGAACCAGATTAGGGCCTGAAGCAATCCTGCGGTGTTGCGGCCAGCTCACAAGAAAGCGAGTTGAAGAAAGGAGCTCAGGGGCACTGTAATTCACAAACCTGCAGAGTTATAAATGACAGCTATCGTCCAAAAATATACTGAAGTAAGGCTGCCAAGAGGACTTGAAAGCGGGGCAGAATTGCAGGAAACCGATTTCAGGAGGTAGACTGGAATTGCATTTAAAGCATAGGAAAAGAGGCAGAACGTCCACAATGATGCGCTTGGCCAAAAAGGGCGTATGCGTTTTTTCCTGAATATATTCAGGAAAAAACGCATACGCCCTTTTTGGCCAACCAAGCAAGCTTGCAAAGGAAATCTGCACTACAATGAAGTCTCACTTCCCCCCGGTCAAAAGGGCCATCTGAAAAAAGTGTAAAATCCAGAAAGGCAGGACAGGCCATGGAGAACTGGGAGCCTTGTTATGCTGATGGGCGGGATGTAAATTGCCAAGAGCCACTCCGGAGAGGTGTATGGTGTTTCCTGAAACATCTAAAAAACAAAGCAACAGAGCCTAGGGCACTTCCACTTATGGTCCTATAGCTTAGGGAAATTAAAATCAAAAAGACACAGCCACCCCAAAGTTTGGGACGGCTCTGTTTACAAGAACCTCGTTTACGGTACAAGTTCAATATCGCAGAAAGTGAAAAATGGATAAAGAAGTTGTGGTACTTACGTACAATGCAATATCACTCAGCAATGAAATCTATGTCATCAGGCCCGTAGCAGCATAATGAGTGGATTCAGGTATGATGATTCTAACTGAAATAAGTCACACAGAAAAAGAAACATCATAAGATATCACTAATACACGGGATGTAAACTTGGCTACACAGGAACTGGATTACAAAACAGAACAGGGTCTCAAATTTAGAAAACCAACTTATGCTTGCTTAAGGGGAAAGGTGAGTTGGGGTGCTGCATAAAACCAGAGATTGAAATGAGCACAGATAAAGTTCCTTAAGCCAAATATGGAATAGACAAGAACTACTCCTTGCTCAACGAAATGGACTCAACGCCCCATATTAAACGCCTAAGAATGTACCTGACTAGTAAGTATCTTAAAACCTATGGATTGCTATGTGTCTGAAAGAAAATCAAGCGTGTGTACAGGGGCATAAACGCAGCAGTGATAGGATTGGAGAGGTTCGGTGAGCAAATGAAGACCCTTTGAAGTCATATTGCATGGTACCCATTCCACGGGTCTCAACTCTCCAGGTTTAAGGGATTCTTCCTTCAGCTAAAACATGCACGTGGAACCCAGAGTATGATCAACCGTGTGATCGGGAGACGTGTTCCAATATGTCTCAGTTCTCGTCCCCTGGTACTCGGGTGCAACATTCCAGACGCTTTACTAACACTCTCCCGACTTGGAGAGTCAGTGCCTTTAACCTCCTGTTTGGCCCAGTTTGCAATTTCTGCGGAAGATGAACAGGAATAGGGAGAACCAATGAGAGACTAGCTGGAGGTGTCTGGACGGGCAAATTTAACTCTCATTTCCCACCAGGAAGAGGAATTAACCAAAGGCTCAGCGTGCCGTGCGGGAACCAGATTAGGGCCTGAAGCAATCCTGCGGTGTTGCGGCCAGCTCACAAGAAAGCGAGTTGAAGAAAGGAGCTCAGGGGCACTGTAATTCACAAACCTGCAGAGTTATAAATGACAGCTATCGTCCAAAAATATACTGAAGTAAGGCTGCCAAGAGGACTTGAAAGCGGGGCAGAATTGCAGGAAACCGATTTCAGGAGGTAGACTGGAATTGCATTTAAAGCATAGGAAAAGAGGCAGAACGTCCACAATGATGCGCTTGGCCAAAAAGGGCGTATGCGTTTTTTCCTGAATATATTCAGGAAAAAACGCATACGCCCTTTTTGGCCAACCAAGCAAGCTTGCAAAGGAAATCTGCACTACAATGAAGTCTCACTTCCCCCCGGTCAAAAGGGCCATCTGAAAAAAGTGTAAAATCCAGAAAGGCAGGACAGGCCATGGAGAACTGGGAGCCTTGTTATGCTGATGGGCGGGATGTAAATTGCCAAGAGCCACTCGGGAGAGGTGTATGGTGTTTCCTGAAACATCTAAAAAACAAAGCAACAGAGCCTAGGGCACTTCCACTTATGGTCCTATAGCTTAGGGAAATTAAAATCAAAAAGACACAGCCACCCCAAAGTTTGGGACGGCTCTGTTTACAAGAACCTCGTTTACGGTACAAGTTCAATATCGCAGAAAGTGAAAAATGGATAAAGAAGTTGTGGTACTTACGTACAATGCAATATCACTCAGCAATGAAATCTATGTCATCAGGCCCGTAGCAGCATAATGAGTGGATTCAGGTATGATGATTCTAACTGAAATAAGTCACACAGAAAAAGAAACATCATAAGATATCACTAATACACGGGATGTAAACTTGGCTACACAGGAACTGGATTACAAAACAGAACAGGGTCTCAAATTTAGAAAACCAACTTATGCTTGCTTAAGGGGAAAGGTGAGTTGGGGTGCTGCATAAAACCAGAGATTGAAATGAGCACAGATAAAGTTCCTTAAGCCAAATATGGAATAGACAAGAACTACTCCTTGCTCAACGAAATGGACTCAACACCCCATATTAAACGCCTAAGAATGTACCTGACTAGTAAGTATCTTAAAACCTATGGATTGCTATGTGTCTGAAAGAAAATCAAGCGTGTGTACAGGGGCATAAACGCAGCAGTGATAGGATTGGAGAGGTTCGGTGAGCAAATGAAGACCCTTTGAAGTCATATTGCATGGTACCCATTCCACGGGTCTCAACTCTCCAGGTTTAAGGGATTCTTCCTTCAGCTAAAACATGCACGTGGAACCCAGAGTATGATCAACCGTGTGATCGGGAGACGTGTTCCAATATGTCTCAGTTCTCGTCCCCTGGTACTCGGGTGCAACATTCCAGACGCTTTACTAACACTCTCCCGACTTGGAGAGTCAGTGCCTTTAACCTCCTGTTTGGCCCAGTTTGCAATTTCTGCGGAAGATGAACAGGAATAGGGAGAACCAATGAGAGACTAGCTGGAGGTGTCTGGACGGGCAAATTTAACTCTCATTTCCCACCAGGAAGAGGAATTAACCAAAGGCTCAGCGTGCCGTGCCGGAACCAGATTAGGGCCTGAAGCAATCCTGCGGTGTTGCGGCCAGCTCACAAGAAAGCGAGTTGAAGAAAGGAGCTCAGGGGCACTGTAATTCACAAACCTGCAGAGTTATAAATGACAGCTATCGTCCAAAAATATACTGAAGTAAGGCTGCCAAGAGGACTTGAAAGCGGGGCAGAATTGCAGGAAACCGATTTCAGGAGGTAGACTGGAATTGCATTTAAAGCATAGGAAAAGAGGCAGAACGTCCACAATGATGCACTTGGCCAAAAAGGGCGTATGCGTTTTTTCCTGAATATATTCAGGAAAAAACGCATACGCCCTTTTTGGCCAACCAAGCAAGCTTGCAAAGGAAATCTGCACTACAATGAAGTCTCACTTCCCCCCGGTCAAAAGGGCCATCTGAAAAAAGTGTAAAATCCAGAAAGGCAGGACAGGCCATGGAGAACTGGGAGCCTTGTTATGCTGATGGGCGGGATGTAAATTGCCAACAGCCACTCGGGAGAGGTGTATGGTGTTTCCTGAAACATCTAAAAAACAAAGCAACAGAGCCTAGGGCACTTCCACTTATGGTCCTATAGCTTAGGGAAATTAAAATCAAAAAGACACAGCCACCCCAAAGTTTGGGACGGCTCTGTTTACAAGAACCTCGTTTACGGTACAAGTTCAATATCGCAGAAAGTGAAAAATGGATAAAGAAGTTGTGGTACTTACGTACAATGCAATATCACTCAGCAATGAAATCTATGTCATCAGGCCCGTAGCAGCATAATGAGTGGATTCAGGTATGATGATTCTAACTGAAATAAGTCACACAGAAAAAGAAACATCATAAGATATCACTAATACACGGGATGTAAACTTGGCTACACAGGAACTGGATTACAAAACAGAACAGGGTCTCAAATTTAGAAAACCAACTTATGCTTGCTTAAGGGGAAAGGTGAGTTGGGGTGCTGCATCAAACCAGAGATTGAAATGAGCACAGATAAAGTTCCTTAAGCCAAATATGGAATAGACAAGAACTACTCCTTGCTCAACGAAATGGACTCAACACCCCATATTAAACGCCTAAGAATGTACCTGACTAGTAAGTATCTTAAAACCTATGGATTGCTATGTGTCTGAAAGAAAATCAAGCGTGTGTACAGGGGCATAAACGCAGCAGTGATAGGATTGGAGAGGTTCGGTGAGCAAATGAAGACCCTTTGAAGTCATATTGCATGGTACCCATTCCACGGGTCTCAACTCTCCAGGTTTAAGGGATTCTTCCTTCAGCTAAAACATGCACGTGGAACCCAGAGTATGATCAACCGTGTGATCGGGAGACGTGTTCCAATATGTCTCAGTTCTCGTCCCCTGGTACTCGGGTGCAACATTCCAGACGCTTTACTAACACTCTCCCGACTTGGAGAGTCAGTGCCTTTAACCTCCTGTTTGGCCCAGTTTGCAATTTCTGCGGAAGATGAACAGGAATAGGGAGAACCAATGAGAGACTAGCTGGAGGTGTCTGGACGGGCAAATTTAACTCTCATTTCCCACCAGGAAGAGGAATTAACCAAAGGCTCAGCGTGCCGTGCCGGAACCAGATTAGGGCCTGAAGCAATCCTGTGGTGTTGCGGCCAGCTCACAAGAAAGCGAGTTGAAGAAAGGAGCTCAGGGGCACTGTAATTCACAAACCTGCAGAGTTATAAATGACAGCTATCGTCCAAAAATATACTGAAGTAAGGCTGCCAAGAGGACTTGAAAGCGGGGCAGAATTGCAGGAAACCGATTTCAGGAGGTAGACTGGAATTGCATTTAAAGCATAGGAAAAGAGGCAGAACGTCCACAATGATGCACTTGGCCAAAAAGGGCGTATGCGTTTTTTCCTGAATATATTCAGGAAAAAACGCATACGCCCTTTTTGGCCAACCAAGCAAGCTTGCAAAGGAAATCTGCACTACAATGAAGTCTCACTTCCCCCCGGTCAAAAGGGCCATCTGAAAAAAGTGTAAAATCCAGAAAGGCAGGACAGGCCATGGAGAACTGGGAGCCTTGTTATGCTGATGGGCGGGATGTAAATTGCCAACAGCCACTCGGGAGAGGTGTATGGTGTTTCCTGAAACATCTAAAAAACAAAGCAACAGAGCCTAGGGCACTTCCACTTATGGTCCTATAGCTTAGGGAAATTAAAATCAAAAAGACACAGCCACCCCAAAGTTTGGGACGGCTCTGTTTACAAGAACCTCGTTTACGGTACAAGTTCAATATCGCAGAAAGTGAAAAATGGATAAAGAAGTTGTGGTACTTACGTACAATGCAATATCACTCAGCAATGAAATCTATGTCATCAGGCCCGTAGCAGCATAATGAGTGGATTCAGGTATGATGATTCTAACTGAAATAAGTCACACAGAAAAAGAAACATCATAAGATATCACTAATACACGGGATGTAAACTTGGCTACACAGGAACTGGATTACAAAACAGAACAGGGTCTCAAATTTAGAAAACCAACTTATGCTTGCTTAAGGGGAAAGGTGAGTTGGGGTGCTGCATCAAACCAGAGATTGAAATGAGCACAGATAAAGTTCCTTAAGCCAAATATGGAATAGACAAGAACTACTCCTTGCTCAACGAAATGGACTCAACACCCCATATTAAACGCCTAAGAATGTACCTGACTAGTAAGTATCTTAAAACCTATGGATTGCTATGTGTCTGAAAGAAAATCAAGCGTGTGTACAGGGGCATAAACGCAGCAGTGATAGGATTGGAGAGGTTCGGTGAGCAAATGAAGACCCTTTGAAGTCATATTGCATGGTACCCATTCCACGGGTCTCAACTCTCCAGGTTTAAGGGATTCTTCCTTCAGCTAAAACATGCACGTGGAACCCAGAGTATGATCAACCGTGTGATCGGGAGACGTGTTCCAATATGTCTCAGTTCTCGTCCCCTGGTACTCGGGTGCAACATTCCAGACGCTTTACTAACACTCTCCCGACTTGGAGAGTCAGTGCCTTTAACCTCCTGTTTGGCCCAGTTTGCAATTTCTGCGGAAGATGAACAGGAATAGGGAGAACCAATGAGAGACTAGCTGGAGGTGTCTGGACGGGCAAATTTAACTCTCATTTCCCACCAGGAAGAGGAATTAACCAAAGGCTCAGCGTGCCGTGCCGGAACCAGATTAGGGCCTGAAGCAATCCTGCGGTGTTGCGGCCAGCTCACAAGAAAGCGAGTTGAAGAAAGGAGCTCAGGGGCACTGTAATTCACAAACCTGCAGAGTTATAAATGACAGCTATCGTCCAAAAATATACTGAAGTAAGGCTGCCAAGAGGACTTGAAAGCGGGGCAGAATTGCAGGAAACCGATTTCAGGAGGTAGACTGGAATTGCATTTAAAGCATAGGAAAAGAGGCAGAACGTCCACAATGATGCACTTGGCCAAAAAGGGCGTATGCGTTTTTTCCTGAATATATTCAGGAAAAAACGCATACGCCCTTTTTGGCCAACCAAGCAAGCTTGCAAAGGAAATCTGCACTACAATGAAGTCTCACTTCCCCCCGGTCAAAAGGGCCATCTGAAAAAAGTGTAAAATCCAGAAAGGCAGGACAGGCCATGGAGAACTGGGAGCCTTGTTATGCTGATGGGCGGGATGTAAATTGCCAACAGCCACTCGGGAGAGGTGTATGGTGTTTCCTGAAACATCTAAAAAACAAAGCAACAGAGCCTAGGGCACTTCCACTTATGGTCCTATAGCTTAGGGAAATTAAAATCAAAAAGACACAGCCACCCCAAAGTTTGGGACGGCTCTGTTTACAAGAACCTCGTTTACGGTACAAGTTCAATATCGCAGAAAGTGAAAAATGGATAAAGAAGTTGTGGTACTTACGTACAATGCAATATCACTCAGCAATGAAATCTATGTCATCAGGCCCGTAGCAGCATAATGAGTGGATTCAGGTATGATGATTCTAACTGAAATAAGTCACACAGAAAAAGAAACATCATAAGATATCACTAATACACGGGATGTAAACTTGGCTACACAGGAACTGGATTACAAAACAGAACAGGGTCTCAAATTTAGAAAACCAACTTATGCTTGCTTAAGGGGAAAGGTGAGTTGGGGTGCTGCATAAAACCAGAGATTGAAATGAGCACAGATAAAGTTCCTTAAGCCAAATATGGAATAGACAAGAACTACTCCTTGCTCAACGAAATGGACTCAACACCCCATATTAAACGCCTAAGAATGTACCTGACTAGTAAGTATCTTAAAACCTATGGATTGCTATGTGTCTGAAAGAAAATCAAGCGTGTGTACAGGGGCATAAACGCAGCAGTGATAGGATTGGAGAGGTTCGGTGAGCAAATGAAGACCCTTTGAAGTCATATTGCATGGTACCCATTCCACGGGTCTCAACTCTCCAGGTTTAAGGGATTCTTCCTTCAGCTAAAACATGCACGTGGAACCCAGAGTATGATCAACCGTGTGATCGGGAGACGTGTTCCAATATGTCTCAGTTCTCGTCCCCTGGTACTCGGGTGCAACATTCCAGACGCTTTACTAACACTCTCCCGACTTGGAGAGTCAGTGCCTTTAACCTCCTGTTTGGCCCAGTTTGCAATTTCTGTGGAAGATGAACAGGAATAGGGAGAACCAATGAGAGACTAGCTGGAGGTGTCTGGACGGGCAAATTTAACTCTCATTTCCCACCAGGAAGAGGAATTAACCAAAGGCTCAGCGTGCCGTGCCGGAACCAGATTAGGGCCTGAAGCAATCCTGCGGTGTTGCGGCCAGCTCACAAGAAAGCGAGTTGAAGAAAGGAGCTCAGGGGCACTGTAATTCACAAACCTGCAGAGTTATAAATGACAGCTATCGTCCAAAAATATACTGAAGTAAGGCTGCCAAGAGGACTTGAAAGCGGGGCAGAATTGCAGGAAACCGATTTCAGGAGGTAGACTGGAATTGCATTTAAAGCATAGGAAAAGAGGCAGAACGTCCACAATGATGCACTTGGCCAAAAAGGGCGTATGCGTTTTTTCCTGAATATATTCAGGAAAAAACGCATACGCCCTTTTTGGCCAACCAAGCAAGCTTGCAAAGGAAATCTGCACTACAATGAAGTCTCACTTCCCCCCGGTCAAAAGGGCCATCTGAAAAAAGTGTAAAATCCAGAAAGGCAGGACAGGCCATGGAGAACTGGGAGCCTTGTTATGCTGATGGGCGGGATGTAAATTGCCAAGAGCCACTCGGGAGAGGTGTATGGTGTTTCCTGAAACATCTAAAAAACAAAGCAACAGAGCCTAGGGCACTTCCACTTATGGTCCTATAGCTTAGGGAAATTAAAATCAAAAAGACACAGCCACCCCAAAGTTTGGGACGGCTCTGTTTACAAGAACCTCGTTTACGGTACAAGTTCAATATCGCAGAAAGTGAAAAATGGATAAAGAAGTTGTGGTACTTACGTACAATGCAATATCACTCAGCAATGAAATCTATGTCATCAGGCCCGTAGCAGCATAATGAGTGGATTCAGGTATGATGATTCTAACTGAAATAAGTCACACAGAAAAAGAAACATCATAAGATATCACTAATACACGGGATGTAAACTTGGCTACACAGGAACTGGATTACAAAACAGAACAGGGTCTCAAATTTAGAAAACCAACTTATGCTTGCTTAAGGGGAAAGGTGAGTTGGGGTGCTGCATCAAACCAGAGATTGAAATGAGCACAGATAAAGTTCCTTAAGCCAAATATGGAATAGACAAGAACTACTCCTTGCTCAACGAAATGGACTCAACACCCCATATTAAACGCCTAAGAATGTACCTGACTAGTAAGTATCTTAAAACCTATGGATTGCTATGTGTCTGAAAGAAAATCAAGCGTGTGTACAGGGGCATAAACGCAGCAGTGATAGGATTGGAGAGGTTCGGTGAGCAAATGAAGACCCTTTGAAGTCATATTGCATGGTACCCATTCCACGGGTCTCAACTCTCCAGGTTTAAGGGATTCTTCCTTCAGCTAAAACATGCACGTGGAACCCAGAGTATGATCAACCGTGTGATCGGGAGACGTGTTCCAATATGTCTCAGTTCTCGTCCCCTGGTACTCGGGTGCAACATTCCAGACGCTTTACTAACACTCTCCCGACTTGGAGAGTCAGTGCCTTTAACCTCCTGTTTGGCCCAGTTTGCAATTTCTGCGGAAGATGAACAGGAATAGGGAGAACCAATGAGAGACTAGCTGGAGGTGTCTGGACGGGCAAATTTAACTCTCATTTCCCACCAGGAAGAGGAATTAACCAAAGGCTCAGCGTGCCGTGCCGGAACCAGATTAGGGCCTGAAGCAATCCTGCGGTGTTGCGGCCAGCTCACAAGAAAGCGAGTTGAAGAAAGGAGCTCAGGGGCACTGTAATTCACAAACCTGCAGAGTTATAAATGACAGCTATCGTCCAAAAATATACTGAAGTAAGGCTGCCAAGAGGACTTGAAAGCGGGGCAGAATTGCAGGAAACCGATTTCAGGAGGTAGACTGGAATTGCATTTAAAGCATAGGAAAAGAGGCAGAACGTCCACAATGATGCACTTGGCCAAAAAGGGCGTATGCGTTTTTTCCTGAATATATTCAGGAAAAAACGCATACGCCCTTTTTGGCCAACCAAGCAAGCTTGCAAAGGAAATCTGCACTACAATGAAGTCTCACTTCCCCCCGGTCAAAAGGGCCATCTGAAAAAAGTGTAAAATCCAGAAAGGCAGGACAGGCCATGGAGAACTGGGAGCCTTGTTATGCTGATGGGCGGGATGTAAATTGCCAACAGCCACTCGGGAGAGGTGTATGGTGTTTCCTGAAACATCTAAAAAACAAAGCAACAGAGCCTAGGGCACTTCCACTTATGGTCCTATAGCTTAGGGAAATTAAAATCAAAAAGACACAGCCACCCCAAAGTTTGGGACGGCTCTGTTTACAAGAACCTCGTTTACGGTACAAGTTCAATATCGCAGAAAGTGAAAAATGGATAAAGAAGTTGTGGTACTTACGTACAATGCAATATCACTCAGCAATGAAATCTATGTCATCAGGCCCGTAGCAGCATAATGAGTGGATTCAGGTATGATGATTCTAACTGAAATAAGTCACACAGAAAAAGAAACATCATAAGATATCACTAATACACGGAATGTAAACTTGGCTACACAGGAACTGGATTACAAAACAGAACAGGGTCTCAAATTTAGAAAACCAACTTATGCTTGCTTAAGGGGAAAGGTGAGTTGGGGTGCTGCATAAAACTAGAGATTGAAATGAGCACAGATAAAGTTCCTTAAGCCAAATATGGAATAGACAAGAACTACTCCTTGCTCAACGAAATGGACTCAACACCCCATATTAAACGCCTAAGAATGTACCTGACTAGTAAGTATCTTAAAACCTATGGATTGCTATGTGTCTGAAAGAAAATCAAGCGTGTGTACAGGGGCGTAAACGCAGCAGTGATAGGATTGGAGAGGTTCGGTGAGCAAATGAAGACCCTTTGAAGTCATATTGCATGGTACCCATTCCACGGGTCTCAACTCTCCAGGTTTAAGGGATTCTTCCTTCAGCTAAAACATGCACGTGGAACCCAGAGTATGATCAACCGTGTGATCGGGAGACGTGTTCCAATATGTCTCAGTTCTCGTCCCCTGGTACTCGGGTGCAACATTCCAGACGCTTTACTAACACTCTCCCGACTTGGAGAGTCAGTGCCTTTAACCTCCTGTTTGGCCCAGTTTGCAATTTCTGCGGAAGATGAACAGGAATAGGGAGAACCAATGAGAGACTAGCTGGAGCTGTGTGGACGGGCAAATTTAACTCTCATTTCCCACCAGGAAGAGGAATTAACCAAAGGCTCAGCGTGCCGTGCCGGAACCAGATTAGGGCCTGAAGCAATCCTGCGGTGTTGCGGCCAGCTCACAAGAAAGCGAGTTGAAGAAAGGAGCTCAGGGGCACTGTAATTCACAAACCTGCAGAGTTATAAATGACAGCTATCGTCCAAAAATATACTGAAGTAAGGCTGCCAAGAGGACTTGAAAGCGGGGCAGAATTGCAGGAAACCGATTTCAGGAGGTAGACTGGAATTGCATTTAAAGCATAGGAAAAGAGGCAGAACGTCCACAATGATGCACTTGGCCAAAAAGGGCGTATGCGTTTTTTCCTGAATATATTCAGGAAAAAACGCATACGCCCTTTTTGGCCAACCAAGCAAGCTTGCAAAGGAAATCTGCACTACAATGAAGTCTCACTTCCCCCCGGTCAAAAGGGCCATCTGAAAAAAGTGTAAAATCCAGAAAGGCAGGACAGGCCATGGAGAACTGGGAGCCTTGTTATGCTGATGGGCGGGATGTAAATTGCCAACAGCCACTCGGGAGAGGTGTATGGTGTTTCCTGAAACATCTAAAAAACAAAGCAACAGAGCCTAGGGCACTTCCACTTATGGTCCTATAGCTTAGGGAAATTAAAATCAAAAAGACACAGCCACCCCAAAGTTTGGGACGGCTCTGTTTACAAGAACCTCGTTTACGGTACAAGTTCAATATCGCAGAAAGTGAAAAATGGATAAAGAAGTTGTGGTACTTACGTACAATGCAATATCACTCAGCAATGAAATCTATGTCATCAGGCCCGTAGCAGCATAATGAGTGGATTCAGGTATGATGATTCTAACTGAAATAAGTCACACAGAAAAAGAAACATCATAAGATATCACTAATACACGGGATGTAAACTTGGCTACACAGGAACTGGATTACAAAACAGAACAGGGTCTCAAATTTAGAAAACCAACTTATGCTTGCTTAAGGGGAAAGGTGAGTTGGGGTGCTGCATAAAACCAGAGATTGAAATGAGCACAGATAAAGTTCCTTAAGCCAAATATGGAATAGACAAGAACTACTCCTTGCTCAACGAAATGGACTCAACACCCCATATTAAACGCCTAAGAATGTACCTGACTAGTAAGTATCTTAAAACCTATGGATTGCTATGTGTCTGAAAGAAAATCAAGCGTGTGTACAGGGGCATAAACGCAGCAGTGATAGGATTGGAGAGGTTCGGTGAGCAAATGAAGACCCTTTGAAGTCATATTGCATGGTACCCATTCCACGGGTCTCAACTCTCCAGGTTTAAGGGATTCTTCCTTCAGCTAAAACATGCACGTGGAACCCAGAGTATGATCAACCGTGTGATCGGGAGACGTGTTCCAATATGTCTCAGTTCTCGTCCCCTGGTACTCGGGTGCAACATTCCAGACGCTTTACTAACACTCTCCCGACTTGGAGAGTCAGTGCCTTTAACCTCCTGTTTGGCCCAGTTTGCAATTTCTGCGGAAGATGAACAGGAATAGGGAGAACCAATGAGAGACTAGCTGGAGGTGTCTGGACGGGCAAATTTAACTCTCATTTCCCACCAGGAAGAGGAATTAACCAAAGGCTCAGCGTGCCGTGCCGGAACCAGATTAGGGCCTGAAGCAATCCTGCGGTGTTGCGGCCAGCTCACAAGAAAGCGAGTTGAAGAAAGGAGCTCAGGGGCACTGTAATTCACAAACCTGCAGAGTTATAAATGACAGCTATCGTCCAAAAATATACTGAAGTAAGGCTGCCAAGAGGACTTGAAAGCGGGGCAGAATTGCAGGAAACCGATTTCAGGAGGTAGACTGGAATTGCATTTAAAGCATAGGAAAAGAGGCAGAACGTCCACAATGATGCGCTTGGCCAAAAAGGGCGTATGCGTTTTTTCCTGAATATATTCAGGAAAAAACGCATACGCCCTTTTTGGCCAACCAAGCAAGCTTGCAAAGGAAATCTGCACTACAATGAAGTCTCACTTCCCCCCGGTCAAAAGGGCCATCTGAAAAAAGTGTAAAATCCAGAAAGGCAGGACAGGCCATGGAGAACTGGGAGCCTTGTTATGCTGATGGGCGGGATGTGAATTGCCAAGAGCCACTCCGGAGAGGTGTATGGTGTTTCCTGAAACATCTAAAAAACAAAGCAACAGAGCCTAGGGCACTTCCACTTATGGTCCTATAGCTTAGGGAAATTAAAATCAAAAAGACACAGCCACCCCAAAGTTTGGGACGGCTCTGTTTACAAGAACCTCGTTTACGGTACAAGTTCAATATCGCAGAAAGTGAAAAATGGATAAAGAAGTTGTGGTACTTACGTACAATGCAATATCACTCAGCAATGAAATCTATGTCATCAGGCCCGTAGCAGCATAATGAGTGGATTCAGGTATGATGATTCTAACTGAAATAAGTCACACAGAAAAAGAAACATCATAAGATATCACTAATACACGGGATGTAAACTTGGCTACACAGGAACTGGATTACAAAACAGAACAGGGTCTCAAATTTAGAAAACCAACTTATGCTTGCTTAAGGGGAAAGGTGAGTTGGGGTGCTGCATCAAACCAGAGATTGAAATGAGCACAGATAAAGTTCCTTAAGCCAAATATGGAATAGACAAGAACTACTCCTTGCTCAACGAAATGGACTCAACACCCCATATTAAACGCCTAAGAATGTACCTGACTAGTAAGTATCTTAAAACCTATGGATTGCTATGTGTCTGAAAGAAAATCAAGCGTGTGTACAGGGGCATAAACGCAGCAGTGATAGGATTGGAGAGGTTCGGTGAGCAAATGAAGACCCTTTGAAGTCATATTGCATGGTACCCATTCCACGGGTCTCAACTCTCCAGGTTTAAGGGATTCTTCCTTCAGCTAAAACATGCACGTGGAACCCAGAGTATGATCAACCGTGTGATCGGGAGACGTGTTCCAATATGTCTCAGTTCTCGTTCCCTGGTACTCGGGTGCAACATTCCAGACGCTTTACTAACACTCTCCCGACTTGGAGAGTCAGTGCCTTTAACCTCCTGTTTGGCCCAGTTTGCAATTTCTGCGGAAGATGAACAGGAATAGGGAGAACCAATGAGAGACTAGCTGGAGGTGTCTGGACGGGCAAATTTAACTCTCATTTCCCACCAGGAAGAGGAATTAACCAAAGGCTCAGCGTGCCGTGCCAGAACCAGATTAGGGCCTGAAGCAATCCTGCGGTGTTGCGGCCAGCTCACAAGAAAGCGAGTTGAAGAAAGGAGCTCAGGGGCACTGTAATTCACAAACCTGCAGAGTTATAAATGACAGCTATCGTCCAAAAATATACTGAAGTAAGGCTGCCAAGAGGACTTGAAAGCGGGGCAGAATTGCAGGAAACCGATTTCAGGAGGTAGACTGGAATTGCATTTAAAGCATAGGAAAAGAGGCAGAACGTCCACAATGATGCACTTGGCCAAAAAGGGCGTATGCGTTTTTTCCTGAATATATTCAGGAAAAAACGCATACGCCCTTTTTGGCCAACCAAGCAAGCTTGCAAAGGAAATCTGCACTACAATGAAGTCTCACTTCCCCCCGGTCAAAAGGGCCATCTGAAAAAAGTGTAAAATCCAGAAAGGCAGGACAGGCCATGGAGAACTGGGAGCCTTGTTATGCTGATGGGCGGGATGTAAATTGCCAAGAGCCACTCGGGAGAGGTGTATGGTGTTTCCTGAAACATCTAAAAAACAAAGCAACAGAGCCTAGGGCACTTCCACTTATGGTCCTATAGCTTAGGGAAATTAAAATCAAAAAGACACAGCCACCCCAAAGTTTGGGACGGCTCTGTTTACAAGAACCTCGTTTACGGTACAAGTTCAATATCGCAGAAAGTGAAAAATGGATAAAGAAGTTGTGGTACTTACGTACAATGCAATATCACTCAGCAATGAAATCTATGTCATCAGGCCCGTAGCAGCATAATGAGTGGATTCAGGTATGATGATTCTAACTGAAATAAGTCACACAGAAAAAGAAACATCATAAGATATCACTAATACACGGGATGTAAACTTGGCTACACAGGAACTGGATTACAAAACAGAACAGGGTCTCAAATTTAGAAAACCAACTTATGCTTGCTTAAGGGGAAAGGTGAGTTGGGGTGCTGCATCAAACCAGAGATTGAAATGAGCACAGATAAAGTTCCTTAAGCCAAATATGGAATAGACAAGAACTACTCCTTGCTCAACGAAATGGACTCAACACCCCATATTAAACGCCTAAGAATGTACCTGACTAGTAAGTATCTTAAAACCTATGGATTGCTATGTCTCTGAAAGAAAATCAAGCGTGTGTACAGGGGCATAAACGCAGCAGTGATAGGATTGGAGAGGTTCGGTGAGCAAATGAAGACCCTTTGAAGTCATATTGCATGGTACCCATTCCACGGGTCTCAACTCTCCAGGTTTAAGGGATTCTTCCTTCAGCTAAAACATGCACGTGGAACCCAGAGTATGATCAACCGTGTGATCGGGAGACGTGTTCCAATATGTCTCAGTTCTCGTCCCCTGGTACTCGGGTGCAACATTCCAGACGCTTTACTAACACTCTCCCGACTTGGAGAGTCAGTGCCTTTAACCTCCTGTTTGGCCCAGTTTGCAATTTCTGCGGAAGATGAACAGGAATAGGGAGAACCAATGAGAGACTAGCTGGAGGTGTCTGGACGGGCAAATTTAACTCTCATTTCCCACCAGGAAGAGGAATTAACCAAAGGCTCAGCGTGCCGTGCCGGAACCAGATTAGGGCCTGAAGCAATCCTGCGGTGTTGCGGCCAGCTCACAAGAAAGCGAGTTGAAGAAAGGAGCTCAGGGGCACTGTAATTCACAAACCTGCAGAGTTATAAATGACAGCTATCGTCCAAAAATATACTGAAGTAAGGCTGCCAAGAGGACTTGAAAGCGGGGCAGAATTGCAGGAAACCGATTTCAGGAGGTAGACTGGAATTGCATTTAAAGCATAGGAAAAGAGGCAGAACGTCCACAATGATGCGCTTGGCCAAAAAGGGCGTATGCGTTTTTTCCTGAATATATTCAGGAAAAAACGCATACGCCCTTTTTGGCCAACCAAGCAAGCTTGCAAAGGAAATCTGCACTACAATGAAGTCTCACTTCCCCCCGGTCAAAAGGGCCATCTGAAAAAAGTGTAAAATCCAGAAAGGCAGGACAGGCCATGGAGAACTGGGAGCCTTGTTATGCTGATGGGCGGGATGTAAATTGCCAACAGCCACTCGGGAGAGGTGTATGGTGTTTCCTGAAACATCTAAAAAACAAAGCAACAGAGCCTAGGGCACTTCCACTTATGGTCCTATAGCTTAGGGAAATTAAAATCAAAAAGACACAGCCACCCCAAAGTTTGGGACGGCTCTGTTTACAAGAACCTCGTTTACGGTACAAGTTCAATATCGCAGAAAGTGAAAAATGGATAAAGAAGTTGTGGTACTTACGTACAATGCAATATCACTCAGCAATGAAATCTATGTCATCAGGCCCGTAGCAGCATAATGAGTGGATTCAGGTATGATGATTCTAACTGAAATAAGTCACACAGAAAAAGAAACATCATAAGATATCACTAATACACGGGATGTAAACTTGGCTACACAGGAACTGGATTACAAAACAGAACAGGGTCTCAAATTTAGAAAACCAACTTATGCTTGCTTAAGGGGAAAGGTGAGTTGGGGTGCTGCATCAAACCAGAGATTGAAATGAGCACAGATAAAGTTCCTTAAGCCAAATATGGAATAGACAAGAACTACTCCTTGCTCAACGAAATGGACTCAACACCCCATATTAAACGCCTAAGAATGTACCTGACTAGTAAGTATCTTAAAACCTATGGATTGCTATGTGTCTGAAAGAAAATCAAGCGTGTGTACAGGGGCATAAACGCAGCAGTGATAGGATTGGAGAGGTTCGGTGAGCAAATGAAGACCCTTTGAAGTCATATTGCATGGTACCCATTCCACGGGTCTCAACTCTCCAGGTTTAAGGGATTCTTCCTTCAGCTAAAACATGCACGTGGAACCCAGAGTATGATCAACCGTGTGATCGGGAGACGTGTTCCAATATGTCTCAGTTCTCGTCCCCTGGTACTCGGGTGCAACATTCCAGACGCTTTACTAACACTCTCCCGACTTGGAGAGTCAGTGCCTTTAACCTCCTGTTTGGCCCAGTTTGCAATTTCTGCGGAAGATGAACAGGAATAGGGAGAACCAATGAGAGACTAGCTGGAGGTGTCTGGACGGGCAAATTTAACTCTCATTTCCCACCAGGAAGAGGAATTAACCAAAGGCTCAGCGTGCCGTGCCGGAACCAGATTAGGGCCTGAAGCAATCCTGCGGTGTTGCGGCCAGCTCACAAGAAAGCGAGTTGAAGAAAGGAGCTCAGGGGCACTGTAATTCACAAACCTGCAGAGTTATAAATGACAGCTATCGTCCAAAAATATACTGAAGTAAGGCTGCCAAGAGGACTTGAAAGCGGGGCAGAATTGCAGGAAACCGATTTCAGGAGGTAGACTGGAATTGCATTTAAAGCATAGGAAAAGAGGCAGAACGTCCACAATGATGCGCTTGGCCAAAAAGGGCGTATGCGTTTTTTCCTGAATACATTCAGGAAAAAACGCATACGCCCTTTTTGGCCAACCAAGCAAGCTTGCAAAGGAAATCGGCACTACAATGAAGTCTCACTTCCCCCCGGTCAAAAGGGCCATCTGAAAAAAGTGTAAAATCCAGAAAGGCAGGACAGGCCATGGAGAACTGGGAGCCTTGTTATGCTGATGGGCGGGATGTAAATTGCCAACAGCCACTCGGGAGAGGTGTATGGTGTTTCCTGAAACATCTAAAAAACAAAGCAACAGAGCCTAGGGCACTTCCACTTATGGTCCTATAGCTTAGGGAAATTAAAATCAAAAAGACACAGCCACCCCAAAGTTTGGGACGGCTCTGTTTACAAGAACCTCGTTTACGGTACAAGTTCAATATCGCAGAAAGTGAAAAATGGATAAAGAAGTTGTGGTACTTACGTACAATGCAATATCACTCAGCAATGAAATCTATGTCATCAGGCCCGTAGCAGCATAATGAGTGGATTCAGGTATGATGATTCTAACTGAAATAAGTCACACAGAAAAAGAAACATCATAAGATATCACTAATACACGGGATGTAAACTTGGCTACACAGGAACTGGATTACAAAACAGAACAGGGTCTCAAATTTAGAAAACCAACTTATGCTTGCTTAAGGGGAAAGGTGAGTTGGGGTGCTGCATCAAACCAGAGATTGAAATGAGATAAAGTTCCTTAAGCCAAATATGGAATAGACAAGAACTACTCCTTGCTCAACGAAATGGACTCAACACCCCATATTAAACGCCTAAGAATGTACCTGACTAGTAAGTATCTTAAAACCTATGGATTGCTATGTCTCTGAAAGAAAATCAAGCGTGTGTACAGGGGCATAAACGCAGCAGTGATAGGATTGGAGAGGTTCGGTGAGCAAATGAAGACCCTTTGAAGTCATATTGCATGGTACCCATTCCACGGGTCTCAACTCTCCAGGTTTAAGGGATTCTTCCTTCAGCTAAAACATGCACGTGGAACCCAGAGTATGATCAACCGTGTGATCGGGAGACGTGTTCCAATATGTCTCAGTTCTCGTCCCCTGGTACTCGGGTGCAACATTCCAGACGCTTTACTAACACTCTCCCGACTTGGAGAGTCAGTGCCTTTAACCTCCTGTTTGGCCCAGTTTGCAATTTCTGCGGAAGATGAACAGGAATAGGGAGAACCAATGAGAGACTAGCTGGAGGTGTCTGGACGGGCAAATTTAACTCTCATTTCCCACCAGGAAGAGGAATTAACCAAAGGCTCAGCGTGCCGTGCCGGAACCAGATTAGGGCCTGAAGCAATCCTGCGGTGTTGCGGCCAGCTCACAAGAAAGCGAGTTGAAGAAAGGAGCTCAGGGGCACTGTAATTCACAAACCTGCAGAGTTATAAATGACAGCTATCGTCCAAAAATATACTGAAGTAAGGCTGCCAAGAGGACTTGAAAGCGGGGCAGAATTGCAGGAAACCGATTTCAGGAGGTAGACTGGAATTGCATTTAAAGCATAGGAAAAGAGGCAGAACGTCCACAATGATGCGCTTGGCCAAAAAGGGCGTATGCGTTTTTTCCTGAATATATTCAGGAAAAAACGCATACGCCCTTTTTGGCCAACCAAGCAAGCTTGCAAAGGAAATCGGCACTACAATGAAGTCTCACTTCCCCCCGGTCAAAAGGGCCATCTGAAAAAAGTGTAAAATCCAGAAAGGCAGGACAGGCCATGGAGAACTGGGAGCCTTGTTATGCTGATGGGCGGGATGTAAATTGCCAACAGCCACTCGGGAGAGGTGTATGGTGTTTCCTGAAACATCTAAAAAACAAAGCAACAGAGCCTAGGGCACTTCCACTTATGGTCCTATAGCTTAGGGAAATTAAAATCAAAAAGACACAGCCACCCCAAAGTTTGGGACGGCTCTGTTTACAAGAACCTCGTTTACGGTACAAGTTCAATATCGCAGAAAGTGAAAAATGGATAAAGAAGTTGTGGTACTTACGTACAATGCAATATCACTCAGCAATGAAATCTATGTCATCAGGCCCGTAGCAGCATAATGAGTGGATTCAGGTATGATGATTCTAAGTGAAATAAGTCACACAGAAAAAGAAACATCATAAGATATCACTAATACACGGGATGTAAACTTGGCTACACAGGAACTGGATTACAAAACAGAACAGGGTCTCAAATTTAGAAAACCAACTTATGCTTGCTTAAGGGGAAAGGTGAGTTGGGGTGCTGCATCAAACCAGAGATTGAAATGAGCACAGATAAAGTTCCTTAAGCCAAATATGGAATAGACAAGAACTACTCCTTGCTCAACGAAATGGACTCAACACCCCATATTAAACGCCTAAGAATGTACCTGACTAGTAAGTATCTTAAAACCTATGGATTGCTATGTGTCTGAAAGAAAATCAAGCGTGTGTACAGGGGCATAAACGCAGCAGTGATAGGATTGGAGAGGTTCGGTGAGCAAATGAAGACCCTTTGAAGTCATATTGCATGGTACCCATTCCACGGGTCTCAACTCTCCAGGTTTAAGGGATTCTTCCTTCAGCTAAAACATGCACGTGGAACCCAGAGTATGATCAACCGTGTGATCGGGAGACGTGTTCCAATATGTCTCAGTTCTCGTCCCCTGGTACTCGGGTGCAACATTCCAGACGCTTTACTAACACTCTCCCGACTTGGAGAGTCAGTGCCTTTAACCTCCTGTTTGGCCCAGTTTGCAATTTCTGCGGAAGATGAACAGGAATAGGGAGAACCAATGAGAGACTAGCTGGAGGTGTCTGGACGGGCAAATTTAACTCTCATTTCCCACCAGGAAGAGGAATTAACCAAAGGCTCAGCGTGCCGTGCCGGAACCAGATTAGGGCCTGAAGCAATCCTGCGGTGTTGCGGCCAGCTCACAAGAAAGCGAGTTGAAGAAAGGAGCTCAGGGGCACTGTAATTCACAAACCTGCAGAGTTATAAATGACAGCTATCGTCCAAAAATATACTGAAGTAAGGCTGCCAAGAGGACTTGAAAGCGGGGCAGAATTGCAGGAAACCGATTTCAGGAGGTAGACTGGAATTGCATTTAAAGCATAGGAAAAGAGGCAGAACGTCCACAATGATGCACTTGGCCAAAAAGGGCGTATGCGTTTTTTCCTGAATATATTCAGGAAAAAACGCATACGCCCTTTTTGGCCAACCAAGCAAGCTTGCAAAGGAAATCGGCACTACAATGAAGTCTCACTTCCCCCCGGTCAAAAGGGCCATCTGAAAAAAGTGTAAAATCCAGAAAGGCAGGACAGGCCATGGAGAACTGGGAGCCTTGTTATGCTGATGGGCGGGATGTAAATTGCCAACAGCCACTCGGGAGAGGTGTATGGTGTTTCCTGAAACATCTAAAAAACAAAGCAACAGAGCCTAGGGCACTTCCACTTATGGTCCTATAGCTTAGGGAAATTAAAATCAAAAAGACACAGCCACCCCAAAGTTTGGGACGGCTCTGTTTACAAGAACCTCGTTTACGGTACAAGTTCAATATCGCAGAAAGTGAAAAATGGATAAAGAAGTTGTGGTACTTACGTACAATGCAATATCACTCAGCAATGAAATCTATGTCATCAGGCCCGTAGCAGCATAATGAGTGGATTCAGGTATGATGATTCTAACTGAAATAAGTCACACAGAAAAAGAAACATCATAAGATATCACTAATACACGGGATGTAAACTTGGCTACACAGGAACTGGATTACAAAACAGAACAGGGTCTCAAATTTAGAAAACCAACTTATGCTTGCTTAAGGGGAAAGGTGAGTTGGGGTGCTGCATCAAACCAGAGATTGAAATGAGCACAGATAAAGTTCCTTAAGCCAAATATGGAATAGACAAGAACTACTCCTTGCTCAACGAAATGGACTCAACACCCCATATTAAACGCCTAAGAATGTACCTGACTAGTAAGTATCTTAAAACCTATGGATTGCTATGTGTCTGAAAGAAAATCAAGCGTGTGTACAGGGGCATAAACGCAGCAGTGATAGGATTGGAGAGGTTCGGTGAGCAAATGAAGACCCTTTGAAGTCATATTGCATGGTACCCATTCCACGGGTCTCAACTCTCCAGGTTTAAGGGATTCTTCCTTCAGCTAAAACATGCACGTGGAACCCAGAGTATGATCAACCGTGTGATCGGGAGACGTGTTCCAATATGTCTCAGTTCTCGTCCCCTGGTACTCGGGTGCAACATTCCAGACGCTTTACTAACACTCTCCCGACTTGGAGAGTCAGTGCCTTTAACCTCCTGTTTGGCCCAGTTTGCAATTTCTGCGGAAGATGAACAGGAATAGGGAGAACCAATGAGAGACTAGCTGGAGGTGTCTGGACGGGCAAATTTAACTCTCATTTCCCACCAGGAAGAGGAATTAACCAAAGGCTCAGCGTGCCGTGCCGGAACCAGATTAGGGCCTGAAGCAATCCTGCGGTGTTGCGGCCAGCTCACAAGAAAGCGAGTTGAAGAAAGGAGCTCAGGGGCACTGTAATTCACAAACCTGCAGAGTTATAAATGACAGCTATCGTCCAAAAATATACTGAAGTAAGGCTGCCAAGAGGACTTGAAAGCGGGGCAGAATTGCAGGAAACCGATTTCAGGAGGTAGACTGGAATTGCATTTAAAGCATAGGAAAAGAGGCAGAACGTCCACAATGATGCGCTTGGCCAAAAAGGGCGTATGCGTTTTTTCCTGAATATATTCAGGAAAAAACGCATACGCCCTTTTTGGCCAACCAAGCAAGCTTGCAAAGGAAATCGGCACTACAATGAAGTCTCACTTCCCCCCGGTCAAAAGGGCCATCTGAAAAAAGTGTAAAATCCAGAAAGGCAGGACAGGCCATGGAGAACTGGGAGCCTTGTTATGCTGATGGGCGGGATGTAAATTGCCAACAGCCACTCGGGAGAGGTGTATGGTGTTTCCTGAAACATCTAAAAAACAAAGCAACAGAGCCTAGGGCACTTCCACTTATGGTCCTATAGCTTAGGGAAATTAAAATCAAAAAGACACAGCCACCCCAAAGTTTGGGACGGCTCTGTTTACAAGAACCTCGTTTACGGTACAAGTTCAATATCGCAGAAAGTGAAAAATGGATAAAGAAGTTGTGGTACTTACGTACAATGCAATATCACTCAGCAATGAAATCTATGTCATCAGGCCCGTAGCAGCATAATGAGTGGATTCAGGTATGATGATTCTAACTGAAATAAGTCACACAGAAAAAGAAACATCATAAGATATCACTAATACACGGGATGTAAACTTGGCTACACAGGAACTGGATTACAAAACAGAACAGGGTCTCAAATTTAGAAAACCAACTTATGCTTGCTTAAGGGGAAAGGTGAGTTGGGGTGCTGCATCAAACCAGAGATTGAAATGAGCACAGATAAAGTTCCTTAAGCCAAATATGGAATAGACAAGAACTACTCCTTGCTCAACGAAATGGACTCAACACCCCATATTAAACGCCTAAGAATGTACCTGACTAGTAAGTATCTTAAAACCTATGGATTGCTATGTGTCTGAAAGAAAATCAAGCGTGTGTACAGGGGCATAAACGCAGCAGTGATAGGATTGGAGAGGTTCGGTGAGCAAATGAAGACCCTTTGAAGTCATATTGCATGGTACCCATTCCACGGGTCTCAACTCTCCAGGTTTAAGGGATTCTTCCTTCAGCTAAAACATGCACGTGGAACCCAGAGTATGATCAACCGTGTGATCGGGAGACGTGTTCCAATATGTCTCAGTTCTCGTCCCCTGGTACTCGGGTGCAACATTCCAGACGCTTTACTAACACTCTCCCGACTTGGAGAGTCAGTGCCTTTAACCTCCTGTTTGGCCCAGTTTGCAATTTCTGCGGAAGATGAACAGGAATAGGGAGAACCAATGAGAGACTAGCTGGAGGTGTCTGGACGGGCAAATTTAACTCTCATTTCCCACCAGGAAGAGGAATTAACCAAAGGCTCAGCGTGCCGTGCCGGAACCAGATTAGGGCCTGAAGCAATCCTGCGGTGTTGCGGCCAGCTCACAAGAAAGCGAGTTGAAGAAAGGAGCTCAGGGGCACTGTAATTCACAAACCTGCAGAGTTATAAATGACAGCTATCGTCCAAAAATATACTGAAGTAAGGCTGCCAAGAGGACTTGAAAGCGGGGCAGAATTGCAGGAAACCGATTTCAGGAGGTAGACTGGAATTGCATTTAAAGCATAGGAAAAGAGGCAGAACGTCCACAATGATGCGCTTGGCCAAAAAGGGCGTATGCGTTTTTTCCTGAATATATTCAGGAAAAAACGCATACGCCCTTTTTGGCCAACCAAGCAAGCTTGCAAAGGAAATCGGCACTACAATGAAGTCTCACTTCCCCCCGGTCAAAAGGGCCATCTGAAAAAAGTGTAAAATCCAGAAAGGCAGGACAGGCCATGGAGAACTGGGAGCCTTGTTATGCTGATGGGCGGGATGTAAATTGCCAACAGCCACTCGGGAGAGGTGTATGGTGTTTCCTGAAACATCTAAAAAACAAAGCAACAGAGCCTAGGGCACTTCCACTTATGGTCCTATAGCTTAGGGAAATTAAAATCAAAAAGACACAGCCACCCCAAAGTTTGGGACGGCTCTGTTTACAAGAACCTCGTTTACGGTACAAGTTCAATATCGCAGAAAGTGAAAAATGGATAAAGAAGTTGTGGTACTTACGTACAATGCAATATCACTCAGCAATGAAATCTATGTCATCAGGCCCGTAGCAGCATAATGAGTGGATTCAGGTATGATGATTCTAACTGAAATAAGTCACACAGAAAAAGAAACATCATAAGATATCACTAATACACGGGATGTAAACTTGGCTACACAGGAACTGGATTACAAAACAGAACAGGGTCTCAAATTTAGAAAACCAACTTATGCTTGCTTAAGGGGAAAGGTGAGTTGGGGTGCTGCATCAAACCAGAGATTGAAATGAGCACAGATAAAGTTCCTTAAGCCAAATATGAAATAGACAAGAACTACTCCTTGCTCAACGAAATGGACTCAACACCCCATATTAAACGCCTAAGAATGTACCTGACTAGTAAGTATCTTAAAACCTATGGATTGCTATGTCTCTGAAAGAAAATCAAGCGTGTGTACAGGGGCATAAACGCAGCAGTGATAGGATTGGAGAGGTTCGGTGAGCAAATGAAGACCCTTTGAAGTCATATTGCATGGTACCCATTCCACGGGTCTCAACTCTCCAGGTTTAAGGGATTCTTCCTTCAGCTAAAACATGCACGTGGAACCCAGAGTATGATCAACCGTGTGACCGGGAGACGTGTTCCAATATGTCTCAGTTCTCGTCCCCTGGTACTCGGGTGCAACATTCCAGACGCTTTACTAACACTCTCCCGACTTGGAGAGTCAGTGCCTTTAACCTCCTGTTTGGCCCAGTTTGCAATTTCTGCGGAAGATGAACAGGAATAGGGAGAACCAATGAGAGACTAGCTGGAGGTGTCTGGACGGGCAAATTTAACTCTCATTTCCCACCAGGAAGAGGAATTAACCAAAGGCTCAGCGTGCCGTGCCGGAACCAGATTAGGGCCTGAAGCAATCCTGCGGTGTTGCGGCCAGCTCACAAGAAAGCGAGTTGAAGAAAGGAGCTCAGGGGCACTGTAATTCACAAACCTGCAGAGTTATAAATGACAGCTATCGTCCAAAAATATACTGAAGTAAGGCTGCCAAGAGGACTTGAAAGCGGGGCAGAATTGCAGGAAACCGATTTCAGGAGGTAGACTGGAATTGCATTTAAAGCATAGGAAAAGAGGCAGAACGTCCACAATGATGCACTTGGCCAAAAAGGGCGTATGCGTTTTTTCCTGAATATATTCAGGAAAAAACGCATACGCCCTTTTTGGCCAACCAAGCAAGCTTGCAAAGGAAATCTGCACTACAATGAAGTCTCACTTCCCCCCGGTCAAAAGGGCCATCTGAAAAAAGTGTAAAATCCAGAAAGGCAGGACAGGCCATGGAGAACTGGGAGCCTTGTTATGCTGATGGGCGGGATGTAAATTGCCAACAGCCACTCGGGAGAGGTGTATGGTGTTTCCTGAAACATCTAAAAAACAAAGCAACAGAGCCTAGGGCACTTCCACTTATGGTCCTATAGCTTAGGGAAATTAAAATCAAAAAGACACAGCCACCCCAAAGTTTGGGACGGCTCTGTTTACAAGAACCTCGTTTACGGTACAAGTTCAATATCGCAGAAAGTGAAAAATGGATAAAGAAGTTGTGGTACTTACGTACAATGCAATATCACTCAGCAATGAAATCTATGTCATCAGGCCCGTAGCAGCATAATGAGTGGATTCAGGTATGATGATTCTAAGTGAAATAAGTCACACAGAAAAAGAAACATCATAAGATATCACTAATACACGGGATGTAAACTTGGCTACACAGGAACTGGATTACAAAACAGAACAGGGTCTCAAATTTAGAAAACCAACTTATGCTTGCTTAAGGGGAAAGGTGAGTTGGGGTGCTGCATCAAACCAGAGATTGAAATGAGCACAGATAAAGTTCCTTAAGCCAAATATGGAATAGACAAGAACTACTCCTTGCTCAACGAAATGGACTCAACACCCCATATTAAACGCCTAAGAATGTACCTGACTAGTAAGTATCTTAAAACCTATGGATTGCTATGTGTCTGAAAGAAAATCAAGCGTGTGTACAGGGGCATAAACGCAGCAGTGATAGGATTGGAGAGGTTCGGTGAGCAAATGAAGACCCTTTGAAGTCATATTGCATGGTACCCATTCCACGGGTCTCAACTCTCCAGGTTTAAGGGATTCTTCCTTCAGCTAAAACATGCACGTGGAACCCAGAGTATGATCAACCATGTGATCGGGAGACGTGTTCCAATATGTCTCAGTTCTCGTCCCCTGGTACTCGGGTGCAACATTCCAGACGCTTTACTAACACTCTCCCGACTTGGAGAGTCAGTGCCTTTAACCTCCTGTTTGGCCCAGTTTGCAATTTCTGCGGAAGATGAACAGGAATAGGGAGAACCAATGAGAGACTAGCTGGAGGTGTCTGGACGGGCAAATTTAACTCTCATTTCCCACCAGGAAGAGGAATTAACCAAAGGCTCAGCGTGCCGTGCCGGAACCAGATTAGGGCCTGAAGCAATCCTGCGGTGTTGCGGCCAGCTCACAAGAAAGCGAGTTGAAGAAAGGAGCTCAGGGGCACTGTAATTCACAAACCTGCAGAGTTATAAATGACAGCTATCGTCCAAAAATATACTGAAGTAAGGCTGCCAAGAGGACTTGAAAGCGGGGCAGAATTGCAGGAAACCGATTTCAGGAGGTAGACTGGAATTGCATTTAAAGCATAGGAAAAGAGGCAGAACGTCCACAATGATGCACTTGGCCAAAAAGGGCGTATGCGTTTTTTCCTGAATATATTCAGGAAAAAACGCATACGCCCTTTTTGGCCAACCAAGCAAGCTTGCAAAGGAAATCTGCACTACAATGAAGTCTCACTTCCCCCCGGTCAAAAGGGCCATCTGAAAAAAGTGTAAAATCCAGAAAGGCAGGACAGGCCATGGAGAACTGGGAGCCTTGTTATGCTGATGGGCGGGATGTAAATTGCCAACAGCCACTCGGGAGAGGTGTATGGTGTTTCCTGAAACATCTAAAAAACAAAGCAACAGAGCCTAGGGCACTTCCACTTATGGTCCTATAGCTTAGGGAAATTAAAATCAAAAAGACACAGCCACCCCAAAGTTTGGGACGGCTCTGTTTACAAGAACCTCGTTTACGGTACAAGTTCAATATCGCAGAAAGTGAAAAATGGATAAAGAAGTTGTGGTACTTACGTACAATGCAATATCACTCAGCAATGAAATCTATGTCATCAGGCCCGTAGCAGCATAATGAGTGGATTCAGGTATGATGATTCTAAGTGAAATAAGTCACACAGAAAAAGAAACATCATAAGATATCACTAATACACGGGATGTAAACTTGGCTACACAGGAACTGGATTACAAAACAGAACAGGGTCTCAAATTTAGAAAACCAACTTATGCTTGCTTAAGGGGAAAGGTGAGTTGGGGTGCTGCATCAAACCAGAGATTGAAATGAGCACAGATAAAGTTCCTTAAGCCAAATATGGAATAGACAAGAACTACTCCTTGCTCAACGAAATGGACTCAACACCCCATATTAAACGCCTAAGAATGTACCTGACTAGTAAGTATCTTAAAACCTATGGATTGCTATGTGTCTGAAAGAAAATCAAGCGTGTGTACAGGGGCATAAACGCAGCAGTGATAGGATTGGAGAGGTTCGGTGAGCAAATGAAGACCCTTTGAAGTCATATTGCATGGTACCCATTCCACGGGTCTCAACTCTCCAGGTTTAAGGGATTCTTCCTTCAGCTAAAACATGCACGTGGAACCCAGAGTATGATCAACCGTGTGATCGGGAGACGTGTTCCAATATGTCTCAGTTCTCGTCCCCTGGTACTCGGGTGCAACATTCCAGACGCTTTACTAACACTCTCCCGACTTGGAGAGTCAGTGCCTTTAACCTCCTGTTTGGCCCAGTTTGCAATTTCTGCGGAAGATGAACAGGAATAGGGAGAACCAATGAGAGACTAGCTGGAGGTGTCTGGACGGGCAAATTTAACTCTCATTTCCCACCAGGAAGAGGAATTAACCAAAGGCTCAGCGTGCCGTGCCGGAACCAGATTAGGGCCTGAAGCAATCCTGCGGTGTTGCGGCCAGCTCACAAGAAAGCGAGTTGAAGAAAGGAGCTCAGGGGCACTGTAATTCACAAACCTGCAGAGTTATAAATGACAGCTATCGTCCAAAAATATACTGAAGTAAGGCTGCCAAGAGGACTTGAAAGCGGGGCAGAATTGCAGGAAACCGATTTCAGGAGGTAGACTGGAATTGCATTTAAAGCATAGGAAAAGAGGCAGAACGTCCACAATGATGCACTTGGCCAAAAAGGGCGTATGCGTTTTTTCCTGAATATATTCAGGAAAAAACGCATACGCCCTTTTTGGCCAACCAAGCAAGCTTGCAAAGGAAATCTGCACTACAATGAAGTCTCACTTCCCCCCGGTCAAAAGGGCCATCTGAAAAAAGTGTAAAATCCAGAAAGGCAGGACAGGCCATGGAGAACTGGGAGCCTTGTTATGCTGATGGGCGGGATGTAAATTGCCAACAGCCACTCGGGAGAGGTGTATGGTGTTTCCTGAAACATCTAAAAAACAAAGCAACAGAGCCTAGGGCACTTCCACTTATGGTCCTATAGCTTAGGGAAATTAAAATCAAAAAGACACAGCCACCCCAAAGTTTGGGACGGCTCTGTTTACAAGAACCTCGTTTACGGTACAAGTTCAATATCGCAGAAAGTGAAAAATGGATAAAGAAGTTGTGGTACTTACGTACAATGCAATATCACTCAGCAATGAAATCTATGTCATCAGGCCCGTAGCAGCATAATGAGTGGATTCAGGTATGATGATTCTAACTGAAATAAGTCACACAGAAAAAGAAACATCATAAGATATCACTAATACACGGGATGTAAACTTGGCTACACAGGAACTGGATTACAAAACAGAACAGGGTCTCAAATTTAGAAAACCAACTTATGCTTGCTTAAGGGGAAAGGTGAGTTGGGGTGCTGCATCAAACCAGAGATTGAAATGAGCACAGATAAAGTTCCTTAAGCCAAATATGAAATAGACAAGAACTACTCCTTGCTCAACGAAATGGACTCAACACCCCATATTAAACGCCTAAGAATGTACCTGACTAGTAAGTATCTTAAAACCTATGGATTGCTATGTCTCTGAAAGAAAATCAAGCATGTGTACAGGGGCATAAACGCAGCAGTGATAGGATTGGAGAGGTTCGGTGAGCAAATGAAGACCCTTTGAAGTCATATTGCATGGTACCCATTCCACGGGTCTCAACTCTCCAGGTTTAAGGGATTCTTCCTTCAGCTAAAACATGCACGTGGAACCCAGAGTATGATCAACCGTGTGATCGGGAGACGTGTTCCAATATGTCTCAGTTCTCGTCCCCTGGTACTCGGGTGCAACATTCCAGACGCTTTACTAACACTCTCCCGACTTGGAGAGTCAGTGCCTTTAACCTCCTGTTTGGCCCAGTTTGCAATTTCTGCGGAAGATGAACAGGAATAGGGAGAACCAATGAGAGACTAGCTGGAGGTGTCTGGACGGGCAAATTTAACTCTCATTTCCCACCAGGAAGAGGAATTAACCAAAGGCTCAGCGTGCCGTGCCGGAACCAGATTAGGGCCTGAAGCAATCCTGCGGTGTTGCGGCCAGCTCACAAGAAAGCGAGTTGAAGAAAGGAGCTCAGGGGCACTGTAATTCACAAACCTGCAGAGTTATAAATGACAGCTATCGTCCAAAAATATACTGAAGTAAGGCTGCCAAGAGGACTTGAAAGCGGGGCAGAATTGCAGGAAACCGATTTCAGGAGGTAGACTGGAATTGCATTTAAAGCATAGGAAAAGAGGCAGAACGTCCACAATGATGCACTTGGCCAAAAAGGGCGTATGCGTTTTTTCCTGAATATATTCAGGAAAAAACGCATACGCCCTTTTTGGCCAACCAAGCAAGCTTGCAAAGGAAATCTGCACTACAATGAAGTCTCACTTCCCCCCGGTCAAAAGGGCCATCTGAAAAAAGTGTAAAATCCAGAAAGGCAGGACAGGCGATGGAGAACTGGGAGCCTTGTTATGCTGATGGGCGGGATGTAAATTGCCAACAGCCACTCGGGAGAGGTGTATGGTGTTTCCTGAAACATCTAAAAAACAAAGCAACAGAGCCTAGGGCACTTCCACTTATGGTCCTATAGCTTAGGGAAATTAAAATCAAAAAGACACAGCCACCCCAAAGTTTGGGACGGCTCTGTTTACAAGAACCTCGTTTACGGTACAAGTTCAATATCGCAGAAAGTGAAAAATGGATAAAGAAGTTGTGGTACTTACGTACAATGCAATATCACTCAGCAATGAAATCTATGTCATCAGGCCCGTAGCAGCATAATGAGTGGATTCAGGTATGATGATTCTAACTGAAATAAGTCACACAGAAAAAGAAACATCATAAGATATCACTAATACACGGGATGTAAACTTGGCTACACAGGAACTGGATTACAAAACAGAACAGGGTCTCAAATTTAGAAAACCAACTTATGCTTGCTTAAGGGGAAAGGTGAGTTGGGGTGCTGCATCAAACCAGAGATTGAAATGAGCACAGATAAAGTTCCTTAAGCCAAATATGGAATAGACAAGAACTACTCCTTGCTCAACGAAATGGACTCAACACCCCATATTAAACGCCTAAGAATGTACCTGACTAGTAAGTATCTTAAAACCTATGGATTGCTATGTGTCTGAAAGAAAATCAAGCGTGTGTACAGGGGCATAAACGCAGCAGTGATAGGATTGGAGAGGTTCGGTGAGCAAATGAAGACCCTTTGAAGTCATATTGCATGGTACCCATTCTACGGGTCTCAACTCTCCAGGTTTAAGGGATTCTTCCTTCAGCTAAAACATGCACGTGGAACCCAGAGTATGATCAACCGTGTGATCGGGAGACGTGTTCCAATATGTCTCAGTTCTCGTCCCCTGGTACTCGGGTGCAACATTCCAGACGCTTTACTAACACTCTCCCGACTTGGAGAGTCAGTGCCTTTAACCTCCTGTTTGGCCCAGTTTGCAATTTCTGCGGAAGATGAACAGGAATAGGGAGAACCAATGAGAGACTAGCTGGAGGTGTCTGGACGGGCAAATTTAACTCTCATTTCCCACCAGGAAGAGGAATTAACCAAAGGCTCAGCGTGCCGTGCCGGAACCAGATTAGGGCCTGAAGCAATCCTGCGGTGTTGCGGCCAGCTCACAAGAAAGCGAGTTGAAGAAAGGAGCTCAGGGGCACTGTAATTCACAAACCTGCAGAGTTATAAATGACAGCTATCGTCCAAAAATATACTGAAGTAAGGCTGCCAAGAGGACTTGAAAGCGGGGCAGAATTGCAGGAAACCGATTTCAGGAGGTAGACTGGAATTGCATTTAAAGCATAGGAAAAGAGGCAGAACGTCCACAATGATGCACTTGGCCAAAAAGGGCGTATGCGTTTTTTCCTGAATATATTCAGGAAAAAACGCATACGCCCTTTTTGGCCAACCAAGCAAGCTTGCAAAGGAAATCTGCACTACAATGAAGTCTCACTTCCCCCCGGTCAAAAGGGCCATCTGAAAAAAGTGTAAAATCCAGAAAGGCAGGACAGGCCATGGAGAACTGGGAGCCTTGTTATGCTGATGGGCGGGATGTAAATTGCCAACAGCCACTCGGGAGAGGTGTATGGTGTTTCCTGAAACATCTAAAAAACAAAGCAACAGAGCCTAGGGCACTTCCACTTATGGTCCTATAGCTTAGGGAAATTAAAATCAAAAAGACACAGCCACCCCAAAGTTTGGGACGGCTCTGTTTACAAGAACCTCGTTTACGGTACAAGTTCAATATCGCAGAAAGTGAAAAATGGATAAAGAAGTTGTGGTACTTACGTACAATGCAATATCACTCAGCAATGAAATCTATGTCATCAGGCCCGTAGCAGCATAATGAGTGGATTCAGGTATGATGATTCTAACTGAAATAAGTCACACAGAAAAAGAAACATCATAAGATATCACTAATACACGGGATGTAAACTTGGCTACACAGGAACTGGATTACAAAACAGAACAGGGTCTCAAATTTAGAAAACCAACTTATGCTTGCTTAAGGGGAAAGGTGAGTTGGGGTGCTGCATCAAACCAGAGATTGAAATGAGCACAGATAAAGTTCCTTAAGCCAAATATGGAATAGACAAGAACTACTCCTTGCTCAACGAAATGGACTCAACACCCCATATTAAACGCCTAAGAATGTACCTGACTAGTAAGTATCTTAAAACCTATGGATTGCTATGTGTCTGAAAGAAAATCAAGCGTGTGTACAGGGGCATAAACGCAGCAGTGATAGGATTGGAGAGGTTCGGTGAGCAAATGAAGACCCTTTGAAGTCATATTGCATGGTACCCATTCCACGGGTCTCAACTCTCCAGGTTTAAGGGATTCTTCCTTCAGCTAAAACATGCACGTGGAACCCAGAGTATGATCAACCGTGTGATCGGGAGACGTGTTCCAATATGTCTCAGTTCTCGTCCCCTGGTACTCGGGTGCAACATTCCAGACGCTTTACTAACACTCTCCCGACTTGGAGAGTCAGTGCCTTTAACCTCCTGTTTGGCCCAGTTTGCAATTTCTGCGGAAGATGAACAGGAATAGGGAGAACCAATGAGAGACTAGCTGGAGGTGTCTGGACGGGCAAATTTAACTCTCATTTCCCACCAGGAAGAGGAATTAACCAAAGGCTCAGCGTGCCGTGCCGGAACCAGATTAGGGCCTGAAGCAATCCTGCGGTGTTGCGGCCAGCTCACAAGAAAGCGAGTTGAAGAAAGGAGCTCAGGGGCACTGTAATTCACAAACCTGCAGAGTTATAAATGACAGCTATCGTCCAAAAATATACTGAAGTAAGGCTGCCAAGAGGACTTGAAAGCGGGGCAGAATTGCAGGAAACCGATTTCAGGAGGTAGACTGGAATTGCATTTAAAGCATAGGAAAAGAGGCAGAACGTCCACAATGATGCACTTGGCCAAAAAGGGCGTATGCGTTTTTTCCTGAATATATTCAGGAAAAAACGCATACGCCCTTTTTGGCCAACCAAGCAAGCTTGCAAAGGAAATCTGCACTACAATGAAGTCTCACTTCCCCCCGGTCAAAAGGGCCATCTGAAAAAAGTGTAAAATCCAGAAAGGCAGGACAGGCCATGGAGAACTGGGAGCCTTGTTATGCTGATGGGCGGGATGTAAATTGCCAACAGCCACTCGGGAGAGGTGTATGGTGTTTCCTGAAACATCTAAAAAACAAAGCAACAGAGCCTAGGGCACTTCCACTTATGGTCCTATAGCTTAGGGAAATTAAAATCAAAAAGACACAGCCACCCCAAAGTTTGGGACGGCTCTGTTTACAAGAACCTCGTTTACGGTACAAGTTCAATATCGCAGAAAGTGAAAAATGGATAAAGAAGTTGTGGTACTTACGTACAATGCAATATCACTCAGCAATGAAATCTATGTCATCAGGCCCGTAGCAGCATAATGAGTGGATTCAGGTATGATGATTCTAACTGAAATAAGTCACACAGAAAAAGAAACATCATAAGATATCACTAATACACGGGATGTAAACTTGGCTACACAGGAACTGGATTACAAAACAGAACAGGGTCTCAAATTTAGAAAACCAACTTATGCTTGCTTAAGGGGAAAGGTGAGTTGGGGTGCTGCATCAAACCAGAGATTGAAATGAGCACAGATAAAGTTCCTTAAGCCAAATATGGAATAGACAAGAACTACTCCTTGCTCAACGAAATGGACTCAACACCCCATATTAAACGCCTAAGAATGTACCTGACTAGTAAGTATCTTAAAACCTATGGATTGCTATGTGTCTGAAAGAAAATCAAGCGTGTGTACAGGGGCATAAACGCAGCAGTGATAGGATTGGAGAGGTTCGGTGAGCAAATGAAGACCCTTTGAAGTCATATTGCATGGTACCCATTCCACGGGTCTCAACTCTCCAGGTTTAAGGGATTCTTCCTTCAGCTAAAACATGCACGTGGAACCCAGAGTATGATCAACCGTGTGATCGGGAGACGTGTTCCAATATGTCTCAGTTCTCGTCCCCTGGTACTCGGGTGCAACATTCCAGACGCTTTACTAACACTCTCCCGACTTGGAGAGTCAGTGCCTTTAACCTCCTGTTTGGCCCAGTTTGCAATTTCTGCGGAAGATGAACAGGAATAGGGAGAACCAATGAGAGACTAGCTGGAGGTGTCTGGACGGGCAAATTTAACTCTCATTTCCCACCAGGAAGAGGAATTAACCAAAGGCTCAGCGTGCCGTGCCGGAACCAGATTAGGGCCTGAAGCAATCCTGCGGTGTTGCGGCCAGCTCACAAGAAAGCGAGTTGAAGAAAGGAGCTCAGGGGCACTGTAATTCACAAACCTGCAGAGTTATAAATGACAGCTATCGTCCAAAAATATACTGAAGTAAGGCTGCCAAGAGGACTTGAAAGCGGGGCAGAATTGCAGGAAACCGATTTCAGGAGGTAGACTGGAATTGCATTTAAAGCATAGGAAAAGAGGCAGAACGTCCACAATGATGCACTTGGCCAAAAAGGGCGTATGCGTTTTTTCCTGAATATATTCAGGAAAAAACGCATACGCCCTTTTTGGCCAACCAAGCAAGCTTGCAAAGGAAATCTGCACTACAATGAAGTCTCACTTCCCCCCGGTCAAAAGGGCCATCTGAAAAAAGTGTAAAATCCAGAAAGGCAGGACAGGCCATGGAGAACTGGGAGCCTTGTTATGCTGATGGGCGGGATGTAAATTGCCAACAGCCACTCGGGAGAGGTGTATGGTGTTTCCTGAAACATCTAAAAAACAAAGCAACAGAGCCTAGGGCACTTCCACTTATGGTCCTATAGCTTAGGGAAATTAAAATCAAAAAGACACAGCCACCCCAAAGTTTGGGACGGCTCTGTTTACAAGAACCTCGTTTACGGTACAAGTTCAATATCGCAGAAAGTGAAAAATGGATAAAGAAGTTGTGGTACTTACGTACAATGCAATATCACTCAGCAATGAAATCTATGTCATCAGGCCCGTAGCAGCATAATGAGTGGATTCAGGTATGATGATTCTAAGTGAAATAAGTCACACAGAAAAAGAAACATCATAAGATATCACTAATACACGGGATGTAAACTTGGCTACACAGGAACTGGATTACAAAACAGAACAGGGTCTCAAATTTAGAAAACCAACTTATGCTTGCTTAAGGGGAAAGGTGAGTTGGGGTGCTGCATAAAACCAGAGATTGAAATGAGCACAGATAAAGTTCCTTAAGCCAAATATGGAATAGACAAGAACTACTCCTTGCTCAACGAAATGGACTCAACACCCCATATTAAACGCCTAAGAATGTACCTGACTAGTAAGTATCTTAAAACCTATGGATTGCTATGTGTCTGAAAGAAAATCAAGCGTGTGTACAGGGGCATAAACGCAGCAGTGATAGGATTGGAGAGGTTCGGTGAGCAAATGAAGACCCTTTGAAGTCATATTGCATGGTACCCATTCCACGGGTCTCAACTCTCCAGGTTTAAGGGATTCTTCCTTCAGCTAAAACATGCACGTGGAACCCAGAGTATGATCAACCGTGTGATCGGGAGACGTGTTCCAATATGTCTCAGTTCTCATCCCCTGGTACTCGGGTGCAACATTCCAGACGCTTTACTAACACTCTCCCGACTTGGAGAGTCAGTGCCTTTAACCTCCTGTTTGGCCCAGTTTGCAATTTCTGCGGAAGATGAACAGGAATAGGGAGAACCAATGAGAGACTAGGTGGAGGTGTCTGGACGGGCAAATTTAACTCTCATTTCCCACCAGGAAGAGGAATTAACCAAAGGCTCAGCGTGCCGTGCCGGAACCAGATTAGGGCCTGAAGCAATCCTGCGGTGTTGCGGCCAGCTCACAAGAAAGCGAGTTGAAGAAAGGAGCTCAGGGGCACTGTAATTCACAAACCTGCAGAGTTATAAATGACAGCTATCGTCCAAAAATATACTGAAGTAAGGCTGCCAAGAGGACTTGAAAGCGGGGCAGAATTGCAGGAAACCGATTTCAGGAGGTAGACTGGAATTGCATTTAAAGCATAGGAAAAGAGGCAGAACGTCCACAATGATGCACTTGGCCAAAAAGGGCGTATGCGTTTTTTCCTGAATATATTCAGGAAAAAACGCATACGCCCTTTTTGGCCAACCAAGCAAGCTTGCAAAGGAAATCTGCACTACAATGAAGTCTCACTTCCCCCCGGTCAAAAGGGCCATCTGAAAAAAGTGTAAAATCCAGAAAGGCAGGACAGGCCATGGAGAACTGGGAGCCTTGTTATGCTGATGGGCGGGATGTAAATTGCCAACAGCCACTCGGGAGAGGTGTATGGTGTTTCCTGAAACATCTAAAAAACAAAGCAACAGAGCCTAGGGCACTTCCACTTATGGTCCTATAGCTTAGGGAAATTAAAATCAAAAAGACACAGCCACCCCAAAGTTTGGGACGGCTCTGTTTACAAGAACCTCGTTTACGGTACAAGTTCAATATCGCAGAAAGTGAAAAATGGATAAAGAAGTTGTGGTACTTACGTACAATGCAATATCACTCGGCAATGAAATCTATGTCATCAGGCCCGTAGCAGCATAATGAGTGGATTCAGGTATGATGATTCTAACTGAAATAAGTCACACAGAAAAAGAAACATCATAAGATATCACTAATACACGGGATGTAAACTTGGCTACACAGGAACTGGATTACAAAACAGAACAGGGTCTCAAATTTAGAAAACCAACTTATGCTTGCTTAAGGGGAAAGGTGAGTTGGGGTGCTGCATAAAACCAGAGATTGAAATGAGCACAGATAAAGTTCCTTAAGCCAAATATGGAATAGACAAGAACTACTCCTTGCTCAACGAAATGGACTCAACACCCCATATTAAACGCCTAAGTATGTACCTGACTAGTAAGTATCTTAAAACCTATGGATTGCTATGTGTCTGAAAGAAAATCAAGCGTGTGTACAGGGGCATAAACGCAGCAGTGATAGGATTGGAGAGGTTCGGTGAGCAAATGAAGACCCTTTGAAGTCATATTGCATGGTACCCATTCCACGGGTCTCAACTCTCCAGGTTTAAGGGATTCTTCCTTCAGCTAAAACATGCACGTGGAACCCAGAGTATGATCAACCGTGTGATCGGGAGACGTGTTCCAATATGTCTCAGTTCTCGTCCCCTGGTACTCGGGTGCAACATTCCAGACGCTTTACTAACACTCTCCCGACTTGGAGAGTCAGTGCCTTTAACCTCCTGTTTGGCCCAGTTTGCAATTTCTGCGGAAGATGAACAGGAATAGGGAGAACCAATGAGAGACTAGCTGGAGGTGTCTGGACGGGCAAATTTAACTCTCATTTCCCACCAGGAAGAGGAATTAACCAAAGGCTCAGCGTGCCGTGCCGGAACCAGATTAGGGCCTGAAGCAATCCTGCGGTGTTGCGGCCAGCTCACAAGAAAGCGAGTTGAAGAAAGGAGCTCAGGGGCACTGTAATTCACAAACCTGCAGAGTTATAAATGACAGCTATCGTCCAAAAATATACTGAAGTAAGGCTGCCAAGAGGACTTGAAAGCGGGGCAGAATTGCAGGAAACCGATTTCAGGAGGTAGACTGGAATTGCATTTAAAGCATAGGAAAAGAGGCAGAACGTCCACAATGATGCACTTGGCCAAAAAGGGCGTATGCGTTTTTTCCTGAATATATTCAGGAAAAAACGCATACGCCCTTCTTGGCCAACCAAGCAAGCTTGCAAAGGAAATCTGCACTACAATGAAGTCTCACTTCCCCCCGGTCAAAAGGGCCATCTGAAAAAAGTGTAAAATCCAGAAAGGCAGGACAGGCCACGGAGAACTGGGAGCCTTGTTATGCTGATGGGCGGGATGTAAATTGCCAACAGCCACTCGGGAGAGGTGTATGGTGTTTCCTGAAACATCTAAAAAACAAAGCAACAGAGCCTAGGGCACTTCCACTTATGGTCCTATAGCTTAGGGAAATTAAAATCAAAAAGACACAGCCACCCCAAAGTTTGGGACGGCTCTGTTTACAAGAACCTCGTTTACGGTACAAGTTCAATATCGCAGAAAGTGAAAAATGGATAAAGAAGTTGTGGTACTTACGTACAATGCAATATCACTCAGCAATGAAATCTATGTCATCAGGCCCGTAGCAGCATAATGAGTGGATTCAGGTATGATGATTCTAACTGAAATAAGTCACACAGAAAAAGAAACATCATAAGATATCACTAATACACGGAATGTAAACTTGGCTACACAGGAACTGGATTACAAAACAGAACAGGGTCTCAAATTTAGAAAACCAACTTATGCTTGCTTAAGGGGAAAGGTGAGTTGGGGTGCTGCATCAAACCAGAGATTGAAATGAGCACAGATAAAGTTCCTTAAGCCAAATATGGAATAGACAAGAACTACTCCTTGCTCAACGAAATGGACTCAACACCCCATATTAAACGCCTAAGAATGTACCTGACTAGTAAGTATCTTAAAACCTATGGATTGCTATGTGTCTGAAAGAAAATCAAGCGTGTGTACAGGGGCATAAACGCAGCAGTGATAGGATTGGAGAGGTTCGGTGAGCAAATGAAGACCCTTTGAAGTCATATTGCATGGTACCCATTCCACGGGTCTCAACTCTCCAGGTTTAAGGGATTCTTCCTTCAGCTAAAACATGCACGTGGAACCCAGAGTATGATCACCCGTGTGATCGGGAGACGTGTTCCAATATGTCTCAGTTCTCGTCCCCTGGTACTCGGGTGCAACATTCCAGATGCTTTACTAACACTCTCCCGACTTGGAGAGTCAGTGCCTTTAACCTCCTGTTTGGCCCAGTTTGCAATTTCTGCGGAAGATGAACAGGAATAGGGAGAACCAATGAGAGACTAGCTGGAGGTGTCTGGACGGGCAAATTTAACTCTCATTTCCCACCAGGAAGAGGAATTAACCAAAGGCTCAGCGTGCCGTGCCGGAACCAGATTAGGGCCTGAAGCAATCCTGCGGTGTTGCGGCCAGCTCACAAGAAAGCGAGTTGAAGAAAGGAGCTCAGGGGCACTGTAATTCACAAACCTGCAGAGTTATAAATGACAGCTATCGTCCAAAAATATACTGAAGTAAGGCTGCCAAGAGGACTTGAAAGCGGGGCAGAATTGCAGGAAACCGATTTCAGGAGGTAGACTGGAATTGCATTTAAAGCATAGGAAAAGAGGCAGAACGTCCACAATGATGCACTTGGCCAAAAAGGGCGTATGCGTTTTTTCCTGAATATATTCAGGAAAAAACGCATACGCCCTTTTTGGCCAACCAAGCAAGCTTGCAAAGGAAATCTGCACTACAATGAAGTCTCACTTCCCCCCGGTCAAAAGGGCCATCTGAAAAAAGTGTAAAATCCAGAAAGGCAGGACAGGCCATGGAGAACTGGGAGCCTTGTTATGCTGATGGGCGGGATGTAAATTGCCAACAGCCACTCGGGAGAGGTGTATGGTGTTTCCTGAAACATCTAAAAAACAAAGCAACAGAGCCTAGGGCACTTCCACTTATGGTCCTATAGCTTAGGGAAATTAAAATCAAAAAGACACAGCCACCCCAAAGTTTGGGACGGCTCTGTTTACAAGAACCTCGTTTACAGTACAAGTTCAATATCGCAGAAAGTGAAAAATGGATAAAGAAGTTGTGGTACTTACGTACAATGCAATATCACTCAGCAATGAAATCTATGTCATCAGGCCCGTAGCAGCATAATGAGTGGATTCAGGTATGATGATTCTAACTGAAATAAGTCACACAGAAAAAGAAACATCATAAGATATCACTAATACACGGAATGTAAACTTGGCTACACAGGAACTGGATTACAAAACAGAACAGGGTCTCAAATTTAGAAAACCAACTTATGCTTGCTTAAGGGGAAAGGTGAGTTGGGGTGCTGCATCAAACCAGAGATTTAAATGAGCACAGATAAAGTTCCTTAAGCCAAATATGGAATAGACAAGAACTACTCCTTGCTCAACGAAATGGACTCAACACCCCATATTAAACGCCTAAGAATGTACCTGACTAGTAAGTATCTTAAAACCTATGGATTGCTATGTGTCTGAAAGAAAATCAAGCGTGTATACAGGGGCATAAACGCAGCAGTGATAGGATTGGAGAGGTTCGGTGAGCAAATGAAGACCCTTTGAAGTCATATTGCATGGTACCCATTCCACGGGTCTCAACTCTCCAGGTTTAAGGGATTCTTCCTTCAGCTAAAACATGCACGTGGAACCCAGAGTATGATCAACCGTGTGATCGGGAGACGTGTTCCAATATGTCTCAGTTCTCGTCCCCTGGTACTCGGGTGCAACATTCCAGACGCTTTACTAACACTCTCCCGACTTGGAGAGTCAGTGCCTTTAACCTCCTGTTTGGCCCAGTTTGCAATTTCTGCGGAAGATGAACAGGAATAGGGAGAACCAATGAGAGACTAGCTGGAGGTGTCTGGACGGGCAAATTTAACTCTCATTTCCCACCAGGAAGAGGAATTAACCAAAGGCTCAGCGTGCCGTGCCGGAACCAGATTAGGGCCTGAAGCAATCCTGCGGTGTTGCGGCCAGCTCACAAGAAAGCGAGTTGAAGAAAGGAGCTCAGGGGCACTGTAATTCACAAACCTGCAGAGTTATAAATGACAGCTATCGTCCAAAAATATACTGAAGTAAGGCTGCCAAGAGGACTTGAAAGCGGGGCAGAATTGCAGGAAACCGATTTCAGGAGGTAGACTGGAATTGCATTTAAAGCATAGGAAAAGAGGCAGAACGTCCACAATGATGCACTTGGCCAAAAAGGGCGTATGCGTTTTTTCCTGAATATATTCAGGAAAAAACGCATACGCCCTTTTTGGCCAACCAAGCAAGCTTGCAAAGGAAATCTGCACTACAATGAAGTCTCACTTCCCCCCGGTCAAAAGGGCCATCTGAAAAAAGTGTAAAATCCAGAAAGGCAGGACAGGCCATGGAGAACTGGGAGCCTTGTTATGCTGATGGGCGGGATGTAAATTGCCAACAGCCACTCGGGAGAGGTGTATGGTGTTTCCTGAAACATCTAAAAAACAAAGCAACAGAGCCTAGGGCACTTCCACTTATGGTCCTATAGCTTAGGGAAATTAAAATCAAAAAGACACAGCCACCCCAAAGTTTGGGACGGCTCTGTTTACAAGAACCTCGTTTACGGTACAAGTTCAATATCGCAGAAAGTGAAAAATGGATAAAGAAGTTGTGGTACTTACGTACAATGCAATATCACTCAGCAATGAAATCTATGTCATCAGGCCCGTAGCAGCATAATGAGTGGATTCAGGTATGATGATTCTAACTGAAATAAGTCACACAGAAAAAGAAACATCATAAGATATCACTAATACACGGGATGTAAACTTGGCTACACAGGAACTGGATTACAAAACAGAACAGGGTCTCAAATTTAGAAAACCAACTTATGATTGCTTAAGGGGAAAGGTGAGTTGGGGTGCTGCATAAAACCAGAGATTGAAATGAGCACAGATAAAGTTCCTTAAGCCAAATATGGAATAGACAAGAACTACTCCTTGCTCAACGAAATGGACTCAACACCCCATATTAAACGCCTAAGAATGTACCTGACTAGTAAGTATCTTAAAACCTATGAATTGTTATGTCTCTGAAAGAAAATCAAGCGTGTGTACAGGGGCATAAACGCAGCAGTGATAGGATTGGAGAGGTTCGGTGAGCAAATGAAGACCCTTTGAAGTCATATTGCATGGTACCCATTCCACGGGTCTCAACTCTCCAGGTTTAAGGGATTCTGCCTTCAGGTAAAACATGCACGTGGAACCCAGAGTATGATCAACCGTGTGATCGGGAGACATGTTCCAATATGTCTCAGTTCTCGTCCCCTGGTACTCGGGTGCAACATTCCAGACGCTTTACTAACACTCTCCCGACTTGGAGAGTCAGTGCCTTTAACCTCCTGTTTGGCCCAGTTTGCAATTTCTGCGGAAAATGAACAGGAATAGGGAGAACCAATGAGAGACTAGCTGGAGGTGTCTGGACGGGCAAATTTAACTCTTATTTCCCACCAGGAAGAGGAATTAACCAAAGGCTCAGCGTGCCGTGCTGGAACCAGATTAGGGCCTGAAGCAATCCTGCGGTGTTGCGGCCAGCTCACAAGAAAGCGAGTTGAAGAAAGGAGCTCAGGGGCACTGTAATTCACAAACCTGCAGAGTTATAAATGATAACTATCGTCCAAAAATATACTGAAGTAAGGCTGCCAAGAGGACTTGAAAGCGGGGCAGAATTGCAGGAAACCGATTTCAGGAGGTAGACTGGAATTGCATTTAAAGCATAGGAAAAGAGGCAGAACGTCCACAATGATGCACTTGGCCAAAAAGGGCGTATGCGTTTTTTCCTGAATATATTCAGGAAAAAACGCATACGCCCTTTTTGGCCAACCAAGCAAGCTTGCAAAGGAAATCTGCACTACAATGAAGTCTCACTTCCCCCCGGTCAAAAGGGCCATCTGAAAAAAGTGTAAAATCCAGAAAGGCAGGACAGGCCATGGAGAACTGGGAGCCTTGTTATGCTGATGGGCGGGATGTAAATTGCCAAGAGCCACTCCGGAGAGGTGTATGGTGTTTCCTGAAACATCTAAAAAACAAAGCAACAGAGCCTAGGGCACTTCCACTTATGGTCCTATAGCTTAGGGAAATTAAAATCAAAAAGACACAGCCACCCCAAAGTTTGGGACGGCTCTGTTTACAAGAACCTCGTTTACGGTACAAGTTCAATATCGCAGAAAGTGAAAAATGGATAAAGAAGTTGTGGTACTTACGTACAATGCAATATCACTCAGCAATGAAATCTATGTCATCAGGCCCGTAGCAGCATAATGAGTGGATTCAGGTATGATGATTCTAACTGAAATAAGTCACACAGAAAAAGAAACATCATAAGATATCACTAATACACGGGATGTAAACTTGGCTACACAGGAACTGGATTACAAAACAGAACAGGGTCTCAAATTTAGAAAACCAACTTATGCTTGCTTAAGGGGAAAGGTGAGTTGGGGTGCTGCATAAAACCAGAGATTGAAATGAGCACAGATAAAGTTCCTTAAGCCAAATATGGAATAGACAAGAACTACTCCTTGCTCAACGAAATGGACTCAACACCCCATATTAAACGCCTAAGAATGTACCTGACTAGTAAGTATCTTAAAACCTATGGATTGCTATGTCTCTGAAAGAAAATCAAGCGTGTGTACAGGGGCACAAACGCAGCAGTGATAGGATTGGAGAGGTTCGGTGAGCAAATGAAGACCCTTTGAAGTCATATTGCATGGTACCCATTCCACGGGTCTCAACTCTCCAGGTTTAAGGGATTCTTCCTTCAGCTAAAACATGCACGTGGAACCCAGAGTATGATCAACCGTGTGATCGGGAGACGTGTTCCAATATGTCTCAGTTCTCGTCCCCTGGTACGCGGGTGCAACATTCCAGACGCTTTACTAACACTCTCCCGACTTGGAGAGTCAGTGCCTTTAACCTCCTGTTTGGCCCAGTTTTCAATTTCTGCGGAAGATGAACAGGAATAGGGAGAACCAATGAGAGACTAGCTGGAGGTGTCTGGATGGGCAAATTTAACTCTCATTTCCCACCAGGAAGAGGAATTAACCAAAGGCTCAGCGTGCCGTGCCGGAACCAGATTAGGGCCTGAAGCAATCCTGCGGTGTTGCGGCCAGCTCACAAGAAAGCGAGTTGAAGAAAGGAGCTCAGGGGCACTGTAATTCACAAACCTGCAGAGTTATAAATGACAGCTATCGTCCAAAAATATACTGAAGTAAGGCTGCCAAGAGGACTTGAAAGCGGGGCAGAATTGCAGGAAACCGATTTCAGGAGGTAGACTGGAATTGCATTTAAAGCATAGGAAAAGAGGCAGAACGTCCACAATGATGCACTTGGCCAAAAAGGGCGTATGCGTTTTTTCCTGAATATATTCAGGAAAAAACGCATACGCCCTTTCTGGCCAACCAAGCAAGCTTGCAAAGGAAATCTGCACTACAATGAAGTCTCACTTCCCCCCGGTCAAAAGGGCCATCTGAAAAAAGTGTAAAATCCAGAAAGGCAGGACAGGCCATGGAGAACTGGGAGCCTTGTTATGCTGATGGGCGGGATGTAAATTGCCAACAGCCACTCGGGAGAGGTGTATGGTGTTTCCTGAAACATCTAAAAAACAAAGCAACAGAGCCTAGGGCACTTCCACTTATGGTCCTATAGCTTAGGGAAATTAAAATCAAAAAGACACAGCCACCCCAAAGTTTGGGACGGCTCTGTTTACAAGAACCTCGTTTACGGTACAAGTTCAATATCGCAGAAAGTGAAAAATGGATAAAGAAGTTGTGGTACTTACGTACAATGCAATATCACTCAGCAATGAAATCTATGTCATCAGGCCCATAGCAGCATAATGAGTGGATTCAGGTATGATGATTCTAACTGAAATAAGTCACACAGAAAAAGAAACATCATAAGATATCACTAATACACGGAATGTAAACTTGGCTACACAGGAACTGGATTACAAAACAGAACAGGGTCTCAAATTTAGAAAACCAACTTATGCTTGCTTAAGGGGAAAGGTGAGTTGGGGTGCTGCATCAAACCAGAGATTTAAATGAACACAGATAAAGTTCCTTAAGCCAAATATGGAATAGACAAGAACTACTCCTTGCTCAACGAAATGGACTCAACACCCCATATTAAACGCCTAAGAATGTACCTGACTAGTAAGTATCTTAAAACCTATGAATTGCTATGTCTCTGAAAGAAAATCAAGCGTGTGTACAGGGGCATAAACGCAGCAGTGATAGGATTGGAGAGGTTCGGTGAGCAAATGAAGACCCTTTGAAGTCATATTGCATGGTACCCATTCCACGGGTCTCAACTCTCCAGGTTTAAGGGATTCTGCCTTCAGGTAAAACATGCACGTGGAACCCAGAGTATGATCACCCGTGTGATCAGGAGACATGTTCCAATATGTCTCAGTTCTCGTCCCCTGGTACTCGGGTGCAACATTCCAGACGCTTTACTAACACTCTCCCGACGTGGAGAGTCAGTGCCTTTAACCTCCTGTTTGGCCCAGTTTGCAATTTCTGCGGAAGATGAACAGGAATAGGGAGAACCAATGAGAGACTAGGTGGAGGTGTCTGGACGGGCAAATTTAACTCTCATTTCCCACCAGGAAGAGGAATTAACCAAAGGCTCAGCGTGCCGTGCGGGAACCAGATTAGGGCCTGAAGCAATCCTGCGGTGTTGCGGCCAGCTCACAAGAAAGCGAGTTGAAGAAAGGAGCTCAGGGGCACTGTAATTCACAAACCTGCAGAGTTATAAATGACAGCTATCGTCCAAAAATATACTGAAGTAAGGCTGCCAAGAGGACTTGAAAGCGGGGAAGAATTGCAGGAAACCGATTTCAGGAGGTAGACTGGAATTGCATTTAAAGCATAGGAAAAGAGGCAGAACGTCCACAATGATGCACTTGGCCAAAAAGGGCGTATGCGTTTTTTCCTGAATATATTCAGGAAAAAACGCATACGCCCTTTTTGGCCAACCAAGCAAGCTTGCAAAGGAAATCTGCACTACAATGAAGTCTCACTGCCCCCCGGTCAAAAGGGCCATCTGAAAAAAGTGTAAAATCCAGAAAGGCAGGACAGGCCATGGAGAACTGGGAGCCTAGTTATGCTGATGGGCGGGATGTAAATTGCCAGCAGCCACTCTGGAGAAGTGTATGGTGTTTCCTGAAACATCCAAAAAACAAAGCAACAGAGCCTAGGGCACTTCCACTTATTGTCCTATAGCTTAGGGAAATTAAAATCAAAAAGACACAGCCACCCCAAAGTTTGGGACGGCTCTGTTTACAAGAACCTCGTTTACGGTACAAGTTCAATATCACAGAAAGCGAAAAATGGATAAAGAAGTTGTGGTACTTACGTACAATGCAATATCACTCAGCAATGAAATCTATGTCAACAGGCCCGTAGCAGCATAATGAGTGGATTCAGGTACGATGATTCTAAGTGAAATTAGTCACACAGAAAAAGAAATATCATAAGATATCACTAATACACGGAATGTAAACTTGGCTACACAAGAACTGAATTACAAAACAGAACAGGGTGTCAAATGTAGAAAACCAACTTATGCTTGCTTAAGGGGACGGGTGAGTTGGGGTGCTGCATAAAACCAGAGATTGAAATTAGCACAGATACCGTTCCATAAGCCAAATATGTAATAGACAAGAGCTACTCCTTGCTCAACGAAGTGGACTCAACACTCCATATTAAACGCCTAAGAATATACCTGACTAGTAAGAATCTACCTGACTAGTAAGAATCTTAAAACCTATGGATTTATATGTCTCCAAAAGAGAATCAAGCGTGTGTACAGCGGCATAAACGCAGCAGTGATAGGATTGGTGAGGTTTGGTGAGCAAATGCAGACCCTTTGAAGTCATATTGCATGGTACCCATTCCATGGGTCTCAACTCTCCAGGTTTAAGGGATTCTTCCTTCAGCTAAAACATGCATGTGGAACCTAGAGTATGATCCACCGTGTGATCGGAAAACGTGTTCAAATGTGTCTCAGTTTTCGTCCCCTGGTACTCGGGTGCAACATTCCACACGCTTTACTAACACTCTCCCGACTTGGAGAGTCAGTGCCTTTAACCTCCTGTTTGGCCCATTTGCAATTTCTGAGGAAGGAGAACAGGAATAGGGAGAACCAATGAGAGACTAGGTGGAGGTGTCTGGACGGGCAAATTTAACTCTCATTTCCCACCAGGAAGAAGAATTAACCAAAGGCTCAGCGTGCCGTGCCGGAACCAGATTAGGGCCTGAAGCAATCCTGCGGTGTTGCGGCCAGCTCACAAGAAAGCGAGTTGAAGAAAGGAGCTCAGGGGCACTGTAATTCACAAACCTGCAGAGTTATAAATGACAGCTATCGTCCAAAAATATACTGAAGTAAGGCTGCCAAGAGGACTTGAAAGCGGGGCAGAATTGCAGGAAACCGATTTCAGGAGGTAGACTGGAATTGCATTTAAAGCATAGGAAAAGAGGCAGAAGGTCCACAATGATGCACTTGGACAAAAAGGGCGTATGCGTTTTTTCCTGAATATATTCAGGAAAAAACGCATACGCCCTTTTTGGCCAACCAAGCAAGCTTGCAAAGGAAATCTGCACTACAATGAAGTCTCACTGCCCCCCGGTCAAAAGGGCCATCTGAAAAAAGTGTAAAATCCAGAAAGGCAGGACAGGCCATGGAGAACTGGGAGCCTTGTTATGCTGATGGGCGGGATGTAAATTGCCAGCAGCCACTCTGGAGAAGTGTATGGTGTTTCCTGAAACATCCAAAAAACAAACCAACAGAGCCTAGGGCACTTCCACTTATGGTCCTATAGCTTAGGGAAATTAAAATCAAAAAGACACAGCCACCCCAAAGTTTGGGACGGCTCTGTTTACAAGAACCTCGTTTACCGAACAAGTTCAATATCACAGAAAGCGAAAAATGGATAAAGAAGTTGTGGTACTTATGTACAATGCAATATCACTCAGCAATGAAATCTATGTCATCAGGCCCGTAGCAGCATAATGAGTGGATTCAGGTACGATGATTCTAAGTGAAATTAGTCACACAGAAAAAGAAACATCATAAGATATCACTAATACACGGAATGTAAACTTGGCTACACAAGAACTGAATTACAAAACAGAACAGGGTGTCAAATGTAGAAAACCAACTTATGCTTGCTTAAGGGGACGGGTGAGTTGGGGTGCTGCATAAAACCAGAGATTGAAATTAGCAGAGATACCGTTCCATAAGCCAAATATGTAATAGACAAGAGCTACTCCTTGCTCAACGAAGTGGACTCAACACCCCATATTAAAAGCCTAAGAATATACCTGACTAGTAAGAATCTACCTGACTAGTAAGAATCTTAAAACCTATGGATTTATATGTCTCCGAAAGAGAATCAGGCGTTTGTACAGTGGCATAAACGCAGCAGTGATAAGATTGCTGAGGTTCGGAGAGCAAATGCAGACCCTTTGAAGTCATATTGCATGGTACCCATTCCATGAGTCTCAACTCTCCCTGTTTAAGGGATTCTTCCTTCAGCTAAAACATGCATGTGGAACCCAGAGTATGATCCACCGTGTGATCGGAAAACGTGTTCAAATGTGTCTCAATTTTCGTTTCCTGGTACTCGGGTGCAACATTCCAGACGCTTTACTAACACTCTCCCCACTTGGAGAGTCAGTGCCTTTAACCTCCTGTTTGGCCCAGTTTGCAATTTCTGTGGAAAATGAACAGGAATAGGGACAACCAATGAGAGACTAGGTGGAGGTGTCCAGACGGGCAAATTTAACTCTCATTTCCAACCAGGAAGAGGAATTAACCAAAGGCTCAGCGTGCCATGCCGGAACCACACTAGGACCAGAAGCAATCCTGCGGTGTTGCGGCCAGCTCACAAGAAAGCGAGTTGAAGAAAGGAGCTCAGGGGCACTGTAATTCACAAACCTGCAGAGTTATAAAGGACAGCTATCTTCCAAAAATATATTGAAGTAAGGCTGCCAAGAGGAGTTGAAAGGGGGGCAGAATTGCAGGAAACCGATTTCAGGAGGTAGACTGGAATTGCATGTAAAGCATAGGAAAAGAGGCAGAACGTCCACAATGATGCACTTGGCCAAAAAGGGCGTATGCGTTTTTTCCTGAATATATTCAGGGAAAAACGCATACGCCCTTTTTGGCCAACCAAGCAAGCTTGCAAAGGAAATCTGCACTACAATGAAGTCTCACTGCCCCTCGGTCAAAAGGGCCATCTGAAAAAAGTGTAAAATCCAGAAAGGCAGGACAGGCCATGGAGAACTGGGAGCCTAGTTATGCTGATGGGCGGGATGTAAATTGCCAGCAGCCACTCTGGAGAAGTGTATGGTGTTTCCTGAAACATCCAAAAAACAAAGCAACAGAGCCTAGGGCACTTCCACTTATGGTCCTATAGCTTAGGGAAATTAAAATCAAAAAGACACAGCCACCCCAAAGTTTGGGACGGCTCTGTTTACAAGAACCTCGTTTACGGTACAAGTTCAATATCACAGAGAGCGAAAAATGGATAAAGAAATTGTGGTACTTACGTACAATGCAATATCACTCAGCAATGAAATCTATGTCATCAGGCCCATAGCAGCATAATGAGTGGATTCAGGTACGATGATTCTAAGTGAAATTAGTCACACAGAAAAAGAAACATCATAAGATATCACTAATACACGGAATGTAAACTTGGCTACACAAGAACTGAATTACAAAACAGAACAGGGTGTCAAATGTAGAAAACCAACTTATGCTTGCTTAAGGGGACGAGTGAGTTGGGGTGCTGCATAAAACCAGAGATTGAAATGAGCACAGATACCGTTCCATAAGCCAAATATGTAATAGACAAGAGCTACTCCTTGCTCAACGAAGTGGACTCAACACCTCGTATTAAACGCCTAAGAATATATCTGACTAGTAAGAATCTTAAAACCTATGGATTTATATGTCTCCGAAAGAGAATCAAGCGTGTGTACAGCGGCATAAACGCAGCAGTGATAGGATTGCTGAGGTTCGGTGAGCAAATGCAGACCCTTTGAAATCATATTGCATGGTACCCATTCCATGGGTCTCAACTCTCCCTGTTTAAGGGATTCTTCCTTCAGCTAAAACATGCATGTGGAACCCAGAGTATGATCCACCGTGTGATCGGAAAATGTGTTCAAATGTGTCTCAGTTTTCGTTCCCTGGTACTCGGGTGCAACATTCCAGACGCTTTACTAACACTCTCCCCACTTGGAGAGTCAGTGCCTTTAACCTCCTGTTTGGCCCAGTTTGCAATTTCTGTGGAAGATGAACAGGAATAGGGAGAACCAATGAGAGACTAGGTGGAGGTGTCCAGACGGGCCAATTTAACTCTCATTTCCCACCAGGAAGAGTAATTAACCAAAGGCTCAGCGTGCCATGCCGGAACCACACTAGGACCAGAAGCAATCCTGCGGTGTTGCGGCCAGCTCACAAGAAAGCGAGTTGAAGAAAGGAGCTCAGGGGCACTGTAATTCACAAACCTGCAGAGTTATAAAGGACAGCTATCTTCCAAAAATATATTGAAGTAAGGCTGCCAAGAGGAGTTGAAAGGGGGGCAGAATTGCAGGAAACCGATTTCAGGAGGTAGACTGGAATTGCATGTAAAGCATAGGAAAAGAGGCAGAACGTCCACAATGATGCACTTGGCCAAAAAGGGCGTATGCGTTTTTTCCTGAATATATTCAGGAAAAAACGCATACGCCCTTTTTGGCCAACCAAGCAAGCTTGCAAAGGAAATCTGCACTACAATGAAGTCTCACTGCCCCCCGGTCAAAAGGGCCATCTGAAAAAAGTGTAAAATCCAGAAAGGCAGGACAGGCCATGGAGAACTGGGAGCCTAGTTATGCTGATGGGCGGGATGTAAATTGCCAGCAGCCACTCTGGAGAAGTGTATGGTGTTTCCTGAAACATCCAAAAAACAAAGCAACAGAGCCTAGGGCACTTCCACTTATGGTCCTATAGCTTAGGGAAATTAAAATCAAAAAGACACAGCCACCCCAAAGTTTGGGACGGCTCTGTTTACAAGAACCTCGTTTACGGTACAAGTTCAATATCACAGAAAGCGAAAAATGGATAAAGAAGTTGTGGTACTTACGTACAATGCAATATCACTCAGCAATGAAATCTATGTCAACAGGCCCGTAGCAGCATAATGAGTGGATTCAGGTACGATGATTCTAAGTGAAATTAGTCACACAGAAAAAGAAATATCATAAGATATCACTAATACACGGAATGTAAACTTGGCTACACAAGAACTGAATTACAAAACAGAACAGGGTGTCAAATGTAGAAAACCAACTTATGCTTGCTTAAGGGGACGGGTGAGTTGGGGTGCTGCATAAAACCAGAGATTGAAATGAGCACAGATACCGTTCCATAAGCCAAATATGTAATAGACAAGAGCTACTCCTTGCTCAACGAAGTGGACTCAACACCCCATATTAAACGCCTAAGAATATATGTGACTAGTAAGAATCTTAAAACCTATGGATTTATATGTCTCCGAAAGAGAATCAAGCGTGTGTACAGCGGCATAAACGCAGCAGTGATAGGATTGCTGAGGTTCGGTGAGCAAATGCAGACCCTTTGAAATCATATTGCATGGTACCCATTTCATGGGTCTCAACTCTCCCTGTTTAAGGGATTCTTCCTTCAGCTAAAACATGCATGTGGAACCCAGAGTATGATCCACCGTGTGATCGGAAAACGTGTTCAAATGTGTCTCAATTTTCGTTTCCTGGTACTCGGGTGCAACATTCCAGACGCTTTACTAACACTCTCCCCACTTGGAGAGTCAGTGCCTTTAACCTCCTGTTTGGCCCAGTTTGCAATTTCTGTGTAAAATGAACAGGAATAGGGAGAACCAATGAGAGACTAGGTGGAGGTGTCCAGACGGGCAAATTTAACTCTCATTTCCCACCAGGAAGAGGAATTAACCAAAGGCTCAGTGTGCCATGCCGGAACCACACTAGGACCAGAAGCAATCCTGCGGTGTTGCGGCCAGCTCACAAGAAAGCGAGTTGAAGAAAGGAGCTCAGGGGCACTGTAATTCACAAACCTGCAGAGTTATAAATGACAGCTATCGTCCAAAAATATATTGAAGTAAGGCTGCCAAGAGGAGTTGAAAGGGGGGCAGAATTGCAGGAAACCGATTTCAGGAGGTAGACTGGAATTGCATGTAAAGCATAGGAAAAGAGGCAGAACGTCCACAATGATGCACTTGGCCAAAAAGGGCGTATGCGTTTTTTCCTGAATATATTCAGGAAAAAACGCATACGCCCTTTTTGGTCAACCAAGCAAGCTTGCAAAGGAAATCTGCACTACAATGAAGTCTCACTGCCCCCCGGTCAAAAGGGCCATCTGAAAAAAGTGTAAAATCCAGAAAGGCAGGACAGGCCATGGAGAACTGGGAGCCTTTTTATGCTGATGGGCGGGATGTAAATTGCCAGCAGCCACTCTGGAGAAGTGTATGGTGTTTCCTGAAACATCCAAAAAACAAAGCAACAGAGCCTAGGGCACTTCCACTTATGGTCCTATAGCTTAGGGAAATTAAAATCAAAAAGACACAGCCACCCCAAAGTTTGGGACGGCTCTGTTTACAAGAACCTCGTTTACGGTACAAGTTCAATATCACAGAAAGCGAAAAATGGATAAAGAAATTGTGGTACTTACGTTCAATGCAATATCACTCAGCAATGAAATCTATGTCATCAGGCCCGTAGCAGCATAATGAGTGGATTCAGGTACGATGATTCTAAGTGAAATTAGTCACACAGAAAATGAAACATCATAAGATATCACTAATACATGGAATGTAAACTTGGCTACACAAGAACTGAATTACAAAACAGAACAGGGTGTCAAATGTAGAAAACCAACTTATGCTTGCTTAAGGGGACGGGTGAGTTGGGGTGCTGCATCAAACCAGAGATTGAAATGAGCACAGATACCGTTCCATAAGCCAAATATGTAATAGACAAGAGCTACTCCTTGCTCAACGAAGTGGACTCAACACCCCATATTAAACGCCTAAGAATATACCTGACTTGTAAGAATCTACCTGACTAGTAAGAATCTTAAAACCTATGGATTTATATGTCTCCGAAAGAGAATCAAGCGTGTGTACAGTGGCATAAACGCAGCAGTGATAGGATTGGTGAGGTTCGGTGAGCAAATGCAGACCCTTTGAAGTCATATTGCATGGTACCCATTCCATGGGTCTCAACTCTCCATGTTTAAGGGATTCTTCCTTCAGCTAAAACATGCATGTGGAACCCAGAGTATGATCCACCATGTGGTCGGAAAACGTGTTCAAATGTGTCTCAGTTTTCGTCCCCTGGTACTCGGGTGCAACATTCCAGACGCTTTACTAACACTCTCCCCACTTGGAGAGTCAGTGCCTTTAACCTCCTGTTTGGCCCAGTTAGCAATTTCTGCGGAAGATGAACAGGAATAGGGAGAACCAATGAGAGATTAGGTGGAGGTGTCCGGACGGGCCAATTTAACTCTCATTTCCCACCAGGAAGAGGAATTAACCAAAGGCTCAGCATGCCGTGCCGGAACCAAACTAGGGCCTGAAGCAATCCTGCGGTGTTGCGGCCAGCTCACAAGAAAGCGAGTTGAAGAAAGGAGCTCAGGGGCACTGTAATTCACAAACCTGCAGAGTTATAAATGACAGCTATCTTCCAAAAATATATTGAATTAGGATGCCAAGAGGAGTTGAAAGCAGGGCAGAATTGCAGGAAACCGATTTCAGGAGGTAGACTGGAATTGCATGTAAAGCATAGGAAAAGAGGCAGAACGTCCACAATGATGCACTTGGCCAAAAAGGGCGTATGCGTTTTTTCCTGAATATATTCAAGAAAAAACGCATACGCCCTTTTTGGCCAACCAAGCAAGCTTGCAAATGAAATCTGCACTACAATGAAGTCTCACTGCCCCCCGGTCAAAAGGGCCATCTGAAAAAAGTGTAAAATCCAGAAAGGCAGGACAGGCCATGGAGAACTGGGAGCCTAGTTATGCTGATGGGCGGGATGTAAATTGCCAGCAGCCACTCTGGAGAAGTGTATGGTGTTTCCTGAAACATCCAAAAAACAAAGCAACAGAGCCTAGGGCACTTCCACTTATGGTCCTATAGCTTAGGGAAATTAAAATCAAAAAGACACAGCCACCCCAAAGTTTGGGACGGCTCTGTTTACAAGAACCTAGTTTACGGTACAAGTTGAATATCACAGAAAGCGAAAAATGGATAAAGAAATTGTGGTACTTACGTACAATGCAATATCACTCAGCAATGAAATCTATGTCATCAGGCCCGTAGCAGCATAATGAGTGGATTCAGGTACGATGATTCTAAGTGAAATTAGTCACACAGAAAAAGAAACATCATAAGATATCACTAATACACGGGATGTAAACTTGGCTACACAAGAACTGAATTACAAAACAGAACAGGGTGTCAAATGTAGAAAACCAACTTATGCTTGCTTAAGGGGACGGGTGAATTGGGGTGCTGCATCAAACCAGAGATTGAAATTAGCACAGATACCGTTCCATAAGCCAAATATGTAATAGACAAGAGCTACTCCTTGCTCAACGAAGTGGACTCAACACCCCATATTAAACGCCTAAGAATATACCTGACTAGTAAGAATCTACCTGACTAGTAAGAATCTTAAAACCTATGGATTTATATGTCTCCGAAAGCGAATCAAGTGTGTGTACAGAGGCATAAACGCAGCAGTGATAGGATTGGTGAGGTTCGGTGAGCAAATGCAGACCCTTTGAAGACATATTGCATGGTACCCATTCCATGGGTCTCAACTCTCCATGTATAAGGGATTCTTCCTTCAGCTAAAACATGCATGTGGAACCCAGAGTATGATCCACCATGTGGTCGGAAAACGTGTTCAAATGTGTCTCAGTTTTCGTCCCCTGGTACTCGGGTGCAACATTCCAGACGCTTTACTAACACTCTCCCCACTTGGAGAGTCAGTGCCTTTAACCTCCTGTTTGGCCCAGTTAGCAATTTCTGCGGAAGATGAACAGGAATAGGGAGAACCAATGAGAGATTAGGTGGAGGTGTCCGGACGGGCCAATTTAATGCTCATTTCCCACCAGGAAGAGGAATTAACCAAAGGCTCAGCATGCCGTGCCGGAACCAAACTAGGGCCTGAAGCAATCCTGCGGTGTTGCGGCCAGCTCACAAGAAAGCGAGTTGAAGAAAGGAGCTCAGGGGCACTGTAATTCACAAACCTGCAGAGTTATAAATGACAGCTATCTTCCAAAAATATATTGAATTAGGATGCCAAGAGGAGTTGAAAGCAGGGCAGAATTGCAGGAAACCGATTTCAGGAGGTAGACTGGAATTGCATGTAAAGCATAGGAAAAGAGGCAGAACGCCCACAATGATGCACTTGGCCAAAAAGGGCGTATGCGTTTTTTCCTGAATATATTCAGGAAAAAACGCATACGCCCTTTTTGGCCAACCAAGCAAGCTTGCAAAGGAAATCTGCACTACAATGAAGTCTCACTGCCCCCCGGTCAAAAGGGCCATCTGAAAAAAGTGTAAAATCCAGAAAGGCAGGACAGGCCATGGAGAACTGGGAGCCTAGTTATGCTGATGGGCGGGATGTAAATTGCCAGCAGCCACTCTGGAGAAGTGTATGGTGTTTCCTGAAACATCCAAAAAACAAAGCAACAGAGCCTAGGGCACTTCCACTTATGGTCCTATAGCTTAGGGAAATTAAAATCAAAAAGACACAGCCACCCCAAAGTTTGGGACGGCTCTGTTTACAAGAACCTCGTTTACGGTACAAGTTCAATATCACAGAAAGCGAAAAATGGATAAAGAAATTGTGGTACTTACGTACAATGCAATATCACTCAGCAATGAAATCTATGTCATCAGGCCCGTAGCAGCATAATGAGTGGATTCAGGTACGATGATTCTAAGTGAAATTAGTCACACAGAAAAAGAAACATCATAAGATATCACTAATACACGGAATGTAAACTTGGCTACACAAGAACTGAATTACAAAACAGAACAGGGTGTCAAATGTAGAAAACCAACTTATGCTTGCTTAAGGGGACGGGTGAGTTGGGGTGCTGCATAAAACCAGAGATTGAAATGAGCACAGATACCGTTCCATAAGCTAAATATGTAATAGACAAGAGCTACTCCTTGCTCAACGAAGTGGACTCAACACCCCATATTAAACGCCTAAGAATATGCCTGACTAGTAAGAATCTACCTTACTAGTAAGAATCTTAAAACCTATGGATTTATATGTCTCCGAAAGAGAATCAAGTGTGTGTACAGCAGCATAAACGCAGCAGTGATAGGATTGGTGAGGTTCGGTGAGCAAATGCAGACCCTTTGAAGTCATATTGCATGGTACCCATTCCATGGGTCTCAACTTTACATGTTTAAGGGATTCTTCCTTCAGCTAAAACATGCATGTGGAACCCAGAGTATGATCCACCATGTGATCGGAAAAAGTGTTCAAATGTGTCTCAGTTTTCGTCCCCTGGTACTCGGGTGCAACATTCCAGACGCTTTATTAACACTCTCCTCACTTGGAGAGTCAGTGCCTTTAACCTCCTGTTTGGCCCAGTTTGCAATTTCTGTGGAAAATGAACAGGAATAGGGAGAACCAATGAGAGACTAGGTGGAGGTGTCTGGACGGGCAAATTTAACTCTCATTTCCCACCAGGAAGAGGAATTAACCAAAGGCTCAGCATGCCGTGCCGGAACCAAACTAGGGCCTGAAGAAATCCTGCGGTGTTGCGGCCAGCTCACAAGAAAGCGAGTTGAAGAAAGGAGCTCAGGGGCACTGTAATTCACAAACCTGCAGAGTTATAAATGACAGCTATCTTCCAAAAATATATTGAAGTAAGGCTGCCAAGAGGAGTTGAAAGCGGGCAGAATTGCAGGAAACCGATTTCAGGAGGTAGACTGGAATTGCATGTAAAGCATAGGAAAAGAGGCAGAACGTCCACAATAATGCACTTGGCCAAAAAGGGCGTATGCGTTTTTTCCTGAATATATTCAGGAAAAAACGCATACGCCCTTTTTGGCCAACCAAGCAAGCTTGCAAAGGAAATCTGCACTACAATGAAGTCTCACTGCCCCCCGGTCAAAAGGGCCATCCGAAAAAAGTGTAAAATCCAGAAAGGCAGGACAGGCCATGGAGAACTGGGAGCCTTGTTATGCTGATGGGTGGGATGTAAATTGCCAGCAGCCACTCTGGAGAAGTGTATGGTGTTTCCTGAAACATCCAAAAAACAAAGCAACAGAGCCTAGGGCACTTCCACTTATGGTCCTATAGCTTAGGGAAATTAAAATCAAAAAGACACAGCCACCCCAAAGTTTGGGACGGCTCTGTTTACAAGAACCTCGTTTACGGTACAAGTTCAATATCACAGAAAGCGAAAAATGGATAAAAAAGTTGTGGTACTTACGTACAATGCAATATCACTCAGCAATGAAATCTATGTCATCAGGCCCGTAGCAGCATAATGAGTGGATTCAGGTACGATGATTCTAAGTGAAATAAGTCACACAGAAAAAGAAACATCATAAGATATCACTACTACACGGAATGTAAACTTGGCTACACAGGAACTGAATTACAAAACAGAACAGTTTGTCAAATGTAGAAAACCAACTTATGCTTGCTTAAGGGGAAAGGTGAGTTGGGGTGCTGCATAAAATCAGAGATTGAAATTAGCACAGATACCGTTCCATAAGCCAAATATGTAATAGACAAGAGCTACTCCTTGCTCAACGAAGTGGACTTAACACCCCATATTAAACGCCTAAGAATATACCTGACTAGTAAGAATCTTAAATCCTATGGATTTATATGTCTCCGAAAGAGAATCAAGCGTGTGTACAGTGGCATAAACGCAGCAGTGATAGGATTGGTGAGGTTCGGTGAGAAAATGCAGACCCTTTGAAGTCATATTGCATGGTACCCATTCCATGGGTCTCAACTCTCCATGTTTAAGGGATTCTTCCTTCAGCTAAAACATGCATGTGGAACCCAGAGTATGATCCACCGTGTGATCGGGAAACGTGTTCAAATGTGTCTCAGTTTTCGTCCCCGGGTACTCGGGTGCAACATTCCAGACGCTTTACTAACACTCTCCCCACTTGGAGAGTCAGTGCCTTTAACCTCCTGTTTGGCCCAGTTTGCAATTTCTGTGGAAAATGAACAGGAATAGGGAGAACCAATGAGAGACTAGGTGGAGGTGTCTGGACGGGCAAATTTAACTCTCATTTCCCTCCAGGAAGAGGAATTAACCAAAGGCTCAACATGCCATGCTGGAACCAAACTAGGGCCTGAAGCAATCTTGCGGTGCTGCGGCCAGCTCACAAGAAAGCGAGTTGAAGAAAGGAGCTCAGGGGCACTGTAATTCACAAACCTGCAGAGTTATAAATGACAGCTATCTTCCAAAAATATATTGAAGTAAGGCAGCCAAGAGGAGTTGAAAGCGGTGCAGAATTGCAGGAAACCGATTTCAGGAGGTAGACTGGAATTGCATGTAAAGCATAGGAAATGAGGCAGAACGTGCACAATGATGCACTTGGCCAAAAAGTGCGTATGCGTTTTTTCCTGAATATATTCAGGAAAAAACGCATACGCCCTTTTTGGCCAACCAAGCAAGCTTGCAAAGGAAATCTGCACTACAATGAAGTCTCACTGCCCCGCGGTCAAAAGGGCCATCTGAAAAAAGTGTAAAATCCAGAAAGGCAGGACAGGCCATGGAGAACTGGGAGCCTTGTTATGCTGATGGGCGCGATGTAAATTGCCAGCAGCCACTCTGGAGAAGTGTATGGTGTTTCCTGAAACATCCAAAAAACAAAGCAACAGAGCCTAGGGCACTTCCACTTATGGTCCTATAGCTTAGGGAAATTAAAATAAAAAAGACAGAGCCACCCCAAAGTTTGGGACGGCTCTGTTTACAAGAACCTCGTTTACGGTACAAGTTCAATATCACAGAAAGCGAAAAATGGATAAAGAAGTTGTGGTACTTACGTACAATGCAATATCACTCAGCAATGAAATCTATGTCATCAGGCCCGTAGCAGCATAATGAGTGGATTCAGGTATGATGATTCTAAGTGAAATAAGTCACACAGAAAAAGAAACATCATAAGATATCACTACTACACGGAATGTAAACTTGGCTACACAGGAACTGAATTACAAAACAGAACAGGGTGTCAAATGTAGAAAACCAACTTATGCTTGCTTAAGGGGAAAGGTGAGTTGGGGTGTTGCATAAAACCAGAGATTGAAATGAGCACAGATACCGTTCCATAAGCCAAATATGTAATAGACAAGAGCTACTCCTTGCTCAACGAAGTGGACTCAACACCCCATATTAAACGCCTAAGAATATACCTGACTAGGAAGAATCTTAAAACCTATGGATTGATATGTCTCCGAAAGAGAATCAAGCGTGTGTACAGCGGCATAAACGCAGCAGTGATAGGACTGGTGAGGTTCGGTGAGCAAATGCAGACCCATTGAAGTCATATTGCATGGTACCCATTCCACGGGTCTCAACTCTCCATGTTTAAGGGATTCTTCCTTCAGCTAAAACATGCCTGTGGAACACAGAGTATGATCCACCGTGTGATCGGGAAACGTGTTCAAATGTGTCTCAGTTTTCGTCCCCTGGTACTCGGGTGCAACATTCCACACGCTTTACTAACACTCTCCCCACTTGGAGAGTCAGTGCCTTTAACCTCCTGTTTGGCCCAGTTTGCAATTTCTGTGGAAAATGAACAGGAATAGGGAGAACCAATGAGAGACTAGGTGGAGGTTTCTGGTCGGGCAAATTTAACTCTCATTTCCCACCAGGAAGAGGAATTAACCAAAGGCTCAGCATGCCGTGCCGGAACCAAACTAGGGCCTGAAGCAATCCTGTGGTGTTGCAGCCAGCTCACAAGAAAGCGAGTTGAAGAAAGGAGCTCAGGGGCACTGTAATTCACAAACCTGCAGAGTTTTAAATGACAGCTATCTTCCAAAAATATATTGAAGTAAGGCTGCCAAGAGGAGTTGAAAGCGGGCAGAATTGCAGGAAACCGATTTCAGGAGGTAGACTGGAATTGCATGTAAAGCATAGGAAAAGAGGCAGAACGTCCACAATGATGCACTTGGCCAAAAAGGGCGTATGCGTTTTTTCCTGAATATATTCAGGAAAAAACGCATACGCCCTTTTTGGCCAACCAAGCAAGCTTGCAAAAGAAATCTGCACTACAATGAAGTCTCACTGCCCCCCGGTCAAAAGGGCCATCTGAAAAAAGTGTAAAATCCAGAAAGGCAGGACAGGCCATGGAGAACTGGGAGCCTTGTTATGCTGATGGGCGCGATGTAAATTGCCAGCAGCCACTCTGGAGAAGTGTATGGTGTTTCCTGAAATATCCAAAAAACAAAGCAACAGAGCCTAGGGCACTTCCACTTATGGTCCTATAGCTTAGGGAAATTAAAATCAAAAAGACACAGCCAACCCAAAGTTTGGAACGGCTCTGTTTACAAGAACCTCGTTTACGGTACAAGTTCAATATCAACGAAAGCGAAAAATGGATAAAGAAGTTGTGGTACTAACGTACAATGCAATATCACTCAGCAATGAAATCTATGTCATCAGGCCCGTAGCAGCATAATGAGTGGATTCAGGTACGATGATTCTAAGTGAAATAAGTCACACAGAAAAAGAAACATCATAAGATATCACTAATACACGGAATGTAAACTTGGTTACACAAGAACTGAATTACAAAACAGAACAGGGTGTCAAATGTAGAAAACCAACTTATGCTTGCTTAAGGGGAAAGGTGAGTTGGGGTGCTGCATAAAACCAGAGATTGAAATTAGCACAGATACCGTTCCATAAGCCAAATATGTAATAGACAAGAGCTACTCCTTGCTCAACAAATTGGACTCAACACCCCATATTAAACGCCTAAGAATATACATGACTAGTAAGAATCTTAAAACCTATGGATTTATATGTCTCCGAAAGAGAATCAAGCGTGTGCACAGCAGCATAAACGCAGCAGTGATAGGACTGGTGAGGTTCAGTGAGCAAATGCAGACCCTTTGAAGTCATATTGCATGGTACCCATTCCATGGGTCTCAACTCTCCATGTTTAAGGGATTCTTCCTTCAGCTAAAACATGCCTGTGGAACCCAGAGTATGATCCACTGTGTGATCGGGAAACGTGTTCAAATGTGTCTCAGTTTTCGTCACCTGGTACTCGGGTGCAACATTCCAGACGCTTTACTAACACTCTCCCCACTTGGAGAGTCAGTGCCTAAAACCTCCTGTTTGGCCCAGTTTGCAATTTCTGTGGAAAATGAACAGGAATAGGGAGAACCAATGAGAGACTAGGTGGAGGTGTCTGGACGGGCAAATTTAACTCTCATTTCCCACCAGGAAGAGGAATTAACCAAAGGCTCAGCATGCCGTGCCGGAACCAAACTAGGGCCTGAAGCAATCCTGCGGTGTTGCGGCCAGCTCACAAGAAAGCGAGTTGAAGAAAGGAGCTCAGGGGCACTGTAATTCACAAACCTGCAGAGTTATAAATGACAGCTATCTTCCAAAAATATATTGAAGTAAGGCTGTCAAGAGGACTTGAAAGTGGAGCAGAATTGCAGGAAACCGATTTCAGGAGGTAGACTGGAATTGCATGTAAAGCATAGGAAAAGAGGCAGAACGTCCACAATGATGCACTTGGCCAAAAAGGGCGTATGCGTTTTTTCCTGAATATATTCAGGAAAAAACGCATACGCACTTTTTGGCCAACCAAGCAAGCTTGCAAAGGAAATCTGCACTACAATGAAGTGTCACTGCCCCCCGGTCAAAAGGGCCATCCGAAAAAAGTGTAAAATCCAGAAAGGCAGGACAGGCCATGGAGAACTGGGAGCCTTGTTATGCTGATGGGCGGGATGTGAATTGCCAGCAGCCACTCTGGAGAAGTGTATGGTGTTTCCTGAAACATCCAAAAAACAAAGCAACAGAGCCTAGGGCACTTCCACTTATGGTCCTATAGCTTAGGGAAATTAAAATCAAAAAGACACAGCCACCCCAAAGTTTGGGACGGCTCTGTTTACAAGAACCTCGTTTACGGTACAAGTTCAATATCACAGAAAGCGAAAAATGGATAAAGAAGTTGTGGTACTTACGTACAATGCAATATCACTCAGCAATGAAATCTATGTCATCAGGCCCGTAGCAGCATAATGAGTGGATTCAGGTACGATGATTCTAAGTGAAATAAGTCACACAGAAAAAGAAACATCATAAGATATCACTACTACACGGAATGTAAACTTGGCTTCACAAGAACTGAATTACAAAACAGAACAGGGTGTCAAATGTAGAAAACCAACTTATGCTTGCTTAAGGGGAAAGGTGAGTTGGGGTGCTGCATAAAACCAGAGATTGAAATGAGCACAGATACCATTCCATAAGCCAAAAATGTAATAGACAAGAGCTACTCCTTGCTCAACGAAGTGGACTCAACACCCCATATTAAACGCCTAAGAATATACATGACTAGTAAGAATCTTAAAACCTATGGATTTATATGTCTCCGAAAGAGAATCAAGCGTGTGTACAGCGGCATAAACGCAGCAGTGATAGGACTGGTGAGGTTCGGTGAGCAAATGCAGACCCTTTGAAGTCATATTGCATGGTACCCATTCCATGGGTCTCAACTCTCCATGTTTAAGGGATTCTTCCTTCAGCTAAAACATGCATGTGGAACCCAGAGTATGATCCACCGTGTGATCCGGAAACGTGTTCAAATGTGTCTCAGTTTTCGTCCCCTGGTACTCGGGTGCAACATTCCAGACCCTTTACTAACACTCTCCCCACTTGGAGAGTCAGTGCCTTTAACCTCCTGTTTGGCCCAGTTTGCAATTTCTGTGGAAAATGAACAGGAATAGGGAGAACCAATGAGAGATTAGGTGGAGGTGTCTGGACGGGCAAATTTAACTCTCATTTCCCACCAGGAAGAGGAATTAACCAAAGGCTCAGCATGCCGTGCCGGATCCGAACTAGGGCCTGAAGCAATCCTGCGGTGTTGCGGCCAGCTCACAAGAAAGCGAGTTGAAGAAAGGTGCTCAGGGGCACTGTAATTCACAAACCTGCAGAGATATAAATGACAGCTGTCTTCCAAAAATATATTGAAGTAAGGCAGCCAAGAGGAGTTGAAAGCCGGGCAGAATTGCAGGAAACCGATTTCAGGAGGTAGACTGGAATTGCATGTAAAGCATAGGAAAAGAGGCAGAACGTCCACAATGATGCACTTGGCCAAAAAGGGCGTATGCGTTTTTTCCTGAATATATTCAGGAAAAAACGCATACGCCCTTTTTGGCCAACCAAGCAAGCTTGCAAAGGAAATCTGCACTACAATGAAGTCTCACTGCCCCCCGGTCAAAAGGGCCATCTGAAAAAAGTGTAAAATCCAGAAAGGCAGGACAGGCCATGGAGAACTGGGAGCCTTGTTATGCTGATGGGCGGGATGTAAATTGCCAGCAGCCACTCTGGAGAAGTGTATGGTGTTTCCTGAAACATCCAAAAAACAAAGCAACAGAGCCTAGGGCACTTCCACTTATGGTCCTATAGCTTAGGGAAATTAAAATCAAAAAGACACAGCCACCCCAAAGTTTGGGACGGCTCTGTTTACAAGAACCTCGTTTACGGTACAAGTTCAATATCACACAAAGCGAAAAATGGATAAAGAAGTTGTGGTACTTAGGTACAATGCAATATCACTCAGCAATGAAATCTATGTCATCAGGCCCGTAGCAGCATAATGAGTGGATTCAGGTACGATGATTCTAAGTGAAATAAGTCACACAGAAAAACAAATATCAGAAGATATCACTAATACACGGAATGTAAACTTGGCTACACAAGAACTGAATTAGAAAACAGAACAGGGTGTCAAATGGAGAAAACCAACTTATGCTTGCTTAAGGGGAAAGGTGAGTTGGGGTGCTGCATAAAACCAGAGATTGAAATGAGCACAGATACCGTTCCATAAGCCAAATATGTAATAGACAAGAGCTACTCCTTGCTCAACGAAGTGGACTCAACACCCCATATTAAACGCCTAAGAATATACCTGACTAGTAAGAATCTTAAAACCTATGGATTTATATGTCTCCGAAAGAGAATCAAGCGTGTGTACAGCGGCGTAAACGCAGCAGTGATAGGACTGTTGAGGTTCGGTGAGCAAATGCAGACCCTTTGAAGTCATATTGCATGGTACCCATTCCATGGGTCTCACCTCTCCATGTTTAAGGGATTCTTCCTTCAGCTAAAACATGCATGTGGAACCCAGAGTATGATCCACCGTGTGATCGGGAAACATGTTCAAATGTGTCTCAGTTTTAGTCCCCTGGTACTCGGGTGCAACATTCCAGACGCTTTACTAACACTCTCCCCACTTGGAGAGTCAGTGCCTAAAACCTCCTGTTTGGCCCAGTTTGCAATTTCTGTGGAAAATGAACAGGAATAGGGAGAACCAATGAGAGACTAGGTGGAGGTGTCTGGACGGGCAAATTTAACTCTCATTTCCCACCAGGAAGAGGAATTAACCAAAGGCTCAGCATGCCGTGCCGGAACCAAACTAGGGCCTGAAGCAATCCTGCGGTGTTGCGGCCAGCTCACAAGAAAGCGAGTTGAAGAAAGGAGCTCAGGGGCACTGTAATTCACAAACCTGCAGAGTTATAAATGACAGCTATCGTGCAAAAATATATTGAAGTAAGGCTGCCAAGAGGAGTTGAAAGCGGGCAGAATTGCAGGAAACCGATTTCAGGAGGTAGACTGGAATTGCATGTAAAGCATAGGAAAAGAGGCAGAACGTCCACAATAATGCACTTGGCCAAAAAGGGCGTATGCGTTTTTTCCTGAATATATTCAGGAAAAAACGCATACGCCCTTTTTGGCCAACCAAGCAAGCTTGCAAAGGAAATCTGCACTACAATGAAGTCTCACTGCCCCCCGGTCAAAAGGGCCATCTGAAAAAAGTGTAAAATCCAGAAAGGCAGGACAGGCCATGGAGAACTGGGAGCCTTGTTATGCTGATGGGCGGGATGTAAATTGCCAGCAGCCACTCTGGAGAAGTGTATGGTGTTTCCTGAAACATCCAAAAAACAAAGCAACAGAGCCTAGGGCACTTCCACTTATGGTCCTATAGCTTAGGGAAATTAAAATCAAAAAGACACAGCCACCCCAAAGTTTGGGACGGCTCTGTTTACAAGAACCTCGTTTACGGTACAAGTTCAATATCACACAAAGCGAAAAATGGATAAAGAAGTTGTGGTACTTAGGTACAATGCAATATCACTCAGCAATGAAATCTATGTCATCAGGCCCGTAGCAGCATAATGAGTGGATTCAGGTACGATGATTCTAAGTGAAATAAGTCACACAGAAAAACAAACATCAGAAGATATCACTAATACACGGAATGTAAACTTGGCTACACAAGAACTGAATTACAAAACAGAAGAGGGTGTCAAATGTAGAAAACCAACTTATGCTTGCTTAAGGGGAAAGGTGAGTTGGGGTGCTGCATAAAACCAGAGATTGAAATGAGCACAGATACCGTTCCATAAGCCAAATATGAAATAGACAAGAGCTACTCCTTGCTCAACGAAGTGGACTCAGCACCCCACATTAAACGCCTAAGAATATACCTGACTAGTAAGAATCTTAAAACCTATGGATTTATATGTCTCCGAAAGAGAATCAAGCGTGTGCACAGCAGCATAAACGCAGCAGTGATAGGATTGGTGAGGTTCGGTGAGCAAATGCAGACCCTTTGAAGTCATATTGCATGGTACCCATTCCATGGGTCTCAACTCTCCATGTTTAAGGGATTCTTCCTTCAGCTAAAACATGCATGTGCAACCCAGAGTATGATCCACCATGTGATCGGAAAACGTGTTCAAATGTGTCTCAGTTTTCTTCCCCTGGTACTCGGGTGCAACATTCCAGACGCTTTACTAACACTCTCCCCACTTGGAGAGTCAGTGCCTTTAACCTCCTGTTTGGCCCAGTTTGCAATTTCTGTGGAAAATGAACAGGAATAGGGAGAACCAATGAGAGACTAGGTGGAGGTGTCCGGACGGGCAAATTTAACTCTCATTTCCCACCAGGAAGAGGAATTAACCAAAGGCTCAGCATGCCGTTCCGGAACCAAACTAGGGCCTGAAGCAATCCTGCGGTGTTGCGGCCAGCTCACAAGAAAGCGAGTTGAAGAAAGGAGCTCAGGGGCACTGTAATTCACAAACCTGCAGAGTTATAAATGACAGTTATCTTCCAAAAATATATTGAAGTAAGACTGCCAAGAGGAGTTGAAAGCGGGCAGAATTGCAGGAAACCGATTTCAGGAGGTAGACTGGAATTGCATGTAAAGCATAGGAAAAGAGGCAGAACGTCCACAATGATGCACTTGGCCAAAAAGTGCGTATGCGTCAGGAAAAAACGCATACGCCCTTTTTGGCCAACCAAGCAAGCTTGCAAAGGAAATCTGCACTACAATGAAGTCTCACTGCCCCCCGGTCAAAAGGGCCATCTGAAAAAAGTGTAAAATCCAGAAAGGCAGGACAGGCCATGGAGAACTGGGAGCCTTGTTATGCTGATGGGCGGGATGTGAATTGCCAGCAGCCACTCTGGAGAAGTGTATGGTGTTTCCTGAAACATCCAAAAAACAAAGCAACAGAGCCTAGGGCACTTCCACTTATGGTCCTATATCTTAGGGAAATTAAAATCAAAAAGACACAGCCACCCCAAAGTTTGGGACGGCTCTGTTTACAAGAACCTCGTTTACGGTACAAGTTCAATATCACAGAAAGCGAAAAATGGATAAAGAAGTTGTGGTACTTACGTACAATGCAATATCACTCAGCAATGAAATCTATGTCATCAGGCCCGTAGCAGCATAATGAGTGGATTCAGGTACGATGATTCTAAGTGAAATAAGTCACACAGAAAAAGAAACATCATAAGATATCACTACTACACGGAATGTAAACTTGGCTTCACAAGAACTGAATTACAAAACAGAACAGGGTGTCAAATGGAGAAAACCAACTTATGCTTGCTTAAGGGGAAAGGTGAGTTGGGGTGCTGCATAAAACCAGAGATTGAAATGAGCACAGATACCGTTCCATAAGCCAAATATGTAATAGACAAGAGCTACTCCTTGCTCAACGAAGTGGACTCAACACCCCATATTAAATGCCTAAGAATATACCTGACTAGTAAGAATCTTAAAACCTATGGATTTATATGTCTCCGAAAGAGAATCAAGCGTGTGTACAGCGGCATAAACGCAGCAGTGATAGGACTGTTGAGGTTCGGTGAGCAAATGCAGACCCTTTGAAGTCATATTGCATGGTACCCATTCCATGGGTCTCACCTCTCCATGTTTAAGGGATTCTTCCTTCAGCTAAAACATGCATGTGGAACCCAGAGTATGATCCACCGTGTGATCGGGAAACATGTTCAAATGTGTCTCAGTTTTCGTCCCCTGGTACTCGGGTGCAACATTCCAGACGCTTTACTAACACTCTCCCCACTTGGAGAGTCAGTGCCTTTAACCTCCTGTTTGGCCAAGTTTGCACTTTCTATGGAAAATGAACAGGAATAGGGAGAACCAATGAGAGAATAGGTGGAGGTGTCTGGACGGGCAAATTTAACTCTCATTTCCCACCAGGAAGAGGAATTAACCAAAGGCTCAGCATGCCGTGCCGGATCCAAACTAGCACCTGAAGCAATCCTGCGGTGTTGCGGCCAGCTCACAAGAAAGCGAGTTGAAGAAAGGTGCTCAGGGGCACTGTAATTCACAAACCTGCAGAGTTATAAATGACAACTGTCTTCCAAAAATATATTGAAGTAAGGCTGCCAAGAGGAGTTGAAAAGGGGGCAGAATTGCAGGAAACCGATTTCAGGAGGTAGACTGGAATTGCATGTAAAGCATAGGAAAAGAGGCAGAACGTCCACAATGATGCACTTGGCCAAAAAGGGCGTATGCGTTTTTTCCTGAATATATTCAGGAAAAAACGCATACGCCCTTTTTGGCCAACCAAGCAAGCTTGCAAAGGAAATCTGCACTACAATGAAGTCTCACTGCCCCCCGGTCAAAAGGGCCATCTGAAAAAAGTGTAAAATCCAGAAAGGCAGGACAGGCCATGGAGAACTGGGAGCCTTGTTATGCTGATTGGCGGGATGTAAATTGCCAGCAGCCACTCTGGAGAAGTGTATGGTGTTTGCTGAAACATCCAAAAAACAAAGCAACAGAGCCTAGGGCACTTCCACTTATGGTCCTATAGCTTAGGGAAATTAAAATCAAAAAGACACAGCCACCCCAAAGTTTGGGACGGCTCTGTTTACAAGAACCTCGTTTACGGTACAAGTTCAATATCACAGAAAGCAAAAAATGGATAAAGAAGTTGTGGTACTTACGTACAATGCAATATCACTCAGCAATGAAATCTATGTCATCAGGCCCGTAGCAGCATAATGAGTGGATTCAGTTACGATGATTCTAAGTGAAATAAGTCACACAGAAAAAGAAACATCATAAGATATCACTACTACACGGAATGTAAACTTGGCTACACAGGAACTGAATTACAAAACAGAACAGGGTGTCAAATGCAGAAAACCAACTTATGCTTGCTTAAGGGGAAAGGTGAGTTGGGGTGCTGCATAAAACCAGAGATTGAAATGAGCACAGATACCGTTCCATAAGCCAAATATGTAATAGACAAGAGCTACTCCTTGCTCAACGAAGTGGACTCAACACCCCATATTAAACGCCTAAGAATATACCTGACTAGTAAGAATCTTAAAACCTATGGATTTATATGTCTCCGAAAGAGAATCAAGCGTGTGTACAGAGGCATAAACGTAGCAGTGATAGGATTGGTGAGGTTCGGTGAGCAAATGCAGACCCTTTGAAGTCATATTGCATGGTACCCATTCCATGGGTCTCAACTCTCCATGTTTAAGGGATTCTTCCTTCAGCTAAAACATGCATGTGGAACCCAGAGTATGATCTACCGTGTGATCGGAAAACGTGTTCAAATGTGTCTCAGTTTTCGTCCCCTGGTACTCGGGTGCAACATTCCAGACGCTTTACTAACACTCTCCCCACTTGGAGAGTCAGTGCCTAAAAGCTCCTGTTTGGCCCAGTTTGCAATTTCTGTGGAAAATGAACAGGAATAGGGAGAACCAATGAGAGACTAGGTGGAGGTGTCTGGACGGGCAAATTTAACTCTCATTTCCCACCAGGAAGAGAAATTAACCAAAGGCTCAGCATGCCTTGCCGGAACCAAACTAGGGCCTGAAGCAATCCTGCGGTGTTGCGGCCAGCTCACAAGAAAGCGAGTTGAAGAAAGGAGCTCAGGGGCACTGTAGTTCAGAAACCTGCAGAGTTATAAATGACAGCTATCTTGCAAAAATATATTGAAGTAAGGCTGCCAAGAGGAGTTGAAAGCGGGCAGAATTGCAGGAAACCGATTTCAGGAGGTAGACTGGAATTGCATGTAAAGCATAGGAAAAGAGGCAGAATGTCCACAATAATGCACTTGGCCAAAAAGGGCGTATGCGTTTTTTCCTGAATATATTCAGGAAAAAACGCATATGCACTTTTTGGCCAACCAAGCAAGCTTGCAAAGGAAATCTGCACTACAATGAAGTCTCACTGCCCCCCGGTCAAAAGGGCCATCTGAAAAAAGTGTAAAATCCAGAAAGGCAGGACAGGCCATGGAGAACTGGGAGCCTTGTTATGCTGATGGGTGGGATGTAAATTGCCAGCAGCCACTCTGGAGAAGTGTATGGTGTTTCCTGAAACATCCAAAAAACAAAGCAACAGAGCCTAGGGCACTTCCACTTATGGTCCTATAGCTTAGGGAAATTAAAATCAAAAAGACACAGCCACCCCAAAGTTTGGGACGGCTCTGTTTACAAGAACCTCGTTTACGGTACAAGTTCAATATCACACAAAGCGAAAAATGGATAAAGAAGTTGTGGTACTTAGGTACAATGCAATATCACTCAGCAATGAAATCTATGTCATCAGGCCCGTAGCAGCATAATGAGTGGATTCAGGTACGATGATTCTAAGTGAAATAAGTCACACAGAAAAAGAAACATCATAAGATATCACTAATACACGGAATGTAAACTTGGCTTCACAAGAACTGAATTACAAAACAGAACAGGGTGTCAAATGGAGAAAACCAACTTATGCTTGCTTAAGGGGAAAGGTGAGTTGGGGTGCTGCATAAAACCAGAGATTGAAATGAGCACAGATACCGTTCCATAAGCCAAATATGTAATAGACAAGAGCTACTCCTTGCTCAACGAACTGGACTCAACACCCCATATTAAACGCCTAAGAATATACCTGACTAGTAAGAATCTTAAAACCTATGGATTTATATGTCTCTGAAAGAGAATCAAGCGTGTGTACAGCGGCATAAACGCAGCAGTGATAGGACTGTTGAGGTTCGGTGAGCAAATGCAGACCCTTTGAAGTCATATTGCATGGTACCCATTCCATGGGTCTCACCTCTCCATGTTTAAGGGATTCTTCCTTCAGCTAAAACATGCCTGTGGAACACAGAGTATGATCCACCGTGTGATCGGGAAACGTGTTCAAATGTGTCTCAGTTTTCGTCCCCTGGTACTCGGGTGCAACATTCCAGACGCTTTACTAACACTCTCCCCACTTGGAGAGTCAGTGCCTTTAACCTCCTGTTTGGCCCAGTTTGCAATTTCTGTGGAAAATGAACAGGAATAGGGAGAACCAATGAGAGACTAGGTGGAGGTGTCTGGAGGGGCAAATTTAACTCTCATTTCCCACCAGGAAGAGGAATTAACCAAAGGCTCAGCATGCTGTGCCGGAACCAAACTAGGGCCTGAAGCAATCCTGCGGTGTTGAGGCCAGCTCACAAGAAAGCGAGTTGAAGAAAGGAGCTCAGGGGCACTGTAATTCACAAACCTGCAGAGTTATAAATGACAGCTGTCTTCCAAAAATATATTGAAGTAAGGCAGCCAAGAGGAGTTGAAAGCCGGGCAGAATTGCAGGAAACCGATATCAGGAGGTAGACTGGAATTGCATGTAAAGCATAGGAAAAGAGGCAGAACGTCCACAATGATGCACTTGGCCAAAAAGGGCGTATGCGTTTTTTCCTGAATATATTCAGGAAAAAACGCATACGCCCTTTTTGGCCAAACAAGCAAGCTTGCAAAGGAAATCTGCACTACAATGAAGTCTCACTGCCCCCCGGTCAAAAGGGCAATCTGAAAAAAGTGTAAAATCCAGAAAGGCAGGACAGGCCATGGAGAACTGGGAGCCTTGTTATGCTGATGGGTGGGATGTAAATTGCCAGCAGCCACTCTGGAGAAGTGTATGGTGTTTCCTGAAACATCCAAAAAACAAAGCAACAGAGCCTAGGGCACTTCCACTTATGGTCCTATAGCTTAGGGAAATTAAAATCAAAAAGACACAGCCACCCCAAAGTTTGGGACGGCTCTGTTTACAAGAACCTCGTTTACGGTACAAGTTCAATATCACACAAAGCGAAAAATGGATAAAGAAGTTCAGGTACTTACGTACAATGCAATATCACTCAGCAATGAAATCTATGTCATCAGGCCCGTAGCAGCATAATGAGTGGATTCAGGTACGATGATTCTAAGTGAAATAAGTCACACAGAAAAAGAAACATCATAAGATATCACTACTACATGGAATGTAAACTTGGCTTCACAAGAACTGAATTACAAAACAGAACAGGGTGTCAAATGGAGAAAACCAACTTATGCTTGCTTAAGGGGAAAGGTGAGTTGGGGTGCTGCATAAAACCAGAGATTGAAATGAGCACAGATACCGTTCCATAAGCCAAATATGTAATAGACAAGAGCTACTCCTTGCTCAACGAAGTGGACTCAACACCCCATATTAAACGCCTAAGAATATACCTGACTAGTAAGAATCTTAAAACCTATGGATTTATATGTCTCCGAAAGAGAATCAAGCGTGTGTACAGCGGCATAAACGCAGCAGTGATAGGACTGTTGAGGTTCGGTGAGCAAATGCAGACCCTTTGAAGTCATATTGCATGGTACCCATTCCATGGGTCTCACCTCTCCATGTTTAAGGGATTCTTCCTTCAGCTAAAACATGCATGTGGAACCCAGAGTATGATCCACCGTGTGATCGGGAAACGTGTTCAAATGTGTCTCAGTTTTCGTCCCCTGGTACTCGGGTGCAACATTCCAGACGCTTTACTAACACTCTCCCCACTTGGAGAGTCAGTGCCTTTAACCTCCTGTTTGGCCAAGTTTGCACTTTCTGTGGAAAATGAACAGGAATAGGGAGAACCAATGAGAGATTAGGTGGAGGTGTCTGGACGGGCAAATTTAACTCTAATTTCCCACCAGGAAGAGGAATTAACCAAAGGCTCAGCATGCCGTGCCGGATCCAAACTAGCGCCTGAAGCAATCCTGCGGTGTTGCGGCCAGCTCACAAGAAAGCGAGTTGAAGAAAGGTGCTCAGGGGCACTGTAATTCACAAACCTGCAGAGTTATAAATGACAACTGTCTTCCAAAAATATATTGAAGTAAGGCAGCCAAGAGGAGTTGAAAGCCGGGCAGAATTGCAGGAAACCGATTTCAGGAGGTAGACTGGAATTGCATGTAAAGCATAGGAAAAGAGGCAGAACGTCCACAATGATGCACTTGGCCAAAAAGGGCGTATGCGTTTTTTCCTGAATATATTCAGGAAAAAACGCATACGCCCTTTTTAGCCAACCAAGTAAGCTTGCAAAGGAAATCTGCACTACAATGAAGTCTCACTGCCCCCCGGTCAAAAGGGCCATCTGAAAAAAGTGTAAAATCCAGAAAGGCAGGACAGGCCATGGAGAACTGGGAGCCTTGTTATGCTGATGGGCGGGATGTAAATTGCAAGCAGCCACTCTGGAGAAGTGTATGGTGTTTCCTGAAACATCCAAAAAACAAAGCAACAGAGCCTAGGGCACTTCCACTTATGGTCCTATAGCTTAGGGAAATTAAAATCTAAAAGACACAGCCACCCCAAAGTTTGGGACGGCTCTGTTTACAAGAACCTCGTTTACGGTACAAGTTCAATATCACAAAAAGCGAAAAATGGATAAAGAAGTTGTGGTACTTACGTACAATGCAATATCACTGAGCAATGAAATCTATGTCATCAGGCCCGTAGCAGCATAATGAGTGGATACAGGTACGATGATTCTAAGTGAAATAAGTCACACAGAAAAAGAAACATCATAAGATATCACTAACACACGGAATGTAAACTTGGCTACACAGGAACTGAATTACAAAACAGAACAGGGTGTCAAATGTAGAAAACCAACTTATGCTTGCTTAAGGGGAAAGTTGAGTTGGGGTGCTGCATAAAACCAGAGATTGAAATTAGCACAGATACCGTTCCATAAGCCAAATATGTAATAGACAAGAGCTACTCCTTGCTCAACGAAGTGGACTCAACACCCCATATTAAACACCTAAGAATATACCTGACTAGTAAGAATCTTAAAACCTATGGATTTATATGTCTCTGAAAGAGAATCAAGCGTGTGTACAGCAGCATAAAAGCAGGAGTGACAGGATTGGTGAGGTTCGGTGAGCAAATGCAGACCCTTTGAAGTCATATTGCATGGTACCCATTCCATGGGTCTCAACTCTCCATGTTTAAGGGATTCTTCCTTCAGCTAAAACATGCATGTGGAACGCAGAGTATGATCCACCGTGTGGTCGGAAAACGTGTTCAAATGTGTCTCAGTTTTCGTCCCCTGGTACTCGGGTGCAACATTCCAGACGCTTTACTAACACTCTCCCCACTTGGAGAGTCAGTGCCTAAAAGCTCCTGTTTGGCCCAGTTTGCAATTTCTGTGGAAAATGAACAGGAATAGGGAGAACCAATGAGAGACTAGGTGGAGGTGTATGGACGGGCAAATTTAACTCTCATTTCCCACCAGGAAGAGAAATTAACCAAAGGCTCAGCATGCCGTGCCGGAACCAAACTAGGGCCTGAAGCAATCCTGCGGTGTTGCGGCCAGCTCACAAGAAAGCGAGTTGAAGAAAGGAGTTCAGGGGCACTGTAGTTCAGAAACCTGCAGAGTTATAAATGACAGCTATCTTGCAAAAATATATTGAAGTAAGGCTGCCAAGAGGAGTTGAAAGCGGGCAGAATTGCAGGAAACCGATTTCAGGAGGTAGACTGGAATTGCATGTAAAGCATAGGAAAAGAGGCAGAAGTCCACAATGATGCACTTGGCCAAAAAGGGCGTATGCGTCAGGAAAAAACGCATACGCCCTTTTTGGCCAACCAAGCAAGCTTGCAAAGGAAATCTGCACTACAATGAAGTCTCACTGCCCCCCGGTCAAAAGGGCCATCTGAAAAAAGTGTAAAATCCAGAAAGGCAGGACAGGCCATGGAGAACTGGGACCCTTGTTATGCTGAAAGGCGGGATGTAAATTGCCAGCAGCCACTCTGGAGAAGTGTATGGTGTTTCCTGAAACATCCAAAAAACAAAGCAACAGAGCCTAGGGCACTTCCACTTATGGTCCTATAGCTTAGGGAAATTAAAATCAAAAAGACACAGCCACCCCAAAGATTGGGACGGCTCTGTTTACAAGAACCTCGTTTACGGTACAAGTTCAATATCACACAAAGCGATAAATGGATAAAGAAGTTGTGGTACTTACGTACAATGCAATATCACTCAGCAATGAAATCTATGTCATCAGGCCCATAGCAGCATAATGAGTGGATTCAGGTACGATGATTCTAAGTGAAATAAGTCACACAGAAAAAGAAACATCATAAGATATCACTACTACACGGAATGTAAACTTGGCTACACAGGAAGTGAATTACAAAACAGAACAGGGTGTCAAATGTAGAAAACCAACTTATGCTTGCTTAAGAGGAAAGGTGAGTTGGGGTGTTGCATAAAACCAGAGATTGAAATTAGCACAGATACCGTTCCATAAGCCAAATATATAATAGACAAGAGCTACTCCTTGCTCAACGAAGTGGACTCAACACCCCATATTAAACGCCTAAGAATATACCTGACTAGTAAGAATCTTAAAACCTATGGATTGATATGTCTCCGAAAGAGAATCAAGCGTGTGTACAGCGGCATAAACGCAGCAGTGATAGGACTGGTGAGGTTCGGTGAGCAAATGCAGACCCATTGAAGTCATATTGCATGGTACCCATTCCACGGGTCTCAACTCTCCATGTTTAAGGGATTCTTCCTTCAGCTAAAACATGCCTGTGGAACACAGAGTATGATCCACCGTGTGATCGGGAAACGTGTTCAAATGTGTCTCAGTTTTCGTCCCCTGGTACTCGGGTGCAACATTCCAGACGCTTTACTAACACTCTCCCCACTTGGAGAGTCAGTGCCTTTAACCTCCTGTTTGGCCCAGTTTGCAATTTCTGTGGAAAATGAACAGGAATAGGGAGAACCAATGAGAGACTAGGTGGAGGTGTCTGGACGGGCAAATTTAACTCTCATTTCCCACCAGGAAGAGGAATTAACCAAAGGCTCAGCATGCCGTGCCGGAACCAAACTAGGGCCTGAAGCAATCCTGCGGTGTTGCGGCCAGCTCACAAGAAAGCGAGTTGAAGAAAGGAGCTCAGGGGCACTGTAATTCACAAACCTGCAGAGTTATAAATGACAGCTATCTTCCAAAAATATATTGAAGTAAGGCTGTCAAGAGGACTTGAAAGTGGAGCAGAATTGCAGGAAACCGATTTCAGGAGGTACACTGGAATTGCATGTAAAGCATAGGAAAAGAGGCAGAACGTCCACAATGATGCACTTGGCCAAAAAGGGCATATGCGTTTTTTCCTGAATATATTCAGGAAAAAACGCATACGCCCTTTTTGGCCAACCAAGCAAGCTTGCAAAGGAAATCTGCACTACAATGAAGTCTCACTGCCCCCCGGTCAAAAGGGCCATCTGAAAAAAGTGTAAAATCCAGAAAGGCAGGACAGGCCATGGAGAACTGGGACCCTTGTTATGCTGAAGGGCGGGATGTAAATTGCCAGCAGCCACTCTGGAGAAGTGTATGGTGTTTCCTGAAACATCCAAAAAACAAAGCAACAGAGCCTAGGGCACTTCCACTTATGGTCTTATAGCTTAGGGAAATTAAAATCAAAAAGACACAGCCACCCCAAAGTTTGGGACGGCTCTGTTTACAAGAACCTCGTTTACGGTACAAGTTCAATATCACACAAAGCGATAAATGGATAAAGAAGTTGTGGTACTTACGTACAATGCAATATCACTCAGCAATGAAATCTATGTCATCAGGCCCGTAGCAGCATAATGAGTGGATTCAGGTACGATGATTCTAAGTGAAATAAGTCACACAGAAAAAGAAACATCATAAGATATCACTACTACACGGAATGTAAACTTGGCTTCACAAGAACTGAATTACAAAACAGAACAGGGTGTCAAATGTAGAAAACCAACTTATGCTTGCTTAAGGGGAAAGGTGAGTTAGGGTGCTGCATAAAACCAGAGATTGAAATGAGCACAGATACCATTCCATAAGCCAAATATGTAATAGACAAGAGCTACTCCTTGCTCAACGAAGTGGACTCAACACCCCATATTAAACGCCTAAGAATATACCTGACTAGTAAGAATCTTAAAACTTATGGATTTATATGTCTCCGAAAGAGAATCAAGCGTGTGTACAGCGGCATAAACGCAGCAGTGATAGGACTGGTGAGGTTCTGTTAGCAAATGCAGACCCTTTGAAGTCATATTGCATGGTACCCATTCCATGGGTCTCAACTCTCCATGTTTAAGGGATTCTTCCTTCAGCTAAAACATGCATGTGGAACCCAGAGTATGATCCACCGTGTAATCGGGAAACGTGTTCAAATGTGTCTCAGTTTTCGTCCCCTGGTACTCGGGTGCAACATTCCAGACGCTTTACTAACACTCTCCCCACTTGGAGAGTCAGTGCCTTTAACCTACTGTTTGGCCCAGTTTGCAATTTCTGTGGAAAATGAACAGGAATAGGGAGAACCAATGAGAGATTAGGTGGAGGTGTCTGGACGGGCAAATTTAACTCTCATTTCCCACCAGGATGAGGAATTAACCAAAGGCTCAGCATGCCGTGCCGGATCCAAACTAGGGCCTGAAGCAATCCTGCGGTGTTGCGGCCAGCTCACAAGAAAGCGAGTTGAAGAAAGGTGCTCAGGGGCACTGTAATTCACAAACCTGCAGAGTTATAAATGACAGCTGTCTTCCAAAAATATATTGAAGTAAGGCAGCCAAGAGGAGTTGAAAGCCGGGCAGAATTGCAGGAAACCGATTTCAGGAGGTAGACTGGAATTGCATGTAAAGCATAGGAAAAGAGGCAGAACGTCCACAATGATGCACTTGGCCAAAAAGGGCGTATGCGTTTTTTCCTGAATATATTCAGGAAAAAACGCATACGCCCTTTTTGGCCAAACAAGCAAGCTTGCAATGGAAATCTGCACTACAATGAAGTCTCACTGCCCCCCGGTCAAAAGGGCAATCTGAAAAAAGTGTAAAATCCAGAAAGGCAGGACAGGCCATGGAGAACTGGGAGCCTTGTTATGCTGATGGGTGGGATGTAAATTGCCAGCAGCCACTCTGGAGAAGTGTATGGTGTTTCCTGAAACATCCAAAAAACAAAGCAACAGAGCCTAGGGCACTTCCACTTATGGTCCTATAGCTTAGGGAAATTAAAATCAAAAAGACACAGCCACCCCAAAGTTTGGGACGGCTCTGTTTACAAGAACCTCGTTTACGGTACAAGTTCAATATCACAGAAAGCGAAAAATGGATAAAGAAGTTGTGGTACTTACGTACAATGCAATATCACTCAGCAATGAAATCTATGTCATCAGGCCCGTAGCAGCATAATGAGTGGATTCAGGTACGATGATTCTAAGTGAAATAAGTCACACAGAAAAAGAAACATCATAAGATATCACTACTACACGGAATGTAAACTTGGCTTCACAAGAACTGAATTACAAAACAGAACAGGGTGTCAAATGTAGAAAACCAACTTATGCTTGCTTAAGGGGAAAGGTGAGTTAGGGTGCTGCATAAAACCAGAGATTGAAATGAGCACAGATACCATTCCATAAGCCAAATATGTAATAGACAAGAGCTACTCCTTGCTCAACGAAGTGGACTCAACACCCCATATTAAACGCCTAAGAATATACCTGACTAGTAAGAATCTTAAAACCTATGGATTTATATGTCTCCGAAAGAGAATCAAGCGTGTGTACAGCGGCATAAACGCAGCAGTGATAGGACTGGTGAGGTTCTGTTAGCAAATGCAGACCCTTTGAAGTCATATTGCATGGTACCCATTCCATGGGTCTCAACTCTCCATGTTTAAGGGATTCTTCCTTCAGCTAAAACATGCATGTGGAACCCAGAGTATGATCCACCGTGTAATCGGGAAACGTGTTCAAATGTGTCTCAGTTTTCGTCCCCTGGTACTCGGGTGCAACATTCCAGACGCTTTACTAACACTCTCCCCACTTGGAGAGTCAGTGCCTTTAACCTACTGTTTGGCCCAGTTTGCAATTTCTGTGGAAAATGAACAGGAATAGGGAGAACCAATGAGAGATTAGGTGGAGGTGTCTGGACGGGCAAATTTAACTCTCATTTCCCACCAGGATGAGGAATTAACCAAAGGCTCAGCATGCCGTGCCGGATCCAAACTAGGGCCTGAAGCAATCCTGCGGTGTTGCGGCCAGCTCACAAGAAAGCGAGTTGAAGAAAGGTGCTCAGGGGCACTGTAATTCACAAACCTGCAGAGTTATAAATGACAGCTGTCTTCCAAAAATATATTGAAGTAAGGCAGCCAAGAGGAGTTGAAAGCCGGGCAGAATTGCAGGAAACCGATTTCAGGAGGTAGACTGGAATTGCATGTAAAGCATAGGAAAAGAGGCAGAACGTCCACAATGATGCACTTGGCCAAAAAGGGCGTATGCGTTTTTTCCTGAATATATTCAGGAAAAAACGCATACGCCCTTTTTGGCCAAACAAGCAAGCTTGCAATGGAAATCTGCACTACAATGAAGTCTCACTGCCCCCCGGTCAAAAGGGCAATCTGAAAAAAGTGTAAAATCCAGAAAGGCAGGACAGGCCATGGAGAACTGGGAGCCTTGTTATGCTGATGGGTGGGATGTAAATTGCCAGCAGCCACTCTGGAGAAGTGTATGGTGTTTCCTGAAACATCCAAAAAACAAAGCAACAGAGCCTAGGGCACTTCCACTTATGGTCCTATAGCTTAGGGAAATTAAAATCAAAAAGACACAGCCACCCCAAAGTTTGGGACGGCTCTGTTTACAAGAACCTCGTTTACGGTACAAGTTCAATATCACAGAAAGCGAAAAATGGATAAAGAAGTTGAGGTACTTACGTACAATGCAATATCACTCAGCAATGAAATCTATGTCATCAGGCCCGTAGCAGCATAATGAGTGGATTCAGGTACGATGATTCTAAGTGAAATAAGTCACACAGAAAAAGAAACATCATAAGATATCACTACTACACGGAATGTAAACTTGGCTTCACAAGAACTGAATTACAAAAGAGAACAGGGTGTCAAATGGAGAAAACCAACTTATGCTTGCTTAAGGGGAAAGGTGAGTTGGGGTGCTGCATAAAACCAGAGATTGAAATGAGCACAGATACCGTTCCATAAGCCAAATATGTAATAGACAAGAGCTACTCCTTGCTCAACGAAGTGGACTCAACACCCCATATTAAACGCCTAACAATATACCTGACTAGTAAGAATCTTAAAACCTATGGATTTATATGTCTCCGAAAGATAATCAAGCGTGTGTACAGCGGCATAAACGCAGCAGTGATAGGACTGTTGAGGTTCGGTGAGCAAATGCAGACCCTTTGAAGTCATATTGCATGGTACCCATTCCATGGGTCTCACCTCTCCATGTTTAAGGGATTCTTCCTTCAGCTAAAACATGCATGTGGAACCCAGAGTATGATCCACCGTGTGATCGGGAAACGTGTTCAAATGTGTCTCAGTTTTCGTCCCCTGGTACTCGGGTGCAACATTCCAGACGCTTTACTAACACTCTCCCCACTTGGAGAGTCAGTGCCTTTAACCTCCTGTTTGGCCAAGTTTGCACTTTCTGTGGAAAATGAACAGGAATAGGGAGAACCAATGAGAGATTAGGTGGAGGTTTCTGGACGGGCAAATTTAACTCTAATTTCCCACCAGGAAGAGGAATTAACCAAAGGCTCAGCATGCCGTGCCGGATCCAAACTAGCGCCTGAAGCAATCCTGCGGTGTTGCGGCCAGCTCACAAGAAAGCGAGTTGAAGAAAGGTGCTCAGGGGCACTGTAATTCACAAACCTGCAGAGTTATAAATGACAACTGTCTTCCAAAAATATATAGAAGTAAGGCAGTCAAGAGGAGTTAAAAGCCGGGCAGAATTTCAAGAAACCGATTTCAGGAGGTAGACTGGAATTGCATGTAAAGCATAGGAAAAGAGGCAGAACGTCCACAATGATGCACTTGGCCAAAAAGGGCGTATGCGTTTTTTCCTGAATATATTCAGGAAAAAACGCATACGCCCTTTTTAGCCAACCAAGTAAGCTTGCAAAGGAAATCTGCACTACAATGAAGTCTCACTGCCCCCCGGTCAAAAGGGCCATCTGAAAAAAGTGTAAAATCCAGAAAGGCAGGACAGGCCATGGAGAACTGGGAGCCTTGTTATGCTGATGGGTGGGATGTAAATTGCCAGCAGCCACTCTGGAGAAGTGTATGGTGTTTGCTGAAACATCCAAAAAACAAAGCAACAGAGCCTAGGGCACTTCCACTTATGGTCCTATAGCTTAGGGAAATTAAAATCAAAAAGACACAGCCACCCCAAAGTTTGGGACGGCTCTGTTTACAAGAACCTCGTTTACGGTACAAGTTCAATATCACAGAAAGCTAAAAATGGATAAAGAAGTTGTGGTACTTACGTACAATGCAATATCACTGAGCAATGAAATCTATGTCATCAGGCCCGTAGCAGCATAATGAGTGGATTCAGGTACGATGATTCTAAGTGAAATAAGTCACACAGAAAAAGAAACATCATAAGATATCACTACTACACGGAATGTAAACTTGGCTACACAGGAACTGAATTACAAAACAGAACAGGGTGTCAAATGTAGAAAACCAACTTATGCTTGCTTAAGGGGAAAGGTGAGTTGGGGTGCTGCATAAAACCAGAGATTGAAATTAGCACAGATACCGTTCCATAAGCCAAATATGTAATAGAAAAGAGCTACTCCTTGCTCAACGAAGTGGACTCAACACCCCATATTAAACGCCTAACAATATACCTGACTAGTAAGAATCTTAAAACCTATGGATTTATATGTCTCCGAAAGAGAATCAAGCGTGTGTACAGCGGCATAAACGCAGCAGTGATAGGATTGGTGAGGTTCGGTGAGCAAATGCAGACCCTTTGAAGTCATATTGCATGGTACCCATTACATGGGTCTCAACTCTCCAGGTTTAAGGGATTCTTCCTTCAGCTAAAACATGCATGTGGAACCCAGAGTATGATCCACCGTGTGATTGGAAAACGTGTTCAAATGTGTCTCAGTTTTCATCCCCTGGTACTCGGGTGCAACATTCCAGACGATTTACTAACACTCTCCCCACTTCGAGAGTCAGTGCCTTTAACTTCCTGTTTGGCCCAGTTAGCAATTTCTGCGGAAGATGAACAGGAATAGGGAGAACCAATGAGAGATTAGGTGGAGGTGTCCGGACGGGCAAATTTAACTCTCATTTCCCACCAGGAAGAGGAATTAACTAAAGGCTCAGCATGCCGTGCCGGAACCAAACTAGGGCCTGAAGCAATCCTGCGGTGTTGTGGCCAGCTCACAAGAAAGCGAGTTGAAGAAAGGAGCTCAGGGGCACTGTAATTCACAAACCTGCAGAGTTATAAATGACAGCTATCTTCCAAAAATATATTGAAGTAAGGCTGCCAAGAGGAGTTGAAAGCGGGGCAGAATTGCGGGAAACCGATTTCAGGAGGTAGACTGGAATTGCATGTAAAGCATAGGAAAAGAGGCAGAACGTCCACAATGATGCACTTGGCCAAAAAGGGCGTATGCGTTTTTTCCTGAATATATTCAGGAAAAAACGCATACGCCCTTTTTGGCCAACCAAGCAAGCTTGCAAAGGAAATCTGCACTACAATGAAGTCTCACTGCCCCCCGGTCAAAAGGGCCATCTGAAAAAAGTGTAAAATCCAGAAAGGCAGGACAGGCCATGGAGAACTGGGAGCCTTGTTATGCTGATGGGCGGGATGTAAATTGCCAGCAGCCACTCTGGAGAAGTGTATGGTGTTTCCTGAAACATCCAAAAAACAAAGCAACAGAGCCTAGGGCACTTCCACTTATGGTCCTATAGCTTAGGGAAATTAAAATCAAAAAGACACAGCCACCCCAAAGTTTGGGACGGCTCTGTTTACAAGAACCTCGTTTACGGTACAAGTTCAATATCACAGAAAGCGAAAAATGGATAAAGAAGTTGTGGTACTTACGTACAATGCAATATCACTCAGCAATGAAATCTATGTCATCAGGCCCGTAGCATCATAATGAGTGGATTCAGGTACGATGATTCTAAGTGAAATAAGTCACACGGAAAAAGGAACATCATAAGATATCACTACTACACGGAATGTAAACTTGGCTACACAAGAACTGAATTACAAAACAGAACAGGGTGTCAAATGTAGAAAACCAACTTATGCTTGCTTAAGGGGACGGGTGAGTTGGGGTGCTGCATAAAACCAGAGATTGAAATGAGCACAGATACCGTTCCATAAGCCAAATATGTAATAGACAAGAGCTACTCCTTGCTCAACGAAGTGGACTCAACACCCCATATTAAACGCCTAAGAATATACCTGACTAGTAAGAATCTACCTGACTAGTAAGAATCTTAAAACCTATGGATTTATATGTCTCCGAAAGAGAATCAAGCGTGTGTACAGCGGCATAAACGCAGCAGTGATAGGATTGGTGAGGTTCTGTGAGCAAATGCAGACCCTTTGAAGTCATATTGCATGGTACCCATTCCATGGGTCTCAACTCTCCAGGTTTAAGGGATTCTTCCTTCAGCTAAAACATGCATGTGGAACCCAGAGTATGATCCACCGTGTGATCGGAAAACGTGTTCAAATGTGTCTCAGTTTTCGTCCCCTGGTACTCGGGTGCAACATTCCAGACGCTTTACTAACACTCTCCCCACTTCGAGAGTCAGTGCCTTTAACTTCCTGTTTGGCCCAGTTAGCAATTTCTGCGGAAGATGAACAGGAATAGGGAGAACCAATGAGAGATTAGGTGGAGGTGTCCGGACGGGCAAATTTAACTCTCATTTCCCACCAGGAAGAGGAATTAACTAAAGGCTCAGCATGCCGTGCCAGAACCAAACTAGGGCCTGAAGCAATCCTGCGGTGTTGCGGCCAGCTCTCAAGAAAGTGAGTTGAAGAAAGGAGCTCAGGGGCACTGTAATTCACAAACCTGCAGAGTTATAAATGACAGCTATCTTCCAAAAATATATTGAAGTAAGGCTGCCAAAAGGAGTTGAAAGCGGGCAGAATTGCAGGAAACCGATTTCAGGAGGTAGACTGGAATTGCACGTAAAGCATAGGAAAAGAGGCAGAACGTCCACAATGATGCACTTGGCCAAAAAGTGCGTATGCGTTTTTTCCTGAATATATTCAGGAAAAAACGCATACGACCTTTTTGGCCAACCAAGCAAGCTTGCAAAGGAAATCTGCACTACAATGAAGTCTCACTGCCCCCCGGTCAAAAGGGCCATCTGAAAAAAGTGTAAAATCCAGAAAGGCAGGACAGGCCATGGAGAACTGGGAGCCTAGTTATGCTGATGGGCGGGATGTAAATTGCCAGCAGCCACTCTGGAGAAGTGTATGGTGTTTCCTGAAACATCCAAAAAACAAAGCAACAGAGCCTAGGGCACTTCCACTTATGGTCCTATAGCTTAGGGAAATTAAAATCAAAAAGACACAGCCACCCCAAAGTTTGGGACGGCTCTGTTTACAAGAACCTCGTTTACGGTACAAGTTCAATATCACACAAAGCGATAAATGGATAAAGAAGTTGTGGTACTTACGTACAATGCAATATCACTCAGCAATGAAATCTATGTCATCAGGCCCGTAGCAGCATAATGAGTGGATTCAGGTACGATGATTCTAAGTGAAATAAGTCACACAGAAAAAGAAACATCATAAGATATCACTACTACACGGAATGTAAACTTGGCTACACAGGAACTGAATTACAAAACAGAACAGGGTGTCAAATGTAGAAAACCAACTTATGCTTGCTTAAGGGGAAAGGTGAGTTGGGGTGCTGCATAAAACCAGAGATTGAAATTAGCACAGATACCGTTCCATAAGCCAAATATGTAATAGAAAAGAGCTACTCCTTGCTCAACGAAGTGGACTCAACACCCCATATTAAACGCCTAACAATATACCTGACTAGTAAGAATCTTAAAACCTATGGATTTATATGTCTCCGAAAGAGAATCAAGCGTGTGTACAGCGGCATAAACGCAGCAGTGATAGGATTGGTGAGGTTCGGTGAGCAAATGCAGACCCTTTGAAGTCATATTGCATGGTACCCATTACATGGGTCTCAACTCTCCAGGTTTAAGGGATTCTTCCTTCAGCTAAAACATGCATGTGGAACCCAGAGTATGATCCACCGTGTGATTGGAAAACGTGTTCAAATGTGTCTCAGTTTTCATCCCCTGGTACTCGGGTGCAACATTCCAGACGATTTACTAACACTCTCCCCACTTCGAGAGTCAGTGCCTTTAACTTCCTGTTTGGCCCAGTTAGCAATTTCTGCGGAAGATGAACAGGAATAGGGAGAACCAATGAGAGATTAGGTGGAGGTGTCCGGACGGGCAAATTTAACTCTCATTTCCCACCAGGAAGAGGAATTAACTAAAGGCTCAGCATGCCGTGCCGGAACCAAACTAGGGCCTGAAGCAATCCTGCGGTGTTGTGGCCAGCTCACAAGAAAGCGAGTTGAAGAAAGGAGCTCAGGGGCACTGTAATTCACAAACCTGCAGAGTTATAAATGACAGCTATCTTCCAAAAATATATTGAAGTAAGGCTGCCAAGAGGAGTTGAAAGCGGGGCAGAATTGCGGGAAACCGATTTCAGGAGGTAGACTGGAATTGCATGTAAAGCATAGGAAAAGAGGCAGAACGTCCACAATGATGCACTTGGCCAAAAAGGGCGTATGCGTTTTTTCCTGAATATATTCAGGAAAAAACGCATACGCCCTTTTTGGCCAACCAAGCAAGCTTGCAAAGGAAATCTGCACTACAATGAAGTCTCACTGCCCCCCGGTCAAAAGGGCCATCTGAAAAAAGTGTAAAATCCAGAAAGGCAGGACAGGCCATGGAGAACTGGGAGCCTTGTTATGCTGATGGGCGGGATGTAAATTGCCAGCAGCCACTCTGGAGAAGTGTATGGTGTTTCCTGAAACATCCAAAAAACAAAGCAACAGAGCCTAGGGCACTTCCACTTATGGTCCTATAGCTTAGGGAAATTAAAATCAAAAAGACACAGCCACCCCAAAGTTTGGGACGGCTCTGTTTACAAGAACCTCGTTTACGGTACAAGTTCAATATCACAGAAAGCGAAAAATGGATAAAGAAGTTGTGGTACTTACGTACAATGCAATATCACTCAGCAATGAAATCTATGTCATCAGGCCCGTAGCATCATAATGAGTGGATTCAGGTACGATGATTCTAAGTGAAATAAGTCACACGGAAAAAGGAACATCATAAGATATCACTACTACACGGAATGTAAACTTGGCTACACAAGAACTGAATTACAAAACAGAACAGGGTGTCAAATGTAGAAAACCAACTTATGCTTGCTTAAGGGGACGGGTGAGTTGGGGTGCTGCATAAAACCAGAGATTGAAATGAGCACAGATACCGTTCCATAAGCCAAATATGTAATAGACAAGAGCTACTCCTTGCTCAACGAAGTGGACTCAACACCCCATATTAAACGCCTAAGAATATACCTGACTAGTAAGAATCTACCTGACTAGTAAGAATCTTAAAACCTATGGATTTATATGTCTCCGAAAGAGAATCAAGCGTGTGTACAGCGGCATAAACGCAGCAGTGATAGGATTGGTGAGGTTCTGTGAGCAAATGCAGACCCTTTGAAGTCATATTGCATGGTACCCATTCCATGGGTCTCAACTCTCCAGGTTTAAGGGATTCTTCCTTCAGCTAAAACATGCATGTGGAACCCAGAGTATGATCCACCGTGTGATCGGAAAACGTGTTCAAATGTGTCTCAGTTTTCGTCCCCTGGTACTCGGGTGCAACATTCCAGACGCTTTACTAACACTCTCCCCACTTCGAGAGTCAGTGCCTTTAACTTCCTGTTTGGCCCAGTTAGCAATTTCTGCGGAAGATGAACAGGAATAGGGAGAACCAATGAGAGATTAGGTGGAGGTGTCCGGACGGGCAAATTTAACTCTCATTTCCCACCAGGAAGAGGAATTAACTAAAGGCTCAGCATGCCGTGCCAGAACCAAACTAGGGCCTGAAGCAATCCTGCGGTGTTGCGGCCAGCTCTCAAGAAAGTGAGTTGAAGAAAGGAGCTCAGGGGCACTGTAATTCACAAACCTGCAGAGTTATAAATGACAGCTATCTTCCAAAAATATATTGAAGTAAGGCTGCCAAAAGGAGTTGAAAGCGGGCAGAATTGCAGGAAACCGATTTCAGGAGGTAGACTGGAATTGCACGTAAAGCATAGGAAAAGAGGCAGAACGTCCACAATGATGCACTTGGCCAAAAAGTGCGTATGCGTTTTTTCCTGAATATATTCAGGAAAAAACGCATACGACCTTTTTGGCCAACCAAGCAAGCTTGCAAAGGAAATCTGCACTACAATGAAGTCTCACTGCCCCCCGGTCAAAAGGGCCATCTGAAAAAAGTGTAAAATCCAGAAAGGCAGGACAGGCCATGGAGAACTGGGAGCCTAGTTATGCTGATGGGCGGGATGTAAATTGCCAGCAGCCACTCTGGAGAAGTGTATGGTGTTTCCTGAAACATCCAAAAAACAAAGCAACAGAGCCTAGGGCACTTCCACTTATGGTCCTATAGCTTAGGGAAATTAAAATCAAAAAGACACAGCCACCCCAAAGTTTGGGACGGCTCTGTTTACAAGAACCTCGTTTACGGTACAAGTTCAATATCACAGAAAGCGAAAAATGGATAAAGAAGTTGTGGTACTTACGTACAATGCAATATCACTCAGCAATGAAATCTATGTCATCAGGCCCATAGCAGCATAATGAGTGGATTCAGGTACGATGATTCTAAGTGAAATTAGTCACACAGAAAAAGAAACATCATAAGATATCACTAATACACGGAATGTAATCTTGGCTACACAAGAACTGAATTACAAAACAGAACAGGGTGTCAAATGTAGAAAACCAACTTATGCTTGCTTAAGGGGACGGGTGAGTTGGGGTGCTGCATAAAACCAGAGATTGAAATTAGCACAGATACCATTCCATAAGCCAAATATGTAATAGACAAGAGCTACTCCTTGCTCAACGAAGTGGACTCAACACCCCATATTAAACGCCTAAGAATATACCTGACTAGTAAGAATCTACCTGACTAGTAAGAATCTTAAAACCTATGGATTTATATGTCTCCAAAAGAGAATGAAGCGTGTGTACAGCGGCATAAACGCAGCAGTGATAGGATTTGTGAGGTTCGGTGAGCAAATGCAGACCCTTTGAAGTCATATTGCATGGTACCCATTCCATGGGTCTCAACTCTCCATGTTTAAGGGATTCTTCCTTCAGCTAAAACATGCATGTGGAACCGAGAGTATGATCCACCATGTGATAGGAAAACGTGATCAAACGTGTCTCAGTTTTCGTCCCCTGGTACTCGGGTGCAACATTCCAGACGCTTTACTAACACTCTCCCCACTTCGAGAGTCTGTGCCTTTAACTTCCTGTTTGGCCCAGTTAGCAATTTCTGCGGAAGATGAACAGGAATAGGGAGAACCAATGAGAGATTAGGTGGAGGTGTCCGGACGGGCAAATTTAACTCTCATTTCCCACCAGGAAGAGGAATTAACTAAAGGCTCAGCATGCCGTGCCAGAACCAAACTAGGGCCTGAAGCAATCCTGCGGTGTTGCGGCCAGCTCTCAAGAAAGCGAGTTGAAGAAAGGAGCTCAGGGGCACTGTAATTCACAAACCTGCAGAGTTATAAATGACAGCTATCTTCCAAAAATATATTGAAGTAAGGCTGCCAAGAGGAGTTGAAAGCGGGCAGAATTGCAGGAAACCGATTTCAGGAGGTAGACTGGAATTGCACGTAAAGCATAGGAAAAGAGGCAGAACGTCCACAATGATGCACTTGGCCAAAAAGTGCATATGCGTTTTTTCCTCAATATATTCAGGAAAAAACGCATACGACTTTTTTGGCCAACCAAGCAAGCTTGCAAAGGAAATCTGCACTACAATGAAGTCTCACTGCCCCCCGGTCAAAAGGGCCATCCGAAAAAAGTGTAAAATCCAGACAGGCAGGACAGGCCAAGGAGAACTACGAGCCTTCTTATGCTGATGGGTGGGATGTAAATTGCCAGCAGCCACTCTGGAGAAGTGTATGGTGTTTCCTGAAACATCCAAAAAACAAAGCAACAGTGCCTAGGGCACTTCCACTTATGGTCCTATAGCTTAGGGAAATTAAAATCAAAAAGACACAGCCACCCCAAAGTTTGGGACGGCTCTGTTTACAAGAACCTCGTTTACGGTACAAGTTCAATATCACAGAAAGCGAAAAATGGATAAAGAAGTTGTGGTACTTACGTACAATGCAATATCACTCAGCAATGAAATCTATGTCATCAGGCCCGTAGCAGCATAATGAGTGGATTCAGGTACGATGATTCTAAGTGAAATAAGTCACACAGAAAAAGAAACATCATAAGATATCACTAACACACGGAATGTAAACTTGGCTACACAGGAACTGAATTACAAAACAGAACAGGGTGTCAAATGTAGAAAACCAACTTATGCTTGCTTAAGGGGAAAGGTGAGTTGGGGTGCTGCATAAAACCAGAGATTGAAATTAGCACAGATACCGTTCCATAAGCCAAATATGTAATAGACAAGAGCTACTCCTTGCTCAACGAAGTGGACTCAACACCCCATATTAAACGCCTAAGAATATACCTGACTAGTAAGAATCTTAAAACCTATGGATTTATATGTCTCCGAAAGAGAATCAAGCGTGTGTACAGAGGCATAAACGTAGCAGTGATAGGATTGGTGAGGTTCGGTGAGCAAATGCAGACCCTTTGAAGTCATATTGCATGGTACCCATTCCATGGGTCTCAACTCTCCATGTTTAAGGGATTCTTCCTTCAGCTAAAACATGCATGTGGAACCCAGAGTATGATCCACCGTGTGATCGGAAAACGTGTTCAAATGTGTCTCAGTTTTCGTCCCCTGGTACTCGGGTGCAACATTCCAGACGCTTTACTAACACTCTCCCCACTTCGAGAGTCAGTGCCTTTAACTTCCTGTTTGGCCCAGTTAGCAATTTCTGCGGAAGATGAACAGGAATAGGGAGAACCAATGAGAGATTAGGTGGAGGTGTCCGGACGGGCAAATTTAACTCTCATTTCCCACCAGGAAGAGGAATTAACTAAAGGCTCAGCATGCCGTGCCAGAACCAAACTAGGGCCTGAAGCAATCCTGCGGTGTTGCGGCCAGCTCTCAAGAAAGCGAGTTGAAGAAAGGAGCTCAGGGGCACTGTAATTCACAAACCTGCAGAGTTATAAATGACAGCTATCTTCCAAAAATATATTGAAGTAAGGCTGCCAAGAGGAGTTGAAAGCGGGCAGAATTGCAGGAAACCGATTTCAGGAGGTAGACTGGAATTGCACGTAAAGCATAGGAAAAGAGGCAGAACGTCCACAATGATGCACTTGGCCAAAAAGTGGGTATGCGTTTTTTCCTGAATATATTCAGGAAAAAACGCATACGACCTTTTTGGCCAACCAAGCAAGCTTGCAAAGGAAATCTGCACTACAATGAAGTCTCACTGCCCCCCGGTCAAAAGGGCCATCTGAAAAAAGTGTAAAATCCAGAAAGGCAGGACAGGCCATGGAGAACTGGGAGCCTAGTTATGCTGATGGGCGGGATGTAAATTGCCAGCAGCCACTCTGGAGAAGTGTATGGTGTTTCCTGAAACATCCAAAAAACAAAGCAACAGAGCCTAGGGCACTTCCACTTATGGTCCTATAGCTTAGGGAAATTAAAATCAAAAAGACACAGCCACCCCAAAGTTTGGGACGGCTCTGTTTACAAGAACCTCGTTTACGGTACAAGTTCAATATCACAGAAAGCGAAAAATGGATAAAGAAGTTGTGGTACTTACGTACAATGCAATATCACTCAGCAATGAAATCTATGTCATCAGGCCCATAGCAGCATAATGAGTGGATTCAGGTACGATGATTCTAAGTGAAATTAGTCACACAGAAAAAGAAACATCATAAGATATCACTAATACACGGAATGTAATCTTGGCTACACAAGAACTGAATTACAAAACAGAACAGGGTGTCAAATGTAGAAAACCAACTTATGCTTGCTTAAGGGGACGGGTGAGTTGGGGTGCTGCATAAAACCAGAGATTGAAATTAGCACAGATACCATTCCATAAGCCAAATATGTAATAGACAAGAGCTACTCCTTGCTCAACGAAGTGGACTCAACACCCCATATTAAACGCCTAAGAATATACCTGACTAGTAAGAATCTACCTGACTAGTAAGAATCTTAAAACCTATGGATTTATATGTCTCCAAAAGAGAATGAAGCGTGTGTACAGCGGCATAAACGCAGCAGTGATAGGATTTGTGAGGTTCGGTGAGCAAATGCAGACCCTTTGAAGTCATATTGCATGGTACCCATTCCATGGGTCTCAACTCTCCATGTTTAAGGGATTCTTCCTTCAGCTAAAACATGCATGTGGAACCGAGAGTATGATCCACCATGTGATAGGAAAACGTGATCAAACGTGTCTCAGTTTTCGTCCCCTGATACTCGGGTGCAACATTCCAGACGCTTTACTAACACTCTCCCCACTTCGAGAGTCTGTGCCTTTAACTTCCTGTTTGGCCCAGTTAGCAATTTCTGCGGAAGATGAACAGGAATAGGGAGAACCAATGAGAGATTAGGTGGAGGTGTCCGGACGGGCAAATTTAACTCTCATTTCCCACCAGGAAGAGGAATTAACTAAAGGCTCAGCATGCCGTGCCAGAACCAAACTAGGGCCTGAAGCAATCCTGCGGTGTTGCGGCCAGCTCTCAAGAAAGCGAGTTGAAGAAAGGAGCTCAGGGGCACTGTAATTCACAAACCTGCAGAGTTATAAATGACAGCTATCTTCCAAAAATATATTGAAGTAAGGCTGCCAAGAGGAGTTGAAAGCGGGCAGAATTGCAGGAAACCGATTTCAGGAGGTAGACTGGAATTGCACGTAAAGCATAGGAAAAGAGGCAGAACGTCCACAATGATGCACTTGGCCAAAAAGTGCGTATGCGTTTTTTCCTGAATATATTCAGGAAAAAACGCATACGACTTTTTTGGCCAACCAAGCAAGCTTGCAAAGGAAATCTGCACTACAATGAAGTCTCACTGCCCCCCGGTCAAAAGGGCCATCCGAAAAAAGTGTAAAATCCAGAAAGGCAGGACAGGCCAAGGAGAACTACGAGCCTTCTTATGCTGATGGGTGGGATGTAAATTGCCAGCAGCCACTCTGGAGAAGTGTATGGTGTTTCCTGAAACATCCAAAAAACAAAGCAACAGTGCCTAGGGCACTTCCACTTATGGTCCTATAGCTTAGGGAAATTAAAATCAAAAAGACACAGCCACCCCAAAGTTTGGGACGGCTCTGTTTACAAGAACCTCGTTTACGGTACAAGTTCAATATCACAGAAAGCGAAAAATGGATAAAGAAGTTGTGGTACTTACGTACAATGCAATATCACTCAGCAATGAAATCTATGTCATCAGGCCCGTAGCAGCATAATGAGTGGATTCAGGTACGATGATTCTAAGTGAAATAAGTCACACAGAAAAAGAAACATCATAAGATATCACTAACACACGGAATGTAAACTTGGCTACACAGGAACTGAATTACAAAACAGAACAGGGTGTCAAATGTAGAAAACCAACTTATGCTTGCTTAAGGGGAAAGGTGAGTTGGGGTGCTGCATAAAACCAGAGATTGAAATTAGCACAGATACCGTTCCATAAGCCAAATATGTAATAGACAAGAGCTACTCCTTGCTCAACGAAGTGGACTCAACACCCCATATTAAACGCCTAAGAATATACCTGACTAGTAAGAATCTTAAAACCTATGGATTTATATGTCTCCGAAAGAGAATCAAGCGTGTGTACAGAGGCATAAACGTAGCAGTGATAGGATTGGTGAGGTTCGGTGAGCAAATGCAGACCCTTTGAAGTCATATTGCATGGTACCCATTCCATGGGTCTCACCTCTCCATGTTTAAGGGATTCTTCCTTCAGCTAAAACATGCATGTGGAACCCAGAGTATGATCCACCGTGTGATCGGAAAACGTGTTCAAATGTGTCTCAGTTTTCGTCCCCTGGTACTCGGGTGCAACATTCCAGACGCTTTACTAACACTCTCCCCACTTCGAGAGTCAGTGCCTTTAACTTCCTGTTTGGCCCAGTTAGCAATTTCTGCGGAAGATGAACAGGAATAGGGAGAACCAATGAGAGATTAGGTGGAGGTGTCCGGACGGGCAAATTTAACTCTCATTTCCCACCAGGAAGAGGAATTAACTAAAGGCTCAGCATGCCGTGCCAGAACCAAACTAGGGCCTGAAGCAATCCTGCGGTGTTGCGGCCAGCTCTCAAGAAAGCGAGTTGAAGAAAGGAGCTCAGGGGCACTGTAATTCACAAACCTGCAGAGTTATAAATGACAGCTATCTTCCAAAAATATATTGAAGTAAGGCTGCCAAGAGGAGTTGAAAGCGGGCAGAATTGCAGGAAACCGATTTCAGGAGGTAGACTGGAATTGCACGTAAAGCATAGGAAAAGAGGCAGAACGTCCACAATGATGCACTTGGCCAAAAAGTGCGTATGCGTTTTTTCCTGAATATATTCAGGAAAAAACGCATACGACCTTTTTGGCCAACCAAGCAAGCTTGCAAAGGAAATCTGCACTACAATGAAGTCTCACTGCCCCCCGGTCAAAAGGGCCATCCGAAAAAAGTGTAAAATCCAGAAAGGCAGGACAGGCCAAGGAGAACTAGGAGCCTTCTTATGCTGATGGGTGGGATGTAAATTGACAGCAGCCACTCTGGAGAAGTGTATGGTGTTTCCTGAAACATCCAAAAAACAAAGCAACAGTGCCTAGGGCACTTCCACTTATGGTCCTATAGCTTAGGGAAATTAAAATCAAAAAGACACAGCCACCCCAAAGTTTGGGACGGCTCTGTTTACAAGAACCTCGTTTACGGTACAAGTTCAATATCACAGAAAGCGAAAAATGGATAAAGAAGTTGTGGTACTTACGTACAATGCAATATCACTCAGCAATGAAATCTATGTCATCAGGCCCGTAGCAGCATAATGAGTGGATTCAGGTACGATGATTCTAAGTGAAATAAGTCACACAGAAAAAGAAACATCATAAGATATCACTAACACACGGAATGTAAACTTGGCTACACAGGAACTGAATTACAAAACAGAACAGGGTGTCAAATGTAGAAAACCAACTTATGCTTGCTTAAGGGGAAAGGTGAGTTGGGGTGCTGCATAAAACCAGAGATTGAAATTAGCACAGATACCGTTCCTTAAGCCAAATATGTAATAGACAAGAGCTACTCCTTGCTCAACGAAGTGGACTCAACACCCCATATTAAACGCCTAAGAATATACCTGACTAGTAAGAATCTTAAAACCTATGGATTTATATGTCTCCGAAAGAGAATCAAGCGTGTGTACAGAGGCATAAACGTAGCAGTGATAGGATTGGTGAGGTTCGGTGAGCAAATGCAGACCCTTTGAAGTCATATTGCATGGTACCCATTCCATGGGTCTCAACTCTCCATGTTTAAGGGATTCTTCCTTCAGCTAAAACATGCATGTGGAACCCAGAGTATCATCCACCATGTGATCGGAAAACGTGTTCAAATGTGTCTCAGTTTTCGTTCCCTGGTACTCGGGTGCAACATTCCAGACGCTTTACTAACACCCTCCCCACTTGGAGAGTCAGTGCCTTTAACCTCCTGTTTGGCCCAGTTTGCAATTTCTGTGGAAAATGAACAGGAATAGGGAGAACCAATGAGAGACTAGGTGGAGGTGTCTGGACGGGCAAATTTAACTCTCATTTCCCACCAGGAAGAGGAATTAACTAAAGGCTCAGCATGCCGTGCCAGAACCAAACTAGGGCCTGAAGCAATCCTGCGGTGTTGCGGCCAGCTCACAAGAAAGCGAGTTGAAGAAAGGAGCTCAGGGGCACTGTAATTCACAAACCTGCAGAGTTATAAATGACAGCTATCTTCCAAAAATATATTGAAGTAAGGCTGCCAAGAGGAGTTGAAAGCGGGCAGAATTGCAGGAAACCGATTTCAGGAGGTAGACTGGAATTGCACGTAAAGCATAGGAAAAGAGGCAGAACGTCCACAATGATGCACTTGGCCAAAAAGTGCGTATGCGTTTTTTCCTGAATATATTCAGGAAAAAACGCATACGACTTTTTTGGCCAACCAAGCAAGCTTGCAAAGGAAATCTGCACTACAATGAAGTCTCACTGCCCCCCGGTCAAAAGGGCCATCCGAAAAAAGTGTAAAATCCAGAAAGGCAGGACAGGCCAAGGAGAACTACGAGCCTTCTTATGCTGATGGGTGGGATGTAAATTGCCAGCAGCCACTCTGGAGAAGTGTATGGTGTTTCCTGAAACATCCAAAAAACAAAGCAACAGTGCCTAGGGCACTTCCACTTATGGTCCTATAGCTTAGGGAAATTAAAATCAAAAAGACACAGCCACCCCAAAGTTTGGGACGGCTCTGTTTACAAGAACCTCGTTTACGGTACAAGTTCAATATCACAGAAAGCGAAAAATGGATAAAGAAGTTGTGGTACTTACGTACAATGCAATATCACTCAGCAATGAAATCTATGTCATCAGGCCCGTAGCAGCATAATGAGTGGATTCAGGTACGATGATTCTAAGTGAAATAAGTCACACAGAAAAAGAAACATCATAAGATATCACTAACACACGGAATGTAAACTTGGCTACACAGGAACTGAATTACAAAACAGAACAGGGTGTCAAATGTAGAAAACCAACTTATGCTTGCTTAAGGGGAAAGGTGAGTTGGGGTGCTGCATAAAACCAGAGATTGAAATTAGCACAGATACCGTTCCATAAGCCAAATATGTAATAGACAAGAGCTACTCCTTGCTCAACGAAGTGGACTCAACACCCCATATTAAACGCCTAAGAATATACCTGACTAGTAAGAATCTTAAAACCTATGGATTTATATGTCTCCGAAAGAGAATCAAGCGTGTGTACAGAGGCATAAACGTAGCAGTGATAGGATTGGTGAGGTTCGGTGAGCAAATGCAGACCCTTTGAAGTCATATTGCATGGTACCCATTCCATGGGTCTCACCTCTCCATGTTTAAGGGATTCTTCCTTCAGCTAAAACATGCATGTGGAACCCAGAGTATGATCCACCGTGTGATCGGAAAACGTGTTCAAATGTGTCTCAGTTTTCGTCCCCTGGTACTCGGGTGCAACATTCCAGACGCTTTACTAACACTCTCCCCACTTCGAGAGTCAGTGCCTTTAACTTCCTGTTTGGCCCAGTTAGCAATTTCTGCGGAAGATGAACAGGAATAGGGAGAACCAATGAGAGATTAGGTGGAGGTGTCCGGACGGGCAAATTTAACTCTCATTTCCCACCAGGAAGAGGAATTAACTAAAGGCTCAGCATGCCGTGCCAGAACCAAACTAGGGCCTGAAGCAATCCTGCGGTGTTGCGGCCAGCTCTCAAGAAAGCGAGTTGAAGAAAGGAGCTCAGGGGCACTGTAATTCACAAACCTGCAGAGTTATAAATGACAGCTATCTTCCAAAAATATATTGAAGTAAGGCTGCCAAGAGGAGTTGAAAGCGGGCAGAATTGCAGGAAACCGATTTCAGGAGGTAGACTGGAATTGCACGTAAAGCATAGGAAAAGAGGCAGAACGTCCACAATGATGCACTTGGCCAAAAAGTGCGTATGCGTTTTTTCCTGAATATATTCAGGAAAAAACGCATACGACCTTTTTGGCCAACCAAGCAAGCTTGCAAAGGAAATCTGCACTACAATGAAGTCTCACTGCCCCCCGGTCAAAAGGGCCATCCGAAAAAAGTGTAAAATCCAGAAAGGCAGGACAGGCCAAGGAGAACTAGGAGCCTTCTTATGCTGATGGGTGGGATGTAAATTGCCAGCAGCCACTCTGGAGAAGTGTATGGTGTTTCCTGAAACATCCAAAAAACAAAGCAACAGTGCCTAGGGCACTTCCACTTATGGTCCTATAGCTTAGGGAAATTAAAATCAAAAAGACACAGCCACCCCAAAGTTTGGGACGGCTCTGTTTACAAGAACCTCGTTTACGGTACAAGTTCAATATCACAGAAAGCGAAAAATGGATAAAGAAGTTGTGGTACTTACGTACAATGCAATATCACTCAGCAATGAAATCTATGTCATCAGGCCCGTAGCAGCATAATGAGTGGATTCAGGTACGATGATTCTAAGTGAAATAAGTCACACAGAAAAAGAAACATCATAAGATATCACTAACACACGGAATGTAAACTTGGCTACACAGGAACTGAATTACAAAACAGAACAGGGTGTCAAATGTAGAAAACCAACTTATGCTTGCTTAAGGGGAAAGGTGAGTTGGGGTGCTGCATAAAACCAGAGATTGAAATTAGCACAGATACCGTTCCATAAGCCAAATATGTAATAGACAAGAGCTACTCCTTGCTCAACGAAGTGGACTCAACACCCCATATTAAACGCCTAAGAATATACCTGACTAGTAAGAATCTTAAAACCTATGGATTTATATGTCTCCGAAAGAGAATCAAGCGTGTGTACAGAGGCATAAACGTAGCAGTGATAGGATTGGTGAGGTTCGGTGAGCAAATGCAGACCCTTTGAAGTCATATTGCATGGTACCCATTCCATGGGTCTCAACTCTCCATGTTTAAGGGATTCTTCCTTCAGCTAAAACATGCATGTGGAACCCAGAGTATCATCCACCATGTGATCGGAAAACGTGTTCAAATGTGTCTCAGTTTTCGTTCCCTGGTACTCGGGTGCAACATTCCAGACGCTTTACTAACACTCTCCCCACTTGGAGAGTCAGTGCCTTTAACCTCCTGTTTGGCCCAGTTTGCAATTTCTTTGGAAAATGAACAGGAATAGGGAGAACCAATGAGAGACTAGGTGGAGGTGTCTGGACGGGCAAATTTAACTCTCATTTCCCACCAGGAAGAGGAATTAACCAAAGGATCAGCATGCCGTGCCGGAACCAAACTAGGGCCTGAAGCAATCCTGCGGTGTTGCGGCCAGCTCACAAGAAAGCGAGTTGAAGAAAGGAGCTCAGGGACACTGTAATTCACAAACCTGCAGAGTTATAAATGACAGCTATCTTCCAAAAATATATTGAAGTAAGGCTGCCAAGAGGAGTTGAAAGCGGGCAGAATTGCAGGAAACCGATTTCAGGAGGTAGACTGGAATTGCACGTAAAGCATAGGAAAAGAGGCAGAACGTCCACAATGATGCACTTGGCCAAAAAGTGCGTATGCGTTTTTTCCTGAATATATTCAGGAAAAAACGCATACGACCTTTTTGGCCAACCAAGCAAGCTTGCAAAGGAAATCTGCACTACAATGAAGTCTCACTGCCCCCCGGTCAAAAGGGCCATCCGAAAAAAGTGTAAAATCCAGAAAGGCAGGACAGGCCAAGGAGAACTACGAGCCTTCTTATGCTGATGGGTGGGATGTAAATTGCCAGCAGCCACTCTGGAGAAGTGTATGGTGTTTCCTGAAACATCCAAAAAACAAAGCAACAGTGCCTAGGGCACTTCCACTTATGGTCCTATAGCTTAGGGAAATTAAAATCAAAAAGACACAGCCACCCCAAAGTTTGGGACGGCTCTGTTTACAAGAACCTCGTTTACGGTACAAGTTCAATATCACAGAAAGCGAAAAATGGATAAAGAAGTTGTGGTACTTACGTACAATGCAATATCACTCAGCAATGAAATCTATGTCATCAGGCCCGTAGCAGCATAATGAGTGGATTCAGGTACGATGATTCTAAGTGAAATAAGTCACACAGAAAAAGAAACATCATAAGATATCACTAACACACGGAATGTAAACTTGGCTACACAGGAACTGAATTACAAAACAGAACAGGGTGTCAAATGTAGAAAACCAACTTATGCTTGCTTAAGGGGAAAGGTGAGTTGGGGTGCTGCATAAAACCAGAGATTGAAATTAGCACAGATACCGTTCCATAAGCCAAATATGTAATAGACAAGAGCTACTCCTTGCTCAACGAAGTGGACTCAACACCCCATATTAAACGCCTAAGAATATACCTGACTAGTAAGAATCTTAAAACCTATGGATTTATATGTCTCCGAAAGAGAATCAAGCGTGTGTACAGAGGCATAAACGTAGCAGTGATAGGATTGGTGAGGTTCGGTGAGCAAATGCAGACCCTTTGAAGTCATATTGCATGGTACCCATTCCATGGGTCTCAACTCTCCATGTTTAAGGGATTCTTCCTTCAGCTAAAACATGCATGTGGAACCCAGAGTATCATCCACCATGTGATCGGAAAACGTGTTCAAATGTGTCTCAGTTTTCGTCCCCTGGTACTCGGGTGCAACATTCCAGACGCTTTACTAACACTCTCCCCACTTGGAGAGTCAGTGCCTTTAACCTCCTGTTTGGCCCAGTTTGCAATTTCTGTGGAAAATGAACAGGAATAGGGAGAACCAATGAGAGACTAGGTGGAGGTGTCTGGACGGGCAAATTTAACTCTCATTTCCCACCAGGAAGAGGAATTAACCAAAGGATCAGCATGCCGTGCCGGAACCAAACTAGGGCCTGAAGCAATCCTGCGGTGTTGCGGCCAGCTCACAAGAAAGCGAGTTGAAGAAAGGAGCTCAGGGACACTGTAATTCACAAACCTGCAGAGTTATAAATGACAGCTATCTTCCAAAAATATATTGAAGTAAGGCTGCCAAGAGGAGTTGAAAGCGGGCAGAATTGCAGGAAACCGATTTCAGGAGGTAGACTGGAATTGCACGTAAAGCATAGGAAAAGAGGCAGAACGTCCACAATGATGCACTTGGCCAAAAAGTGCGTATGCGTTTTTTCCTGAATATATTCAGGAAAAAACGCATACGAACTTTTTGGCCAACCAAGCAAGCTTGCAAAGGAAATCTGCACTACAATGAAGTCTCACTGCCCCCCGGTCAAAAGGGCCATCCGAAAAAAGTGTAAAATCCAGAAAGGCAGGACAGGCCAAGGAGAACTACGAGCCTTCTTATGCTGATGGGTGGGATGTAAATTGCCAGCAGCCACTCTGGAGAAGTGTATGGTGTTTCCTGAAACATCCAAAAAACAAAGCAACAGTGCCTAGGGCACTTCCACTTATGGTCCTATAGCTTAGGGAAATTAAAATCAAAAAGACACAGCCACCCCAAAGTTTGGGACGGCTCTGTTTACAAGAACCTCGTTTACGGTACAAGTTCAATATCACAGAAAGCGAAAAATGGATAAAGAAGTTGTGGTACTTACGTACAATGCAATATCACTCAGCAATGAAATCTATGTCATCAGGCCCGTAGCAGCATAATGAGTGGATTCAGGTACGATGATTCTAAGTGAAATAAGTCACACAGAAAAAGAAACATCATAAGATATCACTAACACACGGAATGTAAACTTGGCTACACAGGAACTGAATTACAAAACAGAACAGGGTGTCAAATGTAGAAAACCAACTTATGCTTGCTTAAGGGGAAAGGTGAGTTGGGGTGCTGCATAAAACCAGAGATTGAAATTAGCACAGATACCGTTCCATAAGCCAAATATGTAATAGACAAGAGCTACTCCTTGCTCAACGAAGTGGACTCAACACCCCATATTAAACGCCTAAGAATATACCTGACTAGTAAGAATCTTAAAACCTATGGATTTATATGTCTCCGAAAGAGAATCAAGCGTGTGTACAGAGGCATAAACGTAGCAGTGATAGGATTGGTGAGGTTCGGTGAGCAAATGCAGACCCTTTGAAGTCATATTGCATGGTACCCATTCCATGGGTCTCAACTCTCCATGTTTAAGGGATTCTTCCTTCAGCTAAAACATGCATGTGGAACCCAGAGTATCATCCACCATGTGATCGGGAAACGTGTTCAAATGTGTCTCAGTTTTCGTCCCCTGGTACTCGGGTGCAACATTCCAGACGCTTTACTAACACTCTCCCCACTTGGAGAGTCAGTGCCTTTAACCTCCTGTTTGGCCCAGTTTGCAATTTCTGTGGAAAATGAACAGGAATAGGGAGAACCAATGAGAGACTAGGTGGAGGTGTCTGGACGGGCAAATTTAACTCTCATTTCCCACCAGGAAGAGGAATTAACCAAAGGCTCAGCATGCCGTGCCGGACCCAAACTAGGGCCTGAAGCAATCCTGCGGTGTTGCGGCCAGCTCACAAGAAAGCGAGTTGAATAAAGGAGCTCAGGGGCACTGTAATTCACAAACCTGCAGAGTTATAAATGACAGCTATCGTCCAAAAATATACTGAAGTAAGGCTGCCAAGAGGACTTGAAAACGGGGCAGAATTGCAGGAAACCGATTTCAGGAGGTAGACTGGAATTGCATTTAAAGCATAGGAAAAGAGGCAGAACGTCCACAATGATGCACTTGGCCAAAAAGGGCGTATGTGTTTTTTCCTGAATATATTCAGGAAAAAACGCATACGAACTTTTTGGCCAACCAAGCAAGCTTGCAAAGGAAATCTGCACTACAATGAAGTCTCACTTCCCCCCGGTCAAAAGGGCCATCTGAAAAAAGTGTAAAATCCAGAAAGGCAGGACAGGCCATGGAGAACTGGGAGCCTTGTTATGCTGATGGGCGGGATGTAAATTGCCAACAGCCACTCGGGAGAGGTGTATGGTGTTTCCTGAAACATCTAAAAAACAAAGCAACAGAGCCTAGGGCACTTCCACTTATGGTCCTATAGCTTAGGGAAATTAAAATCAAAAAGACACAGCCACCCCAAAGTTTGGGACGGCTCTGTTTACAAGAACCTCGTTTACGGTACAAGTTCAATATCGCAGAAAGTGAAAAATAGATAAAGAAGTTGTGGTACTTACGTACAATGCAATATCACTCAGCAATGAAATCTATGTCATCAGGCCCATAGCAGCATAATGAGTGGATTCAGGTATGATGATTCTAACTGAAATAAGTCACACAGAAAAAGAAACATCATAAGATATCACTAATACACGGAATGTAAACTTGGCTACACAGGAACTGGATTACAAAACAGAACAGGGTCTCAAATTTAGAAAACCAACTTATGCTTGCTTAAGGGGAAAGGTGAGTTGGGGTGCTGCATAAAACCAGAGATTGAAATGAGCACAGATAAAGTTCCTTAAGCCAAATATGGAATAGACAAGAACTACTCCTTGCTCAACGAAATGGACTCAACACCCCATATTAAACGCCTAAGAATGTACCTGACTAGTAAGTATCTTAAAACCTATGGATTGCTATGTCTCTGAAAGAAAATCAAGCGTGTGTACAGGGGCATAAACGCAGCAGTGATAGGATTGGAGAGGTTCGGTGAGCAAATGAAGACCCTTTGAAGTCATATTGCATGGTACCCATTCCACGGGTCTCAACTCTCCAGGTTTAAGGGATTCTTCCTTCAGCTAAAACATGCACATGGAACCCAGAGTATGATCAACCGTGTGATCGGGAGACGTGTTCCAATATGTCTCAGTTCTCGTACCCTGGTACTCGGGTGCAACATTCCACACGCTTTACTAACACTCTCCCGACTTGGAGAGTCAGTGCCTTTAACCTCCTGTTTGGCCCAGTTTGCAATTTCTGCGGAAGATGAACAGGAATAGGGAGAACCAATGAGAGACTAGGTGGAGGTGTCTGGACGGGCAAATTTAACTCTCATTTCCCACCAGGAAGAGGAATTAACCAAAGGCTCAGCGTGCCGTGCCGGAACCAGATTAGGGCCTGAAGCAATCCTGCGGTGTTGCGGCCAGCTCACAAGAAAGCGAGTTGAAGAAAGGAGCTCAGGGGCACTGTAATTCACAAACCTGCAGAGTTATAAATGACAGCTATCGTCCAAAAATATACTGAAGTAAGGCTGCCAAGAGGACTTGAAAGCGGGGCAGAATTGCAGGAAACCGATTTCAGGAGGTAGACTGGAATTGCATTTAAAGCATAGGAAAAGAGGCAGAACGTCCACAATGATGCACTTGGCCAAAAAGGGCGTATGCGTTTTTTCCTGAATATATTCAGGAAAAAACGCATACGCCCTTTTTGGCCAACCAAGCAAGCTTGCAAAGGAAACCTGCACTACAATGAAGTCTCACTTCCCCCCGGTCAAAAGGGCCATCTGAAAAAAGTGTAAAATCCAGAAAGGCAGGACAGGCCATGGAGAACTGGGAGCCTTGTTATGCTGATGGGCGGGATGTAAATTGCCAAGAGCCACTCGGGAGAGGTGTATGGTGTTTCCTGAAACATCTAAAAAACAAAGCAACAGAGCCTAGGGCACTTCCACTTATGGTCCTATAGCTTAGGGAAATTAAAATCAAAAAGACACAGCCACCCCAAAGTTTGGGACGGCTCTGTTTACAAGAACCTCGTTTACGGTACAAGTTCAATATCGCAGAAAGTGAAAAATGGATAAAGAAGTTGTGGTACTTACGTACAATGCAATATCACTCAGCAATGAAATCTATGTCATCAGGCCCGTAGCAGCATAATGAGTGGATTCAGGTATGATGATTCTAACTGAAATAAGTCACACAGAAAAAGAAACATCATAAGATATCACTAATACACGGAATGTAAACTTGGCTACACAGGAACTGGATTACAAAACAGAACAGGGTCTCAAATTTAGAAAACCAACTTATGCTTGCTTAAGGGGAAAGGTGAGTTGGGGTGCTGCATCAAACCAGAGATTGAAATGAGCACAGATAAAGTTCCTTAAGCCAAATATGGAATAGACAAGAACTACTCCTTGCTCAACGAAATGGACTCAACACCCCATATTAAACGCCTAAGAATGTACCTGACTAGTAAGTATCTTAAAACCTATGGATTGCTATGTCTCTGAAAGAAAATCAAGCGTGTGTACAGGGGCATAAATGCAGGAGTGATAGGATTGGAGAGGTTCGGTGAGCAAATGAAGACCCTTTGAAGTCATATTGCATGGTACCCATTCCACGGGTCTCAACTCTCCAGGTTTAAGGGATTCTGCCTTCAGGTAAAACATGCACGTGGAACCCAGAGTATGATCACCCATGTGATCGGGAGACATGTTCCAATATGTCTCAGTTCTCGTCCCCTGGTACTCGGGTGCAACATTCCAGACGCTTTACTAACACTCTCCCGACTTGGAGAGTCAGTGCCTTTAACCTCCTGTTTGGCCCAGTTTGCAATTTCTGCGGAAGATGAACAGGAATAGGGAGAACCAATGAGAGACTAGCTGGAGGTGTCTGGACGGGCAAATTTAACTCTTATTTCCCACCAGGAAGAGGAATTAACCAAAGGCTCAGCGTGCCGTGCCGGAACCAGATTAGGGCCTGAAGCAATCCTGCGGTGTTGCGGCCAGCTCACAAGAAAGTGAGTTGAAGAAAGGAGCTCAGGGGCACTGTAATTCACAAACCTGCAGAGTTATAAATGACAGCTATCGTCCAAAAATATACTGAAGTAAGGCTGCCAAGAGGACTTGAAAACGGGGCAGAATTGCAGGAAACCGATTTCAGGAGGTAGACTGGAATTGCATTTAAAGCATAGGAAAAGAGGCAGAACGTCCACAATGATGCACTTGGCCAAAAAGGGCGTATGCGTTTTTTCCTGAATATATTCAGGAAAAAACGCATACGCCCTTTTTGGCCAACCAAGCAAGCTTGCAAAGGAAATCTGCACTACAATGAAGTCTCACTTCCCCCCGGTCAAAAGGGCCATCTGAAAAAAGTGTAAAATCCAGAAAGGCAGGACAGGCCATGGAGAACTGGGAGCCTTGTTATGCTGATGGGCGGGATGTAAATTGCCAACAGCCACTCGGGAGAGGTGTATGGTGTTTCCTGAAACATCTAAAATACAAAGCAACAGAGCCTAGGGCACTTCCACTTATGGTCCTATAGCTTAGGGAAATTAAAATCAAAAAGACACAGCCACCCCAAAGTTTGGGACGGCTCTGTTTACAAGAACCTCGTTTACGGTACAAGTTCAATATCGCAGAAAGTGAAAAATAGATAAAGAAGTTGTGGTACTTACGTACAATGCAATATCACTCAGCAATGAAATCTATGTCATCAGGCCCATAGCAGCATAATGAGTGGATTCAGGTATGATGATTCTAACTGAAATAAGTCACACAGAAAAAGAAACATCATAAGATATCACTAATACACGGAATGTAAACTTGGCTACACAGGAACTGGATTACAAAACAGAACAGTGTCTCAAATTTAGAAAACCAACTTATGCTTGCTTAAGGGGAAAGGTGAGTTGGGGTGCTGCATCAAACCAGAGATTGAAATGAGCACAGATAAAGTTCCTTAAGCCAAATATGGAATAGACAAGAACTACTCCTTTCTCAACGAAATGGACTCAACACCCCATATTAAACGCCTAAGAATGTACCTGACTAGTAAGTATCTTAAAACCTATGGATTGCTATGTGTCTGAAAGAAAATCAAGCGTGTGTACAGGGGCATAAACGCAGCAGTGATAGGATTGGAGAGGTTCGGTGAGCAAATGAAGACCCTTTGAAGTCATATTGCATGGTACCCATTCCACGGGACTCAACTCTCCAGGTTTAAGGGATTCTGCCTTCAGGTAAAACATGCACATGGAACCCAGAGTATGATCAACCGTGTGGTCAGGAGACAAGTTCCAATATGTCTCAGTTCTCGTCCCCTGGTACTCGGGTGCAACATTCCACACGCTTTACTAACACTCTCCCGACGTGGAGAGTCAGTGCCTTTAACCTCCTGTTTGGCCCATTTGCAATTTCTGAGGAAGATGAACAGGAATAGGGAGAACCAATGAGAGACTAGGTGGAGGTGTCTGGACGGGCAAATTTAACTCTCATTTCCTACCAGGAAGAGGAATTAACCAAAGGATCAGCGTGCCGTGCCGGAACCAGATTAGGGCCTGAAGCAATCCTGCGGTGTTGCGGCCAGCTCACAAGAAAGCGAGTTGAAGAAAGGAGCTCAGGGGCACTGTAATTCACAAACCTGCAGAGTTATAAATGACAGCTATCGTCCAAAAATATACTGAAGTAAGGCTGCCAACAGGACTTGAAAGCGGGGCAGAATTGCAGGAAACCGATTTCAGGAGGTAGACTGGAATTGCATTTAAAGCATAGGAAAAGAGGCAGAACGTCCACAATGATGCACTTGGCCAAAAAGGGCGTATGCGTTTTTTCCTGAATATATTCAGGAAAAAACGCATACGCCCTTTTTGGCCAACCAAGCAAGCTTGCAAAGGAAATCTGCACTACAATGAAGTCTCACTTCCCCCCGGTCAAAAGGGCCATCTGAAAAAAGTGTAAAATCCAGAAAGGCAGGACAGGCCATGGAGAACTGGGAGCCTTGTTATGCTGATGGGCGGGATGTAAATTGCCAACAGCCACTCGGGAGAGGTGTATGGTGTTTCCTGAAACATCTAAAAAACAAAGCAACAGAGCCTAGGGCACTTCCACTTATGGTCCTATAGCTTAGGGAAATTAAAATCAAAAAGACACAGCCACCCCAAAGTTTGGGACGGCTCTGTTTACAAGAACCTCGTTTACGGTACAAGTTCAATATCGCAGAAAGTGAAAAATGGATAAAGAAGTTGTGGTACTTACGTACAATGCAATATCACTCAGCAATGAAATCTATGTCATCAGGCCCGTAGCAGCATAATGAGTGGATTCAGGTATGATGATTCTAACTGAAATAAGTCACAGAGAAAAAGAAACATCATAAGATATCACTAATACACGGAATGTAAACTTGGCTACACAGGAACTGGATTACAAAACAGAACAGGGTCTCAAATTTAGAAAACCAACTTATGCTTGCTTAAGGGGAAAGGTGAGTTGGGGTGCTGCATCAAACCAGAGATTGAAATGAGCACAGATAAAGTTCCTTAAGCCAAATATGGAATAGACAAGAACTACTCCTTGCTCAACGAAATGGACTCAACACCCCATATTAAACGCCAAAGAATATACCTGACTAGTAAGAATCTTAAAACCTATGGATTTATATGTCTCTGAAAGAAAATCAAGCGTGTGTACAGGGGCATAAACGCAGCAGTGATAGGATTGGAGAGGTTCGGTGAGCAAATGAAGACCCTTTGAAGTCATATTGCATGGTACCCATTCCACGGGTCTCAACTCTCCAGGTTTAAGGGATTCTGCCTTCAGGTAAAACATGCACGTGGAACCCAGAGTATGATCAACCGTGTGATCGGGAGACGTGTTCCAATATGTCTCAGTTCTCGTCCCCTGGTACTCGGGTGCAACATTCCACACGCTTTACTAACACTCTCCCGACTTGGAGAGTCAGTGCCTTTAACCTCCTGTTTGGCCCAGTTTGCAATTTCTGCGGAAGATGAACAGGAATAGGGAGAACCAATGAGAGACTAGGTGGAGGTGTCTGGACGGGCAAATTTTACTCTCATTTCCCACCAGGAAGAGGAATTAACCAAAGGCTCAGCGTGCCGTGCCGGAACCAGATTAGGGCCTGAAGCAATCCTGCGGTGTTGCGGCCAGCTCACAAGAAAGCGAGTTGAAGAAAGGAGCTCAGGGGCACTGTAATTCACAAACCTGCAGAGTTATAAATGACAGCTATCGTCCAAAAATATACTGAAGTAAGGCTGCCAAGAGGACTTGAAAACGGGGCAGAATTGCAGGAAACCGATTTCAGGAGGTAGACTGGAATTGCATTTAAAGCATAGGAAAAGAGGCAGAACGTCCACAATGATGCACTTGGCCAAAAAGGGCGTATGCGTTTTTTCCTGAATATATTCAGGAAAAAACGCATACGCCCTTTTTGGCCAACCAAGCAAGCTTGCAAAGGAAATCTGCACTACAATGAAGTCTCACTTCCCCCCGGTCAAAAGGGCCATCTGAAAAAAGTGTAAAATCCAGAAAGGCAGGACAGGCCATGGAGAACTGGGAGCCTTGTTATGCTGATGGGCGGGATGTAAATTGCCAAGAGCCACTCGGGAGAGGTGTATGGTGTTTCCTGAAACATCTAAAAAACAAAGCAACAGAGCCTAGGGCACTTCCACTTATGGTCCTATAGCTTAGGGAAATTAAAATCAAAAAGACACAGCCACCCCAAAGTTTGGGACGGCTCTGTTTACAAGAACCTCGTTTACGGTACAAGTTCAATATCGCAGAAAGTGAAAAATAGATAAAGAAGTTGTGGTACTTACATACAATGCAATATCACTCAGCAATGAAATCTATGTCATCAGGCCCATAGCAGCATAATGAGTGGATTCAGGTATGATGATTCTAACTGAAATAAGTCACACAGAAAAAGAAACATCATAAGATATCATTAATACACGGAATGTAAACTTGGCTACACAGGAACTGGATTACAAAACAGAACAGGGTCTCAAATTTAGAAAACCAACTTATGCTTGCTTAAGGGGAAAGGTGAGTTGGGGTGCTGCATCAAACCAGAGATTGAAATGAGCACAGATAAAGTTCCTTAAGCCAAATATGGAATAGACAAGAACTACTCCTTGCTCAACGAAATGGACTCAACACCCCATATTAAACGCCTAAGAATGTACCTGACTAGTAAGTATCTTAAAACCTATGGATTGCTATGTGTCTGAAAGAAAATCAAGCGTGTGTACAGGGGCATAAACGCAGCAGTGAGGGGATTGGAGAGGTTCGGTGAGCAAATGAAGACCCTTTGAAGTCATATTGCATGGTACCCATTCCACGGGACTCAACTCTCCAGGTTTAAGGGATTCTGCCTTCAGGTAAAACATGCACATGGAACCCAGAGTATGATCAACCGTGTGGTCGGGAGACATGTTCCAATATGTCTCAGTTCTCATCCCCTGGTACTCGGGTGCAACATTCCAGACGCTTTACTAACACTCTCCCGACTTGGAGAGTCAGTGCCTTTAACCTCCTGTTTGGCCCAGTTTGCAATATCTGCGGAAGATGAACAGGAATAGGGAGAACCAATGAGAGACTAGCTGGAGGTGTCTGGACGGGCAAATTTAACTCTTATTTCCCACCAGGAAGAGGAATTAACCAAAGGCTCAGCGTGCCGTGCCGGAACCAGATTAGGGCCTGAAGCAATCCTGCGGTGTTGCGGCCAGCTCACAAGAAAGCGAGTTGAAGAAAGGAGCTCAGGGGCACTGTAATTCACAAACCTGCAGAGTTATAAATGACAGCTATCGTCCAAAAATATACTGAAGTAAGGCTGCCAAGAGGACTTGAAAACGGGGCAGAATTGCAGGAAACCGATTTCAGGAGGTAGACTGGAATTGCATTTAAAGCATAGGAAAAGAGGCAGAACGTCCACAATGATGCACTTGGCCAAAAAGGGCGTATGCGTTTTTTCCTGAATATATTCAGGAAAAAACGCATACGCCCTTTTTGGCCAACCAAGCAAGCTTGCAAAGGAAATCTGCACTACAATGAAGTCTCACTTCCCCCCGGTCAAAAGGGCCATCTGAAAAAAGTGTAAAATCCAGAAAGGCAGGACAGGCCATGGAGAACTGGGAGCCTTGTTATGCTGATGGGCGGGATGTAAATTGCCAACAGCCACTCGGGAGAGGTGTATGGTGTTTCCTGAAACATCTAAAAAACAAAGCAACAGAGCCTAGGGCACTTCCACTTATGGTCCTATAGCTTAGGGAAATTAAAATCAAAAAGACACAGCCACCCCAAAGTTTGGGACGGCTCTGTTTACAAGAACCTCGTTTACGGTACAAGTTCAATATCGCAGAAAGTGAAAAATGGATAAAGAAGTTGTGGTACTTACGTACAATGCAATATCACTCAGCAATGAAATCTATGTCATCAGGCCCGTAGCAGCATAATGAGTGGATTCAGGTATGATGATTCTAACTGAAATAAGTCACACAGAAAAAGAAACATCATAAGATATCACTAATACACGGAATGTAAACTTGGCTACACAGGAACTGGATTACAAAACAGAACAGGGTCTCAAATTTAGAAAACCAACTTATGCTTGCTTAAGGGGAAAGGTGAGTTGGGGTGCTGCATAAAACCAGAGATTGAAATGAGCACAGATAAAGTTCCTTAAGCCAAATATAGAATAGACAAGAACTACTCCTTGCTCAACGAAATGGACACAACACCCCATATTAAACGCCTAAGAATGTACCTGACTAGTAAGTATCTTAAAACCTATGGATTGCTATGTCTCTGAAAGAAAATCAAGCGTGTGTACAGGGGCACAAACGCAGCAGTGATAGGATTGGAGAGGTTCGGTGAGCAAATGAAGACCCTTTGAAGTCATATTGCATGGTACCCATTCCACGGGTCTCAACTCTCCAGGTTTAAGGGATTCTTCCTTCAGCTAAAACATGCACATGGAACCCAGAGTATGATCAACCGTGTGATCGGGAGACGTGTTCCAATATGTCTCAGTTCTCGTACCCTGGTACTCGGGTGCAACATTCCACACGCTTTACTAACACTCTCCCGACTTGGAGAGTCAGTGCCTTTAACCTCCTGTTTGGCCCAGTTTGCAATTTCTGCGGAAGATGAACAGGAATAGGGAGAACCAATGAGAGACTAGGTGGAGGTGTCTGGACGGGCAAATTTAACTCTCATTTCCCACCAGGAAGAGGAATTAACCAAAGGCTCAGCGTGCCGTGCCGGAACCAGATTAGGGCCTGAAGCAATCCTGCGGTGTTGCGGCCAGCTCACAAGAAAGCGAGTTGAAGAAAGGAGCTCAGGGGCACTGTAATTCACAAACCTGCAGAGTTATAAATGACAGCTATCGTCCAAAAATATACTGAAGTAAGGCTGCCAAGAGGACTTGAAAGCGGGGCAGAATTGCAGGAAACCGATTTCAGGAGGTAGACTGGAATTGCATTTAAAGCATAGGAAAAGAGGCAGAACGTCCACAATGATGCACTTGGCCAAAAAGGGCGTATGCGTTTTTTCCTGAATATATTCAGGAAAAAACGCATACGCCCTTTTTGGCCAACCAAGCAAGCTTGCAAAGGAAACCTGCACTACAATGAAGTCTCACTTCCCCCCGGTCAAAAGGGCCATCTGAAAAAAGTGTAAAATCCAGAAAGGCAGGACAGGCCATGGAGAACTGGGAGCCTTGTTATGCTGATGGGCGGGATGTAAATTGCCAACAGCCACTCGGGAGAGGTGTATGGTGTTTCCTGAAACATCTAAAAAACAAAGCAACAGAGCCTAGGGCACTTCCACTTATGGTCCTATAGCTTAGGGAAATTAAAATCAAAAAGACACAGCCACCCCAAAGTTTGGGACGGCTCTGTTTACAAGAACCTCGTTTACGGTACAAGTTCAATATCGCAGAAAGTGAAAAATGGATAAAGAAGTTGTGGTACTTACGTACAATGCAATATCACTCAGCAATGAAATCTATGTCATCAGGCCCGTAGCAGCATAATGAGTGGATTCAGGTATGATGATTCTAACTGAAATAAGTCACACAGAAAAAGAAACATCATAAGATATCACTAATACACGGAATGTAAACTTGGCTACACAGGAACTGGATTACAAAACAGAACAGGGTCTCAAATTTAGAAAACCAACTTATGCTTGCTTAAGGGGAAAGGTGAGTTGGGGTGCTGCATCAAACCAGAGATTGAAATGAGCACAGATAAAGTTCCTTAAGCCAAATATGGAATAGACAAGAACTACTCCTTGCTCAACGAAATGGACTCAACACCCCATATTAAACGCCTAAGAATGTACCTGACTAGTAAGTATCTTAAAACCTATGGATTGCTATGTGTCTGAAAGAAAATCAAGCGTGTGTACAGGGGCATAAACGCAGCAGTGAGGGGATTGGAGAGGTTCGGTGAGCAAATGAAGACCCTTTGAAGTCATATTGCATGGTACCCATTCCACGGGACTCAACTCTCCAGGTTTAAGGGATTCTGCCTTCAGGTAAAACATGCACATGGAACCCAGAGTATGATCAACCGTGTGGTCGGGAGACATGTTCCAATATGTCTCAGTTCTCGTCCCCTGGTACTCGGGTGCAACATTCCAGACGCTTTACTAACACTCTCCCGACTTGGAGAGTCAGTGCCTTTAACCTCCTGTTTGGCCCAGTTTGCAATATCTGCGGAAGATGAACAGGAATAGGGAGAACCAATGAGAGACTAGCTGGAGGTGTCTGGACGGGCAAATTTAACTCTTATTTCCCACCAGGAAGAGGAATTAACCAAAGGCTCAGCGTGCCGTGCCGGAACCAGATTAGGGCCTGAAGCAATCCTGCGGTGTTGCGGCCAGCTCACAAGAAAGCGAGTTGAAGAAAGGAGCTCAGGGGCACTGTAATTCACAAACCTGCAGAGTTATAAATGACAGCTATCGTCCAAAAATATACTGAAGTAAGGCTGCCAAGAGGACTTGAAAACGGGGCAGAATTGCAGGAAACCGATTTCAGGAGGTAGACTGGAATTGCATTTAAAGCATAGGAAAAGAGGCAGAACGTCCACAATGATGCACTTGGCCAAAAAGGGCGTATGCGTTTTTTCCTGAATATATTCAGGAAAAAACGCATACGCACTTTTTGGCCAACCAAGCAAGCTTGCAAAGGAAATCTGCACTACAATGAAGTCTCACTTCCCCCCGGTCAAAAGGGCCATCTGAAAAAAGTGTAAAATCCAGAAAGGCAGGACAGGCCATGGAGAACTGGGAGCCTTGTTATGCTGATGGGCGGGATGTAAATTGCCAACAGCCACTCGGGAGAGGTGTATGGTGTTTCCTGAAACATCTAAAAAACAAAGCAACAGAGCCTAGGGCACTTCCACTTATGGTCCTATAGCTTAGGGAAATTAAAATCAAAAAGACACAGCCACCCCAAAGTTTGGGACGGCTCTGTTTACAAGAACCTCGTTTACGGTACAAGTTCAATATCGCAGAAAGTGAAAAATAGATAAAGAAGTTGTGGTACTTACGTACAATGCAATATCACTCAGCAATGAAATCTATGTCATCAGGCCCATAGCAGCATAATGAGTGGATTCAGGTATGATGATTCTAACTGAAATAAGTCACACAGAAAAAGAAACATCATAAGATATCACTAATACACGGAATGTAAACTTGGCTACACAGGAACTGGATTACAAAACAGAACAGGGTCTCAAATTTAGAAAACCAACTTATGCTTGCTTAAGGGGAAAGGTGAGTTGGGGTGCTGCATCAAACCAGAGATTGAAATGAGCACAGATAAAGTTCCTTAAGCCAAATATGGAATAGACAAGAACTACTCCTTGCTCAACGAAATGGACTCAACACCCCATATTAAACGCCTAAGAATGTACCTGACTAGTAAGTATCTTAAAACCTATGGATTGCTATGTGTCTGAAAGAAAATCAAGCGTGTGTACAGGGGCATAAACGCAGCAGTGAGGGGATTGGAGAGGTTCGGTGAGCAAATGAAGACCCTTTGAAGTCATATTGCATGGTACCCATTCCACGGGACTCAACTCTCCAGGTTTAAGGGATTCTGCCTTCAGGTAAAACATGCACATGGAACCCAGAGTATGATCAACCGTGTGGTCGGGAGACATGTTCCAATATGTCTCAGTTCTCGTCCCCTGGTACTCGGGTGCAACATTCCAGACGCTTTACTAACACTCTCCCGACTTGGAGAGTCAGTGCCTTTAACCTCCTGTTTGGCCCAGTTTGCAATATCTGCGGAAGATGAACAGGAATAGGGAGAACCAATGAGAGACTAGCTGGAGGTGTCTGGACGGGCAAATTTAACTCTTATTTCCCACCAGGAAGAGGAATTAACCAAAGGCTCAGCGTGCCGTGCCGGAACCAGATTAGGGCCTGAAGCAATCCTGCGGTGTTGCGGCCAGCTCACAAGAAAGCGAGTTGAAGAAAGGAGCTCAGGGGCACTGTAATTCACAAACCTGCAGAGTTATAAATGACAGCTATCGTCCAAAAATATACTGAAGTAAGGCTGCCAAGAGGACTTGAAAACGGGGCAGAATTGCAGGAAACCGATTTCAGGAGGTAGACTGGAATTGCATTTAAAGCATAGGAAAAGAGGCAGAACGTCCACAATGATGCACTTGGCCAAAAAGGGCGTATGCGTTTTTTCCTGAATATATTCAGGAAAAAACGCATACGCCCTTTTTGGCCAACCAAGCAAGCTTGCAAAGGAAATCTGCACTACAATGAAGTCTCACTTCCCCCCGGTCAAAAGGGCCATCTGAAAAAAGTGTAAAATCCAGAAAGGCAGGACAGGCCATGGAGAACTGGGAGCCTTGTTATGCTGATGGGCGGGATGTAAATTGCCAAGAGCCACTCGGGAGAGGTGTATGGTGTTTCCTGAAACATCTAAAAAACAAAGCAACAGAGCCTAGGGCACTTCCACTTATGGTCCTATAGCTTAGGGAAATTAAAATCAAAAAGACACAGCCACCCCAAAGTTTGGGACGGCTCTGTTTACAAGAACCTCGTTTACGGTACAAGTTCAATATCGCAGAAAGTGAAAAATGGATAAAGAAGTTGTGGTACTTACGTACAATGCAATATCACTCAGCAATGAAATCTATGTCATCAGGCCCGTAGCAGCATAATGAGTGCATTCAGGTATGATGATTCTAACTGAAATAAGTCACACAGAAAAAGAAACATCATAAGATATCACTAATACACGGAATGTAAACTTGGCTACACAGGAACTGGATAACAAAACAGAACAGGGTCTCAAATTTAGAAAACCAACTTATGCTTGCTTAAGGGGAAAGGTGAGTTGGGGTGCTGCATAAAACCAGAGATTGAAATGAGCACAGATAAAGTTCCTTAAGCCAAATATGGAATAGACAAGAACTACTCCTTGCTCAACGAAATGGACTCAACACCCCATATTAAACGCCTAAGAATGTACCTGACTAGTAAGTATCTTAAAACCTATGGATTGCTATGTGTCTGAAAGAAAATCAAGCGTGTGTACAGGGGCATAAACGCAGCAGTGATAGGATTGGAGAGGTTCGGTGATCAAATGAAGACCCTTTGAAGTCATATTGCATGGTACCCATTCCACGGGACTCAACTCTCCAGGTTTAAGGGATTCTGCCTTCAGGTAAAACATGCACATGGAACCCAGAGTATGATCAACCGTGTGGTCGGGAGACATGTTCCAATATGTCTCAGTTCTCGTCCCCTGGTACTCGGGTGCAACATTCCAGACGCTTTACTAACACTCTCCCGACGTGGAGAGTCAGTGCCTTTAACCTCCTGTTTGGCCCATTTGCAATTTCTGAGGAAGATGAACAGGAATAGGGAGAACCAATGAGAGACTAGGTGGAGGTGTCTGGACGGGCAAATTTAACTCTCATTTCCCACCAGGAAGAGGAATTAACCAAAGGCTCAGCGTGCCGTGCCGGAACCAGATTAGGGCCTGAAGCAATCCTGCGGTGTTGCGGCCAGCTCACAAGAAAGCGAGTTGAAGAAAGGAGCTCAGGGGCACTGTAATTCACAAACCTGCAGAGTTATAAATGACAGCTATCGTCCAAAAATATACTGAAGTAAGGCTGCCAAGAGGACTTGAAAACGGGGCAGAATTGCAGGAAACCGATTTCAGGAGGTAGACTGGAATTGCATTTAAAGCATAGGAAAAGAGGCAGAACGTCCACAATGATGCACTTGGCCAAAAAGGGCGTATGCGTTTTTTCCTGAATATATTCAGGAAAAAACGCATACGCCCTTTTTGGCCAACCAAGCAAGCTTGCAAAGGAAATCTGCACTACAATGAAGTCTCACTTCCCCCCGGTCAAAAGGGCCATCTGAAAAAAGTGTAAAATCCAGAAAGGCAGGACAGGCCATGGAGAACTGGGAGCCTTGTTATGCTGATGGGCGGGATGTAAATTGCCAACAGCCACTCGGGAGAGGTGTATGGTGTTTCCTGAAACATCTAAAAAACAAAGCAACAGAGCCTAGGGCACTTCCACTTATGGTCCTATAGCTTAGGGAAATTAAAATCAAAAAGACACAGCCACCCCAAAGTTTGGGACGGCTCTGTTTACAAGAACCTCGTTTACGGTACAAGTTCAATATCGCAGAAAGTGAAAAATAGATAAAGAAGTTGTGGTACTTACGTACAATGCAATATCACTCAGCAATGAAATCTATGTCATCAGGCCCATAGCAGCATAATGAGTGGATTCAGGTATGATGATTCTAACTGAAATAAGTCACACAGAAAAAGAAACATCATAAGATATCACTAATACACGGAATGTAAACTTGGCTACACAGGAACTGGATTACAAAACAGAACAGGGTCTCAAATTTAGAAAACCAACTTATGCTTGCTTAAGGGGAAAGGTGAGTTGGGGTGCTGCATCAAACCAGAGATTGAAATGAGCACAGATAAAGTTCCTTAAGCCAAATATGGAATAGACAAGAACTACTCCTTGCTCAACGAAATGGACTCAACACCCCATATTAAACGCCTAAGAATGTACCTGACTAGTAAGTATCTTAAAACCTATGGATTGCTATGTGTCTGAAAGAAAATCAAGCATGTGTACAGGGGCATAAACGCAGCAGTGAGGGGATTGGAGAGGTTCGGTGAGCAAATGAAGACCCTTTGAAGTCATATTGCATGGTACCCATTCCACGGGACTCAACTCTCCAGGTTTAAGGGATTCTGCCTTCAGGTAAAACATGCACATGGAACCCAGAGTATGATCAACCATGTGGTCGGGAGACATGTTCCAATATGTCTCAGTTCTCGTCCCCTGGTACTCGGGTGCAACATTCCAGACGCTTTACTAACACTCTCCCGACTTGGAGAGTCAGTGCCTTTAACCTCCTGTTTGGCCCAGTTTGCAATATCTGCGGAAGATGAACAGGAATAGGGAGAACCAATGAGAGACTAGCTGGAGGTGTCTGGACGGGCAAATTTAACTCTTATTTCCCACCAGGAAGAGGAATTAACCAAAGGCTCAGCGTGCCGTGCCGGAACCAGATTAGGGCCTGAAGCAATCCTGCGGTGTTGCGGCCAGCTCACAAGAAAGCGAGTTGAAGAAAGGAGCTCAGGGGCACTGTAATTCACAAACCTGCAGAGTTATAAATGACAGCTATCGTCCAAAAATATACTGAAGTAAGGCTGCCAAGAGGACTTGAAAACGGGGCAGAATTGCAGGAAACCGATTTCAGGAGGTAGACTGGAATTGCATTTAAAGCATAGGAAAAGAGGCAGAACGTCCACAATGATGCACTTGGCCAAAAAGGGCGTATGCGTTTTTTCCTGAATATCAGGAAAAAACGCATACGCCCTTTTTGGCCAACCAAGCAAGCTTGCAAAGGAAATCTGCACTACAATGAAGTCTCACTTCCCCCCGGTCAAAAGGGCCATCTGAAAAAAGTGTAAAATCCAGAAAGGCAGGACAGGCCATGGAGAACTGGGAGCCTTGTTATGCTGATGGGCGGGATGTAAATTGCCAACAGCCACTCGGGAGAGGTGTATGGTGTTTCCTGAAACATCTAAAAAACAAAGCAACAGAGCCTAGGGCACTTCCACTTATGGTCCTATAGCTTAGGGAATTTAAAATCAAAAAGACACAGCCACCCCAAAGTTTGGGACGGCTCTGTTTACAAGAACCTCGTTTACGGTACAAGTTCAATATCGCAGAAAGTGAAAAATGGATAAAGAAGTTGTGGTACTTACGTACAATGCAATATCACTCAGCAATGAAATCTATGTCATCAGGCCCGTAGCAGCATAATGAGTGGATTCAGGTATGATGATTCTAACTGAAATAAGTCACACAGAAAAAGAAACATCATAAGATATCACTAATACACGGGATGTAAACTTGGCTACACAGGAACTGGATTACAAAACAGAACAGGGTCTCAAATTTAGAAAACCAACTTATGCTTGCTTAAGGGGAAAGGTGAGTTGGGGTGCTGCATCAAACCAGAGATTGAAATGAGCACAGATAAAGTTCCTTAAGCCAAATATGGAATAGACAAGAACTACTCCTTGCTCAACGAAATGGACTCAACACCCCATATTAAACGCCTAAGAATGTACCTGACTAGTAAGTATCTTAAAACCTATGGATTGCTATGTGTCTGAAAGAAAATCAAGCGTGTGTACAGGGGCATAAACGCAGCAGTGATAGGATTGGAGAGGTTCGGTGAGCAAATGAAGACCCTTTGAAGTCATATTGCATGGTACCCATTCCACGGGTCTCAACTCTCCAGGTTTAAGGGATTCTTCCTTCAGCTAAAACATGCACGTGGAACCCAGAGTATGATCAACCGTGTGATCGGGAGACGTGTTCCAATATGTCTCAGTTCTCGTCCCCTGGTACTCGGGTGCAACATTCCAGACGCTTTACTAACACTCTCCCGACTTGGAGAGTCAGTGCCTTTAACCTCCTGTTTGGCCCAGTTTGCAATTTCTGCGGAAGATGAACAGGAATAGGGAGAACCAATGAGAGACTAGCTGGAGGTGTCTGGACGGGCAAATTTAACTCTCATTTCCCACCAGGAAGAGGAATTAACCAAAGGCTCAGCGTGCCGTGCCGGAACCAGATTAGGGCCTGAAGCAATCCTGCGGTGTTGCGGCCAGCTCACAAGAAAGCGAGTTGAAGAAAGGAGCTCAGGGGCACTGTAATTCACAAACCTGCAGAGTTATAAATGACAGCTATCGTCCAAAAATATACTGAAGTAAGGCTGCCAAGAGGACTTGAAAGCGGGGCAGAATTGCAGGAAACCGATTTCAGGAGGTAGACTGGAATTGCATTTAAAGCATAGGAAAAGAGGCAGAACGTCCACAATGATGCACTTGGCCAAAAAGGGCGTATGCGTTTTTTCCTGAATACATTCAGGAAAAAACGCATACGCCCTTTTTGGCCAACCAAGCAAGCTTGCAAAGGAAATCTGCACTACAATGAAGTCTCACTTCCCCCCGGTCAAAAGGGCCATCTGAAAAAAGTGTAAAATCCAGAAAGGCAGGACAGGCCATGGAGAACTGGGAGCCTTGTTATGCTGATGGGCGGGATGTAAATTGCCAACAGCCACTCGGGAGAGGTGTATGGTGTTTCCTGAAACATCTAAAAAACAAAGCAACAGAGCCTAGGGCACTTCCACTTATGGTCCTATAGCTTAGGGAAATTAAAATCAAAAAGACACAGCCACCCCAAAGTTTGGGACGGCTCTGTTTACAAGAACCTCGTTTACGGTACAAGTTCAATATCGCAGAAAGTGAAAAATAGATAAAGAAGTTGTGGTACTTACGTACAATGCAATATCACTCAGCAATGAAATCTATGTCATCAGGCCCATAGCAGCATAATGAGTGGATTCAGGTATGATGATTCTAACTGAAATAAGTCACACAGAAAAAGAAACATCATAAGATATCACTAATACACGGAATGTAAACTTGGCTACACAGGAACTGGATTACAAAACAGAACAGGGTCTCAAATTTAGAAAACCAACTTATGCTTGCTTAAGGGGAAAGGTGAGTTGGGGTGCTGCATCAAACCAGAGATTGAAATGAGCACAGATAAAGTTCCTTAAGCCAAATATGGAATAGACAAGAACTACTCCTTGCTCAACGAAATGGACTCAACACCCCATATTAAACGCCTAAGAATGTACCTGACTAGTAAGTATCTTAAAACCTATGGATTGCTATGTGTCTGAAAGAAAATCAAGCGTGTGTACAGGGGCATAAACGCAGCAGTGAGGGGATTGGAGAGGTTCGGTGAGCAAATGAAGACCCTTTGAAGTCATATTGCATGGTACCCATTCCACGGGACTCAACTCTCCAGGTTTAAGGGATTCTGCCTTCAGGTAAAACATGCACATGGAACCCAGAGTATGATCAACCGTGTGGTCGGGAGACATGTTCCAATATGTCTCAGTTCTCGTCCCCTGGTACTCGGGTGCAACATTCCAGACGCTTTACTAACACTCTCCCGACTTGGAGAGTCAGTGCCTTTAACCTCCTGTTTGGCCCAGTTTGCAATATCTGCGGAAGATGAACAGGAATAGGGAGAACCAATGAGAGACTAGCTGGAGGTGTCTGGACGGGCAAATTTAACTCTTATTTCCCACCAGGAAGAGGAATTAACCAAAGGCTCAGCGTGCCGTGCCGGAACCAGATTAGGGCCTGAAGCAATCCTGCGGTGTTGCGGCCAGCTCACAAGAAAGCGAGTTGAAGAAAGGAGCTCAGGGGCACTGTAATTCACAAACCTGCAGAGTTATAAATGACAGCTATCGTCCAAAAATATACTGAAGTAAGGCTGCCAAGAGGACTTGAAAACGGGGCAGAATTGCAGGAAACCGATTTCAGGAGGTAGACTGGAATTGCATTTAAAGCATAGGAAAAGAGGCAGAACGTCCACAATGATGCACTTGGCCAAAAAGGGCGTATGCGTTTTTTCCTGAATATCAGGAAAAAACGCATACGCCCTTTTTGGCCAACCAAGCAAGCTTGCAAAGGAAATCTGCACTACAATGAAGTCTCACTTCCCCCCGGTCAAAAGGGCCATCTGAAAAAAGTGTAAAATCCAGAAAGGCAGGACAGGCCATGGAGAACTGGGAGCCTTGTTATGCTGATGGGCGGGATGTAAATTGCCAACAGCCACTCGGGAGAGGTGTATGGTGTTTCCTGAAACATCTAAAAAACAAAGCAACAGAGCCTAGGGCACTTCCACTTATGGTCCTATAGCTTAGGGAATTTAAAATCAAAAAGACACAGCCACCCCAAAGTTTGGGACGGCTCTGTTTACAAGAACCTCGTTTACGGTACAAGTTCAATATCGCAGAAAGTGAAAAATGGATAAAGAAGTTGTGGTACTTACGTACAATGCAATATCACTCAGCAATGAAATCTATGTCATCAGGCCCGTAGCAGCATAATGAGTGGATTCAGGTATGATGATTCTAACTGAAATAAGTCACACAGAAAAAGAAACATCATAAGATATCACTAATACACGGGATGTAAACTTGGCTACACAGGAACTGGATTACAAAACAGAACAGGGTCTCAAATTTAGAAAACCAACTTATGCTTGCTTAAGGGGAAAGGTGAGTTGGGGTGCTGCATCAAACCAGAGATTGAAATGAGCACAGATAAAGTTCCTTAAGCCAAATATGGAATAGACAAGAACTACTCCTTGCTCAACGAAATGGACTCAACACCCCATATTAAACGCCTAAGAATGTACCTGACTAGTAAGTATCTTAAAACCTATGGATTGCTATGTGTCTGAAAGAAAATCAAGCGTGTGTACAGGGGCATAAACGCAGCAGTGATAGGATTGGAGAGGTTCGGTGAGCAAATGAAGACCCTTTGAAGTCATATTGCATGGTACCCATTCCACGGGTCTCAACTCTCCAGGTTTAAGGGATTCTTCCTTCAGCTAAAACATGCACGTGGAACCCAGAGTATGATCAACCGTGTGATCGGGAGACGTGTTCCAATATGTCTCAGTTCTCGTCCCCTGGTACTCGGGTGCAACATTCCAGACGCTTTACTAACACTCTCCCGACTTGGAGAGTCAGTGCCTTTAACCTCCTGTTTGGCCCAGTTTGCAATTTCTGCGGAAGATGAACAGGAATAGGGAGAACCAATGAGAGACTAGCTGGAGGTGTCTGGACGGGCAAATTTAACTCTCATTTCCCACCAGGAAGAGGAATTAACCAAAGGCTCAGCGTGCCGTGCCGGAACCAGATTAGGGCCTGAAGCAATCCTGCGGTGTTGCGGCCAGCTCACAAGAAAGCGAGTTGAAGAAAGGAGCTCAGGGGCACTGTAATTCACAAACCTGCAGAGTTATAAATGACAGCTATCGTCCAAAAATATACTGAAGTAAGGCTGCCAAGAGGACTTGAAAGCGGGGCAGAATTGCAGGAAACCGATTTCAGGAGGTAGACTGGAATTGCATTTAAAGCATAGGAAAAGAGGCAGAACGTCCACAATGATGCACTTGGCCAAAAAGGGCGTATGCGTTTTTTCCTGAATACATTCAGGAAAAAACGCATACGCCCTTTTTGGCCAACCAAGCAAGCTTGCAAAGGAAATCTGCACTACAATGAAGTCTCACTTCCCCCCGGTCAAAAGGGCCATCTGAAAAAAGTGTAAAATCCAGAAAGGCAGGACAGGCCATGGAGAACTGGGAGCCTTGTTATGCTGATGGGCGGGATGTAAATTGCCAACAGCCACTCGGGAGAGGTGTATGGTGTTTCCTGAAACATCTAAAAAACAAAGCAACAGAGCCTAGGGCACTTCCACTTATGGTCCTATAGCTTAGGGAAATTAAAATCAAAAAGACACAGCCACCCCAAAGTTTGGGACGGCTCTGTTTACAAGAACCTCGTTTACGGTACAAGTTCAATATCGCAGAAAGTGAAAAATAGATAAAGAAGTTGTGGTACTTACATACAATGCAATATCACTCAGCAATGAAATCTATGTCATCAGGCCCATAGCAGCATAATGAGTGGATTCAGGTATGATGATTCTAACTGAAATAAGTCACACAGAAAAAGAAACATCATAAGATATCATTAATACACGGAATGTAAACTTGGCTACACAGGAACTGGATTACAAAACAGAACAGGGTCTCAAATTTAGAAAACCAACTTATGCTTGCTTAAGGGGAAAGGTGAGTTGGGGTGCTGCATCAAACCAGAGATTGAAATGAGCACAGATAAAGTTCCTTAAGCCAAATATGGAATAGACAAGAACTACTCCTTGCTCAACGAAATGGACTCAACACCCCATATTAAACGCCTAAGAATGTACCTGACTAGTAAGTATCTTAAAACCTATGGATTGCTATGTGTCTGAAAGAAAATCAAGCGTGTGTACAGGGGCATAAACGCAGCAGTGAGGGGATTGGAGAGGTTCGGTGAGCAAATGAAGACCCTTTGAAGTCATATTGCATGGTACCCATTCCACGGGACTCAACTCTCCAGGTTTAAGGGATTCTGCCTTCAGGTAAAACATGCACATGGAACCCAGAGTATGATCAACCGTGTGGTCGGGAGACATGTTCCAATATGTCTCAGTTCTCATCCCCTGGTACTCGGGTGCAACATTCCAGACGCTTTACTAACACTCTCCCGACTTGGAGAGTCAGTGCCTTTAACCTCCTGTTTGGCCCAGTTTGCAATATCTGCGGAAGATGAACAGGAATAGGGAGAACCAATGAGAGACTAGCTGGAGGTGTCTGGACGGGCAAATTTAACTCTTATTTCCCACCAGGAAGAGGAATTAACCAAAGGCTCAGCGTGCCGTGCCGGAACCAGATTAGGGCCTGAAGCAATCCTGCGGTGTTGCGGCCAGCTCACAAGAAAGCGAGTTGAAGAAAGGAGCTCAGGGGCACTGTAATTCACAAACCTGCAGAGTTATAAATGACAGCTATCGTCCAAAAATATACTGAAGTAAGGCTGCCAAGAGGACTTGAAAACGGGGCAGAATTGCAGGAAACCGATTTCAGGAGGTAGACTGGAATTGCATTTAAAGCATAGGAAAAGAGGCAGAACGTCCACAATGATGCACTTGGCCAAAAAGGGCGTATGCGTTTTTTCCTGAATATATTCAGGAAAAAACGCATACGCCCTTTTTGGCCAACCAAGCAAGCTTGCAAAGGAAATCTGCACTACAATGAAGTCTCACTTCCCCCCGGTCAAAAGGGCCATCTGAAAAAAGTGTAAAATCCAGAAAGGCAGGACAGGCCATGGAGAACTGGGAGCCTTGTTATGCTGATGGGCGGGATGTAAATTGCCAACAGCCACTCGGGAGAGGTGTATGGTGTTTCCTGAAACATCTAAAAAACAAAGCAACAGAGCCTAGGGCACTTCCACTTATGGTCCTATAGCTTAGGGAAATTAAAATCAAAAAGACACAGCCACCCCAAAGTTTGGGACGGCTCTGTTTACAAGAACCTCGTTTACGGTACAAGTTCAATATCGCAGAAAGTGAAAAATGGATAAAGAAGTTGTGGTACTTACGTACAATGCAATATCACTCAGCAATGAAATCTATGTCATCAGGCCCGTAGCAGCATAATGAGTGGATTCAGGTATGATGATTCTAACTGAAATAAGTCACACAGAAAAAGAAACATCATAAGATATCACTAATACACGGAATGTAAACTTGGCTACACAGGAACTGGATTACAAAACAGAACAGGGTCTCAAATTTAGAAAACCAACTTATGCTTGCTTAAGGGGAAAGGTGAGTTGGGGTGCTGCATAAAACCAGAGATTGAAATGAGCACAGATAAAGTTCCTTAAGCCAAATATAGAATAGACAAGAACTACTCCTTGCTCAACGAAATGGACACAACACCCCATATTAAACGCCTAAGAATGTACCTGACTAGTAAGTATCTTAAAACCTATGGATTGCTATGTCTCTGAAAGAAAATCAAGCGTGTGTACAGGGGCACAAACGCAGCAGTGATAGGATTGGAGAGGTTCGGTGAGCAAATGAAGACCCTTTGAAGTCATATTGCATGGTACCCATTCCACGGGTCTCAACTCTCCAGGTTTAAGGGATTCTTCCTTCAGCTAAAACATGCACATGGAACCCAGAGTATGATCAACCGTGTGATCGGGAGACGTGTTCCAATATGTCTCAGTTCTCGTACCCTGGTACTCGGGTGCAACATTCCACACGCTTTACTAACACTCTCCCGACTTGGAGAGTCAGTGCCTTTAACCTCCTGTTTGGCCCAGTTTGCAATTTCTGCGGAAGATGAACAGGAATAGGGAGAACCAATGAGAGACTAGGTGGAGGTGTCTGGACGGGCAAATTTAACTCTCATTTCCCACCAGGAAGAGGAATTAACCAAAGGCTCAGCGTGCCGTGCCGGAACCAGATTAGGGCCTGAAGCAATCCTGCGGTGTTGCGGCCAGCTCACAAGAAAGCGAGTTGAAGAAAGGAGCTCAGGGGCACTGTAATTCACAAACCTGCAGAGTTATAAATGACAGCTATCGTCCAAAAATATACTGAAGTAAGGCTGCCAAGAGGACTTGAAAGCGGGGCAGAATTGCAGGAAACCGATTTCAGGAGGTAGACTGGAATTGCATTTAAAGCATAGGAAAAGAGGCAGAACGTCCACAATGATGCACTTGGCCAAAAAGGGCGTATGCGTTTTTTCCTGAATATATTCAGGAAAAAACGCATACGCCCTTTTTGGCCAACCAAGCAAGCTTGCAAAGGAAACCTGCACTACAATGAAGTCTCACTTCCCCCCGGTCAAAAGGGCCATCTGAAAAAAGTGTAAAATCCAGAAAGGCAGGACAGGCCATGGAGAACTGGGAGCCTTGTTATGCTGATGGGCGGGATGTAAATTGCCAACAGCCACTCGGGAGAGGTGTATGGTGTTTCCTGAAACATCTAAAAAACAAAGCAACAGAGCCTAGGGCACTTCCACTTATGGTCCTATAGCTTAGGGAAATTAAAATCAAAAAGACACAGCCACCCCAAAGTTTGGGACGGCTCTGTTTACAAGAACCTCGTTTACGGTACAAGTTCAATATCGCAGAAAGTGAAAAATGGATAAAGAAGTTGTGGTACTTACGTACAATGCAATATCACTCAGCAATGAAATCTATGTCATCAGGCCCGTAGCAGCATAATGAGTGGATTCAGGTATGATGATTCTAACTGAAATAAGTCACACAGAAAAAGAAACATCATAAGATATCACTAATACACGGAATGTAAACTTGGCTACACAGGAACTGGATTACAAAACAGAACAGGGTCTCAAATTTAGAAAACCAACTTATGCTTGCTTAAGGGGAAAGGTGAGTTGGGGTGCTGCATCAAACCAGAGATTGAAATGAGCACAGATAAAGTTCCTTAAGCCAAATATGGAATAGACAAGAACTACTCCTTGCTCAACGAAATGGACTCAACACCCCATATTAAACGCCTAAGAATGTACCTGACTAGTAAGTATCTTAAAACCTATGGATTGCTATGTGTCTGAAAGAAAATCAAGCGTGTGTACAGGGGCATAAACGCAGCAGTGAGGGGATTGGAGAGGTTCGGTGAGCAAATGAAGACCCTTTGAAGTCATATTGCATGGTACCCATTCCACGGGACTCAACTCTCCAGGTTTAAGGGATTCTGCCTTCAGGTAAAACATGCACATGGAACCCAGAGTATGATCAACCGTGTGGTCGGGAGACATGTTCCAATATGTCTCAGTTCTCGTCCCCTGGTACTCGGGTGCAACATTCCAGACGCTTTACTAACACTCTCCCGACTTGGAGAGTCAGTGCCTTTAACCTCCTGTTTGGCCCAGTTTGCAATATCTGCGGAAGATGAACAGGAATAGGGAGAACCAATGAGAGACTAGCTGGAGGTGTCTGGACGGGCAAATTTAACTCTTATTTCCCACCAGGAAGAGGAATTAACCAAAGGCTCAGCGTGCCGTGCCGGAACCAGATTAGGGCCTGAAGCAATCCTGCGGTGTTGCGGCCAGCTCACAAGAAAGCGAGTTGAAGAAAGGAGCTCAGGGGCACTGTAATTCACAAACCTGCAGAGTTATAAATGACAGCTATCGTCCAAAAATATACTGAAGTAAGGCTGCCAAGAGGACTTGAAAACGGGGCAGAATTGCAGGAAACCGATTTCAGGAGGTAGACTGGAATTGCATTTAAAGCATAGGAAAAGAGGCAGAACGTCCACAATGATGCACTTGGCCAAAAAGGGCGTATGCGTTTTTTCCTGAATATATTCAGGAAAAAACGCATACGCACTTTTTGGCCAACCAAGCAAGCTTGCAAAGGAAATCTGCACTACAATGAAGTCTCACTTCCCCCCGGTCAAAAGGGCCATCTGAAAAAAGTGTAAAATCCAGAAAGGCAGGACAGGCCATGGAGAACTGGGAGCCTTGTTATGCTGATGGGCGGGATGTAAATTGCCAACAGCCACTCGGGAGAGGTGTATGGTGTTTCCTGAAACATCTAAAAAACAAAGCAACAGAGCCTAGGGCACTTCCACTTATGGTCCTATAGCTTAGGGAAATTAAAATCAAAAAGACACAGCCACCCCAAAGTTTGGGACGGCTCTGTTTACAAGAACCTCGTTTACGGTACAAGTTCAATATCGCAGAAAGTGAAAAATAGATAAAGAAGTTGTGGTACTTACGTACAATGCAATATCACTCAGCAATGAAATCTATGTCATCAGGCCCATAGCAGCATAATGAGTGGATTCAGGTATGATGATTCTAACTGAAATAAGTCACACAGAAAAAGAAACATCATAAGATATCACTAATACACGGAATGTAAACTTGGCTACACAGGAACTGGATTACAAAACAGAACAGGGTCTCAAATTTAGAAAACCAACTTATGCTTGCTTAAGGGGAAAGGTGAGTTGGGGTGCTGCATCAAACCAGAGATTGAAATGAGCACAGATAAAGTTCCTTAAGCCAAATATGGAATAGACAAGAACTACTCCTTGCTCAACGAAATGGACTCAACACCCCATATTAAACGCCTAAGAATGTACCTGACTAGTAAGTATCTTAAAACCTATGGATTGCTATGTGTCTGAAAGAAAATCAAGCGTGTGTACAGGGGCATAAACGCAGCAGTGAGGGGATTGGAGAGGTTCGGTGAGCAAATGAAGACCCTTTGAAGTCATATTGCATGGTACCCATTCCACGGGACTCAACTCTCCAGGTTTAAGGGATTCTGCCTTCAGGTAAAACATGCACATGGAACCCAGAGTATGATCAACCGTGTGGTCGGGAGACATGTTCCAATATGTCTCAGTTCTCGTCCCCTGGTACTCGGGTGCAACATTCCAGACGCTTTACTAACACTCTCCCGACTTGGAGAGTCAGTGCCTTTAACCTCCTGTTTGGCCCAGTTTGCAATATCTGCGGAAGATGAACAGGAATAGGGAGAACCAATGAGAGACTAGCTGGAGGTGTCTGGACGGGCAAATTTAACTCTTATTTCCCACCAGGAAGAGGAATTAACCAAAGGCTCAGCGTGCCGTGCCGGAACCAGATTAGGGCCTGAAGCAATCCTGCGGTGTTGCGGCCAGCTCACAAGAAAGCGAGTTGAAGAAAGGAGCTCAGGGGCACTGTAATTCACAAACCTGCAGAGTTATAAATGACAGCTATCGTCCAAAAATATACTGAAGTAAGGCTGCCAAGAGGACTTGAAAACGGGGCAGAATTGCAGGAAACCGATTTCAGGAGGTAGACTGGAATTGCATTTAAAGCATAGGAAAAGAGGCAGAACGTCCACAATGATGCACTTGGCCAAAAAGGGCGTATGCGTTTTTTCCTGAATATATTCAGGAAAAAACGCATACGCCCTTTTTGGCCAACCAAGCAAGCTTGCAAAGGAAATCTGCACTACAATGAAGTCTCACTTCCCCCCGGTCAAAAGGGCCATCTGAAAAAAGTGTAAAATCCAGAAAGGCAGGACAGGCCATGGAGAACTGGGAGCCTTGTTATGCTGATGGGCGGGATGTAAATTGCCAAGAGCCACTCGGGAGAGGTGTATGGTGTTTCCTGAAACATCTAAAAAACAAAGCAACAGAGCCTAGGGCACTTCCACTTATGGTCCTATAGCTTAGGGAAATTAAAATCAAAAAGACACAGCCACCCCAAAGTTTGGGACGGCTCTGTTTACAAGAACCTCGTTTACGGTACAAGTTCAATATCGCAGAAAGTGAAAAATGGATAAAGAAGTTGTGGTACTTACGTACAATGCAATATCACTCAGCAATGAAATCTATGTCATCAGGCCCGTAGCAGCATAATGAGTGCATTCAGGTATGATGATTCTAACTGAAATAAGTCACACAGAAAAAGAAACATCATAAGATATCACTAATACACGGAATGTAAACTTGGCTACACAGGAACTGGATAACAAAACAGAACAGGGTCTCAAATTTAGAAAACCAACTTATGCTTGCTTAAGGGGAAAGGTGAGTTGGGGTGCTGCATAAAACCAGAGATTGAAATGAGCACAGATAAAGTTCCTTAAGCCAAATATGGAATAGACAAGAACTACTCCTTGCTCAACGAAATGGACTCAACACCCCATATTAAACGCCTAAGAATGTACCTGACTAGTAAGTATCTTAAAACCTATGGATTGCTATGTGTCTGAAAGAAAATCAAGCGTGTGTACAGGGGCATAAACGCAGCAGTGATAGGATTGGAGAGGTTCGGTGATCAAATGAAGACCCTTTGAAGTCATATTGCATGGTACCCATTCCACGGGACTCAACTCTCCAGGTTTAAGGGATTCTGCCTTCAGGTAAAACATGCACATGGAACCCAGAGTATGATCAACCGTGTGGTCGGGAGACATGTTCCAATATGTCTCAGTTCTCGTCCCCTGGTACTCGGGTGCAACATTCCAGACGCTTTACTAACACTCTCCCGACGTGGAGAGTCAGTGCCTTTAACCTCCTGTTTGGCCCATTTGCAATTTCTGAGGAAGATGAACAGGAATAGGGAGAACCAATGAGAGACTAGGTGGAGGTGTCTGGACGGGCAAATTTAACTCTCATTTCCCACCAGGAAGAGGAATTAACCAAAGGCTCAGCGTGCCGTGCCGGAACCAGATTAGGGCCTGAAGCAATCCTGCGGTGTTGCGGCCAGCTCACAAGAAAGCGAGTTGAAGAAAGGAGCTCAGGGGCACTGTAATTCACAAACCTGCAGAGTTATAAATGACAGCTATCGTCCAAAAATATACTGAAGTAAGGCTGCCAAGAGGACTTGAAAACGGGGCAGAATTGCAGGAAACCGATTTCAGGAGGTAGACTGGAATTGCATTTAAAGCATAGGAAAAGAGGCAGAACGTCCACAATGATGCACTTGGCCAAAAAGGGCGTATGCGTTTTTTCCTGAATATATTCAGGAAAAAACGCATACGCCCTTTTTGGCCAACCAAGCAAGCTTGCAAAGGAAATCTGCACTACAATGAAGTCTCACTTCCCCCCGGTCAAAAGGGCCATCTGAAAAAAGTGTAAAATCCAGAAAGGCAGGACAGGCCATGGAGAACTGGGAGCCTTGTTATGCTGATGGGCGGGATGTAAATTGCCAACAGCCACTCGGGAGAGGTGTATGGTGTTTCCTGAAACATCTAAAAAACAAAGCAACAGAGCCTAGGGCACTTCCACTTATGGTCCTATAGCTTAGGGAAATTAAAATCAAAAAGACACAGCCACCCCAAAGTTTGGGACGGCTCTGTTTACAAGAACCTCGTTTACGGTACAAGTTCAATATCGCAGAAAGTGAAAAATAGATAAAGAAGTTGTGGTACTTACGTACAATGCAATATCACTCAGCAATGAAATCTATGTCATCAGGCCCATAGCAGCATAATGAGTGGATTCAGGTATGATGATTCTAACTGAAATAAGTCACACAGAAAAAGAAACATCATAAGATATCACTAATACACGGAATGTAAACTTGGCTACACAGGAACTGGATTACAAAACAGAACAGGGTCTCAAATTTAGAAAACCAACTTATGCTTGCTTAAGGGGAAAGGTGAGTTGGGGTGCTGCATCAAACCAGAGATTGAAATGAGCACAGATAAAGTTCCTTAAGCCAAATATGGAATAGACAAGAACTACTCCTTGCTCAACGAAATGGACTCAACACCCCATATTAAACGCCTAAGAATGTACCTGACTAGTAAGTATCTTAAAACCTATGGATTGCTATGTGTCTGAAAGAAAATCAAGCATGTGTACAGGGGCATAAACGCAGCAGTGAGGGGATTGGAGAGGTTCGGTGAGCAAATGAAGACCCTTTGAAGTCATATTGCATGGTACCCATTCCACGGGACTCAACTCTCCAGGTTTAAGGGATTCTGCCTTCAGGTAAAACATGCACATGGAACCCAGAGTATGATCAACCATGTGGTCGGGAGACATGTTCCAATATGTCTCAGTTCTCGTCCCCTGGTACTCGGGTGCAACATTCCAGACGCTTTACTAACACTCTCCCGACTTGGAGAGTCAGTGCCTTTAACCTCCTGTTTGGCCCAGTTTGCAATATCTGCGGAAGATGAACAGGAATAGGGAGAACCAATGAGAGACTAGCTGGAGGTGTCTGGACGGGCAAATTTAACTCTTATTTCCCACCAGGAAGAGGAATTAACCAAAGGCTCAGCGTGCCGTGCCGGAACCAGATTAGGGCCTGAAGCAATCCTGCGGTGTTGCGGCCAGCTCACAAGAAAGCGAGTTGAAGAAAGGAGCTCAGGGGCACTGTAATTCACAAACCTGCAGAGTTATAAATGACAGCTATCGTCCAAAAATATACTGAAGTAAGGCTGCCAAGAGGACTTGAAAACGGGGCAGAATTGCAGGAAACCGATTTCAGGAGGTAGACTGGAATTGCATTTAAAGCATAGGAAAAGAGGCAGAACGTCCACAATGATGCACTTGGCCAAAAAGGGCGTATGCGTTTTTTCCTGAATATCAGGAAAAAACGCATACGCCCTTTTTGGCCAACCAAGCAAGCTTGCAAAGGAAATCTGCACTACAATGAAGTCTCACTTCCCCCCGGTCAAAAGGGCCATCTGAAAAAAGTGTAAAATCCAGAAAGGCAGGACAGGCCATGGAGAACTGGGAGCCTTGTTATGCTGATGGGCGGGATGTAAATTGCCAACAGCCACTCGGGAGAGGTGTATGGTGTTTCCTGAAACATCTAAAAAACAAAGCAACAGAGCCTAGGGCACTTCCACTTATGGTCCTATAGCTTAGGGAATTTAAAATCAAAAAGACACAGCCACCCCAAAGTTTGGGACGGCTCTGTTTACAAGAACCTCGTTTACGGTACAAGTTCAATATCGCAGAAAGTGAAAAATGGATAAAGAAGTTGTGGTACTTACGTACAATGCAATATCACTCAGCAATGAAATCTATGTCATCAGGCCCGTAGCAGCATAATGAGTGGATTCAGGTATGATGATTCTAACTGAAATAAGTCACACAGAAAAAGAAACATCATAAGATATCACTAATACACGGGATGTAAACTTGGCTACACAGGAACTGGATTACAAAACAGAACAGGGTCTCAAATTTAGAAAACCAACTTATGCTTGCTTAAGGGGAAAGGTGAGTTGGGGTGCTGCATCAAACCAGAGATTGAAATGAGCACAGATAAAGTTCCTTAAGCCAAATATGGAATAGACAAGAACTACTCCTTGCTCAACGAAATGGACTCAACACCCCATATTAAACGCCTAAGAATGTACCTGACTAGTAAGTATCTTAAAACCTATGGATTGCTATGTGTCTGAAAGAAAATCAAGCGTGTGTACAGGGGCATAAACGCAGCAGTGATAGGATTGGAGAGGTTCGGTGAGCAAATGAAGACCCTTTGAAGTCATATTGCATGGTACCCATTCCACGGGTCTCAACTCTCCAGGTTTAAGGGATTCTTCCTTCAGCTAAAACATGCACGTGGAACCCAGAGTATGATCAACCGTGTGATCGGGAGACGTGTTCCAATATGTCTCAGTTCTCGTCCCCTGGTACTCGGGTGCAACATTCCAGACGCTTTACTAACACTCTCCCGACTTGGAGAGTCAGTGCCTTTAACCTCCTGTTTGGCCCAGTTTGCAATTTCTGCGGAAGATGAACAGGAATAGGGAGAACCAATGAGAGACTAGCTGGAGGTGTCTGGACGGGCAAATTTAACTCTCATTTCCCACCAGGAAGAGGAATTAACCAAAGGCTCAGCGTGCCGTGCCGGAACCAGATTAGGGCCTGAAGCAATCCTGCGGTGTTGCGGCCAGCTCACAAGAAAGCGAGTTGAAGAAAGGAGCTCAGGGGCACTGTAATTCACAAACCTGCAGAGTTATAAATGACAGCTATCGTCCAAAAATATACTGAAGTAAGGCTGCCAAGAGGACTTGAAAGCGGGGCAGAATTGCAGGAAACCGATTTCAGGAGGTAGACTGGAATTGCATTTAAAGCATAGGAAAAGAGGCAGAACGTCCACAATGATGCACTTGGCCAAAAAGGGCGTATGCGTTTTTTCCTGAATACATTCAGGAAAAAACGCATACGCCCTTTTTGGCCAACCAAGCAAGCTTGCAAAGGAAATCTGCACTACAATGAAGTCTCACTTCCCCCCGGTCAAAAGGGCCATCTGAAAAAAGTGTAAAATCCAGAAAGGCAGGACAGGCCATGGAGAACTGGGAGCCTTGTTATGCTGATGGGCGGGATGTAAATTGCCAACAGCCACTCGGGAGAGGTGTATGGTGTTTCCTGAAACATCTAAAAAACAAAGCAACAGAGCCTAGGGCACTTCCACTTATGGTCCTATAGCTTAGGGAAATTAAAATCAAAAAGACACAGCCACCCCAAAGTTTGGGACGGCTCTGTTTACAAGAACCTCGTTTACGGTACAAGTTCAATATCGCAGAAAGTGAAAAATAGATAAAGAAGTTGTGGTACTTACGTACAATGCAATATCACTCAGCAATGAAATCTATGTCATCAGGCCCATAGCAGCATAATGAGTGGATTCAGGTATGATGATTCTAACTGAAATAAGTCACACAGAAAAAGAAACATCATAAGATATCACTAATACACGGAATGTAAACTTGGCTACACAGGAACTGGATTACAAAACAGAACAGGGTCTCAAATTTAGAAAACCAACTTATGCTTGCTTAAGGGGAAAGGTGAGTTGGGGTGCTGCATCAAACCAGAGATTGAAATGAGCACAGATAAAGTTCCTTAAGCCAAATATGGAATAGACAAGAACTACTCCTTGCTCAACGAAATGGACTCAACACCCCATATTAAACGCCTAAGAATGTACCTGACTAGTAAGTATCTTAAAACCTATGGATTGCTATGTGTCTGAAAGAAAATCAAGCGTGTGTACAGGGGCATAAACGCAGCAGTGAGGGGATTGGAGAGGTTCGGTGAGCAAATGAAGACCCTTTGAAGTCATATTGCATGGTACCCATTCCACGGGACTCAACTCTCCAGGTTTAAGGGATTCTGCCTTCAGGTAAAACATGCACATGGAACCCAGAGTATGATCAACCGTGTGGTCGGGAGACATGTTCCAATATGTCTCAGTTCTCGTCCCCTGGTACTCGGGTGCAACATTCCAGACGCTTTACTAACACTCTCCCGACTTGGAGAGTCAGTGCCTTTAACCTCCTGTTTGGCCCAGTTTGCAATATCTGCGGAAGATGAACAGGAATAGGGAGAACCAATGAGAGACTAGCTGGAGGTGTCTGGACGGGCAAATTTAACTCTTATTTCCCACCAGGAAGAGGAATTAACCAAAGGCTCAGCGTGCCGTGCCGGAACCAGATTAGGGCCTGAAGCAATCCTGCGGTGTTGCGGCCAGCTCACAAGAAAGCGAGTTGAAGAAAGGAGCTCAGGGGCACTGTAATTCACAAACCTGCAGAGTTATAAATGACAGCTATCGTCCAAAAATATACTGAAGTAAGGCTGCCAAGAGGACTTGAAAACGGGGCAGAATTGCAGGAAACCGATTTCAGGAGGTAGACTGGAATTGCATTTAAAGCATAGGAAAAGAGGCAGAACGTCCACAATGATGCACTTGGCCAAAAAGGGCGTATGCGTTTTTTCCTGAATATCAGGAAAAAACGCATACGCCCTTTTTGGCCAACCAAGCAAGCTTGCAAAGGAAATCTGCACTACAATGAAGTCTCACTTCCCCCCGGTCAAAAGGGCCATCTGAAAAAAGTGTAAAATCCAGAAAGGCAGGACAGGCCATGGAGAACTGGGAGCCTTGTTATGCTGATGGGCGGGATGTAAATTGCCAACAGCCACTCGGGAGAGGTGTATGGTGTTTCCTGAAACATCTAAAAAACAAAGCAACAGAGCCTAGGGCACTTCCACTTATGGTCCTATAGCTTAGGGAATTTAAAATCAAAAAGACACAGCCACCCCAAAGTTTGGGACGGCTCTGTTTACAAGAACCTCGTTTACGGTACAAGTTCAATATCGCAGAAAGTGAAAAATGGATAAAGAAGTTGTGGTACTTACGTACAATGCAATATCACTCAGCAATGAAATCTATGTCATCAGGCCCGTAGCAGCATAATGAGTGGATTCAGGTATGATGATTCTAACTGAAATAAGTCACACAGAAAAAGAAACATCATAAGATATCACTAATACACGGGATGTAAACTTGGCTACACAGGAACTGGATTACAAAACAGAACAGGGTCTCAAATTTAGAAAACCAACTTATGCTTGCTTAAGGGGAAAGGTGAGTTGGGGTGCTGCATCAAACCAGAGATTGAAATGAGCACAGATAAAGTTCCTTAAGCCAAATATGGAATAGACAAGAACTACTCCTTGCTCAACGAAATGGACTCAACACCCCATATTAAACGCCTAAGAATGTACCTGACTAGTAAGTATCTTAAAACCTATGGATTGCTATGTGTCTGAAAGAAAATCAAGCGTGTGTACAGGGGCATAAACGCAGCAGTGATAGGATTGGAGAGGTTCGGTGAGCAAATGAAGACCCTTTGAAGTCATATTGCATGGTACCCATTCCACGGGTCTCAACTCTCCAGGTTTAAGGGATTCTTCCTTCAGCTAAAACATGCACGTGGAACCCAGAGTATGATCAACCGTGTGATCGGGAGACGTGTTCCAATATGTCTCAGTTCTCGTCCCCTGGTACTCGGGTGCAACATTCCAGACGCTTTACTAACACTCTCCCGACTTGGAGAGTCAGTGCCTTTAACCTCCTGTTTGGCCCAGTTTGCAATTTCTGCGGAAGATGAACAGGAATAGGGAGAACCAATGAGAGACTAGCTGGAGGTGTCTGGACGGGCAAATTTAACTCTCATTTCCCACCAGGAAGAGGAATTAACCAAAGGCTCAGCGTGCCGTGCCGGAACCAGATTAGGGCCTGAAGCAATCCTGCGGTGTTGCGGCCAGCTCACAAGAAAGCGAGTTGAAGAAAGGAGCTCAGGGGCACTGTAATTCACAAACCTGCAGAGTTATAAATGACAGCTATCGTCCAAAAATATACTGAAGTAAGGCTGCCAAGAGGACTTGAAAGCGGGGCAGAATTGCAGGAAACCGATTTCAGGAGGTAGACTGGAATTGCATTTAAAGCATAGGAAAAGAGGCAGAACGTCCACAATGATGCACTTGGCCAAAAAGGGCGTATGCGTTTTTTCCTGAATACATTCAGGAAAAAACGCATACGCCCTTTTTGGCCAACCAAGCAAGCTTGCAAAGGAAATCTGCACTACAATGAAGTCTCACTTCCCCCCGGTCAAAAGGGCCATCTGAAAAAAGTGTAAAATCCAGAAAGGCAGGACAGGCCATGGAGAACTGGGAGCCTTGTTATGCTGATGGGCGGGATGTAAATTGCCAACAGCCACTCGGGAGAGGTGTATGGTGTTTCCTGAAACATCTAAAAAACAAAGCAACAGAGCCTAGGGCACTTCCACTTATGGTCCTATAGCTTAGGGAAATTAAAATCAAAAAGACACAGCCACCCCAAAGTTTGGGACGGCTCTGTTTACAAGAACCTCGTTTACGGTACAAGTTCAATATCGCAGAAAGTGAAAAATGGATAAAGAAGTTGTGGTACTTACGTACAATGCAATATCACTCAGCAATGAAATCTATGTCATCAGGCCCGTAGCAGCATAATGAGTGGATTCAGGTATGATGATTCTAACTGAAATAAGTCACACAGAAAAAGAAACATCATAAGATATCACTAATACACGGGATGTAAACTTGGCTACACAGGAACTGGATTACAAAACAGAACAGGGTCTCAAATTTAGAAAACCAACTTATGCTTGCTTAAGGGGAAAGGTGAGTTGGGGTGCTGCATCAAACCAGAGATTGAAATGAGCACAGATAAAGTTCCTTAAGCCAAATATGGAATAGACAAGAACTACTCCTTGCTCAACGAAATGGACTCAACACCCCATATTAAACGCCTAAGAATGTACCTGACTAGTAAGTATCTTAAAACCTATGGATTGCTATGTGTCTGAAAGAAAATCAAGCGTGTGTACAGGGGCATAAACGCAGCAGTGATAGGATTGGAGAGGTTCGGTGAGCAAATGAAGACCCTTTGAAGTCATATTGCATGGTACCCATTCCACGGGTCTCAACTCTCCAGGTTTAAGGGATTCTTCCTTCAGCTAAAACATGCACGTGGAACCCAGAGTATGATCAACCGTGTGATCGGGAGACGTGTTCCAATATGTCTCAGTTCTCGTCCCCTGGTACTCGGGTGCAACATTCCAGACGCTTTACTAACACTCTCCCGACTTGGAGAGTCAGTGCCTTTAACCTCCTGTTTGGCCCAGTTTGCAATTTCTGCGGAAGATGAACAGGAATAGGGAGAACCAATGAGAGACTAGCTGGAGGTGTCTGGACGGGCAAATTTAACTCTCATTTCCCACCAGGAAGAGGAATTAACCAAAGGCTCAGCGTGCCGTGCCAGAACCAGATTAGGGCCTGAAGCAATCCTGCGGTGTTGCGGCCAGCTCACAAGAAAGCGAGTTGAAGAAAGGAGCTCAGGGGCACTGTAATTCACAAACCTGCAGAGTTATAAATGACAGCTATCGTCCAAAAATATACTGAAGTAAGGCTGCCAAGAGGACTTGAAAGCGGGGCAGAATTGCAGGAAACCGATTTCAGGAGGTAGACTGGAATTGCATTTAAAGCATAGGAAAAGAGGCAGAACGTCCACAATGATGCACTTGGCCAAAAAGGGCGTATGCGTTTTTTCCTGAATATATTCAGGAAAAAACGCATACGCCCTTTTTGGCCAACCAAGCAAGCTTGCAAAGGAAATCTGCACTACAATGAAGTCTCACTTCCCCCCGGTCAAAAGGGCCATCTGAAAAAAGTGTAAAATCCAGAAAGGCAGGACAGGCCATGGAGAACTGGGAGCCTTGTTATGCTGATGGGCGGGATGTAAATTGCCAACAGCCACTCGGGAGAGGTGTATGGTGTTTCCTGAAACATCTAAAAAACAAAGCAACAGAGCCTAGGGCACTTCCACTTATGGTCCTATAGCTTAGGGAAATTAAAATCAAAAAGACACAGCCACCCCAAAGTTTGGGACGGCTCTGTTTACAAGAACCTCGTTTACGGTACAAGTTCAATATCGCAGAAAGTGAAAAATGGATAAAGAAGTTGTGGTACTTACGTACAATGTAATATCACTCAGCAATGAAATCTATGTCATCAGGCCCGTAGCAGCATAATGAGTGGATTCAGGTATGATGATTCTAACTGAAATAAGTCACACAGAAAAAGAAACATCATAAGATATCACTAATACACGGGATGTAAACTTGGCTACACAGGAACTGGATTACAAAACAGAACAGGGTCTCAAATTTAGAAAACCAACTTATGCTTGCTTAAGGGGAAAGGTGAGTTGGGGTGCTGCATAAAACCAGAGATTGAAATGAGCGCAGATAAAGTTCCTTAAGACAAATATGGAATAGACAAGAACTACTCCTTGCTCAACGAAATGGACTCAACACCCCATATTAAACGCCTAAGAATGTACCTGACTAGTAAGTATCTTAAAACCTATGGATTGCTATGTCTCTGAAAGAAAATCAAGCGTGTGTACAGGGGCATAAACGCAGCAGTGATAGGATTGGAGAGGTTCGGTGAGCAAATGAAGACCCTTTGAAGTCATATTGCATGGTACCCATTCCACGGGTCTCAACTCTCCAGGTTTAAGGGATTCTTCCTTCAGCTAAAACATGCACGTGGAACCCAGAGTATGATCAACCGTGTGATCAGGAGACGTGTTCCAATATGTCTCAGTTCTCGTCCCCTGGTACTCGGGTGCAACATTCCAGATGCTTTACTAACACTCTCCCGACTTGGAGAGTCAGTGCCTTTAACCTCCTGTTTGGCCCAGTTTGCAATTTCTGCGGAAGATGAACAGGAATAGGGAGAACCAATGAGAGACTAGCTGGAGGTGTCTGGACGGGCAAATTTAACTCTCATTTCCCACCAGGAAGAGGAATTAACCAAAGGCTCAGCGTGCCGTGCCGGAACCAGATTAGGGCCTGAAGCAATCCTGCGGTGTTGCGGCCAGCTCACAAGAAAGCGAGTTGAAGAAAGGAGCTCAGGGGCACTGTAATTCACAAACCTGCAGAGTTATAAATGACAGCTATCGTCCAAAAATATACTGAAGTAAGGCTGCCAAGAGGACTTGAAAGCAGGGCAGAATTGCAGGAAACCGATTTCAGGAGGTAGACTGGAATTGCATTTAAAGCATAGGAAAAGAGGCAGAACGTCCACAATGATGCACTTGGCCAAAAAGGGCGTATGCGTTTTTTCCTGAATATATTCAGGAAAAAACGCATACGCCCTTTTTGGCCAACCAAGCAAGCTTGCAAAGGAAATCTGCACTACAATGAAGTCTCACTTCCCCCCGGTCAAAAGGGCCATCTGAAAAAAGTGTAAAATCCAGAAAGGCAGGACAGGCCATGGAGAACTGGGAGCCTTGTTATGCTGATGGGCGGGATGTAAATTGCCAAGAGCCACTCGGGAGAGGTGTATGGTGTTTCCTGAAACATCTAAAAAACAAAGCAACAGAGCCTAGGGCACTTCCACTTATGGTCCTATAGCTTAGGGAAATTAAAATCAAAAAGACACAGCCACCCCAAAGTTTGGGACGGCTCTGTTTACAAGAACCTCGTTTACGGTACAAGTTCAATATCGCAGAAAGTGAAAAATGGATAAAGAAGTTGTGGTACTTACGTACAATGCAATATCACTCAGCAATGAAATCTATGTCATCAGGCCCGTAGCAGCATAATGAGTGGATTCAGGTATGATGATTCTAACTGAAATAAGTCACACAGAAAAAGAAACATCATAAGATATCACTAATACACGGGATGTAAACTTGGCTACACAGGAACTGGATTACAAAACAGAACAGGGTCTCAAATTTAGAAAACCAACTTATGCTTGCTTAAGGGGAAAGGTGAGTTGGGGTGCTGCATCAAACCAGAGATTGAAATGAGCACAGATAAAGTTCCTTAAGCCAAATATGGAATAGACAAGAACTACTCCTTGCTCAACGAAATGGACTCAACACCCCATATTAAACGCCTAAGAATGTACCTGACTAGTAAGTATCTTAAAACCTATGGATTGCTATGTGTCTGAAAGAAAATCAAGCGTGTGTACAGGGGCATAAACGCAGCAGTGATAGGATTGGAGAGGTTCGGTGAGCAAATGAAGACCCTTTGAAGTCATATTGCATGGTACCCATTCCACGGGTCTCAACTCTCCAGGTTTAAGGGATTCTTCCTTCAGCTAAAACATGCACGTGGAACCCAGAGTATGATCAACCGTGTGATCGGGAGACGTGTTCCAATATGTCTCAGTTCTCGTCCCCTGGTACTCGGGTGCAACATTCCAGACGCTTTACTAACACTCTCCCGACTTGGAGAGTCAGTGCCTTTAACCTCCTGTTTGGCCCAGTTTGCAATTTCTGCGGAAGATGAATAGGAATAGGGAGAACCAATGAGAGACTAGCTGGAGGTGTCTGGACGGGCAAATTTAACTCTTATTTCCCACCAGGAAGAGGAATTAACCAAAGGCTCAGCGTGCCGTGCCGGAACCAGATTAGGGCCTGAAGCAATCCTGCGGTGTTGCGGCCAGCTCACAAGAAAGCGAGTTGAAGAAAGGAGCTCAGGGGCACTGTAATTCACAAACCTGCAGAGTTATAAATGACAACTATCGTCCAAAAATATACTGAAGTAAGGCTGCCAAGAGGACTTGAAAGCGGGGCAGAATTGCAGGAAACCGATTTCAGGAGGTAGACTGGAATTGCATTTAAAGCATAGGAAAAGAGGCAGAACGTCCACAATGATGCACTTGGCCAAAAAGGGCGTATGCGTTTTTTCCTGAATATATTCAGGAAAAAACGCATACGCCCTTTTTGGCCAACCAAGCAAGCTTGCAAAGGAAATCTGCACTACAATGAAGTCTCACTTCCCCCCGGTCAAAAGGGCCATCTGAAAAAAGTGTAAAATCCAGAAAGGCAGGACAGGCCATGGAGAACTGGGAGCCTTGTTATGCTGATGGGCGGGATGTAAATTGCCAAGAGCCACTCCGGAGAGGTGTATGGTGTTTCCTGAAACATCTAAAAAACAAAGCAACAGAGCCTAGGGCACTTCCACTTATGGTCCTATAGCTTAGGGAAATTAAAATCAAAAAGACACAGCCACCCCAAAGTTTGGGACGGCTCTGTTTACAAGAACCTCGTTTACGGTACAAGTTCAATATCGCAGAAAGTGAAAAATGGATAAAGAAGTTGTGGTACTTACGTACAATGCAATATCACTCAGCAATGAAATCTATGTCATCAGGCCCGTAGCAGCATAATGAGTGGATTCAGGTATGATGATTCTAACTGAAATAAGTCACACAGAAAAAGAAACATCATAAGATATCACTAATACACGGGATGTAAACTTGGCTACACAGGAACTGGATTACAAAACAGAACAGGGTCTCAAATTTAGAAAACCAACTTATGCTTGCTTAAGGGGAAAGGTGAGTTGGGGTGCTGCATAAAACCAGAGATTGAAATGAACACAGATAAAGTTCCTTAAGCCAAATATGGAATAGACAAGAACTACTCCTTGCTCAACGAAATGGACTCAACACCCCATATTAAACGCCTAAGAATGTACCTGACTAGTAAGTATCTTAAAACCTATGAATTGTTATGTCTCTGAAAGAAAATCAAGCGTGTGTACAGGGGCACAAACGCAGCAGTGATAGGATTGGAGAGGTTCGGTGAGCAAATGAAGACCCTTTGAAGTCATATTGCATGGTACCCATTCCACGGGTCTCAACTCTCCAGGTTTAAGGGATTCTGCCTTCAGGTAAAACATGCACGTGGAACCCAGAGTATGATCACCCGTGTGATCGGGAGACATGTTCCAATATGTCTCAGTTCTCGTCCCCTGGTACTCGGGTGCAACATTCCAGACGCTTTACTAACACTCTCCCGACTTGGAGAGTCAGTGCCTTTAACCTCCTGTTTGGCCCAGTTTGCAATTTCTGCGGAAAATGAACAGGAATAGGGAGAACCAATGAGAGACTAGCTGGAGGTGTCTGGACGGGCAAATTTAACTCTCATTTCCCACCAGGAAGAGGAATTAACCAAAGGCTCAGCGTGCCGTGCCGGAACCAGATTAGGGCCTGAAGCAATCCTGCGGTGTTGCGGCCAGCTCACAAGAAAGCGAGTTGAAGAAAGGAGCTCAGGGGCACTGTAATTCACAAACCTGCAGAGTTATAAATGACAGCTATCGTCCAAAAATATACTGAAGTAAGGCTGCCAAGAGGACTTGAAAGCGGGGCAGAATTGCAGGAAACCGATTTCAGGAGGTAGACTGGAATTGCATTTAAAGCATAGGAAAAGAGGCAGAACGTCCACAATGATGCACTTGGTCAAAAAGGGCGTATGCGTTTTTTCCTGAATATATTCAGGAAAAAACGCATACGCCCTTTTTGGCCAACCAAGCAAGCTTGCAAAGGAAATCTGCACTACAATGAAGTCTCACTTCCCCCCGGTCAAAAGGGCCATCTGAAAAAAGTGTAAAATCCAGAAAGGCAGGACAGGCCATGGAGAACTGGGAGCCTTTTTATGCTGATGGGCGGGATGTAAATTGCCAAGAGCCACTCGGGAGAGGTGTATGGTGTTTCCTGAAACATCTAAAAAACAAAGCAACAGAGCCTAGGGCACTTCCACTTATGGTCCTATAGCTTAGGGAAATTAAAATCAAAAAGACACAGCCACCCCAAAGTTTGGGACGGCTCTGTTTACAAGAACCTCGTTTACGGTACAAGTTCAATATCGCAGAAAGTGAAAAATGGATAAAGAAGTTGTGGTACTTACGTACAATGCAATATCACTCAGCAATGAAATCTATGTCATCAGGCCCGTAGCAGCATAATGAGTGGATTCAGGTATGATGATTCTAAGTGAAATAAGTCACACAGAAAAAGAAACATCATAAGATATCACTAATACACGGGATGTAAACTTGGCTACACAGGAACTGGATTACAAAACAGAACAGGGTCTCAAATTTAGAAAACCAACTTATGCTTGCTTAAGGGGAAAGGTGAGTTGGGGTGCTGCATCAAACCAGAGATTGAAATGAGCACAGATAAAGTTCCTTAAGCCAAATATGGAATAGACAAGAACTACTCCTTGCTCAACGAAATGGACTCAACACCCCATATTAAACGCCTATGAATGTACCTGACTAGTAAGTATCTTAAAACCTATGGATTGCTATGTGTCTGAAAGAAAATCAAGCGTGTGTACAGGGGCATAAACGCAGCAGTGATAGGATTGGAGAGGTTCGGTGAGCAAATGAAGACCCTTTGAAGTCATATTGCATGGTACCCATTCCACGGGTCTCAACTCTCCAGGTTTAAGGGATTCTTCCTTCAGCTAAAACATGCACGTGGAACCCAGAGTATGATCAACCGTGTGATCCGGAGACGTGTTCCAATATGTCTCAGTTCTCGTCCCCTGGTACTCGGGTGCAACATTCCAGACGCTTTACTAACACTCTCCCGACTTGGAGAGTCAGTGCCTTTAACCTCCTGTTTGGCCCAGTTTGCAATTTCTGCGGAAGATGAACAGGAATAGGGAGAACCAATGAGAGACTAGCTGGAGGTGTCTGGACGGGCAAATTTAACTCTTATTTCCCACCAGGAAGAGGAATTAACCAAAGGCTCAGCGTGCCGTGCCGGAACCAGATTAGGGCCTGAAGCAATCCTGCGGTGTTGCGGCCAGCTCACAAGAAAGCGAGTTGAAGAAAGGAGCTCAGGGGCACTGTAATTCACAAACCTGCAGAGTTATAAATGACAACTATCGTCCAAAAATATACTGAAGTAAGGCTGCCAAGAGGACTTGAAAGCGGGGCAGAATTGCAGGAAACCGATTTCAGGAGGTAGACTGGAATTGCATTTAAAGCATAGGAAAAGAGGCAGAACGTCCACAATGATGCACTTGGCCAAAAAGGGCGTATGCGTTTTTTCCTGAATATATTCAGGAAAAAACGCATACGCCCTTTTTGGCCAACCAAGCAAGCTTGCAAAGGAAATCTGCACTACAATGAAGTCTCACTTCCCCCCGGTCAAAAGGGCCATCTGAAAAAAGTGTAAAATCCAGAAAGGCAGGACAGGCCATGGAGAACTGGGAGCCTTGTTATGCTGATGGGCGGGATGTAAATTGCCAAGAGCCACTCCGGAGAGGTGTATGGTGTTTCCTGAAACATCTAAAAAACAAAGCAACAGAGCCTAGGGCACTTCCACTTATGGTCCTATAGCTTAGGGAAATTAAAATCAAAAAGACACAGCCACCCCAAAGTTTGGGACGGCTCTGTTTACAAGAACCTCGTTTACGGTACAAGTTCAATATCGCAGAAAGTGAAAAATGGATAAAGAAGTTGTGGTACTTACGTACAATGCAATATCACTCAGCAATGAAATCTATGTCATCAGGCCCGTAGCAGCATAATGAGTGGATTCAGGTATGATGATTCTAACTGAAATAAGTCACACAGAAAAAGAAACATCATAAGATATCACTAATACACGGGATGTAAACTTGGCTACACAGGAACTGGATTACAAAACAGAACAGGGTCTCAAATTTAGAAAACCAACTTATGCTTGCTTAAGGGGAAAGGTGAGTTGGGGTGCTGCATAAAACCAGAGATTGAAATGAACACAGATAAAGTTCCTTAAGCCAAATATGGAATAGACAAGAACTACTCCTTGCTCAACGAAATGGACTCAACACCCCATATTAAACGCCTAAGAATGTACCTGACTAGTAAGTATCTTAAAACCTATGAATTGTTATGTCTCTGAAAGAAAATCAAGCGTGTGTACAGGGGCACAAACGCAGCAGTGATAGGATTGGAGAGGTTCGGTGAGCAAATGAAGACCCTTTGAAGTCATATTGCATGGTACCCATTCCACGGGTCTCAACTCTCCAGGTTTAAGGGATTCTGCCTTCAGGTAAAACATGCACGTGGAACCCAGAGTATGATCACCCGTGTGATCGGGAGACATGTTCCAATATGTCTCAGTTCTCGTCCCCTGGTACTCGGGTGCAACATTCCAGACGCTTTACTAACACTCTCCCGACTTGGAGAGTCAGTGCCTTTAACCTCCTGTTTGGCCCAGTTTGCAATTTCTGCGGAAAATGAACAGGAATAGGGAGAACCAATGAGAGACTAGCTGGAGGTGTCTGGACGGGCAAATTTAACTCTCATTTCCCACCAGGAAGAGGAATTAACCAAAGGCTCAGCGTGCCGTGCCGGAACCAGATTAGGGCCTGAAGCAATCCTGCGGTGTTGCGGCCAGCTCACAAGAAAGCGAGTTGAAGAAAGGAGCTCAGGGGCACTGTAATTCACAAACCTGCAGAGTTATAAATGACAGCTATCGTCCAAAAATATACTGAAGTAAGGCTGCCAAGAGGACTTGAAAGCGGGGCAGAATTGCAGGAAACCGATTTCAGGAGGTAGACTGGAATTGCATTTAAAGCATAGGAAAAGAGGCAGAACGTCCACAATGATGCACTTGGTCAAAAAGGGCGTATGCGTTTTTTCCTGAATATATTCAGGAAAAAACGCATACGCCCTTTTTGGCCAACCAAGCAAGCTTGCAAAGGAAATCTGCACTACAATGAAGTCTCACTTCCCCTCGGTCAAAAGGGCCATCTGAAAAAAGTGTAAAATCCAGAAAGGCAGGACAGGCCATGGAGAACTGGGAGCCTTTTTATGCTGATGGGCGGGATGTAAATTGCCAAGAGCCACTCGGGAGAGGTGTATGGTGTTTCCTGAAACATCTAAAAAACAAAGCAACAGAGCCTAGGGCACTTCCACTTATGGTCCTATAGCTTAGGGAAATTAAAATCAAAAAGACACAGCCACCCCAAAGTTTGGGACGGCTCTGTTTACAAGAACCTCGTTTACGGTACAAGTTCAATATCGCAGAAAGTGAAAAATGGATAAAGAAGTTGTGGTACTTACGTACAATGCAATATCACTCAGCAATGAAATCTATGTCATCAGGCCCGTAGCAGCATAATGAGTGGATTCAGGTATGATGATTCTAACTGAAATAAGTCACACAGAAAAAGAAACATCATAAGATATCACTAATACACGGGATGTAAACTTGGCTACACAGGAACTGGATTACAAAACAGAACAGGGTCTCAAATTTAGAAAACCAACTTATGCTTGCTTAAGGGGAAAGGTGAGTTGGGGTGCTGCATAAAACCAGAGATTGAAATGAGCACAGATAAAGTTCCTTAAGCCAAATATAGAATAGACAAGAACTACTCCTTGCTCAACGAAATGGACTCAACACCCCATATTAAACGCCTAAGAATGTACCTGACTAGTAAGTATCTTAAAACCTATGGATTGCTATGTCTCTGAAAGAAAATCAAGCGTGTGTACAGGGGCACAAACGCAGCAGTGATAGGATTGGAGAGGTTCGGTGAGCAAATGAAGACCCTTTGAAGTCATATTGCATGGTACCCATTCCACGGGTCTCAACTCTCCAGGTTTAAGGGATTCTTCCTTCAGCTAAAACATGCACGTGGAACCCAGAGTATGATCAACCGTGTGATCGGGAGACGTGTTCCAATATGTCTCAGTTCTCGTCCCCTGGTACTCGGGTGCAACATTCCAGACGCTTTACTAACACTCTCCCGACTTGGAGAGTCAGTGCCTTTAACCTCCTGTTTGGCCCAGTTTGCAATTTCTGCGGAAGATGAACAGGAATAGGGAGAACCAATGAGAGACTAGCTGGAGGTGTCTGGACGGGCAAATTTAACTCTCATTTCCCACCAGGAAGAGGAATTAACCAAAGGCTCAGCGTGCCGTGCCGGAACCAGATTAGGGCCTGAAGCAATCCTGCGGTGTTGCGGCCAGCTCACAAGAAAGCGAGTTGAAGAAAGGAGCTCAGGGGCACTGTAATTCACAAACCTGCAGAGTTATAAATGACAGCTATCGTCCAAAAATATACTGAAGTAAGGCTGCCAAGAGGACTTGAAAGCGGGGCAGAATTGCAGGAAACCGATTTCAGGAGGTAGACTGGAATTGCATTTAAAGCATAGGAAAAGAGGCAGAACGTCCACAATGATGCACTTGGCCAAAAAGGGCGTATGCGTTTTTTCCTGAATATATTCAGGAAAAAACGCATACGCCCTTTTTGGCCAACCAAGCAAGCTTGCAAAGGAAATCTGCACTACAATGAAGTCTCACTTCCCCCCGGTCAAAAGGGCCATCTGAAAAAAGTGTAAAATCCAGAAAGGCAGGACAGGCCATGGAGAACTGGGAGCCTTGTTATGCTGATGGGCGGGATGTAAATTGCCAACAGCCACTCGGGAGAGGTGTATGGTGTTTCCTGAAACATCTAAAAAACAAAGCAACAGAGCCTAGGGCACTTCCACTTATGGTCCTATAGCTTAGGGAAATTAAAATCAAAAAGACACAGCCACCCCAAAGTTTGGGACGGCTCTGTTTACAAGAACCTCGTTTACGGTACAAGTTCAATATCGCAGAAAGTGAAAAATGGATAAAGAAGTTGTGGTACTTACGTACAATGCAATATCACTCAGCAATGAAATCTATGTCATCAGGCCCGTAGCAGCATAATGAGTGGATTCAGGTATGATGATTCTAACTGAAATAAGTCACACAGAAAAAGAAACATCATAAGATATCACTAATACACGGAATGTAAACTTGGCTACACAGGAACTGGATTACAAAACAGAACAGGGTCTCAAATTTAGAAAACCAACTTATGCTTGCTTAAGGGGAAAGGTGAGTTGGGGTGCTGCATAAAACCAGAGATTTAAATGAACACAGATAAAGTTCCTTAAGCCAAATATGGAATAGACAAGAACTACTCCTTGCTCAACGAAATGGACTCAACACCCCATATTAAACGCCTAAGAATGTACCTGACTAGTAAGTACCTTAAAACCTATGAATTGCTATGTCTCTGAAAGAAAATCAAGCGTGTGTACAGGGGCACAAACGCAGCAGTGATAGGATTGGAGAGGTTCGGTGAGCAAATGAAGACCCTTTGAAGTCATATTGCATGGTACCCATTCCACGGGTCTCAACTCTCCAGGTTTAAGGGATTCTTCCTTCAGCTAAAACATGCACGTGGAACCCAGAGTATGATCAACCGTGTGATCGGGAGACGTGTTCCAATATGTCTCAGTTCTCGTCCCCTGGTACTCGGGTGCAACATTCCAGACGCTTTACTAACACTCTCCCGACTTGGAGAGTCAGTGCCTTTAACCTCCTGTTTGGCCCAGTTTGCAATTTCTGCGGAAGATGAACAGGAATAGGGAGAACCAATGAGAGACTAGCTGGAGGTGTCTGGACAGGCAAATTTAACTCTCATTTCCCACCAGGAAGAGGAATTAACCAAAGGCTCAGCGTGCCGTGCCGGAACCAGATTAGGGCCTGAAGCAATCCTGCGGTGTTGCGGCCAGCTCACAAGAAAGCGAGTTGAAGAAAGGAGCTCAGGGGCACTGTAATTCACAAACCTGCAGAGTTATAAATGACAGCTATCGTCCAAAAATATACTGAAGTAAGGCTGCCAAGAGGACTTGAAAGCGGGGCAGAATTGCAGGAAACCGATTTCAGGAGGTAGACTGGAATTGCATTTAAAGCATAGGAAAAGAGGCAGAACGTCCACAATGATGCACTTGGCCAAAAAGGGCGTATGCGTTTTTTCCTGAATATATTCAGGAAAAAACGCATACGCCCTTTTTGGCCAACCAAGCAAGCTTGCAAAGGAAATCTGCACTACAATGAAGTCTCACTGCCCCCCGGTCAAAAGGGCCATCTGAAAAAAGTGTAAAATCCAGAAAGGCAGGACAGGCCATGGAGAACTGGGAGCCTTGTTATGCTGATGGGCGGGATGTAAATTGCCAAGAGCCACTCCAGAGAGGTGTATGGTGTTTCCTGAAACATCTAAAAAACAAAGCAACAGAGCCTAGGGCACTTCCACTTATGGTCCTATAGCTTAGGGAAATTAAAATCAAAAAGACACAGCCACCCCAAAGTTTGGGACGGCTCTGTTTACAAGAACCTCGTTTACGGTACAAGTTCAATATCGCAGAAAGTGAAAAATGGATAAAGAAGTTGTGGTACTTACGTACAATGCAATATCACTCAGCAATGAAATCTATGTCATCAGGCCCGTAGCAGCATAATGAGTGGATTCAGGTATGATGATTCTAACTGAAATAAGTCACACAGAAAAAGAAACATCATAAGATATCACTAATACACGGAATGTAAACTTGGCTACACAGGAACTGGATTACAAAACAGAACAGGGTCTCAAATTTAGAAAACCAACTTATGCTTGCTTAAGGTGAAAGGTGAGTTGGGGTGCTGCATAAAACCAGAGATTTAAATGAACACAGATAAAGTTCCTTAAGCCAAATATGGAATAGACAAGAACTACTCCTTGCTCAACGAAATGGACTCAACACCCCATATTAAACGCCTAAGAATGTACCTGACTAGTAAGTATCTTAAAACCTATGAATTGCTATGTCTCTGAAAGAAAATCAAGCGTGTGTACAGGGGCACAAACGCAGCAGTGATAGGATTGGAGAGGTTCGGTGAGCAAATGAAGACCCTTTGAAGTCATATTGCATGGTACCCATTCCACGGGTCTCAACTCTCCAGGTTTAAGGGATTCTTCCTTCAGCTAAAACATGCACGTGGAACCCAGAGTATGATCAACCGTGTGATCGGGAGACGTGTTCCAATATGTCTCAGTTCTCGTCCCCTGGTACTCGGGTGCAACATTCCAGACGCTTTACTAACACTCTCCCGACTTGGAGAGTCAGTGCCTTTAACCTCCTGTTTGGCCCAGTTTGCAATTTCTGCGGAAGATGAACAGGAATAGGGAGAACCAATGAGAGACTAGCTGGAGGTGTCTGGACGGGCAAATTTAACTCTCATTTCCCACCAGGAAGAGGAATTAACCAAAGGCTCAGCGTGCCGTGCCGGAACCAGATTAGGGCCTGAAGCAATCCTGCGGTGTTGCGGCCAGCTCACAAGAAAGCGAGTTGAAGAAAGGAGCTCAGGGGCACTGTAATTCACAAACCTGCAGAGTTATAAATGACAGCTATCGTCCAAAAATATACTGAAGTAAGGCTGCCAAGAGGACTTGAAAGCGGGGCAGAATTGCAGGAAACCGATTTCAGGAGGTAGACTGGAATTGCATTTAAAGCATAGGAAAAGAGGCAGAACGTCCACAATGATGCACTTGGCCAAAAAGGGCGTATGCGTTTTTTCCTGAATATATTCAGGAAAAAACGCATACGCCCTTTTTGGCCAACCAAGCAAGCTTGCAAAGGAAATCTGCACTACAATGAAGTCTCACTTCCCCTCGGTCAAAAGGGCCATCTGAAAAAAGTGTAAAATCCAGAAAGGCAGGACAGGCCATGGAGAACTGGGAGCCTTGTTATGCTGATGGGCGGGATGTAAATTGCCAACAGCCACTCGGGAGAGGTGTATGGTGTTTCCTGAAACATCTAAAAAACAAAGCAACAGAGCCTAGGGCACTTCCACTTATGGTCCTATAGCTTAGGGAAATTAAAATCAAAAAGACACAGCCACCCCAAAGTTTGGGACGGCTCTGTTTACAAGAACCTCGTTTACGGTACAAGTTCAATATCGCAGAAAGTGAAAAATGGATAAAGAAGTTGTGGTACTTACGTACAATGCAATATCACTCAGCAATGAAATCTATGTCATCAGGCCCGTAGCAGCATAATGAGTGGATTCAGGTATGATGATTCTAACTGAAATAAGTCACACAGAAAAAGAAACATCATAAGATATCACTAATACACGGAATGTAAACTTGGCTACACAGGAACTGGATTACAAAACAGAACAGGGTCTCAAATTTAGAAAACCAACTTATGCTTGCTTAAGGGGAAAGGTGAGTTGGGGTGCTGCATAAAACCAGAGATTTAAATGAACACAGATAAAGTTCCTTAAGCCAAATATGGAATAGACAAGAACTACTCCTTGCTCAACGAAATGGACTCAACACCCCATATTAAACGCCTAAGAATGTACCTGACTAGTAAGTACCTTAAAACCTATGAATTGCTATGTCTCTGAAAGAAAATCAAGCGTGTGTACAGGGGCACAAACGCAGCAGTGATAGGATTGGAGAGGTTCGGTGAGCAAATGAAGACCCTTTGAAGTCATATTGCATGGTACCCATTCCACGGGTCTCAACTCTCCAGGTTTAAGGGATTCTTCCTTCAGCTAAAACATGCACGTGGAACCCAGAGTATGATCAACCGTGTGATCGGGAGACGTGTTCCAATATGTCTCAGTTCTCGTCCCCTGGTACTCGGGTGCAACATTCCAGACGCTTTACTAACACTCTCCCGACTTGGAGAGTCAGTGCCTTTAACCTCCTGTTTGGCCCAGTTTGCAATTTCTGCGGAAGATGAACAGGAATAGGGAGAACCAATGAGAGACTAGCTGGAGGTGTCTGGACAGGCAAATTTAACTCTCATTTCCCACCAGGAAGAGGAATTAACCAAAGGCTCAGCGTGCCGTGCCGGAACCAGATTAGGGCCTGAAGCAATCCTGCGGTGTTGCGGCCAGCTCACAAGAAAGCGAGTTGAAGAAAGGAGCTCAGGGGCACTGTAATTCACAAACCTGCAGAGTTATAAATGACAGCTATCGTCCAAAAATATACTGAAGTAAGGCTGCCAAGAGGACTTGAAAGCGGGGCAGAATTGCAGGAAACCGATTTCAGGAGGTAGACTGGAATTGCATTTAAAGCATAGGAAAAGAGGCAGAACGTCCACAATGATGCACTTGGCCAAAAAGGGCGTATGCGTTTTTTCCTGAATATATTCAGGAAAAAACGCATACGCCCTTTTTGGCCAACCAAGCAAGCTTGCAAAGGAAATCTGCACTACAATGAAGTCTCACTTCCCCCCGGTCAAAAGGGCCATCTGAAAAAAGTGTAAAATCCAGAAAGGCAGGACAGGCCATGGAGAACTGGGAGCCTTGTTATGCTGATGGGCGGGATGTAAATTGCCAAGAGCCACTCCAGAGAGGTGTATGGTGTTTCCTGAAACATCTAAAAAACAAAGCAACAGAGCCTAGGGCACTTCCACTTATGGTCCTATAGCTTAGGGAAATTAAAATCAAAAAGACACAGCCACCCCAAAGTTTGGGACGGCTCTGTTTACAAGAACCTCGTTTACGGTACAAGTTCAATATCGCAGAAAGTGAAAAATGGATAAAGAAGTTGTGGTACTTACGTACAATGCAATATCACTCAGCAATGAAATCTATGTCATCAGGCCCGTAGCAGCATAATGAGTGGATTCAGGTATGATGATTCTAACTGAAATAAGTCACACAGAAAAAGAAACATCATAAGATATCACTAATACACGGAATGTAAACTTGGCTACACAGGAACTGGATTACAAAACAGAACAGGGTCTCAAATTTAGAAAACCAACTTATGCTTGCTTAAGGTGAAAGGTGAGTTGGGGTGCTGCATAAAACCAGAGATTTAAATGAACACAGATAAAGTTCCTTAAGCCAAATATGGAATAGACAAGAACTACTCCTTGCTCAACGAAATGGACTCAACACCCCATATTAAACGCCTAAGAATGTACCTGACTAGTAAGTATCTTAAAACCTATGAATTGCTATGTCTCTGAAAGAAAATCAAGCGTGTGTACAGGGGCACAAACGCAGCAGTGATAGGATTGGAGAGGTTCGGTGAGCAAATGAAGACCCTTTGAAGTCATATTGCATGGTACCCATTCCACGGGTCTCAACTCTCCAGGTTTAAGGGATTCTTCCTTCAGCTAAAACATGCACGTGGAACCCAGAGTATGATCAACCGTGTGATCGGGAGACGTGTTCCAATATGTCTCAGTTCTCGTCCCCTGGTACTCGGGTGCAACATTCCAGACGCTTTACTAACACTCTCCCGACTTGGAGAGTCAGTGCCTTTAACCTCCTGTTTGGCCCAGTTTGCAATTTCTGCGGAAGATGAACAGGAATAGGGAGAACCAATGAGAGACTAGCTGGAGGTGACTGGACGGGCAAATTTAACTCTCATTTCCCACCAGGAAGAGGAATTAACCAAAGGCTCAGCGTGCCGTGCCGGAACCAGATTAGGGCCTGAAGCAATCCTGCGGTGTTGCGGCCAGCTCACAAGAAAGCGAGTTGAAGAAAGGAGCTCAGGGGCACTGTAATTCACAAACCTGCAGAGTTATAAATGACAGCTATCGTCCAAAAATATACTGAAGTAAGGCTGCCAAGAGGACTTGAAAGCGGGGCAGAATTGCAGGAAACCGATTTCAGGAGGTAGACTGGAATTGCATTTAAAGCATAGGAAAAGAGGCAGAACGTCCACAATGATGCACTTGGCCAAAAAGGGCGTATGCGTTTTTTCCTGAATATATTCAGGAAAAAACGCATACGCCCTTTTTGGCCAACCAAGCAAGCTTGCAAAGGAAATCTGCACTACAATGAAGTCTCACTTCCCCCCGGTCAAAAGGGCCATCTGAAAAAAGTGTAAAATCCAGAAAGGCAGGACAGGCCATGGAGAACTGGGAGCCTTTTTATGCTGATGGGCGGGATGTAAATTGCCAAGAGCCACTCGGGAGAGGTGTATGGTGTTTCCTGAAACATCTAAAAAACAAAGCAACAGAGCCTAGGGCACTTCCACTTATGGTCCTATAGCTTAGGGAAATTAAAATCAAAAAGACACAGCTACCCCAAAGTTTGGGACGGCTCTGTTTACAAGAACCTCGTTTACGGTACAAGTTCAATATCGCAGAAAGTGAAAAATGGATAAAGAAGTTGTGGTACTTACGTACAATGCAATATCACTCAGCAATGAAATCTATGTCATCAGGCCCGTAGCAGCATAATGAGTGGATTCAGGTATGATGATTCTAACTGAAATAAGTCACACAGAAAAAGAAACATCATAAGATATCACTAATACACGGGATGTAAACTTGGCTACACAGGAACTGGATTACAAAACAGAACAGGGTCTCAAATTTAGAAAACCAACTTATGCTTGCTTAAGGGGAAAGGTGAGTTGGGGTGCTGCATAAAACCAGAGATTGAAATGAGCACAGATAAAGTTCCTTAAGCCAAATATAGAATAGACAAGAACTACTCCTTGCTCAACGAAATGGACTCAACACCCCATATTAAACGCCTAAGAATGTACCTGACTAGTAAGTATCTTAAAACCTATGGATTGCTATGTCTCTGAAAGAAAATCAAGCGTGTGTACAGGGGCACAAACGCAGCAGTGATAGGATTGGAGAGGTTCGGTGAGCAAATGAAGACCCTTTGAAGTCATATTGCATGGTACCCATTCCACGGGTCTCAACTCTCCAGGTTTAAGGGATTCTTCCTTCAGCTAAAACATGCACGTGGAACCCAGAGTATGATCAACCGTGTGATCGGGAGACGTGTTCCAATATGTCTCAGTTCTCGTCCCCTGGTACTCGGGTGCAACATTCCAGACGCTTTACTAACACTCTCCCGACTTGGAGAGTCAGTGCCTTTAACCTCCTGTTTGGCCCAGTTTGCAATTTCTGCGGAAGATGAACAGGAATAGGGAGAACCAATGAGAGACTAGCTGGAGGTGTCTGGACGGGCAAATTTAACTCTCATTTCCCACCAGGAAGAGGAATTAACCAAAGGCTCAGCGTGCCGTGCCGGAACCAGATTAGGGCCTGAAGCAATCCTGCGGTGTTGCGGCCAGCTCACAAGAAAGCGAGTTGAAGAAAGGAGCTCAGGGGCACTGTAATTCACAAACCTGCAGAGTTATAAATGACAGCTATCGTCCAAAAATATACTGAAGTAAGGCTGCCAAGAGGACTTGAAAGCGGGGCAGAATTGCAGGAAACCGATTTCAGGAGGTAGACTGGAATTGCATTTAAAGCATAGGAAAAGAGGCAGAACGTCCACAATGATGCACTTGGCCAAAAAGGGCGTATGCGTTTTTTCCTGAATATATTCAGGAAAAAACGCATACGCCCTTTTTGGCCAACCAAGCAAGCTTGCAAAGGAAATCTGCACTACAATGAAGTCTCACTTCCCCCCGGTCAAAAGGGCCATCTGAAAAAAGTGTAAAATCCAGAAAGGCAGGACAGGCCATGGAGAACTGGGAGCCTTGTTATGCTGATGGGCGGGATGTAAATTGCCAAGAGCCACTCCAGAGAGGTGTATGGTGTTTCCTGAAACATCTAAAAAACAAAGCAACAGAGCCTAGGGCACTTCCACTTATGGTCCTATAGCTTAGGGAAATTAAAATCAAAAAGACACAGCCACCCCAAAGTTTGGGACGGCTCTGTTTACAAGAACCTCGTTTACGGTACAAGTTCAATATCGCAGAAAGTGAAAAATGGATAAAGAAGTTGTGGTACTTACGTACAATGCAATATCACTCAGCAATGAAATCTATGTCATCAGGCCCGTAGCAGCATAATGAGTGGATTCAGGTATGATGATTCTAACTGAAATAAGTCACACAGAAAAAGAAACATCATAAGATATCACTAATACACGGAATGTAAACTTGGCTACACAGGAACTGGATTACAAAACAGAACAGGGTCTCAAATTTAGAAAACCAACTTATGCTTGCTTAAGGTGAAAGGTGAGTTGGGGTGCTGCATAAAACCAGAGATTTAAATGAACACAGATAAAGTTCCTTAAGCCAAATATGGAATAGACAAGAACTACTCCTTGCTCAACGAAATGGACTCAACACCCCATATTAAACGCCTAAGAATGTACCTGACTAGTAAGTATCTTAAAACCTATGAATTGCTATGTCTCTGAAAGAAAATCAAGCGTGTGTACAGGGGCACAAACGCAGCAGTGATAGGATTGGAGAGGTTCGGTGAGCAAACGAAGACCCTTTGAAGTCATATTGCATGGTACCCATTCCACGGGTCTCAACTCTCCAGGTTTAAGGGATTCTTCCTTCAGCTAAAACATGCACGTGGAACCCAGAGTATGATCAACCGTGTGATCGGGAGACGTGTTCCAATATGTCTCAGTTCTCGTCCCCTGGTACTCGGGTGCAACATTCCAGACGCTTTACTAACACTCTCCCGACTTGGAGAGTCAGTGCCTTTAACCTCCTGTTTGGCCCAGTTTGCAATTTCTGCGGAAGATGAACAGGAATAGGGAGAACCAATGAGAGACTAGCTGGAGGTGACTGGACGGGCAAATTTAACTCTCATTTCCCACCAGGAAGAGGAATTAACCAAAGGCTCAGCGTGCCGTGCCGGAACCAGATTAGGGCCTGAAGCAATCCTGCGGTGTTGCGGCCAGCTCACAAGAAAGCGAGTTGAAGAAAGGAGCTCAGGGGCACTGTAATTCACAAACCTGCAGAGTTATAAATGACAGCTATCGTCCAAAAATATACTGAAGTAAGGCTGCCAAGAGGACTTGAAAGCGGGGCAGAATTGCAGGAAACCGATTTCAGGAGGTAGACTGGAATTGCATTTAAAGCATAGGAAAAGAGGCAGAACGTCCACAATGATGCACTTGGCCAAAAAGGGCCTATGCGTTTTTTCCTGAATATATTCAGGAAAAAACGCATACGCCCTTTTTGGCCAACCAAGCAAGCTTGCAAAGGAAATCTGCACTACAATGAAGTCTCACTTCCCCCCGGTCAAAAGGGCCATCTGAAAAAAGTGTAAAATCCAGAAAGGCAGGACAGGCCATGGAGAACTGGGAGCCTTGTTATGCTGATGGGCGGGATGTAAATTGCCAAGAGCCACTCCAGAGAGGTGTATGGTGTTTCCTGAAACATCTAAAAAACAAAGCAACAGAGCCTAGGGCACTTCCACTTATGGTCCTATAGCTTAGGGAAATTAAAATCAAAAAGACACAGCCACCCCAAAGTTTGGGACGGCTCTGTTTACAAGAACCTCGTTTACGGTACAAGTTCAATATCGCAGAAAGTGAAAAATGGATAAAGAAGTTGTGGTACTTACGTACAATGCAATATCACTCAGCAATGAAATCTATGTCATCAGGCCCGTAGCAGCATAATGAGTGGATTCAGGTATGATGATTCTAACTGAAATAAGTCACACAGAAAAAGAAACATCATAAGATATCACTAATACACGGAATGTAAACTTGGCTACACAGGAACTGGATTACAAAACAGAACAGGGTCTCAAATTTAGAAAACCAACTTATGCTTGCTTAAGGTGAAAGGTGAGTTGGGGTGCTGCATAAAACCAGAGATTTAAATGAACACAGATAAAGTTCCTTAAGCCAAATATGGAATAGACAAGAACTACTCCTTGCTCAACGAAATGGACTCAACACCCCATATTAAACGCCTAAGAATGTACCTGACTAGTAAGTATCTTAAAACCTATGAATTGCTATGTCTCTGAAAGAAAATCAAGCGTGTGTACAGGGGCACAAACGCAGCAGTGATAGGATTGGAGAGGTTCGGTGAGCAAATGAAGACCCTTTGAAGTCATATTGCATGGTACCCATTCCACGGGTCTCAACTCTCCAGGTTTAAGGGATTCTTCCTTCAGCTAAAACATGCACGTGGAACCCAGAGTATGATCAACCGTGTGATCGGGAGACGTGTTCCAATATGTCTCAGTTCTCGTCCCCTGGTACTCGGGTGCAACATTCCAGACGCTTTACTAACACTCTCCCGACTTGGAGAGTCAGTGCCTTTAACCTCCTGTTTGGCCCAGTTTGCAATTTCTGCGGAAGATGAACAGGAATAGGGAGAACCAATGAGAGACTAGCTGGAGGTGACTGGACGGGCAAATTTAACTCTCATTTCCCACCAGGAAGAGGAATTAACCAAAGGCTCAGCGTGCCGTGCCGGAACCAGATTAGGGCCTGAAGCAATCCTGCGGTGTTGCGGCCAGCTCACAAGAAAGCGAGTTGAAGAAAGGAGCTCAGGGGCACTGTAATTCACAAACCTGCAGAGTTATAAATGACAGCTATCGTCCAAAAATATACTGAAGTAAGGCTGCCAAGAGGACTTGAAAGCGGGGCAGAATTGCAGGAAACCGATTTCAGGAGGTAGACTGGAATTGCATTTAAAGCATAGGAAAAGAGGCAGAACGTCCACAATGATGCACTTGGCCAAAAAGGGCGTATGCGTTTTTTCCTGAATATATTCAGGAAAAAACGCATACGCCCTTTTTGGCCAACCAAGCAAGCTTGCAAAGGAAATCTGCACTACAATGAAGTCTCACTTCCCCCCGGTCAAAAGGGCCATCTGAAAAAAGTGTAAAATCCAGAAAGGCAGGACAGGCCATGGAGAACTGGGAGCCTTTTTATGCTGATGGGCGGGATGTAAATTGCCAAGAGCCACTCGGGAGAGGTGTATGGTGTTTCCTGAAACATCTAAAAAACAAAGCAACAGAGCCTAGGGCACTTCCACTTATGGTCCTATAGCTTAGGGAAATTAAAATCAAAAAGACACAGCCACCCCAAAGTTTGGGACGGCTCTGTTTACAAGAACCTCGTTTACGGTACAAGTTCAATATCGCAGAAAGTGAAAAATGGATAAAGAAGTTGTGGTACTTACGTACAATGCAATATCACTCAGCAATGAAATCTATGTCATCAGGCCCGTAGCAGCATAATGAGTGGATTCAGGTATGATGATTCTAACTGAAATAAGTCACACAGAAAAAGAAACATCATAAGATATCACTAATACACGGGATGTAAACTTGGCTACACAGGAACTGGATTACAAAACAGAACAGGGTCTCAAATTTAGAAAACCAACTTATGCTTGCTTAAGGGGAAAGGTGAGTTGGGGTGCTGCATAAAACCAGAGATTGAAATGAGCACAGATAAAGTTCCTTAAGCCAAATATAGAATAGACAAGAACTACTCCTTGCTCAACGAAATGGACTCAACACCCCATATTAAACGCCTAAGAATGTACCTGACTAGTAAGTATCTTAAAACCTATGGATTGCTATGTCTCTGAAAGAAAATCAAGCGTGTGTACAGGGGCACAAACGCAGCAGTGATAGGATTGGAGAGGTTCGGTGAGCAAATGAAGACCCTTTGAAGTCATATTGCATGGTACCCATTCCACGGGTCTCAACTCTCCAGGTTTAAGGGATTCTTCCTTCAGCTAAAACATGCACGTGGAACCCAGAGTATGATCAACCGTGTGATCGGGAGACGTGTTCCAATATGTCTCAGTTCTCGTCCCCTGGTACTCGGGTGCAACATTCCAGACGCTTTACTAACACTCTCCCGACTTGGAGAGTCAGTGCCTTTAACCTCCTGTTTGGCCCAGTTTGCAATTTCTGCGGAAGATGAACAGGAATAGGGAGAACCAATGAGAGACTAGCTGGAGGTGTCTGGACGGGCAAATTTAACTCTCATTTCCCACCAGGAAGAGGAATTAACCAAAGGCTCAGCGTGCCGTGCCGGAACCAGATTAGGGCCTGAAGCAATCCTGCGGTGTTGCGGCCAGCTCACAAGAAAGCGAGTTGAAGAAAGGAGCTCAGGGGCACTGTAATTCACAAACCTGCAGAGTTATAAATGACAGCTATCGTCCAAAAATATACTGAAGTAAGGCTGCCAAGAGGACTTGAAAGCGGGGCAGAATTGCAGGAAACCGATTTCAGGAGGTAGACTGGAATTGCATTTAAAGCATAGGAAAAGAGGCAGAACGTCCACAATGATGCACTTGGCCAAAAAGGGCGTATGCGTTTTTTCCTGAATATATTCAGGAAAAAACGCATACGCCCTTTTTGGCCAACCAAGCAAGCTTGCAAAGGAAATCTGCACTACAATGAAGTCTCACTTCCCCCCGGTCAAAAGGGCCATCTGAAAAAAGTGTAAAATCCAGAAAGGCAGGACAGGCCATGGAGAACTGGGAGCCTTGTTATGCTGATGGGCGGGATGTAAATTGCCAAGAGCCACTCCAGAGAGGTGTATGGTGTTTCCTGAAACATCTAAAAAACAAAGCAACAGAGCCTAGGGCACTTCCACTTATGGTCCTATAGCTTAGGGAAATTAAAATCAAAAAGACACAGCCACCCCAAAGTTTGGGACGGCTCTGTTTACAAGAACCTCGTTTACGGTACAAGTTCAATATCGCAGAAAGTGAAAAATGGATAAAGAAGTTGTGGTACTTACGTACAATGCAATATCACTCAGCAATGAAATCTATGTCATCAGGCCCGTAGCAGCATAATGAGTGGATTCAGGTATGATGATTCTAACTGAAATAAGTCACACAGAAAAAGAAACATCATAAGATATCACTAATACACGGAATGTAAACTTGGCTACACAGGAACTGGATTACAAAACAGAACAGGGTCTCAAATTTAGAAAACCAACTTATGCTTGCTTAAGGTGAAAGGTGAGTTGGGGTGCTGCATAAAACCAGAGATTTAAATGAACACAGATAAAGTTCCTTAAGCCAAATATGGAATAGACAAGAACTACTCCTTGCTCAACGAAATGGACTCAACACCCCATATTAAACGCCTAAGAATGTACCTGACTAGTAAGTATCTTAAAACCTATGAATTGCTATGTCTCTGAAAGAAAATCAAGCGTGTGTACAGGGGCACAAACGCAGCAGTGATAGGATTGGAGAGGTTCGGTGAGCAAACGAAGACCCTTTGAAGTCATATTGCATGGTACCCATTCCACGGGTCTCAACTCTCCAGGTTTAAGGGATTCTTCCTTCAGCTAAAACATGCACGTGGAACCCAGAGTATGATCAACCGTGTGATCGGGAGACGTGTTCCAATATGTCTCAGTTCTCGTCCCCTGGTACTCGGGTGCAACATTCCAGACGCTTTACTAACACTCTCCCGACTTGGAGAGTCAGTGCCTTTAACCTCCTGTTTGGCCCAGTTTGCAATTTCTGCGGAAGATGAACAGGAATAGGGAGAACCAATGAGAGACTAGCTGGAGGTGACTGGACGGGCAAATTTAACTCTCATTTCCCACCAGGAAGAGGAATTAACCAAAGGCTCAGCGTGCCGTGCCGGAACCAGATTAGGGCCTGAAGCAATCCTGCGGTGTTGCGGCCAGCTCACAAGAAAGCGAGTTGAAGAAAGGAGCTCAGGGGCACTGTAATTCACAAACCTGCAGAGTTATAAATGACAGCTATCGTCCAAAAATATACTGAAGTAAGGCTGCCAAGAGGACTTGAAAGCGGGGCAGAATTGCAGGAAACCGATTTCAGGAGGTAGACTGGAATTGCATTTAAAGCATAGGAAAAGAGGCAGAACGTCCACAATGATGCACTTGGCCAAAAAGGGCCTATGCGTTTTTTCCTGAATATATTCAGGAAAAAACGCATACGCCCTTTTTGGCCAACCAAGCAAGCTTGCAAAGGAAATCTGCACTACAATGAAGTCTCACTTCCCACCGGTCAAAAGGGCCATCTGAAAAAAGTGTAAAATCCAGAAAGGCAGGACAGGCCATGGAGAACTGGGAGCCTTGTTATGCTGATGGGCGGGATGTAAATTGCCAAGAGCCACTCCGGAGAGGTGTATGGTGTTTCCTGAAACATCTAAAAAACAAAGCAACAGAGCCTAGGGCACTTCCACTTATGGTCCTATAGCTTAGGGAAATTAAAATCAAAAAGACACAGCCACCCCAAAGTTTGGGACGGCTCTGTTTACAAGAACCTCGTTTACGGTACAAGTTCAATATCGCAGAAAGTGAAAAATGGATAAAGAAGTTGTGGTACTTACGTACAATGCAATATCACTCAGCAATGAAATCTATGTCATCAGGCCCGTAGCAGCATAATGAGTGGATTCAGGTATGATGATTCTAACTGAAATAAGTCACACAGAAAAAGAAACATCATAAGATATCACTAATACACGGAATGTAAACTTGGCTACACAGGAACTGGATTACAAAACAGAACAGGGTCTCAAATTTAGAAAACCAACTTATGCTTGCTTAAGGGGAAAGGTGAGTTGGGGTGCTGCATAAAACCAGAGATTTAAATGAACACAGATAAAGTTCCTTAAGCCAAATATGGAATAGACAAGAACTACTCCTTGCTCAACGAAATGGACTCAACACCCCATATTAAACGCCTAAGAATGTACCTGACTAGTAAGTATCTTAAAACCTATGAATTGCTATGTCTCTGAAAGAAAATCACGCGTGTGTACAGGGGCACAAACGCAGCAGTGATAGGATTGGAGAGGTTCGGTGAGCAAATGAAGACCCTTTGAAGTCATATTGCATGGTACCCATTCCACGGGTCTCAACTCTCCAGGTTTAAGGGATTCTTCCTTCAGCTAAAACATGCACGTGGAACCCAGAGTATGATCAACCGTGTGATCGGGAGACGTGTTCCAATATGTCTCAGTTCTCGTCCCCTGGTACTCGGGTGCAACATTCCAGACGCTTTACTAACACTCTCCCGACTTGGAGAGTCAGTGCCTTTAACCTCCTGTTTGGCCCAGTTTGCAATTTCTGCGGAAGATGAACAGGAATAGGGAGAACCAATGAGAGACTAGCTGGAGGTGACTGGACGGGCAAATTTAACTCTCATTTCCCACCAGGAAGAGGAATTAACCAAAGGCTCAGCGTGCCGTGCCGGAACCAGATTAGGGCCTGAAGCAATCCTGCGGTGTTGCGGCCAGCTCACAAGAAAGCGAGTTGAAGAAAGGAGCTCAGGGGCACTGTAATTCACAAACCTGCAGAGTTATAAATGACAGCTATCGTCCAAAAATATACTGAAGTAAGGCTGCCAAGAGGACTTGAAAGCGGGGCAGAATTGCAGGAAACCGATTTCAGGAGGTAGACTGGAATTGCATTTAAAGCATAGGAAAAGAGGCAGAACGTCCACAATGATGCACTTGGCCAAAAAGGGCGTATGCGTTTTTTCCTGAATATATTCAGGAAAAAACGCATACGCCCTTTTTGGCCAACCAAGCAAGCTTGCAAAGGAAATCTGCACTACAATGAAGTCTCACTTCCCCCTGGTCAAAAGGGCCATCTGAAAAATGTGTAAAATCCAGAAAGGCAGGACAGGCCATGGAGAACTGGGAGCCTTGTTATGCTGATGGGCGGGATGTAAATTGCCAACAGCCACTCGGGAGAGGTGTATGGTGTTTCCTGAAACATCTAAAAAACAAAGCAACAGAGCCTAGGGCACTTCCACTTATGGTCCTATAGCTTAGGGAAATTAAAATCAAAAAGACACAGCCACCCCAAAGTTTGGGACGGCTCTGTTTACAAGAACCTCGTTTACGGTACAAGTTCAATATCGCAGAAAGTGAAAAATGGATAAAGAAGTTGTGGTACTTACGTACAATGCAATATCACTCAGCAATGAAATCTATGTCATCAGGCCCGTAGCAGCATAATGAGTGGATTCAGGTATGATGATTCTAACTGAAATAAGTCACACAGAAAAAGAAACATCATAAGATATCACTAATACACGGGATGTAAACTTGGCTACACAGGAACTGGATTACAAAACAGAACAGGGTCTCAAATTTAGAAAACCAACTTATGCTTGCTTAAGGGGAAAGGTGAGTTGGGGTGCTGCATAAAACCAGAGATTGAAATGAGCACAGATAAAGTTCCTTAAGCCAAATATGGAATAGACAAGAACTACTCCTTGCTCAACGAAATGGACTCAACACCCCATATTAAACGCCTAAGAATGTACCTGACTAGTAAGTATCTTAAAACCTATGGATTGCTATGTGTCTGAAAGAAAATCAAGCGTGTGTACAGGGGCATAAACGCAGCAGTGATAGGATTGGAGAGGTTCGGTGAGCAAATGAAGACCCTTTGAAGTCATATTGCATGGTACCCATTCCACGGGTCTCAACTCTCCAGGTTTAAGGGATTCTGCCTTCAGCTAAAACATGCACGTGGAACCCAGAGTATGATCAACCGTGTGATCGGGAGACGTGTTCCAATATGTCTCAGTTCTCGTCCCCTGGTACTCGGGTGCAACATTCCAGACGCTTTACTAACACTCTCCCGACTTGGAGAGTCAGTGCCTTTAACCTCCTGTTTGGCCCAGTTTGCAATTTCTGCGGAAGATGAACAGGAATAGGGAGAACCAATGAGAGACTAGCTGGAGGTGTCTGGACGGGCAAATTTAACTCTCATTTCCCACCAGGAAGAGGAATTAACCAAAGGCTCAGCGTGCCGTGCCGGAACCAGATTAGGGCCTGAAGCAATCCTGCGGTGTTGCGGCCAGCTCACAAGAAAGCGAGTTGAAGAAAGGAGCTCAGGGGCACTGTAATTCACAAACCTGCAGAGTTATAAATGACAGCTATCGTCCAAAAATATACTGAAGTAAGGCTGCCAAGAGGACTTGAAAGCGGGGCAGAATTGCAGGAAACCGATTTCAGGAGGTAGACTGAAATTGCATTTAAAGCATAGGAAAAGAGGCAGAACGTCCACAATGATGCGCTTGGCCAAAAAGGGCGTATGCGTTTTTTCCTGAATATATTCAGGAAAAAACGCATACGCCCTTTTTGGCCAACCAAGCAAGCTTGCAAAGGAAATCTGCACTACAATGAAGTCTCACTTCCCCCCGGTCAAAAGGGCCATCTGAAAAAAGTGTAAAATCCAGAAAGGCAGGACAGGCCATGGAGAACTGGGAGCCTTGTTATGCTGATGGGCGGGATGTAAATTGCCAACAGCCACTCGGGAGAGGTGTATGGTGTTTCCTGAAACATCTAAAAAACAAAGCAACAGAGCCTAGGGCACTTCCACTTATGGTCCTATAGCTTAGGGAAATTAAAATCAAAAAGACACAGCCACCCCAAAGTTTGGGACGGCTCTGTTTACAAGAACCTCGTTTACGGTACAAGTTCAATATCGCAGAAAGTGAAAAATGGATAAAGAAGTTGTGGTACTTACGTACAATGCAATATCACTCAGCAATGAAATCTATGTCATCAGGCCCGTAGCAGCATAATGAGTGGATTCAGGTATGATGATTCTAACTGAAATAAGTCACACAGAAAAAGAAACATCATAAGATATCACTAATACACGGGATGTAAACTTGGCTACACAGGAACTGGATTACAAAACAGAACAGGGTCTCAAATTTAGAAAACCAACTTATGCTTGCTTAAGGGGAAAGGTGAGTTGGGGTGCTGCATAAAACCAGAGATTGAAATGAGCACAGATAAAGTTCCTTAAGCCAAATATGGAATAGACAAGAACTACTCCTTGCTCAACGAAATGGACTCAACACCCCATATTAAACGCCTAAGAATGTACCTGACTAGTAAGTATCTTAAAACCTATGGATTGCTATGTGTCTGAAAGAAAATCAAGCGTGTGTACAGGGGCATAAACGCAGCAGTGATAGGATTGGAGAGGTTCGGTGAGCAAATGAAGACCCTTTGAAGTCATATTGCATGGTACCCATTCCACGGGTCTCAACTCTCCAGGTTTAAGGGATTCTTCCTTCAGCTAAAACATGCACGTGGAACCCAGAGTATGATCAACCGTGTGATCGGGAGACGTGTTCCAATATGTCTCAGTTCTCGTCCCCTGGTACTCGGGTGCAACATTCCAGACGCTTTACTAACACTCTCCCGACTTGGAGAGTCAGTGCCTTTAACCTCCTGTTTGGCCCAGTTTGCAATTTCTGCGGAAGATGAACAGGAATAGGGAGAACCAATGAGAGACTAGCTGGAGGTGTCTGGACGGGCAAATTTAACTCTCATTTCCCACCAGGAAGAGGAATTAACCAAAGGCTCAGCGTGCCGTGCCGGAACCAGATTAGGGCCTGAAGCAATCCTGCGGTGTTGCGGCCAGCTCACAAGAAAGCGAGTTGAAGAAAGGAGCTCAGGGGCACTGTAATTCACAAACCTGCAGAGTTATAAATGACAGCTATCGTCCAAAAATATACTGAAGTAAGGCTGCCAAGAGGACTTGAAAGCGGGGCAGAATTGCAGGAAACCGATTTCAGGAGGTAGACTGGAATTGCATTTAAAGCATAGGAAAAGAGGCAGAACGTCCACAATGATGCACTTGGCCAAAAAGGGCGTATGCGTTTTTTCCTGAATATATTCAGGAAAAAACGCATACGCCCTTTTTGGCCAACCAAGCAAGCTTGCAAAGGAAATCTGCACTACAATGAAGTCTCACTTCCCCCCGGTCAAAAGGGCCATCTGAAAAAAGTGTAAAATCCAGAAAGGCAGGACAGGCCATGGAGAACTGGGAGCCTTGTTATGCTGATGGGCGGGATGTAAATTGCCAAGAGCCACTCCGGAGAGGTGTATGGTGTTTCCTGAAACATCTAAAAAACAAAGCAACAGAGCCTAGGGCACTTCCACTTATGGTCCTATAGCTTAGGGAAATTAAAATCAAAAAGATACAGCCACCCCAAAGTTTGGGACGGCTCTGTTTACAAGAACCTCGTTTACGGTACAAGTTCAATATCGCAGAAAGTGAAAAATGGATAAAGAAGTTGTGGTACTTACGTACAATGCAATATCACTCAGCAATGAAATCTATGTCATCAGGCCCGTAGCAGCATAATGAGTGGATTCAGGTATGATGATTCTAACTGAAATAAGTCACACAGAAAAAGAAACATCATAAGATATCACTAATACACGGGATGTGAACTTGGCTACACAGGAACTGGATTACAAAACAGAACAGGGTCTCAAATTTAGAAAACCAACTTATGCTTGCTTAAGGGGAAAGGTGAGTTGGGGTGCTGCATAAAACCAGAGATTTAAATGAACACAGATAAAGTTCCTTAAGCCAAATATGGAATAGACAAGAACTACTCCTTGCTCAACGAAATGGACTCAACACCCCATATTAAACGCCTAAGAATGTACCTGACTAGTAAGTATCTTAAAACCTATGGATTGCTATGTGTCTGAAAGAAAATCAAGCGTGTGTACAGGGGCATAAACGCAGCAGTGATAGGATTGGAGAGGTTCGGTGAGCAAATGAAGACCCTTTGAAGTCATATTGCATGGTACCCATTCCACGGGTCTCAACTCTCCAGGTTTAAGGGATTCTGCCTTCAGCTAAAACATGCACGTGGAACCCAGAGTATGATCAACCGTGTGATCGGGAGACGTGTTCCAATATGTCTCAGTTCTCGTCCCCTGGTACTCGGGTGCAACATTCCACACGCTTTACTAACACTCTCCCGACTTGGAGAGTCAGTGCCTTTAACCTCCTGTTTGGCCCAGTTTGCAATTTCTGCGGAAGATGAACAGGAATAGGGAGAACCAATGAGAGACTAGCTGGAGGTGTCTGGACGGGCAAATTTAACTCTCATTTCCCACCAGGAAGAGGAATTAACCAAAGGCTCAGCGTGCCGTGCCGGAACCAGATTAGGGCCTGAAGCAATCCTGCGGTGTTGCGGCCAGCTCACAAGAAAGCGAGTTGAAGAAAGGAGCTCAGGGGCACTGTAATTCACAAACCTGCAGAGTTATAAATGACAGCTATCGTCCAAAAATATACTGAAGTAAGGCTGCCAAGAGGACTTGAAAGCGGGGCAGAATTGCAGGAAACCGATTTCAGGAGGTAGACTGGAATTGCATTTAAAGCATAGGAAAAGAGGCAGAACGTCCACAATGATGCGCTTGGCCAAAAAGGGCGTATGCGTTTTTTCCTGAATATATTCAGGAAAAAACGCATACGCCCTTTTTGGCCAACCAAGCAAGCTTGCAAAGGAAATCTGCACTACAATGAAGTCTCACTTCCCCCCGGTCAAAAGGGCCATCTGAAAAAAGTGTAAAATCCAGAAAGGCAGGACAGGCCATGGAGAACTGGGAGCCTTGTTATGCTGATGGGCGGGATGTAAATTGCCAACAGCCACTCGGGAGAGGTGTATGGTGTTTCCTGAAACATCTAAAAAACAAAGCAACAGAGCCTAGGGCACTTCCACTTATGGTCCTATAGCTTAGGGAAATTAAAATCAAAAAGACACAGCCACCCCAAAGTTTGGGACGGCTCTGTTTACAAGAACCTCGTTTACGGTACAAGTTCAATATCGCAGAAAGTGAAAAATGGATAAAGAAGTTGTGGTACTTACGTACAATGCAATATCACTCAGCAATGAAATCTATGTCATCAGGCCCGTAGCAGCATAATGAGTGGATTCAGGTATGATGATTCTAACTGAAATAAGTCACACAGAAAAAGAAACATCATAAGATATCACTAATACACGGGATGTAAACTTGGCTACACAGGAACTGGATTACAAAACAGAACAGGGTCTCAAATTTAGAAAACCAACTTATGCTTGCTTAAGGGGAAAGGTGAGTTGGGGTGCTGCATAAAACCAGAGATTGAAATGAGCACAGATAAAGTTCCTTAAGCCAAATATGGAATAGACAAGAACTACTCCTTGCTCAACGAAATGGACTCAACACCCCATATTAAACGCCTAAGAATGTACCTGACTAGTAAGTATCTTAAAACCTATGGATTGCTATGTGTCTGAAAGAAAATCAAGCGTGTGTACAGGGGCATAAACGCAGCAGTGATAGGATTGGAGAGGTTCGGTGAGCAAATGAAGACCCTTTGAAGTCATATTGCATGGTACCCATTCCACGGGTCTCAACTCTCCAGGTTTAAGGGATTCTTCCTTCAGCTAAAACATGCACGTGGAACCCAGAGTATGATCAACCGTGTGATCGGGAGACGTGTTCCAATATGTCTCAGTTCTCGTCCCCTGGTACTCGGGTGCAACATTCCAGACGCTTTACTAACACTCTCCCGACTTGGAGAGTCAGTGCCTTTAACCTCCTGTTTGGCCCAGTTTGCAATTTCTGCGGAAGATGAACAGGAATAGGGAGAACCAATGAGAGACTAGCTGGAGGTGTCTGGACGGGCAAATTTAACTCTCATTTCCCACCAGGAAGAGGAATTAACCAAAGGCTCAGCGTGCCGTGCCGGAACCAGATTAGGGCCTGAAGCAATCCTGCGGTGTTGCGGCCAGCTCACAAGAAAGCGAGTTGAAGAAAGGAGCTCAGGGGCACTGTAATTCACAAACCTGCAGAGTTATAAATGACAGCTATCGTCCAAAAATATACTGAAGTAAGGCTGCCAAGAGGACTTGAAAGCGGGGCAGAATTGCAGGAAACCGATTTCAGGAGGTAGACTGGAATTGCATTTAAAGCATAGGAAAAGAGGCAGAACGTCCACAATGATGCGCTTGGCCAAAAAGGGCGTATGCGTTTTTTCCTGAATATATTCAGGAAAAAACGCATACGCCCTTTTTGGCCAACCAAGCAAGCTTGCAAAGGAAATCTGCACTACAATGAAGTCTCACTTCCCCCCGGTCAAAAGGGCCATCTGAAAAAAGTGTAAAATCCAGAAAGGCAGGACAGGCCATGGAGAACTGGGAGCCTTGTTATGCTGATGGGCGGGATGTAAATTGCCAAGAGCCACTCGGGAGAGGTGTATGGTGTTTCCTGAAACATCTAAAAAACAAAGCAACAGAGCCTAGGGCACTTCCACTTATGGTCCTATAGCTTAGGGAAATTAAAATCAAAAAGACACAGCCACCCCAAAGTTTGGGACGGCTCTGTTTACAAGAACCTCGTTTACGGTACAAGTTCAATATCGCAGAAAGTGAAAAATGGATAAAGAAGTTGTGGTACTTACGTACAATGCAATATCACTCAGCAATGAAATCTATGTCATCAGGCCCGTAGCAGCATAATGAGTGGATTCAGGTATGATGATTCTAACTGAAATAAGTCACACAGAAAAAGAAACATCATAAGATATCACTAATACACGGGATGTAAACTTGGCTACACAGGAACTGGATTACAAAACAGAACAGGGTCTCAAATTTAGAAAACCAACTTATGCTTGCTTAAGGGGAAAGGTGAGTTGGGGTGCTGCATAAAACCAGAGATTGAAATGAGCACAGATAAAGTTCCTTAAGCCAAATATGGAATAGACAAGAACTACTCCTTGCTCAACGAAATGGACTCAACACCCCATATTAAACGCCTAAGAATGTACCTGACTAGTAAGTATCTTAAAACCTATGGATTGCTATGTGTCTGAAAGAAAATCAAGCGTGTGTACAGGGGCATAAACGCAGCAGTGATAGGATTGGAGAGGTTCGGTGAGCAAATGAAGACCCTTTGAAGTCATATTGCATGGTACCCATTCCACGGGTCTCAACTCTCCAGGTTTAAGGGATTCTTCCTTCAGCTAAAACATGCACGTGGAACCCAGAGTATGATCAACCGTGTGATCGGGAGACGTGTTCCAATATGTCTCAGTTCTCGTCCCCTGGTACTCGGGTGCAACATTCCAGACGCTTTACTAACACTCTCCCGACTTGGAGAGTCAGTGCCTTTAACCTCCTGTTTGGCCCAGTTTGCAATTTCTGCGGAAGATGAACAGGAATAGGGAGAACCAATGAGAGACTAGCTGGAGGTGTCTGGACGGGCAAATTTAACTCTCATTTCCCACCAGGAAGAGGAATTAACCAAAGGCTCAGCGTGCCGTGCCGGAACCAGATTAGGGCCTGAAGCAATCCTGCGGTGTTGCGGCCAGCTCACAAGAAAGCGAGTTGAAGAAAGGAGCTCAGGGGCACTGTAATTCACAAACCTGCAGAGTTATAAATGACAGCTATCGTCCAAAAATATACTGAAGTAAGGCTGCCAAGAGGACTTGAAAGCGGGGCAGAATTGCAGGAAACCGATTTCAGGAGGTAGACTGGAATTGCATTTAAAGCATAGGAAAAGAGGCAGAACGTCCACAATGATGCGCTTGGCCAAAAAGGGCGTATGCGTTTTTTCCTGAATATATTCAGGAAAAAACGCATACGCCCTTTTTGGCCAACCAAGCAAGCTTGCAAAGGAAATCTGCACTACAATGAAGTCTCACTTCCCCCCGGTCAAAAGGGCCATCTGAAAAAAGTGTAAAATCCAGAAAGGCAGGACAGGCCATGGAGAACTGGGAGCCTTGTTATGCTGATGGGCGGGATGTAAATTGCCAAGAGCCACTCGGGAGAGGTGTATGGTGTTTCCTGAAACATCTAAAAAACAAAGCAACAGAGCCTAGGGCACTTCCACTTATGGTCCTATAGCTTAGGGAAATTAAAATCAAAAAGACACAGCCACCCCAAAGTTTGGGACGGCTCTGTTTACAAGAACCTCGTTTACGGTACAAGTTCAATATCGCAGAAAGTGAAAAATGGATAAAGAAGTTGTGGTACTTACGTACAATGCAATATCACTCAGCAATGAAATCTATGTCATCAGGCCCGTAGCAGCATAATGAGTGGATTCAGGTATGATGATTCTAACTGAAATAAGTCACACAGAAAAAGAAACATCATAAGATATCACTAATACACGGGATGTAAACTTGGCTACACAGGAACTGGATTACAAAACAGAACAGGGTCTCAAATTTAGAAAACCAACTTATGCTTGCTTAAGGGGAAAGGTGAGTTGGGGTGCTGCATCAAACCAGAGATTGAAATGAGCACAGATAAAGTTCCTTAAGCCAAATATGGAATAGACAAGAACTACTCCTTGCTCAACGAAATGGACTCAACACCCCATATTAAACGCCTAAGAATGTACCTGACTAGTAAGTATCTTAAAACCTATGGATTGCTATGTGTCTGAAAGAAAATCAAGCGTGTGTACAGGGGCATAAACGCAGCAGTGATAGGATTGGAGAGGTTCGGTGAGCAAATGAAGACCCTTTGAAGTCATATTGCATGGTACCCATTCCACGGGTCTCAACTCTCCAGGTTTAAGGGATTCTTCCTTCAGCTAAAACATGCACGTGGAACCCAGAGTATGATCAACCGTGTGATCGGGAGACGTGTTCCAATATGTCTCAGTTCTCGTCCCCTGGTACTCGGGTGCAACATTCCAGACGCTTTACTAACACTCTCCCGACTTGGAGAGTCAGTGCCTTTAACCTCCTGTTTGGCCCAGTTTGCAATTTCTGCGGAAGATGAACAGGAATAGGGAGAACCAATGAGAGACTAGCTGGAGGTGTCTGGACGGGCAAATTAAACTCTCATTTCCCACCAGGAAGAGGAATTAACCAAAGGCTCAGCGTGCCGTGCCGGAACCAGATTAGGGCCTGAAGCAATCCTGCGGTGTTGCGGCCAGCTCACAAGAAAGCGAGTTGAAGAAAGGAGCTCAGGGGCACTGTAATTCACAAACCTGCAGAGTTATAAATGACAGCTATCGTCCAAAAATATACTGAAGTAAGGCTGCCAAGAGGACTTGAAAGCGGGGCAGAATTGCAGGAAACCGATTTCAGGAGGTAGACTGGAATTGCATTTAAAGCATAGGAAAAGAGGCAGAACGTCCACAATGATGCACTTGGCCAAAAAGGGCGTATGCGTTTTTTCCTGAATATATTCAGGAAAAAACGCATACGCCCTTTTTGGCCAACCAAGCAAGCTTGCAAAGGAAATCTGCACTACAATGAAGTCTCACTTCCCCCCGGTCAAAAGGGCCATCTGAAAAAAGTGTAAAATCCAGAAAGGCAGGACAGGCCATGGAGAACTGGGAGCCTTGTTATGCTGATGGGCGGGATGTAAATTGCCAACAGCCACTCGGGAGAGGTGTATGGTGTTTCCTGAAACATCTAAAAAACAAAGCAACAGAGCCTAGGGCACTTCCACTTATGGTCCTATAGCTTAGGGAAATTAAAATCAAAAAGACACAGCCACCCCAAAGTTTGGGACGGCTCTGTTTACAAGAACCTCGTTTACGGTACAAGTTCAATATCGCAGAAAGTGAAAAATGGATAAAGAAGTTGTGGTACTTACGTACAATGCAATATCACTCAGCAATGAAATCTATGTCATCAGGCCCGTAGCAGCATAATGAGTGGATTCAGGTATGATGATTCTAACTGAAATAAGTCACACAGAAAAAGAAACATCATAAGATATCACTAATACACGGGATGTAAACTTGGCTACACAGGAACTGGATTACAAAACAGAACAGGGTCTCAAATTTAGAAAACCAACTTATGCTTGCTTAAGGGGAAAGGTGAGTTGGGGTGCTGCATAAAACCAGAGATTGAAATGAGCACAGATAAAGTTCCTTAAGCCAAATATGGAATAGACAAGAACTACTCCTTGCTCAACGAAATGGACTCAACACCCCATATTAAACGCCTAAGAATGTACCTGACTAGTAAGTATTTTAAAACCTATGGATTGCTATGTGTCTGAAAGAAAATCAAGCGTGTGTACAGGGGCATAAACGCAGCAGTGATAGGATTGGAGAGGTTCGGTGAGCAAATGAAGACCCTTTGAAGTCATATTGCATGGTACCCATTCCACGGGTCTCAACTCTCCAGGTTTAAGGGATTCTTCCTTCAGCTAAAACATGCACGTGGAACCCAGAGTATGATCAACCGTGTGATCGGGAGACGTGTTCCAATATGTCTCAGTTCTCGTCCCCTGGTACTCGGGTGCAACATTCCAGACGCTTTACTAACACTCTCCCGACTTGGAGAGTCAGTGCCTTTAACCTCCTGTTTGGCCCAGTTTGCAATTTCTGCGGAAGATGAACAGGAATAGGGAGAACCAATGAGAGACTAGCTGGAGGTGTCTGGACGGGCAAATTTAACTCTCATTTCCCACCAGGAAGAGGAATTAACCAAAGGCTCAGCGTGCCGTGCCGGAACCAGATTAGGGCCTGAAGCAATCCTGCGGTGTTGCGGCCAGCTCACAAGAAAGCGAGTTGAAGAAAGGAGCTCAGGGGCACTGTAATTCACAAACCTGCAGAGTTATAAATGACAGCTATCGTCCAAAAATATACTGAAGTAAGGCTGCCAAGAGGACTTGAAAGCGGGGCAGAATTGCAGGAAACCGATTTCAGGAGGTAGACTGGAATTGCATTTAAAGCATAGGAAAAGAGGCAGAACGTCCACAATGATGCACTTGGCCAAAAAGGGCGTATGCGTTTTTTCCTGAATATATTCAGGAAAAAACGCATACGCCCTTTTTGGCCAACCAAGCAAGCTTGCAAAGGAAATCTGCACTACAATGAAGTCTCACTTCCCCCCGGTCAAAAGGGCCATCTGAAAAAAGTGTAAAATCCAGAAAGGCAGGACAGGCCATGGAGAACTGGGAGCCTTGTTATGCTGATGGGCGGGATGTAAATTGCCAAGAGCCACTCCGGAGAGGTGTATGGTGTTTCCTGAAACATCTAAAAAACAAAGCAACAGAGCCTAGGGCACTTCCACTTATGGTCCTATAGCTTAGGGAAATTAAAATCAAAAAGATACAGCCACCCCAAAGTTTGGGACGGCTCTGTTTACAAGAACCTCGTTTACGGTACAAGTTCAATATCGCAGAAAGTGAAAAATGGATAAAGAAGTTGTGGTACTTACGTACAATGCAATATCACTCAGCAATGAAATCTATGTCATCAGGCCTGTAGCAGCATAATGAGTGGATTCAGGTATGATGATTCTAACTGAAATAAGTCACACAGAAAAAGAAACATCATAAGATATCACTAATACACGGGATGTGAACTTGGCTACACAGGAACTGGATTACAAAACAGAACAGGGTCTCAAATTTAGAAAACCAACTTATGCTTGCTTAAGGGGAAAGGTGAGTTGGGGTGCTGCATAAAACCAGAGATTTAAATGAACACAGATAAAGTTCCTTAAGCCAAATATGGAATAGACAAGAACTACTCCTTGCTCAACGAAATGGACTCAACACCCCATATTAAACGCCTAAGAATGTACCTGACTAGTAAGTATCTTAAAACCTATGGATTGCTATGTGTCTGAAAGAAAATCAAGCGTGTGTACAGGGGCATAAACGCAGCAGTGATAGGATTGGAGAGGTTCGGTGAGCAAATGAAGACCCTTTGAAGTCATATTGCATGGTACCCATTCCACGGGTCTCAACTCTCCAGGTTTAAGGGATTCTGCCTTCAGCTAAAACATGCACGTGGAACCCAGAGTATGATCAACCGTGTGATCGGGAGACGTGTTCCAATATGTCTCAGTTCTCGTCCCCTGGTACTCGGGTGCAACATTCCACACGCTTTACTAACACTCTCCCGACTTGGAGAGTCAGTGCCTTTAACCTCCTGTTTGGCCCAGTTTGCAATTTCTGCGGAAGATGAACAGGAATAGGGAGAACCAATGAGAGACTAGCTGGAGGTGTCTGGACGGGCAAATTTAACTCTCATTTCCCACCAGGAAGAGGAATTAACCAAAGGCTCAGCGTGCCGTGCCGGAACCAGATTAGGGCCTGAAGCAATCCTGCGGTGTTGCGGCCAGCTCACAAGAAAGCGAGTTGAAGAAAGGAGCTCAGGGGCACTGTAATTCACAAACCTGCAGAGTTATAAATGACAGCTATCGTCCAAAAATATACTGAAGTAAGGCTGCCAAGAGGACTTGAAAGCGGGGCAGAATTGCAGGAAACCGATTTCAGGAGGTAGACTGGAATTGCATTTAAAGCATAGGAAAAGAGGCAGAACGTCCACAATGATGCGCTTGGCCAAAAAGGGCGTATGCGTTTTTTCCTGAATATATTCAGGAAAAAACGCATACGCCCTTTTTGGCCAACCAAGCAAGCTTGCAAAGGAAATCTGCACTACAATGAAGTCTCACTTCCCCCCGGTCAAAAGGGCCATCTGAAAAAAGTGTAAAATCCAGAAAGGCAGGACAGGCCATGGAGAACTGGGAGCCTTGTTATGCTGATGGGCGGGATGTAAATTGCCAACAGCCACTCGGGAGAGGTGTATGGTGTTTCCTGAAACATCTAAAAAACAAAGCAACAGAGCCTAGGGCACTTCCACTTATGGTCCTATAGCTTAGGGAAATTAAAATCAAAAAGACACAGCCACCCCAAAGTTTGGGACGGCTCTGTTTACAAGAACCCCGTTTACGGTACAAGTTCAATATCGCAGAAAGTGAAAAATGGATAAAGAAGTTGTGGTACTTACGTACAATGCAATATCACTCAGCAATGAAATCTATGTCATCAGGCCCGTAGCAGCATAATGAGTGGATTCAGGTATGATGATTCTAACTGAAATAAGTCACACAGAAAAAGAAACATCATAAGATATCACTAATACACGGGATGTAAACTTGGCTACACAGGAACTGGATTACAAAACAGAACAGGGTCTCAAATTTAGAAAACCAACTTATGCTTGCTTAAGGGGAAAGGTGAGTTGGGGTGCTGCATAAAACCAGAGATTGAAATGAGCACAGATAAAGTTCCTTAAGCCAAATATGGAATAGACAAGAACTACTCCTTGCTCAACGAAATGGACTCAACACCCCATATTAAACGCCTAAGAATGTACCTGACTAGTAAGTATCTTAAAACCTATGGATTGCTATGTGTCTGAAAGAAAATCAAGCGTGTGTACAGGGGCATAAACGCAGCAGTGATAGGATTGGAGAGGTTCGGTGAGCAAATGAAGACCCTTTGAAGTCATATTGCATGGTACCCATTCCACGGGTCTCAACTCTCCAGGTTTAAGGGATTCTTCCTTCAGCTAAAACATGCACGTGGAACCCAGAGTATGATCAACCGTGTGATCGGGAGACGTGTTCCAATATGTCTCAGTTCTCGTCCCCTGGTACTCGGGTGCAACATTCCAGACGCTTTACTAACACTCTCCCGACTTGGAGAGTCAGTGCCTTTAACCTCCTGTTTGGCCCAGTTTGCAATTTCTGCGGAAGATGAACAGGAATAGGGAGAACCAATGAGAGACTAGCTGGAGGTGTCTGGACGGGCAAATTAAACTCTCATTTCCCACCAGGAAGAGGAATTAACCAAAGGCTCAGCGTGCCGTGCCGGAACCAGATTAGGGCCTGAAGCAATCCTGCGGTGTTGCGGCCAGCTCACAAGAAAGCGAGTTGAAGAAAGGAGCTCAGGGGCACTGTAATTCACAAACCTGCAGAGTTATAAATGACAGCTATCGTCCAAAAATATACTGAAGTAAGGCTGCCAAGAGGACTTGAAAGCGGGGCAGAATTGCAGGAAACCGATTTCAGGAGGTAGACTGGAATTGCATTTAAAGCATAGGAAAAGAGGCAGAACGTCCACAATGATGCACTTGGCCAAAAAGGGCGTATGCGTTTTTTCCTGAATATATTCAGGAAAAAACGCATACGCCCTTTTTGGCCAACCAAGCAAGCTTGCAAAGGAAATCTGCACTACAATGAAGTCTCACTTCCCCCCGGTCAAAAGGGCCATCTGAAAAAAGTGTAAAATCCAGAAAGGCAGGACAGGCCATGGAGAACTGGGAGCCTTGTTATGCTGATGGGCGGGATGTAAATTGCCAACAGCCACTCGGGAGAGGTGTATGGTGTTTCCTGAAACATCTAAAAAACAAAGCAACAGAGCCTAGGGCACTTCCACTTATGGTCCTATAGCTTAGGGAAATTAAAATCAAAAAGACACAGCCACCCCAAAGTTTGGGACGGCTCTGTTTACAAGAACCTCGTTTACGGTACAAGTTCAATATCGCAGAAAGTGAAAAATGGATAAAGAAGTTGTGGTACTTACGTACAATGCAATATCACTCAGCAATGAAATCTATGTCATCAGGCCCGTAGCAGCATAATGAGTGGATTCAGGTATGATGATTCTAACTGAAATAAGTCACACAGAAAAAGAAACATCATAAGATATCACTAATACACGGGATGTAAACTTGGCTACACAGGAACTGGATTACAAAACAGAACAGGGTCTCAAATTTAGAAAACCAACTTATGCTTGCTTAAGGGGAAAGGTGAGTTGGGGTGCTGCATAAAACCAGAGATTGAAATGAGCACAGATAAAGTTCCTTAAGCCAAATATGGAATAGACAAGAACTACTCCTTGCTCAACGAAATGGACTCAACACCCCATATTAAACGCCTAAGAATGTACCTGACTAGTAAGTATTTTAAAACCTATGGATTGCTATGTGTCTGAAAGAAAATCAAGCGTGTGTACAGGGGCATAAACGCAGCAGTGATAGGATTGGAGAGGTTCGGTGAGCAAATGAAGACCCTTTGAAGTCATATTGCATGGTACCCATTCCACGGGTCTCAACTCTCCAGGTTTAAGGGATTCTTCCTTCAGCTAAAACATGCACGTGGAACCCAGAGTATGATCAACCGTGTGATCGGGAGACGTGTTCCAATATGTCTCAGTTCTCGTCCCCTGGTACTCGGGTGCAACATTCCAGACGCTTTACTAACACTCTCCCGACTTGGAGAGTCAGTGCCTTTAACCTCCTGTTTGGCCCAGTTTGCAATTTCTGCGGAAGATGAACAGGAATAGGGAGAACCAATGAGAGACTAGCTGGAGGTGTCTGGACGGGCAAATTTAACTCTCATTTCCCACCAGGAAGAGGAATTAACCAAAGGCTCAGCGTGCCGTGCCGGAACCAGATTAGGGCCTGAAGCAATCCTGCGGTGTTGCGGCCAGCTCACAAGAAAGCGAGTTGAAGAAAGGAGCTCAGGGGCACTGTAATTCACAAACCTGCAGAGTTATAAATGACAGCTATCGTCCAAAAATATACTGAAGTAAGGCTGCCAAGAGGACTTGAAAGCGGGGCAGAATTGCAGGAAACCGATTTCAGGAGGTAGACTGGAATTGCATTTAAAGCATAGGAAAAGAGGCAGAACGTCCACAATGATGCACTTGGCCAAAAAGGGCGTATGCGTTTTTTCCTGAATATATTCAGGAAAAAACGCATACGCCCTTTTTGGCCAACCAAGCAAGCTTGCAAAGGAAATCTGCACTACAATGAAGTCTCACTTCCCCCCGGTCAAAAGGGCCATCTGAAAAATGTGTAAAATCCAGAAAGGCAGGACAGGCCATGGAGAACTGGGAGCCTTGTTATGCTGATGGGCGGGATGTAAATTGCCAAGAGCCACTCGGGAGAGGTGTATGGTGTTTCCTGAAACATCTAAAAAACAAAGCAACAGAGCCTAGGGCACTTCCACTTATGGTCCTATAGCTTAGGGAAATTAAAATCAAAAAGACACAGCCACCCCAAAGTTTGGGACGGCTCTGTTTACAAGAACCTCGTTTACGGTACAAGTTCAATATCGCAGAAAGTGAAAAATGGATAAAGAAGTTGTGGTACTTACGTACAATGCAATATCACTCAGCAATGAAATCTATGTCATCAGGCCCGTAGCAGCATAATGAGTGGATTCAGGTATGATGATTCTAACTGAAATAAGTCACACAGAAAAAGAAACATCATAAGATATCACTAATACACGGGATGTAAACTTGGCTACACAGGAACTGGATTACAAAACAGAACAGGGTCTCAAATTTAGAAAACCAACTTATGCTTGCTTAAGGGGAAAGGTGAGTTGGGGTGCTGCATAAAACCAGAGATTGAAATGAGCACAGATAAAGTTCCTTAAGCCAAATATGGAATAGACAAGAACTACTCCTTGCTCAACGAAATGGACTCAACACCCCATATTAAACGCCTAAGAATGTACCTGACTAGTAAGTATCTTAAAACCTATGGATTGCTATGTGTCTGAAAGAAAATCAAGCGTGTGTACAGGGGCATAAACGCAGCAGTGATAGGATTGGAGAGGTTCGGTGAGCAAATGAAGACCCTTTGAAGTCATATTGCATGGTACCCATTCCACGGGTCTCAACTCTCCAGGTTTAAGGGATTCTTCCTTCAGCTAAAACATGCACGTGGAACCCAGAGTATGATCAACCGTGTGATCGGGAGACGTGTTCCAATATGTCTCAGTTCTCGTCCCCTGGTACTCGGGTGCAACATTCCAGACGCTTTACTAACACTCTCCCGACTTGGAGAGTCAGTGCCTTTAACCTCCTGTTTGGCCCAGTTTGCAATTTCTGCGGAAGATGAACAGGAATAGGGAGAACCAATGAGAGACTAGCTGGAGGTGTCTGGACGGGCAAATTTAACTCTCATTTCCCACCAGGAAGAGGAATTAACCAAAGGCTCAGCGTGCCGTGCCGGAACCAGATTAGGGCCTGAAGCAATCCTGCGGTGTTGCGGCCAGCTCACAAGAAAGCGAGTTGAAGAAAGGAGCTCAGGGGCACTGTAATTCACAAACCTGCAGAGTTATAAATGACAGCTATCGTCCAAAAATATACTGAAGTAAGGCTGCCAAGAGGACTTGAAAGCGGGGCAGAATTGCAGGAAACCGATTTCAGGAGGTAGACTGGAATTGCATTTAAAGCATAGGAAAAGAGGCAGAACGTCCACAATGATGCACTTGGCCAAAAAGGGCGTATGCGTTTTTTCCTGAATATATTCAGGAAAAAACGCATACGCCCTTTTTGGCCAACCAAGCAAGCTTGCAAAGGAAATCTGCACTACAATGAAGTCTCACTTCCCCCCGGTCAAAAGGGCCATCTGAAAAAAGTGTAAAATCCAGAAAGGCAGGACAGGCCATGGAGAACTGGGAGCCTTGTTATGCTGATGGGCGGGATGTAAATTGCCAACAGCCACTCGGGAGAGGTGTATGGTGTTTCCTGAAACATCTAAAAAACAAAGCAACAGAGCCTAGGGCACTTCCACTTATGGTCCTATAGCTTAGGGAAATTAAAATCAAAAAGACACAGCCACCCCAAAGTTTGGGACGGCTCTGTTTACAAGAACCTCGTTTACAGTACAAGTTCAATATCGCAGAAAGTGAAAAATGGATAAAGAAGTTGTGGTACTTACGTACAATGCAATATCACTCAGCAATGAAATCTATGTCATCAGGCCCGTAGTAGCATAATGAGTGGATTCAGGTATGATGATTCTAACTGAAATAAGTCACACAGAAAAAGAAACATCATAAGATATCACTAATACACGGAATGTAAACTTGGCTACACAGGAACTGGATTACAAAACAGAACAGGGTCTCAAATTTAGAAAACCAACTTATGCTTGCTTAAGGGGAAAGGTGAGTTGGGGTGCTGCATCAAACCAGAGATTGAAATGAGCACCGATAAAGTTCCTTAAGCCAAATATGGAATAGACAAGAACTACTCCTTGCTCAACGAAATGGACTCAACACCCCATATTAAACGCCTAAGAATGTACCTGACTAGTAAGTATCTTAAAACCTATGGATTGCTATGTGTCTGAAAGAAAATCAAGCGTGTGTACAGGGGCATAAACGCAGCAGTGATAGGATTGGAGAGGTTCGGTGAGCAAATGAAGACCCTTTGAAGTCATATTGCATGGTACCCATTCCACGGGTCTCAACTCTCCAGGTTTAAGGGATTCTTCCTTCAGCTAAAACATGCACGTGGAACCCAGAGTATGATCAACCGTGTGATCGGGAGACGTGTTCCAATATGTCTCAGTTCTCGTCCCCTGGTACTCGGGTGCAACATTCCAGACGCTTTACTAACACTCTCCCGACTTGGAGAGTCAGTGCCTTTAACCTCCTGTTTGGCCCAGTTTGCAATTTCTGCGGAAGATGAACAGGAATAGGGAGAACCAATGAGAGACTAGCTGGAGGTGTCTGGACGGGCAAATTTAACTCTCATTTCCCACCAGGAAGAGGAATTAACCAAAGGCTCAGCGTGCCGTGCCGGAACCAGATTAGGGCCTGAAGCAATCCTGCGGTGTTGCGGCCAGCTCACAAGAAAGCGAGTTGAAGAAAGGAGCTCAGGGGCACTGTAATTCACAAACCTGCAGAGTTATAAATGACAGCTATCGTCCAAAAATATACTGAAGTAAGGCTGCCAAGAGGACTTGAAAGCGGGGCAGAATTGCAGGAAACCGATTTCAGGAGGTAGACTGGAATTGCATTTAAAGCATAGGAAAAGAGGCAGAACGTCCACAATGATGCACTTGGCCAAAAAGGGCGTATGCGTTTTTTCCTGAATATATTCAGGAAAAAACGCATACGCCCTTTTTGGCCAACCAAGCAAGCTTGCAAAGGAAATCTGCACTACAATGAAGTCTCACTTCCCCCCGGTCAAAAGGGCCATCTGAAAAATGTGTAAAATCCAGAAAGGCAGGACAGGCCATGGAGAACTGGGAGCCTTGTTATGCTGATGGGCGGGATGTAAATTGCCAACAGCCACTCGGGAGAGGTGTATGGTGTTTCCTGAAACATCTAAAAAACAAAGCAACAGAGCCTAGGGCACTTCCACTTATGGTCCTATAGCTTAGGGAAATTAAAATCAAAAAGACACAGCCACCCCAAAGTTTGGGACGGCTCTGTTTACAAGAACCTCGTTTACGGTACAAGTTCAATATCGCAGAAAGTGAAAAATGGATAAAGAAGTTGTGGTACTTACGTACAATGCAATATCACTCAGCAATGAAATCTATGTCATCAGGCCCGTAGCAGCATAATGAGTGGATTCAGGTATGATGATTCTAACTGAAATAAGTCACACAGAAAAAGAAACATCATAAGATATCACTAATACACGGGATGTAAACTTGGCTACACAGGAACTGGATTACAAAACAGAACAGGGTCTCAAATTTAGAAAACCAACTTATGCTTGCTTAAGGGGAAAGGTGAGTTGGGGTGCTGCATAAAACCAGAGATTGAAATGAGCACAGATAAAGTTCCTTAAGCCAAATATGGAATAGACAAGAACTACTCCTTGCTCAACGAAATGGACTCAACACCCCATATTAAACGCCTAAGAATGTACCTGACTAGTAAGTATCTTAAAACCTATGGATTGCTATGTGTCTGAAAGAAAATCAAGCGTGTGTACAGGGGCATAAACGCAGCAGTGATAGGATTGGAGAGGTTCGGTGAGCAAATGAAGACCCTTTGAAGTCATATTGCATGGTACCCATTCCACGGGTCTCAACTCTCCAGGTTTAAGGGATTCTTCCTTCAGCTAAAACATGCACGTGGAACCCAGAGTATGATCAACCGTGTGATCGGGAGACGTGTTCCAATATGTCTCAGTTCTCGTCCCCTGGTACTCGGGTGCAACATTCCAGACGCTTTACTAACACTCTCCCGACTTGGAGAGTCAGTGCCTTTAACCTCCTGTTTGGCCCAGTTTGCAATTTCTGCGGAAGATGAACAGGAATAGGGAGAACCAATGAGAGACTAGCTGGAGGTGTCTGGACGGGCAAATTTAACTCTCATTTCCCACCAGGAAGAGGAATTAACCAAAGGCTCAGCGTGCCGTGCCGGAACCAGATTAGGGCCTGAAGCAATCCTGCGGTGTTGCGGCCAGCTCACAAGAAAGCGAGTTGAAGAAAGGAGCTCAGGGGCACTGTAATTCACAAACCTGCAGAGTTATAAATGACAGCTATCGTCCAAAAATATACTGAAGTAAGGCTGCCAAGAGGACTTGAAAGCGGGGCAGAATTGCAGGAAACCGATTTCAGGAGGTAGACTGGAATTGCATTTAAAGCATAGGAAAAGAGGCAGAACGTCCACAATGATGCACTTGGCCAAAAAGGGCGTATGCGTTTTTTCCTGAATATATTCAGGAAAAAATGCATACGCCCTTTTTGGCCAACCAAGCAAGCTTGCAAAGGAAATCTGCACTACAATGAAGTCTCACTTCCCCCCGGTCAAAAGGGCCATCTGAAAAAAGTGTAAAATCCAGAAAGGCAGGACAGGCCATGGAGAACTGGGAGCCTTGTTATGCTGATGGGCGGGATGTAAATTGCCAAGAGCCACTCCGGAGAGGTGTATGGTGTTTCCTGAAACATCTAAAAAACAAAGCAACAGAGCCTAGGGCACTTCCACTTATGGTCCTATAGCTTAGGGAAATTAAAATCAAAAAGACACAGCCACCCCAAAGTTTGGGACGGCTCTGTTTACAAGAACCTCGTTTACGGTACAAGTTCAATATCGCAGAAAGTGAAAAATGGATAAAGAAGTTGTGGTACTTACGTACAATGCAATATCACTCAGCAATGAAATCTATGTCATCAGGCCCGTAGCAGCATAATGAGTGGATTCAGGTATGATGATTCTAACTGAAATAAGTCACACAGAAAAAGAAACATCATAAGATATCACTAATACACGGGATGTAAACTTGGCTACACAGGAACTGGATTACAAAACAGAACAGGGTCTCAAATTTAGAAAACCAACTTATGCTTGCTTAAGGGGAAAGGTGAGTTGGGGTGCTGCATAAAACCAGAGATTGAAATGAGCACAGATAAAGTTCCTTAAGCCAAATATGGAATAGACAAGAACTACTCCTTGCTCAACGAAATGGACTCAACACCCCATATTAAACGCCTAAGAATGTACCTGACTAGTAAGTATCTTAAAACCTATGGATTGCTATGTGTCTGAAAGAAAATCAAGCGTGTGTACAGGGGCATAAACGCAGCAGTGATAGGATTGGAGAGGTTCGGTGAGCAAATGAAGACCCTTTGAAGTCATATTGCATGGTACCCATTCCACGGGTCTCAACTCTCCAGGTTTAAGGGATTCTTCCTTCAGCTAAAACATGCACGTGGAACCCAGAGTATGATCAACCGTGTGATCGGGAGACGTGTTCCAATATGTCTCAGTTCTCGTCCCCTGGTACTCGGGTGCAACATTCCAGACGCTTTACTAACACTCTCCCGACTTGGAGAGTCAGTGCCTTTAACCTCCTGTTTGGCCCAGTTTGCAATTTCTGCGGAAGATGAACAGGAATAGGGAGAACCAATGAGAGACTAGCTGGAGGTGTCTGGACGGGCAAATTTAACTCTCATTTCCCACCAGGAAGAGGAATTAACCAAAGGCTCAGCGTGCCGTGCCGGAACCAGATTAGGGCCTGAAGCAATCCTGCGGTGTTGCGGCCAGCTCACAAGAAAGCGAGTTGAAGAAAGGAGCTCAGGGGCACTGTAATTCACAAACCTGCAGAGTTATAAATGACAGCTATCGTCCAAAAATATACTGAAGTAAGGCTGCCAAGAGGACTTGAAAGCGGGGCAGAATTGCAGGAAACCGATTTCAGGAGGTAGACTGGAATTGCATTTAAAGCATAGGAAAAGAGGCAGAACGTCCACAATGATGCACTTGGCCAAAAAGGGCGTATGCGTTTTTTCCTGAATATATTCAGGAAAAAACGCATACGCCCTTTTTGGCCAACCAAGCAAGCTTGCAAAGGAAATCTGCACTACAATGAAGTCTCACTTCCCCCCGGTCAAAAGGGCCATCTGAAAAAAGTGTAAAATCCAGAAAGGCAGGACAGGCCATGGAGAACTGGGAGCCTTGTTATGCTGATGGGCGGGATGTAAATTGCCAAGAGCCACTCCGGAGAGGTGTATGGTGTTTCCTGAAACATCTAAAAAACAAAGCAACAGAGCCTAGGGCACTTCCACTTATGGTCCTATAGCTTAGGGAAATTAAAATCAAAAAGATACAGCCACCCCAAAGTTTGGGACGGCTCTGTTTACAAGAACCTCGTTTACGGTACAAGTTCAATATCGCAGAAAGTGAAAAATGGATAAAGAAGTTGTGGTACTTACGTACAATGCAATATCACTCAGCAATGAAATCTATGTCATCAGGCCCGTAGCAGCATAATGAGTGGATTCAGGTATGATGATTCTAACTGAAATAAGTCACACAGAAAAAGAAACATCATAAGATATCACTAATACACGGAATGTGAACTTGGCTACACAGGAACTGGATTACAAAACAGAACAGGGTCTCAAATTTAGAAAACCAACTTATGCTTGCTTAAGGGGAAAGGTGAGTTGGGGTGCTGCATAAAACCAGAGATTTAAATGAACACAGATAAAGTTCCTTAAGCCAAATATGGAATAGACAAGAACTACTCCTTGCTCAACGAAATGGACTCAACACCCCATATTAAACGCCTAAGAATGTACCTGACTAGTAAGTATCTTAAAACCTATGGATTGCTATGTGTCTGAAAGAAAATCAAGCGTGTGTACAGGGGCATAAACGCAGCAGTGATAGGATTGGAGAGGTTCGGTGAGCAAATGAAGACCCTTTGAAGTCATATTGCATGGTACCCATTCCACGGGTCTCAACTCTCCAGGTTTAAGGGATTCTGCCTTCAGCTAAAACATGCACGTGGAACCCAGAGTATGATCAACCGTGTGATCGGGAGACGTGTTCCAATATGTCTCAGTTCTCGTCCCCTGGTACTCGGGTGCAACATTCCACACGCTTTACTAACACTCTCCCGACTTGGAGAGTCAGTGCCTTTAACCTCCTGTTTGGCCCAGTTTGCAATTTCTGCGGAAGATGAACAGGAATAGGGAGAACCAATGAGAGACTAGCTGGAGGTGTCTGGACGGGCAAATTTAACTCTCATTTCCCACCAGGAAGAGGAATTAACCAAAGGCTCAGCGTGCCGTGCCGGAACCAGATTAGGGCCTGAAGCAATCCTGCGGTGTTGCGGCCAGCTCACAAGAAAGCGAGTTGAAGAAAGGAGCTCAGGGGCACTGTAATTCACAAACCTGCAGAGTTATAAATGACAGCTATCGTCCAAAAATATACTGAAGTAAGGCTGCCAAGAGGACTTGAAAGCGGGGCAGAATTGCAGGAAACCGATTTCAGGAGGTAGACTGGAATTGCATTTAAAGCATAGGAAAAGAGGCAGAACGTCCACAATGATGCACTTGGCCAAAAAGGGCGTATGCGTTTTTTCCTGAATATATTCAGGAAAAAACGCATACGCCCTTTTTGGCCAACCAAGCAAGCTTGCAAAGGAAATCTGCACTACAATGAAGTCTCACTTCCCCCCGGTCAAAAGGGCCATCTGAAAAAAGTGTAAAATCCAGAAAGGCAGGACAGGCCATGGAGAACTGGGAGCCTTGTTATGCTGATGGGCGGGATGTAAATTGCCAACAGCCACTCGGGAGAGGTGTATGGTGTTTCCTGAAACATCTAAAAAACAAAGCAACAGAGCCTAGGGCACTTCCACTTATGGTCCTATAGCTTAGGGAAATTAAAATCAAAAAGACACAGCCACCCCAAAGTTTGGGACGGCTCTGTTTACAAGAACCTCGTTTACGGTACAAGTTCAATATCGCAGAAAGTGAAAAATGGATAAAGAAGTTGTGGTACTTACGTACAATGCAATATCACTCAGCAATGAAATCTATGTCATCAGGCCCGTAGCAGCATAATGAGTGGATTCAGGTATGATGATTCTAACTGAAATAAGTCACACAGAAAAAGAAACATCATAAGATATCACTAATACACGGGATGTAAACTTGGCTACACAGGAACTGGATTACAAAACAGAACAGGGTCTCAAATTTAGAAAACCAACTTATGCTTGCTTAAGGGGAAAGGTGAGTTGGGGTGCTGCATAAAACCAGAGATTGAAATGAGCACAGATAAAGTTCCTTAAGCCAAATATGGAATAGACAAGAACTACTCCTTGCTCAACGAAATGGACTCAACACCCCATATTAAACGCCTAAGAATGTACCTGACTAGTAAGTATCTTAAAACCTATGGATTGCTATGTGTCTGAAAGAAAATCAAGCGTGTGTACAGGGGCATAAACGCAGCAGTGATAGGATTGGAGAGGTTCGGTGAGCAAATGAAGACCCTTTGAAGTCATATTGCATGGTACCCATTCCACGGGTCTCAACTCTCCAGGTTTAAGGGATTCTTCCTTCAGCTAAAACATGCACGTGGAACCCAGAGTATGATCAACCGTGTGATCGGGAGACGTGTTCCAATATGTCTCAGTTCTCGTCCCCTGGTACTCGGGTGCAACATTCCAGACGCTTTACTAACACTCTCCCGACTTGGAGAGTCAGTGCCTTTAACCTCCTGTTTGGCCCAGTTTGCAATTTCTGCGGAAGATGAACAGGAATAGGGAGAACCAATGAGAGACTAGCTGGAGGTGTCTGGACGGGCAAATTTAACTCTCATTTCCCACCAGGAAGAGGAATTAACCAAAGGCTCAGCGTGCCGTGCCGGAACCAGATTAGGGCCTGAAGCAATCCTGCGGTGTTGCGGCCAGCTCACAAGAAAGCGAGTTGAAGAAAGGAGCTCAGGGGCACTGTAATTCACAAACCTGCAGAGTTATAAATGACAGCTATCGTCCAAAAATATACTGAAGTAAGGCTGCCAAGAGGACTTGAAAGCGGGGCAGAATTGCAGGAAACCGATTTCAGGAGGTAGACTGGAATTGCATTTAAAGCATAGGAAAAGAGGCAGAACGTCCACAATGATGCGCTTGGCCAAAAAGGGCGTATGCGTTTTTTCCTGAATATATTCAGGAAAAAACGCATACGCCCTTTTTGGCCAACCAAGCAAGCTTGCAAAGGAAATCTGCACTACAATGAAGTCTCACTTCCCCCCGGTCAAAAGGGCCATCTGAAAAAAGTGTAAAATCCAGAAAGGCAGGACAGGCCATGGAGAACTGGGAGCCTTGTTATGCTGATGGGCGGGATGTAAATTGCCAACAGCCACTCGGGAGAGGTGTATGGTGTTTCCTGAAACATCTAAAAAACAAAGCAACAGAGCCTAGGGCACTTCCACTTATGGTCCTATAGCTTAGGGAAATTAAAATCAAAAAGACACAGCCACCCCAAAGTTTGGGACGGCTCTGTTTACAAGAACCTCGTTTACGGTACAAGTTCAATATCGCAGAAAGTGAAAAATGGATAAAGAAGTTGTGGTACTTACGTACAATGCAATATCACTCAGCAATGAAATCTATGTCATCAGGCCCGTAGCAGCATAATGAGTGGATTCAGGTATGATGATTCTAACTGAAATAAGTCACACAGAAAAAGAAACATCATAAGATATCACTAATACACGGGATGTAAACTTGGCTACACAGGAACTGGATTACAAAACAGAACAGGGTCTCAAATTTAGAAAACCAACTTATGCTTGCTTAAGGGGAAAGGTGAGTTGGGGTGCTGCATAAAACCAGAGATTGAAATGAGCACAGATAAAGTTCCTTAAGCCAAATATGGAATAGACAAGAACTACTCCTTGCTCAACGAAATGGACTCAACACCCCATATTAAACGCCTAAGAATGTACCTGACTAGTAAGTATCTTAAAACCTATGGATTGCTATGTGTCTGAAAGAAAATCAAGCGTGTGTACAGGGGCATAAACGCAGCAGTGATAGGATTGGAGAGGTTCGGTGAGCAAATGAAGACCCTTTGAAGTCATATTGCATGGTACCCATTCCACGGGTCTCAACTCTCCAGGTTTAAGGGATTCTTCCTTCAGCTAAAACATGCACGTGGAACCCAGAGTATGATCAACCGTGTGATCGGGAGACGTGTTCCAATATGTCTCAGTTCTCGTCCCCTGGTACTCGGGTGCAACATTCCAGACGCTTTACTAACACTCTCCCGACTTGGAGAGTCAGTGCCTTTAACCTCCTGTTTGGCCCAGTTTGCAATTTCTGCGGAAGATGAACAGGAATAGGGAGAACCAATGAGAGACTAGCTGGAGGTGTCTGGACGGGCAAATTTAACTCTCATTTCCCACCAGGAAGAGGAATTAACCAAAGGCTCAGCGTGCCGTGCCGGAACCAGATTAGGGCCTGAAGCAATCCTGCGGTGTTGCGGCCAGCTCACAAGAAAGCGAGTTGAAGAAAGGAGCTCAGGGGCACTGTAATTCACAAACCTGCAGAGTTATAAATGACAGCTATCGTCCAAAAATATACTGAAGTAAGGCTGCCAAGAGGACTTGAAAGCGGGGCAGAATTGCAGGAAACCGATTTCAGGAGGTAGACTGGAATTGCATTTAAAGCATAGGAAAAGAGGCAGAACGTCCACAATGATGCGCTTGGCCAAAAAGGGCGTATGCGTTTTTTCCTGAATATATTCAGGAAAAAACGCATACGCCCTTTTTGGCCAACCAAGCAAGCTTGCAAAGGAAATCTGCACTACAATGAAGTCTCACTTCCCCCCGGTCAAAAGGGCCATCTGAAAAAAGTGTAAAATCCAGAAAGGCAGGACAGGCCATGGAGAACTGGGAGCCTTGTTATGCTGATGGGCGGGATGTAAATTGCCAACAGCCACTCGGGAGAGGTGTATGGTGTTTCCTGAAACATCTAAAAAACAAAGCAACAGAGCCTAGGGCACTTCCACTTATTGTCCTATAGCTTAGGGAAATTAAAATCAAAAAGACACAGCCACCCCAAAGTTTGGGACGGCTCTGTTTACAAGAACCTCGTTTACGGTACAAGTTCAATATCGCAGAAAGTGAAAAATGGATAAAGAAGTTGTGGTACTTACGTACAATGCAATATCACTCAGCAATGAAATCTATGTCATCAGGCCCGTAGCAGCATAATGAGTGGATTCAGGTATGATGATTCTAACTGAAATAAGTCACACAGAAAAAGAAACATCATAAGATATCACTAATACACGGGATGTAAACTTGGCTACACAGGAACTGGATTACAAAACAGAACAGGGTCTCAAATTTAGAAAACCAACTTATGCTTGCTTAAGGGGAAAGGTGAGTTGGGGTGCTGCATAAAACCAGAGATTGAAATGAGCACAGATAAAGTTCCTTAAGCCAAATATGGAATAGACAAGAACTACTCCTTGCTCAACGAAATGGACTCAACACCCCATATTAAACGCCTAAGAATGTACCTGACTAGTAAGTATCTTAAAACCTATGGATTGCTATGTGTCTGAAAGAAAATCAAGCGTGTGTACAGGGGCATAAACGCAGCAGTGATAGGATTGGAGAGGTTCGGTGAGCAAATGAAGACCCTTTGAAGTCATATTGCATGGTACCCATTCCACGGGTCTCAACTCTCCAGGTTTAAGGGATTCTTCCTTCAGCTAAAACATGCACGTGGAACCCAGAGTATGATCAACCGTGTGATCGGGAGACGTGTTCCAATATGTCTCAGTTCTCGTCCCCTGGTACTCGGGTGCAACATTCCAGACGCTTTACTAACACTCTCCCGACTTGGAGAGTCAGTGCCTTTAACCTCCTGTTTGGCCCAGTTTGCAATTTCTGCGGAAGATGAACAGGAATAGGGAGAACCAATGAGAGACTAGCTGGAGGTGTCTGGACGGGCAAATTTAACTCTCATTTCCCACCAGGAAGAGGAATTAACCAAAGGCTCAGCGTGCCGTGCCGGAACCAGATTAGGGCCTGAAGCAATCCTGCGGTGTTGCGGCCAGCTCACAAGAAAGCGAGTTGAAGAAAGGAGCTCAGGGGCACTGTAATTCACAAACCTGCAGAGTTATAAATGACAGCTATCGTCCAAAAATATACTGAAGTAAGGCTGCCAAGAGGACTTGAAAGCGGGGCAGAATTGCAGGAAACCAATTTCAGGAGGTAGACTGGAATTGCATTTAAAGCATAGGAAAAGAGGCAGAACGTCCACAATGATGCGCTTGGCCAAAAAGGGCGTATGCGTTTTTTCCTGAATATATTCAGGAAAAAACGCATACGCCGTTTTTGGCCAACCAAGCAAGCTTGCAAAGGAAATCTGCACTACAATGAAGTCTCACTTCCCCCCGGTCAAAAGGGCCATCTGAAAAAAGTGTAAAATCCAGAAAGGCAGGACAGGCCATGGAGAACTGGGAGCCTTGTTATGCTGATGGGCGGGATGTAAATTGCCAACAGCCACTCGGGAGAGGTGTATGGTGTTTCCTGAAACATCTAAAAAACAAAGCAACAGAGCCTAGGGCACTTCCACTTATGGTCCTATAGCTTAGGGAAATTAAAATCAAAAAGACACAGCTACCCCAAAGTTTGGGACGGCTCTGTTTACAAGAACCTCGTTTACGGTACAAGTTCAATATCGCAGAAAGTGAAAAATGGATAAAGAAGTTGTGGTACTTACGTACAATGCAATATCACTCAGCAATGAAATCTATGTCATCAGGCCCGTAGCAGCATAATGAGTGGATTCAGGTATGATGATTCTAACTGAAATAAGTCACACAGAAAAAGAAACATCATAAGATATCACTAATACACGGGATGTAAACTTGGCTACACAGGAACTGGATTACAAAACAGAACAGGGTCTCAAATTTAGAAAACCAACTTATGCTTGCTTAAGGGGAAAGGTGAGTTGGGGTGCTGCATCAAACCAGAGATTGAAATGAGCACAGATAAAGTTCCTTAAGCCAAATATGGAATAGACAAGAACTACTCCTTGCTCAACGAAATGGACTCAACACCCCATATTAAACGCCTAAGAATGTACCTGACTAGTAAGTATCTTAAAACCTATGGATTGCTATGTGTCTGAAAGAAAATCAAGCGTGTGTACAGGGGCATAAACGCAGCAGTGATAGGATTGGAGAGGTTCGGTGAGCAAATGAAGACCCTTTGAAGTCATATTGCATGGTACCCATTCCACGGGTCTCAACTCTCCAGGTTTAAGGGATTCTTCCTTCAGCTAAAACATGCACGTGGAACCCAGAGTATGATCAACCGTGTGATCGGGAGACGTGTTCCAATATGTCTCAGTTCTCGTCCCCTGGTACTCGGGTGCAACATTCCAGACGCTTTACTAACACTCTCCCGACTTGGAGAGTCAGTGCCTTTAACCTCCTGTTTGGCCCAGTTTGCAATTTCTGCGGAAGATGAACAGGAATAGGGAGAACCAATGAGAGACTAGCTGGAGGTGTCTGGACGGGCAAATTTAACTCTCATTTCCCACCAGGAAGAGGAATTAACGAAAGGCTCAGCGTGCCGTGTCGGAACCAGATTAGGGCCTGAAGCAATCCTGCGGTGTTGCGGCCAGCTCACAAGAAAGCGAGTTGAAGAAAGGAGCTCAGGGGCACTGTAATTCACAAACCTGCAGAGTTATAAATGACAGCTATCGTCCAAAAATATACTGAAGTAAGGCTGCCAAGAGGACTTGAAAGCGGGGCAGAATTGCAGGAAACCGATTTCAGGAGGTAGACTGGAATTGCATTTAAAGCATAGGAAAAGAGGCAGAACGTCCACAATGATGCACTTGGCCAAAAAGGGCGTATGCGTTTTTTCCTGAATATATTCAGGAAAAAACGCATACGCCGTTTTTGGCCAACCAAGCAAGCTTGCAAAGGAAATCTGCACTACAATGAAGTCTCACTTCCCCCCGGTCAAAAGGGCCATCTGAAAAAAGTGTAAAATCCAGAAAGGCAGGACAGGCCATGGAGAACTGGGAGCCTTGTTATGCTGATGGGCGGGATGTAAATTGCCAACAGCCACTCGGGAGAGGTGTATGGTGTTTCCTGAAACATCTAAAAAACAAAGCAACAGAGCCTAGGGCACTTCCACTTATGGTCCTATAGCTTAGGGAAATTAAAATCAAAAAGACACAGCCACCCCAAAGTTTGGGACGGCTCTGTTTACAAGAACCTCGTTTACGGTACAAGTTCAATATCGCAGAAAGTGAAAAATGGATAAAGAAGTTGTGGTACTTACGTACAATGCAATATCACTCAGCAATGAAATCTATGTCATCAGGCCCGTAGCAGCATAATGAGTGGATTCAGGTATGATGATTCTAACTGAAATAAGTCACACAGAAAAAGAAACATCATAAGATATCACTAATACACGGGATGTAAACTTGGCTACACAGGAACTGGATTACAAAACAGAACAGGGTCTCAAATTTAGAAAACCAACTTATGCTTGCTTAAGGGGAAAGGTGAGTTGGGGTGCTGCATCAAACCAGAGATTGAAATGAGCACAGATAAAGTTCCTTAAGCCAAATATGGAATAGACAAGAACTACTCCTTGCTCAACGAAATGGACTCAACACCCCATATTAAACGCCTAAGAATGTACCTGACTAGTAAGTATCTTAAAACCTATGGATTGCTATGTGTCTGAAAGAAAATCAAGCGTGTGTACAGGGGCATAAACGCAGCAGTGATAGGATTGGAGAGGTTCGGTGAGCAAATGAAGACCCTTTGAAGTCATATTGCATGGTACCCATTCCACGGGTCTCAACTCTCCAGGTTTAAGGGATTCTTCCTTCAGCTAAAACATGCACGTGGAACCCAGAGTATGATCAACCGTGTGATCGGGAGACGTGTTCCAATATGTCTCAGTTCTCGTCCCCTGGTACTCGGGTGCAACATTCCAGACGCTTTACTAACACTCTCCCGACTTGGAGAGTCAGTGCCTTTAACCTCCTGTTTGGCCCAGTTTGCAATTTCTGCGGAAGATGAACAGGAATAGGGAGAACCAATGAGAGACTAGCTGGAGGTGTCTGGACGGGCAAATTTAACTCTCATTTCCCACCAGGAAGAGGAATTAACGAAAGGCTCAGCGTGCCGTGTCGGAACCAGATTAGGGCCTGAAGCAATCCTGCGGTGTTGCGGCCAGCTCACAAGAAAGCGAGTTGAAGAAAGGAGCTCAGGGGCACTGTAATTCACAAACCTGCAGAGTTATAAATGACAGCTATCGTCCAAAAATATACTGAAGTAAGGCTGCCAAGAGGACTTGAAAGCGGGGCAGAATTGCAGGAAACCGATTTCAGGAGGTAGACTGGAATTGCATTTAAAGCATAGGAAAAGAGGCAGAACGTCCACAATGATGCACTTGGCCAAAAAGGGCGTATGCGTTTTTTCCTGAATATATTCAGGAAAAAACGCATACGCCCTTTTTGGCCAACCAAGCAAGCTTGCAAAGGAAATCTGCACTACAATGAAGTCTCACTTCCCCCCGGTCAAAAGGGCCATCTGAAAAAAGTGTAAAATCCAGAAAGGCAGGACAGGCCATGGAGAACTGGGAGCCTTGTTATGCTGATGGGCGGGATGTAAATTGCCAACAGCCACTCGGGAGAGGTGTATGGTGTTTCCTGAAACATCTAAAAAACAAAGCAACAGAGCCTAGGGCACTTCCACTTATGGTCCTATAGCTTAGGGAAATTAAAATCAAAAAGACACAGCCACCCCAAAGTTTGGGACGGCTCTGTTTACAAGAACCTCGTTTACGGTACAAGTTCAATATCGCAGAAAGTGAAAAATGGATAAAGAAGTTGTGGTACTTACGTACAATGCAATATCACTCAGCAATGAAATCTATGTCATCAGGCCCGTAGCAGCATAATGAGTGGATTCAGGTATGATGATTCTAACTGAAATAAGTCACACAGAAAAAGAAACATCATAAGATATCACTAATACACGGGATGTAAACTTGGCTACACAGGAACTGGATTACAAAACAGAACAGGGTCTCAAATTTAGAAAACCAACTTATGCTTGCTTAAGGGGAAAGGTGAGTTGGGGTGCTGCATCAAACCAGAGATTGAAATGAGCACAGATAAAGTTCCTTAAGCCAAATATGGAATAGACAAGAACTACTCCTTGCTCAACGAAATGGACTCAACACCCCATATTAAACGCCTAAGAATGTACCTGACTAGTAAGTATCTTAAAACCTATGGATTGCTATGTGTCTGAAAGAAAATCAAGCGTGTGTACAGGGGCATAAACGCAGCAGTGATAGGATTGGAGAGGTTCGGTGAGCAAATGAAGACCCTTTGAAGTCATATTGCATGGTACCCATTCCACGGGTCTCAACTCTCCAGGTTTAAGGGATTCTTCCTTCAGCTAAAACATGCACGTGGAACCCAGAGTATGATCAACCGTGTGATCGGGAGACGTGTTCCAATATGTCTCAGTTCTCGTCCCCTGGTACTCGGGTGCAACATTCCAGACGCTTTACTAACACTCTCCCGACTTGGAGAGTCAGTGCCTTTAACCTCCTGTTTGGCCCAGTTTGCAATTTCTGCGGAAGATGAACAGGAATAGGGAGAACCAATGAGAGACTAGCTGGAGGTGTCTGGACGGGCAAATTTAACTCTCATTTCCCACCAGGAAGAGGAATTAACCAAAGGCTCAGCGTGCCGTGCCGGAACCAGATTAGGGCCTGAAGCAATCCTGCGGTGTTGCGGCCAGCTCACAAGAAAGCGAGTTGAAGAAAGGAGCTCAGGGGCACTGTAATTCACAAACCTGCAGAGTTATAAATGACAGCTATCGTCCAAAAATATACTGAAGTAAGGCTGCCAAGAGGACTTGAAAGCGGGGCAGAATTGCAGGAAACCGATTTCAGGAGGTAGACTGGAATTGCATTTAAAGCATAGGAAAAGAGGCAGAACGTCCACAATGATGCCCTTGGCCAAAAAGGGCGTATGCGTTTTTTCCTGAATATATTCAGGAAAAAACGCATACGCCCTTTTTGGCCAACCAAGCAAGCTTGCAAAGGAAATCTGCACTACAATGAAGTCTCACTTCCCCCCGGTCAAAAGGGCCATCTGAAAAAAGTGTAAAATCCAGAAAGGCAGGACAGGCCATGGAGAACTGGGAGCCTTGTTATGCTGATGGGCGGGATGTAAATTGCCAAGAGCCACTCCAGAGAGGTGTATGGTGTTTCCTGAAACATCTAAAAAACAAAGCAACAGAGCCTAGGGCACTTCCACTTATGGTCCTATAGCTTAGGGAAATTAAAATCAAAAAGACACAGCCACCCCAAAGTTTGGGACGGCTCTGTTTACAAGAACCTCGTTTATGGAACAAGTTCAATATCGCAGAAAGTGAATAATGGATAAAGAAGTTGTGGTACTTACGTACAATGCAATATCACTCAGCAATGAAATCTATGTCATCAGGCCCGTAGCAGCATAATGAGTGGATTCAGGTATGATGATTCTAACTGAAATAAGTCACACAGAAAAAGAAACATCATAAGATATCACTAATACACGGAATGTAAACTTGGCTACACAGGAACTGGATTACAAAACAGAACAGGGTCTCAAATTTAGAAAACCAACTTATGCTTGCTTAAGGGGAAAGGTGAGTTGGGGTGCTGCATCAAACCAGAGATTGAAATGAGCACAGATAAAGCTCCTTAAGCCAAATATGGAATAGACAAGAACTACTCCTTGCTCAACGAAATGGACTCAACACCCCATATTAAACGCCTAAGAATGTACCTGACTAGTAAGTATCTTAAAACCTATGGATTGCTATGTCTCTGAAAGAAAATCAAGCGTCTGCACAGGGGCATAAACGCAGCAGTGATAGGATTGGAGAGGTTCGGTGAGCAAATGAAGACCCTTTGAAGTCATATTGCATGGTACCCATTCCACGGGTCTCAACTCTCCAGGTTTAAGGGATTCTGCCTTCAGGTAAAACATGCACGTGGAACCCAGAGTATGATCAACCGTGTGATCGGGAGACGTGTTCCAATATGTCTCAGTTCTCGTCCCCTGGTACTCGGGTGCAACATTCCAGACGCTTTACTAACACTCTCCCGACTTGGAGAGTCAGTGCCTTTAACCTCCTGTTTGGCCCAGTTTGCAATTTCTGCGGAAAATGAACAGGAATAGGGAGAACCAATGAGAGACTAGCTGGAGGTGTCTGGACGGGCAAATTTAACTCTCATTTCCCACCAGGAAGAGGAATTAACCAAAGGCTCAGCGTGCCGTGTCGGAACCAGATTAGGGCCTGAAGCAATCCTGCGGTGTTGCAGCCAGCTCACAAGAAAGCGAGTTGAAGAAAGGAGCTCAGGGGCACTGTAATTCACAAACCTGCAGAGTTATAAATGACAGCTATCGTCCAAAAATATACTGAAGTAAGGCTGCCAAGAGGACTTGAAAGCGGGGCAGAATTGCAGGAAACCGATTTCAGGAGGTAGACTGGAATTGCATTTAAAGCATAGGAAAAGAGGCAGAACGTCCACAATGATGCACTTGGCCAAAAAGGGCGTATGCGTTTTTTCCTGGAAAAAACGCATACGCCCTTTTTGGCCAACCAAGCAAGCTTGCAAAGGAAATCTGCACTACAATGAAGTCTCACTTCCCCCCGGTCAAAAGGGCCATCTGAAAAAAGTGTAAAATCCAGAAAGGCAGGACAGGCCATGGAGAACTGGGAGCCTTGTTATGCTGATGGGCGGGATGTAAATTGCCAACAGCCACTCGGGAGAGGTGTATGGTGTTTCCTGAAACATCTAAAAAACAAAGCAACAGAGCCTAGGGCACTTCCACTTATGGTCCTATAGCTTAGGGAAATTAAAATCAAAAAGACACAGCCACCCCAAAGTTTGGGACGGCTCTGTTTACAAGAACCTCGTTTACGGTACAAGTTCAATATCGCAGAAAGTGAAAAATGGATAAAGAAGTTGTGGTACTTACGTACAATGCAATATCACTCAGCAATGAAATCTATGTCATCAGGCCCGTAGCAGCATAATGAGTGGATTCAGGTATGATGATTCTAACTGAAATAAGTCACACAGAAAAAGAAACATCATAAGATATCACTAATACACGGGATGTAAACTTGGCTACACAGGAACTGGATTACAAAACAGAACAGGGTCTCAAATTTAGAAAACCAACTTATGCTTGCTTAAGGGGAAAGGTGAGTTGGGGTGCTGCATAAAACCAGAGATTGAAATGAGCACAGATAAAGTTCCTTAAGCCAAATATGGAATAGACAAGAACTACTCCTTGCTCAACGAAATGGACTCAACACCCCATATTAAACGCCTAAGAATGTACCTGACTAGTAAGTATCTTAAAACCTATGGATTGCTATGTGTCTGAAAGAAAATCAAGCGTGTGTACAGGGGCATAAACGCAGCAGTGATAGGATTGGAGAGGTTCGGTGAGCAAATGCAGACCCTTTGAAGTCATATTGCATGGTACCCATTCCACGGGTCTCAACTCTCCAGGTTTAAGGGATTCTTCCTTCAGCTAAAACATGTACGTGGAACCCAGAGTATGATCAACCGTGTGATCGGGAGACGTGTTCCAATATGTCTCAGTTCTCGTCCCCTGGTACTCGGGTGCAACATTCCAGACGCTTTACTAACACTCTCCCGACTTGGAGAGTCAGTGCCTTTAACCTCCTGTTTGGCCCAGTTTGCAATTTCTGCGGAAGATGAACAGGAATAGGGAGAACCAATGAGAGACTAGCTGGAGGTGTGTGGACGGGCAAATTTAACTCTCATTTCCCACCAGGAAGAGGAATTAACCAAAGGCTCAGCGTGCCGTGCCGGAACCAGATTAGGGCCTGAAGCAATCCTGCGGTGTTGCGGCCAGCTCACAAGAAAGCGAGTTGAAGAAAGGAGCTCAGGGGCACTGTAATTCACAAACCTGCAGAGTTATAAATGACAGCTATCGTCCAAAAATATACTGAAGTAAGGCTGCCAAGAGGACTTGAAAGCGGGGCAGAATTGCAGGAAACCGATTTCAGGAGGTAGACTGGAATTGCATTTAAAGCATAGGAAAAGAGGCAGAACGTCCACAATGATGCGCTTGGCCAAAAAGGGCGTATGCGTTTTTTCCTGAATATATTCAGGAAAAAACGCATACGCCCTTTTTGGCCAACCAAGCAAGCTTGCAAAGGAAATCTGCACTACAATGAAGTCTCACTTCCCCCCGGTCAAAAGGGCCATCTGAAAAAAGTGTAAAATCCAGAAAGGCAGGACAGGCCATGGAGAACTGGGAGCCTTGTTATGCTGATGGGCGGGATGTAAATTGCCAACAGCCACTCGGGAGAGGTGTATGGTGTTTCCTGAAACATCTAAAAAACAAAGCAACAGAGCCTAGGGCACTTCCACTTATGGTCCTATAGCTTAGGGAAATTAAAATCAAAAAGACACAGCCACCCCAAAGTTTGGGACGGCTCTGTTTACAAGAACCTCGTTTACGGTACAAGTTCAATATCGCAGAAAGTGAAAAATGGATAAAGAAGTTGTGGTACTTACGTACAATGCAATATCACTCAGCAATGAAATCTATGTCATCAGGCCCGTAGCAGCATAATGAGTGGATTCAGGTATGATGATTCTAACTGAAATAAGTCACACAGAAAAAGAAACATCATAAGATATCACTAATACACGGGATGTAAACTTGGCTACACAGGAACTGGATTACAAAACAGAACAGGGTCTCAAATTTAGAAAACCAACTTATGCTTGCTTAAGGGGAAAGGTGAGTTGGGGTGCTGCATAAAACCAGAGATTGAAATGAGCACAGATAAAGTTCCTTAAGCCAAATATGGAATAGACAAGAACTACTCCTTGCTCAACGAAATGGACTCAACACCCCATATTAAACGCCTAAGAATGTACCTGACTAGTAAGTATCTTAAAACCTATGGATTGCTATGTCTCTGAAAGAAAATCAAGCGTGTGTACAGGGGCACAAACGCAGCAATGATAGGATTGGAGAGGTTCGGTGAGCAAATGAAGACCCTTTGAAGTCATATTGCATGGTACCCATTCCACGGGTCTCAACTCTCCAGGTTTAAGGGATTCTTCCTTCAGCTAAAACATGCACGTGGAACCCAGAGTATGATCAACCGTGTGATCGGGAGACGTGTTCCAATATGTCTCAGTTCTCGTCCCCTGGTACTCGGGTGCAACATTCCAGACGCTTTACTAACACTCTCCCGACTTGGAGAGTCAGTGCCTTTAACCTCCTGTTTGGCCCAGTTTGCAATTTCTGCGGAAGATGAACAGGAATAGGGAGAACCAATGAGAGACTAGCTGGAGGTGTGTGGACGGGCAAATTTAACTCTCATTTCCCACCAGGAAGAGGAATTAACCAAAGGCTCAGCGTGCCGTGCCGGAACCAGATTAGGGCCTGAAGCAATCCTGCGGTGTTGCGGCCAGCTCACAAGAAAGCGAGTTGAAGAAAGGAGCTCAGGGGCACTGTAATTCACAAACCTGCAGAGTTATAAATGACAGCTATCGTCCAAAAATATACTGAAGTAAGGCTGCCAAGAGGACTTGAAAGCGGGGCAGAATTGCAGGAAACCGATTTCAGGAGGTAGACTGGAATTGCATTTAAAGCATAGGAAAAGAGGCAGAACGTCCACAATGATGCACTTGGCCAAAAAGGGCGTATGCGTTTTTTCCTGAATATATTCCTGAATATATTCCTGAATATATTCCTGAATATATTCAGGAAAAAACGCATACGCCCTTTTTGGCCAACCAAGCAAGCTTGCAAAGGAAATCTGCACTACAATGAAGTCTCACTTCCCCCCGGTCAAAAGGGCCATCTGAAAAAAGTGTAAAATCCAGAAAGGCAGGACAGGCCATGGAGAACTGGGAGCCTTGTTATGCTGATGGGCGGGATGTAAATTGCCAAGAGCCACTCGGGAGAGGTGTATGGTGTTTCCTGAAACATCTAAAAAACAAAGCAACAGAGCCTAGGGCACTTCCACTTATGGTCCTATAGCTTAGGGAAATTAAAATCAAAAAGACACAGCCACCCCAAAGTTTGGGACGGCTCTGTTTACAAGAACCTCGTTTACGGAACAAGTTCAATATCGCAGAAAGTGAATAATGGATAAAGAAGTTGTGGTACTTACGTACAATGCAATATCACTCAGCAATGAAATCTATGTCATAAGGCCCGTAGCAGCATAATGAGTGGATTCAGGTATGATGATTCTAACTGAAATAAGTCACACAGAAAAAGAAACATCATAAGATATCACTAATACACGGAATGTAAACTTGGCTACACAGGAACTGGATTACAAAACAGAACAGGGTCTCAAATTTAGAAAACCAACTTATGCTTGCTTAAGGGGAAAGGTGAGTTGGGGTGCTGCATCAAACCAGAGATTGAAATGAGCACAGATAAAGCTCCTTAAGCCAAATATGGAATAGACAAGAACTACTCCTTGCTCAACGAAATGGACTCAACACCCCATATTAAACGCCTAAGAATGTACCTGACTAGTAAGTATCTTAAAACCTATGGATTGCTATGTGTCTGAAAGAAAATCAAGCGTGTGTACAGGGGCATCAACGCAGCAGTGATAGGATTGGAGAGGTTCGGTGAGCAAATGAAGACCCTTTGAAGTCATATTGCATGGTACCCATTCCACGGGTCTCAACTCTCCAGGTTTAAGGGATTCTGCCTTCAGGTAAAACATGCACGTGGAACCCAGAGTATGATCAACCGTGTGATCGGGAGACGTGTTCCAATATGTCTCAGTTCTCGTCCCCTGGTACTCGGGTGCAACATTCCAGACGCTTTACTAACACTCTCCCGACTTGGAGAGTCAGTGCCTTTAACCTCCTGTTTGGCCCAGTTTGCAATTTCTGCGGAAGATGAACAGGAATAGGGAGAACCAATGAGAGACTAGCTGGAGGTGTGTGGACGGGCAAATTTAACTCTCATTTCCCACCAGGAAGAGGAATTAACCAAAGGCTCAGCGTGCCGTGCCGGAACCAGATTAGGGCCTGAAGCAATCCTGCGGTGTTGCGGCCAGCTCACAAGAAAGCGAGTTGAAGAAAGGAGCTCAGGGGCACTGTAATTCACAAACCTGCAGAGTTATAAATGACAGCTATCGTCCAAAAATATACTGAAGTAAGGCTGCCAAGAGGACTTGAAAGCGGGGCAGAATTGCAGGAAACCGATTTCAGGAGGTAGACTGGAATTGCATTTAAAGCATAGGAAAAGAGGCAGAACGTCCACAATGATGCACTTGGCCAAAAAGGGCGTATGCGTTTTTTCCTGAATATATTCAGGAAAAAACGCATACGCCCTTTTTGGCCAACCAAGCAAGCTTGCAAAGGAAATCTGCACTACAATGAAGTCTCACTTCCCCCCGGTCAAAAGGGCCATCTGAAAAAAGTGTAAAATCCAGAAAGGCAGGACAGGCCATGGAGAACTGGGAGCCTTGTTATGCTGATGGGCGGGATGTAAATTGCCAAGAGCCACTCGGGAGAGGTGTATGGTGTTTCCTGAAACATCTAAAAAACAAAGCAACAGAGCCTAGGGCACTTCCACTTATGGTCCTATAGCTTAGGGAAATTAAAATCAAAAAGACACAGCCACCCCAAAGTTTGGGACGGCTCTGTTTACAAGAACCTCGTTTACAGTACAAGTTCAATATCACAGAAAGTGAAAAATGGATAAAGAAGTTGTGGTACTTACGTACAATGCAATATCACTCAGCAATGAAATCTATGTCATCAGGCCCGTAGCAGCATAATGAGTGGATTCAGGTATGATGATTCTAACTGAAATAAGTCACACAGAAAAAGAAACATCATAAGATATCACTAATACACGGAATGTAAACTTGGCTACACAGGAACTGGATTACAAAACAGAACAGGGTCTCAAATTTAGAAAACCAACTTATGCTTGCTTAAGGGGAAAGGTGAGTTGGGGTGCTGCATAAAACCAGAGATTGAAATGAGCACAGATAAAGTTCCTTAAGCCAAATATAGAATAGACAAGAACTACTCCTTGCTCAACGAAATGGACTCAACACCCCATATTAAACGCCTAAGAATGTACCTGACTAGTAAGTATCTTAAAACCTATGGATTGCTATGTCTCTGAAAGAAAATCAAGCGTGTGTACAGGGGCACAAACGCAGCAGTGATAGGATTGGAGAGGTTCGGTGAGCAAATGAAGACCCTTTGAAGTCATATTGCATGGTACCCATTCCACGGGTCTAAACTCTCCAGGTTTAAGGGATTCTTCCTTCAGCTAAAACATGCACGTGGAACCCAGAGTATGATCAACCGTGTGATCGGGAGACGTGTTCCAATATGTCTCAGTTCTCGTCCCCTGGTACTCGGGTGCAACATTCCACACGCTTTACTAACACTCTCCCGACTTGGAGAGTCAGTGCCTTTAACCTCCTGTTTGGCCCAGTTTGCAATTTCTGCGGAAGATGAACAGGAATAGGGAGAACCAATGAGAGACTAGCTGGAGGTGTGTGGACGGGCAAATTTAACTCTCATTTCCCACCAGGAAGAGGAATTAACCAAAGGCTCAGCGTGCCGTGCCGGAACCAGATTAGGGCCTGAAGCAATCCTGCGGTGTTGCGGCCAGCTCACAAGAAAGCGAGTTGAAGAAAGGAGCTCAGGGGCACTGTAATTCACAAACCTGCAGAGTTATAAATGACAGCTATCGTCCAAAAATATACTGAAGTAAGGCTGCCAAGAGGACTTGAAAGCGGGGCAGAATTGCAGGAAACCGATTTCAGGAGGTAGACTGGAATTGCATTTAAAGCATAGGAAAAGAGGCAGAACGTCCACAATGATGCGCTTGGCCAAAAAGGGCGTATGCGTTTTTTCCTGAATATATTCAGGAAAAAACGCATACGCCCTTTTTGGCCAACCAAGCAAGCTTGCAAAGGAAATCTGCACTACAATGAAGTCTCACTTCCCCCCGGTCAAAAGGGCCATCTGAAAAAAGTGTAAAATCCAGAAAGGCAGGACAGGCCATGGAGAACTGGGAGCCTTGTTATGCTGATGGGCGGGATGTAAATTGCCAAGAGCCACTCCGGAGAGGTGTATGGTGTTTCCTGAAACATCTAAAAAACAAAGCAACAGAGCCTAGGGTACTTCCACTTATGGTCCTATAGCATAGGGAAATTAAAATCAAAAAGACACAGCCACCCCAAAGTTTGGGACGGCTCTGTTTACAAGAACCTCGTTTATGGTACAAGTTCAATATCGCAGAAAGTGAAAAATGGATAAAGAAGTTGTGGTACTTACGTACAATGCAATATCACTCAGCAATGAAATCTATGTCATCAGGCCCGTAGCAGCATAATGAGTGGATTCAGGTATGATGATTCTAACTGAAATAAGTCACACAGAAAAAGAAACATCATAAGATATCACTAATACACGGAATGTAAACTTGGCTACACAGGAACTGGATTACAAAACAGAACAGGGTCTCAAATTTAGAAAACCAACTTATGCTTGCTTAAGGGGAAAGGTGAGTTGGGGTGCTGCATAAAACCAGAGATTTAAATGAACACAGATAAAGTTCCTTAAGCCAAATATGGAATAGACAAGAACTACTCCTTGCTCAACGAAATGGACTCAACACCCCATATTAAACGCCTAAGAATGTACCTGACTAGTAAGTATCTTAAAACCTATGCACTGCTATGTCTCTGAAAGAAAATCAAGCGTGTGTACAGGGGCATAAACGCAGCAGTGATAGGATTGGAGAGGTTCGGTGAGCAAATGAAGACCCTTTGAAGTCATATTGCATGGTACCCATTCCACGGGTCTCAACTCTCCAGGTTTAAGGGATTCTTCCTTCAGCTAAAACATGCACGTGGAACCCAGAGTATGATCACCCGTGTGATCGGGAGACATGTTCCAATATGTCTCAGTTCTCGTCCCCTGGTACTCGTGTGCAACATTCCTGACGCTTTACTAACACTCTCCCGACTTGGAGAGTCAGTGCCTTTAACCTCCTGTTTGGCCCAGTTTGCAATTTCTGCGGAAAATGAACAGGAATAGGGAGAACCAATGAGAGACTAGCTGGAGGTGTCTGGACGGGCAAATTTAACTCTTATTTCCCACCAGGAAGAGGAATTAACCAAAGGCTCAGCGTGCCGTGCCGGAACCAGATTAGGGCCTGAAGCATTCCTGCGGTGTTGCGGCCAGCTCACAAGAAAGCGAGTTGAAGAAAGGAGCTCAGGGACACTGTAATTCACAAACCTGCAGAGTTATAAATGACAGCTATCGTCCAAAAATATACTGAAGTAAGGCTGCCAAGAGGACTTGAAAGCGGGGCAGAATTGCAGGAAACCGATTTCAGGAGGTAGACTGGAATTGCATTTAAAGCATAGGAAAAGAGGCAGAACGTCCACAATGATGCACTTGGCCAAAAAGGGCGTATGCGTTTTTTCCTGAATATATTCAGGAAAAAACGCATACGCCCTTTTTGGCCAACCAAGCAAGCTTGCAAAGGAAATCTGCACTACAATGAAGTCTCACTTCCCCCCGGTCAAAAGGGCCATCTGAAAAAAGTGTAAAATCCAGAAAGGCAGGACAGGCCATGGAGAACTGGGAGCCTTGTTATGCTGATGGGCGGGATGTAAATTGCCAACAGCCACTCGGGAGAGGTGTATGGTGTTTCCTGAAACATCTAAAAAACAAAGCAACAGAGCCTAGCGCACTTCCACTTATGGTCCTATAGCTTAGGGAAATTAAAATCAAAAAGACACAGCCACCCCAAAGTTTGGGACGGCTCTGTTTACAAGAACCTCGTTTACGGTACAAGTTCAATATCGCAGAAAGTGAAAAATGGATAAAGAAGTTGTGGTACTTACGTACAATGCAATATCACTCAGCAATGAAATCTATGTCATCAGGCCCGTAGCAGCATAATGAGTGGATTCAGGTATGATGATTCTAACTGAAATAAGTCACACAGAAAAAGAAACATCATAAGATATCACTAATACACGGGATGTAAACTTGGCTACACAGGAACTGGATTACAAAACAGAACAGGGTCTCAAATTTAGAAAACCAACTTATGCTTGCTTAAGGGGAAAGGTGAGTTGGGGAGCTGCATAAAACCAGAGATTTAAATGAACACAGATAAAGTTCCTTAAGCCAAATATGGAATAGACAAGAACTACTCCTTGCTCAACGAAATGGACTCAACACCCCATATTAAACGCCTAAGAATGTACCTGACTAGTAAGTATCTTAAAACCTATGAATTCCTATGTCTCTGAAAGAAAATCAAGCGTGTGTACAGGGGCATAAACGCAGCAGTGATAGGATTGGAGAGGTTCGGTGAGCAAATGAAGACCCTTTGAAGTCATATTGCATGGTACCCATTCCACGGGTCTCAACTCTCCAGGTTTAAGGGATTCTGCCTTCAGCTAAAACATGCACGTGGAACCCAGAGTATGATCACCCGTGTGATCGGGAGACATGTTCCAATATGTCTCAGTTCTAGTCCCCTGGTACTCGGGTGCAACATTCCAGACACTTTACTAACACTCTCCCGACTTGGAGAGTCAGTGCCTTTAACCTCCTGTTTGGCCCAGTTTGCAATTTCTGCGGAAAATGAACAGGAATAGGGAGAACCAATGAGAGACTAGCTGGAGGTGTCTGGACGGGCAAATTTAACTCTTATTTCCCACCAGGAAGAGGAATTAACCAAAGGCTCAGCGTGCCGTGCCGGAACCAGATTAGGGCCTGAAGCAATCCTGCGGTGTTGCGGCCAGCTCACAAGAAAGCGAGTTGAAGAAAGGAGCTCAGGAGCACTGTAATTCACAAACCTGCAGAGTTATAAATGACAACTATCGTCCAAAAATATACTGAAGTAAGGCTGCCAAGAGGACTTGAAAGCGGGGCAGAATTGCAGGAAACCGATTTCAGGAGGTAGACTGGAATTGCATTTAAAGCATAGGAAAAGAGGCAGAACGTCCACAATGATGCACTTGGCCAAAAAGGGCGTATGCGTTTTTTCCTGAATATATTCAGGAAAAAACGCATACGCCCTTTTTGGCCAACCAAGCAAGCTTGCAAAGGAAATCTGCACTACAATGAAGTCTCACTTCCCCCCGGTCAAAAGGGCCATCTGAATAAAGTGTAAAATCCAGAAAGGCAGGACAGGCCATGGAGAACTGGGAGCCTTGTTATGCTGATGGGCGGGATGTAAATTGCCAAGAGCCACTCGGGAGAGGTGTATGGTGTTTCCTGAAACATCTAAAAAACAAAGCAACAGAGCCTAGGGCAGTTCCACTTATGCTCCTATAGCTTAGGGAAATTAAAATCAAAAAGACACAGCCACCCCAAAGTTTGGGACGGCTCTGTTTACAAGAACCTCATTTACGGTACAAGTTCAATATCGCAGAAAGTGAAAAATGGATAAAGAAGTTGTGGTACTTACGTACAATGCAATATCACTCAGCAATGAAATCTATGTCATCAGGCCCGTAGCAGCATAATGAGTGGATTCAGGTATGATGATTCTAACTGAAATAAGTCACACAGAAAAAGAAACATCATAAGATATCACTAATACACGGGATGTAAACTTGGCTACACAGGAACTGGATTACAAAACAGAACAGGGTCTCAAATTTAGAAAACCAACTTATGCTTGCTTAAGGGGAAAGGTGAGTTGGGGTGCTGCATAAAACCAGAGATTGAAATGAGCACAGATAAAGTTCCTTAAGCCAAATATAGAATAGACAAGAACTACTCCTTGCTCAACGAAATGGACTCAACACCCCATATTAAACGCCTAAGAATGTACCTGACTAGTAAGTATCTTAAAACCTATGGATTGCTATGTCTCTGAAAGAAAATCAAGCGTGTGTACAGGGGCACAAACGCAGCAGTGATAGGATTGGAGAGGTTCGGTGAGCAAATAAAGACCCTTTGAAGTCATATTGCATGGTACCCATTCCACGGGTCTCAACTCTCCAGGTTTAAGGGATTCTTCCTTCAGCTAAAACATGCACGTGGAACCCAGAGTATGATCAACCGTGTGATCGGGAGACGTGTTCCAATATGTCTCAGTTCTCGTCCCCTGGTACTCGGGTGCAACATTCCAGACGCTTTACTAACACTCTCCCGACTTGGAGAGTCAGTGCCTTTAACCTCCTGTTTGGCCCAGTTTGCAATTTCTGTGGAAGATGAACAGGAATAGGGAGAACCAATGAGAGACTAGCTGGAGGTGTCTGGACGGGCAAATTTAACTCTCATTTCCCACCAGGAAGAGGAATTAACCAAAGGCTCAGCGTGCCGTGCCGGAACCAGATTAGGGCCTGAAGCAATCCTGCGGTGTTGCGGCCAGCTCACAAGAAAGCGAGTTGAAGAAAGGAGCTCAGGGGCACTGTAATTCACAAACCTGCAGAGTTATAAATGACAGCTATCGTCCAAAAATATACTGAAGTAAGGCTGCCAAGAGGACTTGAAAGCGGGGCAGAATTGCAGGAAACCGATTTCAGGAGGTAGACTGGAATTGCATTTAAAGCATAGGAAAAGAGGCAGAACGTCCACAATGATGCACTTGGCCAAAAAGGGCGTATGCGTTTTTTCCTGAATATATTCAGGAAAAAACGCATACGCCCTTTTTGGCCAACCAAGCAAGCTTGCAAAGGAAATCTGCACTACAATGAAGTCTCACTTCCCCCCGGTCAAAAGGGCCATCTGAAAAAAGTGTAAAATCCAGAAAGGCAGGACAGGCCATGGAGAACTGGGAGCCTTGTTATGCTGATGGGCGGGATGTAAATTGCCAAGAGCCACTCGGGAGAGGTGTATGGTGTTTCCTGAAACATCTAAAAAACAAAGCAACAGAGCCTAGGGCACTTCCACTTATGGTCCTATAGCTTAGGGAAATTAAAATCAAAAAGACACAGCCACCCCAAAGTTTGGGACGGCTCTGTTTACAAGAACCTCGTTTACGGTACAAGTTCAATATCGCAGAAAGTGAAAAATGGATAAAGAAGTTGTGGTACTTACGTACAATGCAATATCACTCAGCAATGAAATCTATGTCATCAGGCCCGTAGCAGCATAATGAGTGGATTCAGGTATGATGATTCTAACTGAAATAAGTCACACAGAAAAAGAAACATCATAAGATATCACTAATACACGGGATGTAAACTTGGCTACACAGGAACTGGATTACAAAACAGAACAGGGTCTCAAATTTAGAAAACCAACTTATGCTTGCTTAAGGGGAAAGGTGAGTTGGGGTGCTGCATCAAACCAGAGATTGAAATGAGCACAGATAAAGTTCCTTAAGCCAAATATGGAATAGACAAGAACTACTCCTTGCTCAACGAAATGGACTCAACACCCCATATTAAACGCCTAAGAATGTACCTGACTAGTAAGTATCTTAAAACCTATGGATTGCTATGTCTCTGAAAGAAAATCAAGCGTGTGTACAGGGGCACAAACGCAGCAGTGATAGGATTGGAGAGGTTCGGTGAGCAAATGAAGACCCTTTGAAGTCATATTGCATGGTACCCATTCCACGGGTCTCAACTCTCCAGGTTTAAGGGATTCTTCCTTCAGCTAAAACATGCACGTGGAACCCAGAGTATGATCACCCGTGTGATCGGGAGACGTGTTCCAATATGTCTCAGTTCTCGTCCCCTGGTACTCGGGTGCAACATTCCTGACGCTTTACTAACACTCTCCCGACTTGGAGAGTCAGTGCCTTTAACCTCCTGTTTGGCCCAGTTTGCAATTTCTGCGGAAAATGAACAGGAATAGGGAGAACCAATGAGAGACTAGCTGGAGGTGTCTGGACGGGCAAATTTAACTCTTATTTCCCACCAGGAAGAGGAATTAACCAAAGGCTCAGCGTGCCGTGCCGGAACCAGATTAGCGCCTGAAGCATTCCTGCGGTGTTGCGGCCAGCTCACAAGAAAGCGAGTTGAAGAAAGGAGCTCAGGGGCACTGTAATTCACAAACCTGCAGAGTTATAAATGACAGCTATCGTCCAAAAATATACCGAAGTAAGGCTGCCAAGAGGACTTGAAAGCGGGGCAGAATTGCAGGAAACCGATTTCAGGAGGTAGACTGGAATTGCATTTAAAGCATAGGAAAAGAGGCAGAACGTCCACAATGATGCACTTGGCCAAAAAGGGCGTATGCGCTTTTTCCTGAATATATTCAGGAAAAAACGCATACGCCCTTTTTGGCCAACCAAGCAAGCTTGCAAAGGAAATCTGCACTACAATGAAGTCTCACTTCCCCCCGGTCAAAAGGGCCATCTGAAAAAAGTGTAAAATCCAGAAAGGCAGGACAGGCCATGGAGAACTGGGAGCCTTGTTATGCTGATGGGCGGGATGTAAATTGCCAACAGCCACTCGGGAGAGGTGTATGGTGTTTCCTGAAACATCTAAAAAACAAAGCAACAGAGCCTAGCGCACTTCCACTTATGGTCCTATAGCTTAGGGAAATTAAAATCAAAAAGACACAGCCACCCCAAAGTTTGGGACGGCTCTGTTTACAAGAACCTCGTTTACGGTACAAGTTCAATATCGCAGAAAGTGAAAAATGGATAAAGAAGTTGTGGTACTTACGTACAATGCAATATCACTCAGCAATGAAATCTATGTCATCAGGCCCGTAGCAGCATAATGAGTGGATTCAGGTATGATGATTCTAACTGAAATAAGTCACACAGAAAAAGAAACATCATAAGATATCACTAATACACGGGATGTAAACTTGGCTACACAGGAACTGGATTACAAAACAGAACAGGGTCTCAAATTTAGAAAACCAACTTATGCTTGCTTAAGGGGAAAGGTGAGTTGGGGTGCTGCATAAAACCAGAGATTAAAATGAGCACAGATAAAGTTCCTTAAGCCAAATATAGAATAGACAAGAACTACTCCTTGCTCAACGAAATGGACTCAACACCCCATATTAAACGCCTAAGAATGTACCTGACTAGTAAGTATCTTAAAACCTATGGATTTATATGTCTCCAAAAGAGAATCATGTGTGTGTACAGCGGCATAAACGCAGCAGTGATAGGATTGGTGAGGTTCGGTGAGCAAATGCAGACCCTTTGAAGTCATATTGCATGGTACCCATTCCATGGGTCTCAACTCTCCATGTTTAAGGGATTCTTCCTTCAGCTAAAACATGCATGTGGAACCCAGAGTATGATCCACCATGTGGTCGGAAAACGTGTTCAAATGTGTCTCAGTTTTTGTCCCCTGGTACTCGGGTGCAACATTCCAGACGCTTTACTAACACTCTCCCCACTTGGAGAGTCAGTGCCTTTAACCTCCTGTTTGGCCCAGTTAGCAATTTCTGCGGAAGATGAACAGGAATAGGGAGAACGAATGAGAGATTAGGTGGAGGTGTCCGGACGGGCCAATTTAACTCTCATTTCCCACCAGGAAGAGGAATTAACCAAAGGCTCAGCATGCCGTGCCGGAACCAAACTAGGGCCTGAAGCAATCCTGCGGTGTTGCGGCCAGCTCACAAGAAAGCGAGTTGAAGAAAGGAGCTCAGGGGCACTGTAATTCACAAACCTGCAGAGTTATAAATGACAGCTATCTTCCAAAAATATATTGAATTAGGATGCCAAGAGGAGTTGAAAGCAGGGCAGAATTGCAGGAAACCGATTTCAGGAGGTAGACTGGAATTGCATGTAAAGCATAGGAAAAGAGGCAGAACGTCCACAATGATGCACTTGGCCAAAAAGGGCGTATGCGTTTTTTCCTGAATATATTCAGGAAAAAACGCATACGCCCTTTTTGGCCAACCAAGCAAGCTTGCAAAGGAAATCTGCACTACAATGAAGTCTCACTTCCCCCCGGTCAAAAGGGCCATCTGAAAAAAGTGTAAAATCCAGAAAGGCAGGACAGGCCATGGAGAACTGGGAGCCTTGTTATGCTGATGGGCGGGATGTAAATTGCCAACAGCCACTCGGGAGAGGTGTATGGTGTTTCCTGAAACATCTAAAAAACAAAGCAACAGAGCCTAGGGCACTTCCACTTATGGTCCTATAGCTTAGGGAAATTAAAATCAAAAAGACACAGCCACCCCAAAGTTTGGGACGGCTCTGTTTACAAGAACCTCGTTTACGGTACAAGTTCAATATCGCAGAAAGTGAAAAATGGATAAAGAAGTTGTGGTACTTACGTACAATGCAATATCACTCAGCAATGAAATCTATGTCATCAGGCCCGTAGCAGCATAATGAGTGGATTCAGGTATGATGATTCTAACTGAAATAAGTCACACAGAAAAAGAAACATCATAAGATATCACTAATACACGGGATGTAAACTTGGCTACACAGGAACTGGATTACAAAACAGAACAGGGTCTCAAATTTAGAAAACCAACTTATGCTTGCTTAAGGGGAAAGGTGAGTTGGGGTGCTGCATCAAACCAGAGATTGAAATGAGCACAGATAAAGTTCCTTAAGCCAAATATGGAATAGACAAGAACTACTCCTTGCTCAACGAAATGGACTCAACACCCCATATTAAACGCCTAAGAATGTACCTGACTAGTAAGTATCTTAAAACCTATGGATTGCTATGTCTCTGAAAGAAAATCAAGCGTGTGTACAGGGGCACAAACGCAGCAGTGATAGGATTGGAGAGGTTCGGTGAGCAAATGAAGACCCTTTGAAGTCATATTGCATGGTACCCATTCCACGGGTCTCAACTCTCCAGGTTTAAGGGATTCTTCCTTCAGCTAAAACATGCACGTGGAACCCAGAGTATGATCAACCGTGTGATCGGGAGACGTGTTCCAATATGTCTCAGTTCTCGTCCCCTGGTACTCGGGTGCAACATTCCAGACGCTTTACTAACACTCTCCCGACTTGGAGAGTCAGTGCCTTTAACCTCCTGTTTGGCCCAGTTTGCAATTTCTGCGGAAGATGAACAGGAATAGGGAGAACCAATGAGAGACTAGCTGGAGGTGTCTGGACGGGCAAATTTAACTCTCATTTCCCACCAGGAAGAGGAATTAACCAAAGGCTCAGCGTGCCGTGCCGGAACCAGATTAGGGCCTGAAGCAATCCTGCGGTGTTGCGGCCAGCTCACAAGAAAGCGAGTTGAAGAAAGGAGCTCAGGGGCACTGTAATTCACAAACCTGCAGAGTTATAAATGACAGCTATCGTCCAAAAATATACTGAAGTAAGGCTGCCAAGAGGACTTGAAAGCGGGGCAGAATTGCAGGAAACCGATTTCAGGAGGTAGACTGGAATTGCATTTAAAGCATAGGAAAAGAGGCAGAACGTCCACAATGATGCACTTGGCCAAAAAGGGCGTATGCGTTTTTTCCTGAATATATTCAGGAAAAAACGCATACGCCCTTTTTGGCCAACCAAGCAAGCTTGCAAAGGAAATCTGCACTACAATGAAGTCTCACTTCCCCCCGGTCAAAAGGGCCATCTGAAAAAAGTGTAAAATCCAGAAAGGCAGGACAGGCCATGGAGAACTGGGAGCCTTGTTATGCTGATGGGCGGGATGTAAATTGCCAAGAGCCACTCGGGAGAGGTGTATGGTGTTTCCTGAAACATCTAAAAAACAAAGCAACAGAGCCTAGGGCACTTCCACTTATGGTCCTATAGCTTAGGGAAATTAAAATCAAAAAGACACAGCCACCCCAAAGTTTGGGACGGCTCTGTTTACAAGAACCTCGTTTACAGTACAAGTTCAATATCGCAGAAAGTGAAAAATGGATAAAGAAGTTGTGGTACTTACGTACAATGCAATATCACTCAGCAATGAAATCTATGTCATCAGGCCCGTAGCAGCATAATGAGTGGATTCAGGTATGATGATTCTAACTGAAATAAGTCACACAGAAAAAGAAACATCATAAGATATCACTAATACACGGAATGTAAACTTGGCTACACAGGAACTGGATTACAAAACAGAACAGGGTCTCAAATTTAGAAAACCAACTTATGCTTGCTTAAGGGGAAAGGTGAGTTGGGGTGCTGCATAAAACCAGAGATTGAAATGAGCACAGATAAAGTTCCTTAAGCCAAATATAGAATAGACAAGAACTACTCCTTGCTCAACGAAATGGACTCAACACCCAATATTAAACGCCTAAGAATGTACCTGACTAGTAAGTATCTTAAAACCTATGGATTGCTATGTCTCTGAAAGAAAATCAAGCGTGTGTACAGGGGCACAAACGCAGCAGTGATAGGATTGGAGAGGTTCGGTGAGCAAATGAAGACCCTTTGAAGTCATATTGCATGGTACCCATTCCACGGGTCTCAACTCTCCAGGTTTAAGGGATTCTTCCTTCAGCTAAAACATGCACGTGGAACCCAGAGTATGATCAACCGTGTGATCGGGAGACGTGTTCCAATATGTCTCAGTTCTCGTCCCCTGGTACTCGGGTGCAACATTCCACACGCTTTACTAACACTCTCCCGACTTGGAGAGTCAGTGCCTTTAACCTCCTGTTTGGCCCAGTTTGCAATTTCTGCGGAAAATGAACAGGAATAGGGAGAACCAATGAGAGACTAGCTGGAGGTGTCTGGACGGGCAAATTTAACTCTTATTTCCCACCAGGAAGAGGAATTAACCAAAGGCTCAGCGTGCCGTGCCGGAACCAGATTAGGGCCTGAAGCAATCCTGCGGTGTTGCGGCCAGCTCACAAGAAAGCGAGTTGAAGAAAGGAGCTCAGGGGCACTGTAATTCACAAACCTGCAGAGTTATAAATGACAGCTATCGTCCAAAAATATACTGAAGTAAGGCTGCCAAGAGGACTTGAAAGCGGGGCAGAATTGCAGGAAACCGATTTCAGGAGGTAGACTGGAATTGCATTTAAAGCATAGGAAAAGAGGCAGAACGTCCACAATGATGCACTTGGCCAAAAAGGGCGTATGCGTTTTTTCCTGAATATATTCAGGAAAAAACGCATACGCCCTTTTTGGCCAACCAAGCAAGCTTGCAAAGGAAATCTGCACTACAATGAAGTCTCACTTCCCCCCGGTCAAAAGGGCCATCTGAAAAAAGTGTAAAATCCAGAAAGGCAGGACAGGCCATGGAGAACTGGGAGCCTTGTTATGCTGATGGGCGGGATGTAAATTGCCAAGAGCCACTCGGGAGAGGTGTATGGTGTTTCCTGAAACATCTAAAAAACAAAGCAACAGAGCCTAGGGCAGTTCCACTTATGCTCCTATAGCTTAGGGAAATTAAAATCAAAAAGACACAGCCACCCCAAAGTTTGGGACGGCTCTGTTTACAAGAACCTCGTTTACGGTACAAGTTCAATATCGCAGAAAGTGAAAAATGGATAAAGAAGTTGTGGTACTTACGTACAATGCAATATCACTCAGCAATGAAATCTATGTCATCAGGCCCGTAGCAGCATAATGAGTGGATTCAGGTATGATGATTCTAACTGAAATAAGTCACACAGAAAAAGAAACATCATAAGATATCACTAATACACGGGATGTAAACTTGGCTACACAGGAACTGGATTACAAAACAGAACAGGGTCTCAAATTTAGAAAACCAACTTATGCTTGCTTAAGGGGAAAGGTGAGTTGGGGTGCTGCATAAAACCAGAGATTGAAATGAGCACAGATAAAGTTCCTTAAGCCAAATATAGAATAGACAAGAACTACTCCTTGCTCAACGAAATGGACTCAACACCCCATATTAAACGCCTAAGAATGTACCTGACTAGTAAGTATCTTAAAACCTATGGATTGCTATGTCTCTGAAAGAAAATCAAGCGTGTGTACAGGGGCACAAACGCAGCAGTGATAGGATTGGAGAGGTTCGGTGAGCAAATGAAGACCCTTTGAAGTCATATTGCATGGTACCCATTCCACGGGTCTCAACTCTCCAGGTTTAAGGGATTCTTCCTTCAGCTAAAACATGCACGTGGAACCCAGAGTATGATCAACCGTGTGATCGGGAGACGTGTTCCAATATGTCTCAGTTCTCGTCCCCTGGTACTCGGGTGCAACATTCCAGACGCTTTACTAACACTCTCCCGACTTGGAGAGTCAGTGCCTTTAACCTCCTGTTTGGCCCAGTTTGCAATTTCTGCGGAAGATGAACAGGAATAGGGAGAACCAATGAGAGACTAGCTGGAGGTGTCTGGACGGGCAAATTTAACTCTCATTTCCCACCAGGAAGAGGAATTAACCAAAGGCTCAGCGTGCCGTGCCGGAACCAGATTAGGGCCTGAAGCAATCCTGCGGTGTTGCGGCCAGCTCACAAGAAAGCGAGTTGAAGAAAGGAGCTCAGGGGCACTGTAATTCACAAACCTGCAGAGTTATAAATGACAGCTATCGTCCAAAAATATACTGAAGTAAGGCTGCCAAGAGGACTTGAAAGCGGGGCAGAATTGCAGGAAACCGATTTCAGGAGGTAGACTGGAATTGCATTTAAAGCATAGGAAAAGAGGCAGAACGTCCACAATGATGCACTTGGCCAAAAAGGGCGCATGCGTTTTTTCCTGAATATATTCAGGAAAAAACGCATACGCCCTTTTTGGCCAACCAAGCAAGCTTGCAAAGGAAATCTGCACTACAATGAAGTCTCACTTCCCCCCGGTCAAAAGGGCCATCTGAAAAAAGTGTAAAATCCAGAAAGGCAGGACAGGCCATGGAGAACTGGGAGCCTTGTTATGCTGATGGGCGGGATGTAAATTGCCAAGAGCCACTCGGGAGAGGTGTATGGTGTTTCCTGAAACATCTAAAAAACAAAGCAACAGAGCCTAGGGCAGTTCCACTTATGCTCCTATAGCTTAGGGAAATTAAAATCAAAAAGACACAGCCACCCCAAAGTTTGGGACGGCTCTGTTTACAAGAACCTCATTTACGGTACAAGTTCAATATCGCAGAAAGTGAAAAATGGATAAAGAAGTTGTGGTACTTACGTACAATGCAATATCACTCAGCAATGAAATCTATGTCATCAGGCCCGTAGCAGCATAATGAGTGGATTCAGGTATGATGATTCTAACTGAAATAAGTCACACAGAAAAAGAAACATCATAAGATATCACTAATACACGGGATGTAAACTTGGCTACACAGGAACTGGATTACAAAACAGAACAGGGTCTCAAATTTAGAAAACCAACTTATGCTTGCTTAAGGGGAAAGGTGAGTTGGGGTGCTGCATAAAACCAGAGATTGAAATGAGCACAGATAAAGTTCCTTAAGCCAAATATAGAATAGACAAGAACTACTCCTTGCTCAACGAAATGGACTCAACACCCCATATTAAACGCCTAAGAATGTACCTGACTAGTAAGTATCTTAAAACCTATGGATTTATATGTCTCCAAAAGAGAATCATGTGTGTGTACAGCGGCATAAACGCAGCAGTGATAGGATTGGTGAGGTTCGGTGAGCAAATGCAGACCCTTTGAAGTCATATTGCATGGTACCCATTCCATGGGTCTCAACTCTCCATGTTTAAGGGATTCTTCCTTCAGCTAAAACATGCATGTGGAACCCAGAGTATGATCCACCATGTGGTCGGAAAACGTGTTCAAATGTGTCTCAGTTTTTGTCCCCTGGTACTCGGGTGCAACATTCCAGACGCTTTACTAACACTCTCCCCACTTGGAGAGTCAGTGCCTTTAACCTCCTGTTTGGCCCAGTTAGCAATTTCTGCGGAAGATGAACAGGAATAGGGAGAACGAATGAGAGATTAGGTGGAGGTGTCCGGACGGGCCAATTTAACTCTCATTTCCCACCAGGAAGAGGAATTAACCAAAGGCTCAGCATGCCGTGCCGGAACCAAACTAGGGCCTGAAGCAATCCTGCGGTGTTGCGGCCAGCTCACAAGAAAGCGAGTTGAAGAAAGGAGCTCAGGGGCACTGTAATTCACAAACCTGCAGAGTTATAAATGACAGCTATCTTCCAAAAATATATTGAATTAGGATGCCAAGAGGAGTTGAAAGCAGGGCAGAATTGCAGGAAACCGATTTCAGGAGGTAGACTGGAATTGCATGTAAAGCATAGGAAAAGAGGCAGAACGTCCACAATGATGCACTTGGCCAAAAAGGGCGTATGCGTTTTTTCCTGAATATATTCAGGAAGAAACGCATACGCCCTTTTTGGCCAACCAAGCAAGCTTGCAAAGGAAATCTGCACTACAATGAAGTCTCACTTCCCCCCGGTCAAAAGGGCCATCTGAAAAAAGTGTAAAATCCAGAAAGGCAGGACAGGCCATGGAGAACTGGGAGCCTTGTTATGCTGATGGGCGGGATGTAAATTGCCAACAGCCACTCGGGAGAGGTGTATGGTGTTTCCTGAAACATCTAAAAAACAAAGCAACAGAGCCTAGGGCACTTCCACTTATGGTCCTATAGCTTAGGGAAATTAAAATCAAAAAGACACAGCCACCCCAAAGTTTGGGACGGCTCTGTTTACAAGAACCTCGTTTACGGTACAAGTTCAATATCGCAGAAAGTGAAAAATGGATAAAGAAGTTGTGGTACTTACGTACAATGCAATATCACTCAGCAATGAAATCTATGTCATCAGGCCCGTAGCAGCATAATGAGTGGATTCAGGTATGATGATTCTAACTGAAATAAGTCACACAGAAAAAGAAACATCATAAGATATCACTAATACACGGGATGTAAACTTGGCTACACAGGAACTGGATTACAAAACAGAACAGGGTCTCAAATTTAGAAAACCAACTTATGCTTGCTTAAGGGGAAAGGTGAGTTGGGGTGCTGCATCAAACCAGAGATTGAAATGAGCACAGATAAAGTTCCTTAAGCCAAATATGGAATAGACAAGAACTACTCCTTGCTCAACGAAATGGACTCAACACCCCATATTAAACGCCTAAGAATGTACCTGACTAGTAAGTATCTTAAAACCTATGGATTGCTATGTCTCTGAAAGAAAATCAAGCGTGTGTACAGGGGCACAAACGCAGCAGTGATAGGATTGGAGAGGTTCGGTGAGCAAATGCAGACCCTTTGAAGTCATATTGCATGGTACCCATTCCACGGGTCTCAACTCTCCAGGTTTAAGGGATTCTTCCTTCAGCTAAAACATGCACGTGGAACCCAGAGTATGATCAACCGTGTGATCGGGAGACGTGTTCCAATATGTCTCAGTTCTCGTCCCCTGGTACTCGGGTGCAACATTCCAGACGCTTTACTAACACTCTCCCGACTTGGAGAGTCAGTGCCTTTAACCTCCTGTTTGGCCCAGTTTGCAATTTCTGCGGAAGATGAACAGGAATAGGGAGAACCAATGAGAGACTAGCTGGAGGTGTCTGGACGGGCAAATTTAACTCTCATTTCCCACCAGGAAGAGGAATTAACCAAAGGCTCAGCGTGCCGTGCCGGAACCAGATTAGGGCCTGAAGCAATCCTGCGGTGTTGCGGCCAGCTCACAAGAAAGCGAGTTGAAGAAAGGAGCTCAGGGGCACTGTAATTCACAAACCTGCAGAGTTATAAATGACAGCTATCATCCAAAAATATACTGAAGTAAGGCTGCCAAGAGGACTTGAAAGCGGGGCAGAATTGCAGGAAACCGATTTCAGGAGGTAGACTGGAATTGCATTTAAAGCATAGGAAAAGAGGCAGAACGTCCACAATGATGCACTTGGCCAAAAAGGGCGTATGCGTTTTTTCCTGAATATATTCAGGAAAAAACGCATACGCCCTTTTTGGCCAACCAAGCAAGCTTGCAAAGGAAATCTGCACTACAATGAAGTCTCACTTCCCCCCGGTCAAAAGGGCCATCTGAAAAAAGTGTAAAATCCAGAAAGGCAGGACAGGCCATGGAGAACTGGGAGCCTTGTTATGCTGATGGGCGGGATGTAAATTGCCAACAGCCACTCGGGAGAGGTGTATGGTGTTTCCTGAAACATCTAAAAAACAAAGCAACAGAGCCTAGGGCACTTCCACTTATGGTCCTATAGCTTAGGGAAATTAAAATCAAAAAGACACAGCCACCCCAAAGTTTGGGACGGCTCTGTTTACAAGAACCTCGTTTACGGTACAAGTTCAATATCGCAGAAAGTGAAAAATGGATAAAGAAGTTGTGGTACTTACGTACAATTCAATATCACTCAGCAATGAAATCTATGTCATCAGGCCCGTAGCAGCATAATGAGTGGATTCAGGTATGATGATTCTAACTGAAATAAGTCACACAGAAAAAGAAACATCATAAGATATCACTAATACACGGGATGTAAACTTGGCTACACAGGAACTGGATTACAAAACAGAACAGGGTCTCAAATTTAGAAAACCAACTTATGCTTGCTTAAGGGGAAAGGTGAGTTGGGGTGCTGCATAAAACCAGAGATTGAAATGAGCACAGATAAAGTTCCTTAAGCTAAATATAGAATAGACAAGAACTACTCCTTGCTCAACGAAATGGACTCAACACCCCATATTAAACGCCTAAGAATGTACCTGACTAGTAAGTATCTTAAAACCTATGGATTGCTATGTCTCTGAAAGAAAATCAAGCGTGTGTACAGGGGCACAAACGCAGCAGTGATAGGATTGGAGAGGTTCGGTGAGCAAATGAAGACCCTTTGAAGTCATATTGCATGGTACCCATTCCACGGGTCTCAACTCTCCAGGTTTAAGGGATTCTTCCTTCAGCTAAAACATGCACGTGGAACCCAGAGTATGATCAACCGTGTGATCGGGAGACGTGTTCCAATATGTCTCAGTTCTCGTCCCCTGGTACTCGGGTGCAACATTCCAGACGCTTTACTAACACTCTCCCGACTTGGAGAGTCAGTGCCTTTAACCTCCTGTTTGGCCCAGTTTGCAATTTCTGCGGAAGATGAACAGGAATAGGGAGAACCAATGAGAGACTAGCTGGAGGTGTCTGGACGGGCAAATTTAACTCTCATTTCCCACCAGGAAGAGGAATTAACCAAAGGCTCAGCGTGCCGTGCCGGAACCAGATTAGGGCCTGAAGCAATCCTGCGGTGTTGCGGCCAGCTCACAAGAAAGCGAGTTGAAGAAAGGAGCTCAGGGGCACTGTAATTCACAAACCTGCAGAGTTATAAATGACAGCTATCGTCCAAAAATATACTGAAGTAAGGCTGCCAAGAGGACTTGAAAGCGGGGCAGAATTGCAGGAAACCGATTTCAGGAGGTAGACTGGAATTGCATTTAAAGCATAGGAAAAGAGGCAGAACGTCCACAATGATGCACTTGGCCAAAAAGGGCGTATGCGTTTTTTCCTGAATATATTCAGGAAAAAACGCATACGCCCTTTTTGGCCAACCAAGCAAGCTTGCAAAGGAAATCTGCACTACAATGAAGTCTCACTTCCCCCCGGTCAAAAGGGCCATCTGAAAAAAGTGTAAAATCCAGAAAGGCAGGACAGGCCATGGAGAACTGGGAGCCTTGTTATGCTGATGGGCGGGATGTAAATTGCCAACAGCCACTCGGGAGAGGTGTATGGTGTTTCCTGAAACATCTAAAAAACAAAGCAACAGAGCCTAGGGCACTTCCACTTATGGTCCTATAGCTTAGGGAAATTAAAATCAAAAAGACACAGCCACCCCAAAGTTTGGGACGGCTCTGTTTACAAGAACCTCGTTTACGGTACAAGTTCAATATCGCAGAAAGTGAAAAATGGATAAAGAAGTTGTGGTACTTACGTACAATGCAATATCACTCAGCAATGAAATCTATGTCATCAGGCCCGTAGCAGCATAATGAGTGGATTCAGGTATGATGATTCTAACTGAAATAAGTCACACAGAAAAAGAAACATCATAAGATATCACTAATACACGGGATGTAAACTTGGCTACACAGGAACTGGATTACAAAACAGAACAGGGTCTCAAATTTAGAAAACCAACTTATGCTTGCTTAAGGGGAAAGGTGAGTTGGGGTGCTGCATCAAACCAGAGATTGAAATGAGCACAGATAAAGTTCCTTAAGCCAAATATGGAATAGACAAGAACTACTCCTTGCTCAACGAAATGGACTCAACACCCCATATTAAACGCCTAAGAATGTACCTGACTAGTAAGTATCTTAAAACCTATGGATTGCTATGTCTCTGAAAGAAAATCAAGCGTGTGTACAGGGGCACAAACGCAGCAGTGATAGGATTGGAGAGGTTCGGTGAGCAAATGAAGACCCTTTGAAGTCATATTGCATGGTACCCATTCCACGGGTCTCAACTCTCCAGGTTTAAGGGATTCTTCCTTCAGCTAAAACATGCACGTGGAACCCAGAGTATGATCAACCGTGTGATCGGGAGACGTGTTCCAATATGTCTCAGTTCTCGTCCCCTGGTACTCGGGTGCAACATTCCAGACGCTTTACTAACACTCTCCCGACTTGGAGAGTCAGTGCCTTTAACCTCCTGTTTGGCCCAGTTTGCAATTTCTGCGGAAGATGAACAGGAATAGGGAGAACCAATGAGAGACTAGCTGGAGGTGTCTGGACGGGCAAATTTAACTCTCATTTCCCACCAGGAAGAGGAATTAACCAAAGGCTCAGCGTGCCATGCCGGAACCAGATTAGGGCCTGAAGCAATCCTGCGGTGTTGCGGCCAGCTCACAAGAAAGCGAGTTGAAGAAAGGAGCTCAGGGGCACTGTAATTCACAAACCTGCAGAGTTATAAATGACAGCTATCGTCCAAAAATATACTGAAGTAAGGCTGCCAAGAGGACTTGAAAGCGGGGCAGAATTGCAGGAAACCGATTTCAGGAGGTAGACTGGAATTGCATTTAAAGCATAGGAAAAGAGGCAGAACGTCCACAATGATGCACTTGGCCAAAAAGGGCGTATGCGTTTTTTCCTGAATATATTCAGGAAAAAACGCATACGCCCTTTTTGGCCAACCAAGCAAGCTTGCAAAGGAAATCTGCACTACAATGAAGTCTCACTTCCCCCCGGTCAAAAGGGCCATCTGAAAAAAGTGTAAAATCCAGAAAGGCAGGACAGGCCATGGAGAACTGGGAGCCTTGTTATGCTGATGGGCGGGATGTAAATTGCCAAGAGCCACTCCGGAGAGGTGTATGGTGTTTCCTGAAACATCTAAAAAACAAAGCAACAGAGCCTAGGGCACTTCCACTTATGGTCCTATAGCTTAGGGAAATTAAAATCAAAAAGACACAGCCACCCCAAAGTTTGGGACGGCTCTGTTTACAAGAACCTCGTTTACGGTACAAGTTCAATATCGCAGAAAGTGAAAAATGGATAAAGAAGTTGTGGTACTTACGTACAATGCAATATCACTCAGCAATGAAATCTATGTCATCAGGCCCGTAGCAGCATAATGAGTGGATTCAGGTATGATGATTCTAACTGAAATAAGTCACACAGAAAAAGAAACATCATAAGATATCACTAATACACGGGATGTAAACTTGGCTACACAGGAACTGGATTACAAAACAGAACAGGGTCTCAAATTTAGAAAACCAACTTATGCTTGCTTAAGGGGAAAGGTGAGTTGGGGTGCTGCATAAAACCAGAGATTGAAATGAGCACAGATAAAGTTCCTTAAGCCAAATATGGAATAGACAAGAACTACTCCTTGCTCAACGAAATGGACTCAACACCCCATATTAAACGCCTAAGAATGTACCTGACTAGTAAGTATCTTAAAACCTATGCACTGCTATGTCTCTGAAAGAAAATCAAGCATGTGTACAGGGGCATAAACGCAGCAGTGATAGGATTGGAGAGGTTCGGTGAGCAAATGAAGACCCTTTGAAGTCATATTGCATGGTACCCATTCCACGGGTCTCAACTCTCCAGGTTTAAGGGATTCTTCCTTCAGCTAAAACATGCACGAGGAACCCAGAGTATGATCAACCGTGTGATCGGGAGACGTGTTCCAATATGTCTCAGTTCTTGTCCCCTGGTACTCGGGTGCAACATTTCAGACGCTTTACTAACACTCTCCCGACTTGGAGAGTCAGTGCCTTTAACCTCCTGTTTGGCCCAGTTTGCAATTTCTGCGGAAGATGAACAGGAATAGGGAGAACCAATGAGAGACTAGCTGGAGGTGTCTGGACGGGCAAATTTAACTCTCATTTCCCACCAGGAAGAGGAATTAACCAAAGGCTCAGCGTGCCGTGCCGGAACCAGATTAGGGCCTGAAGCAATCCTGCGGTGTTGCGGCCAGCTCACAAGAAAGCGAGTTGAAGAAAGGAGCTCAGGGGCACTGTAATTCACAAACCTGCAGAGTTATAAATGACAGCTATCGTCCAAAAATATACTGAAGTAAGGCTGCCAAGAGGACTTGAAAGCGGGGCAGAATTGCAGGAAACCGATTTCAGGAGGTAGACTGGAATTGCATTTAAAGCATAGGAAAAGAGGCAGAACGTCCACAATGATGCACTTGGCCAAAAAGGGCGTATGCGTTTTTTCCTGAATATATTCAGGAAAAAACGCATACGCCCTTTTTGGCCAACCAAGCAAGCTTGCAAAGGAAATCTGCACTACAATGAAGTCTCACTTCCCCCCGGTCAAAAGGGCCATCTGAAAAAAGTGTAAAATCCAGAAAGGCAGGACAGGCCATGGAGAACTGGGAGCCTTGTTATGCTGATGGGCGGGATGTAAATTGCCAACAGCCACTCGGGAGAGGTGTATGGTGTTTCCTGAAACATCTAAAAAACAAAGCAACAGAGCCTAGGGCACTTCCACTTATGGTCCTATAGCTTAGGGAAATTAAAATCAAAAAGACACAGCCACCCCAAAGTTTGGGACGGCTCTGTTTACAAGAACCTCGTTTACGGTTCAAGTTCAATATCGCAGAAAGTGAAAAATGGATAAAGAAGTTGTGGTACTTACGTACAATGCAATATCACTCAGCAATGAAATCTATGTCATCAGGCCCGTAGCAGCATAATGAGTGGATTCAGGTATGATGATTCTAACTGAAATAAGTCACACAGAAAAAGAAACATCATAAGATATCACTAATACACGGGATGTAAACTTGGCTACACAGGAACTGGATTACAAAACAGAACAGGGTCTCAAATTTAGAAAACCAACTTATGCTTGCTTAAGGGGAAAGGTGAGTTGGGGTGCTGCATAAAACCAGAGATTGAAATGAGCACAGATAAAGTTCCTTAAGCCAAATATGGAATAGACAAGAACTACTCCTTGCTCAACGAAATGGACTCAACACCCCATATTAAACGCCTAAGAATGTACCTGACTAGTAAGTATCTTAAAACCTATGGATTGCTATGTGTCTGAAAGAAAATCAAGCGTGTGTACAGGGGCATAAACGCAGCAGTGATAGGATTGGAGAGGTTCGGTGAGCAAATGAAGACCCTTTGAAGTCATATTGCATGGTACCCATTCCACGGGTCTCAACTCTCCAGGTTTAAGGGATTCTTCCTTCAGCTAAAACATGCACGTGGAACCCAGAGTATGATCAACCGTGTGATCGGGAGACGTGTTCCAATATGTCTCAGTTCTCGTCCCCTGGTACTCGGGTGCAACATTCCAGACGCTTTACTAACACTCTCCCGACTTGGAGAGTCAGTGCCTTTAACCTCCTGTTTGGCCCAGTTTGCAATTTCTGCGGAAGATGAACAGGAATAGGGAGAACCAATGAGAGACTAGCTGGAGGTGTCTGGACGGGCAAATTTAACTCTCATTTCCCACCAGGAAGAGGAATTAACCAAAGGCTCAGCGTGCCGTGCCGGAACCAGATTAGGGCCTGAAGCAATCCTGCGGTGTTGCGGCCAGCTCACAAGAAAGCGAGTTGAAGAAAGGAGCTCAGGGGCACTGTAATTCACAAACCTGCAGAGTTATAAATGACAGCTATCGTCCAAAAATATACTGAAGTAAGGCTGCCAAGAGGACTTGAAAGCGGGGCAGAATTGCAGGAAACCGATTTCAGGAGGTAGACTGGAATTGCATTTAAAGCATAGGAAAAGAGGCAGAACGTCCACAATGATGCACTTGGCCAAAAAGGGCGTATGCGTTTTTTCCTGAATATATTCAGGAAAAAACGCATACGCCCTTTTTGGCCAACCAAGCAAGCTTGCAAAGGAAATCTGCACTACAATGAAGTCTCACTTCCCCCCGGTCAAAAGGGCCATCTGAAAAAAGTGTAAAATCCAGAAAGGCAGGACAGGCCATGGAGAACTGGGAGCCTTGTTATGCTGATGGGCGGGATGTAAATTGCCAAGAGCCACTCCAGAGAGGTGTATGGTGTTTCCTGAAACATCTAAAAAACAAAGCAACAGAGCCTAGGGCACTTCCACTTATGGTCCTATAGCTTAGGGAAATTAAAATCAAAAAGACACAGCCACCCCAAAGTTTGGGACGGCTCTGTTTACAAGAACCTCGTTTACGGTACAAGTTCAATATCGCAGAAAGTGAAAAATGGATAAAGAAGTTGTGGTACTTACGTACAATGCAATATCACTCAGCAATGAAATCTATGTCATCAGGCCCGTAGCAGCATAATGAGTGGATTCAGGTATGATGATTCTAACTGAAATAAGTCACACAGAAAAAGAAACATCATAAGATATCACTAATACACGGGATGTAAACTTGGCTACACAGGAACTGGATTACAAAACAGAACAGGGTCTCAAATTTAGAAAACCAACTTATGCTTGCTTAAGGGGAAAGGTGAGTTGGGGTGCTGCATAAAACCAGAGATTGAAATGAGCACAGATAAAGTTCCTTAAGCCAAATATGGAATAGACAAGAACTACTCCTTGCTCAACGAAATGGACTCAACACCCCATATTAAACGCCTAAGAATGTACCTGACTAGTAAGTATCTTAAAACCTATGGATTGCTATGTGTCTGAAAGAAAATCAAGCGTGTGTACAGGGGCATAAACGCAGCAGTGATAGGATTGGAGAGGTTCGGTGAGCAAATGAAGACCCTTTGAAGTCATATTGCATGGTACCCATTCCACGGGTCTCAACTCTCCAGGTTTAAGGGATTCTTCCTTCAGCTAAAACATGCACGTGGAACCCAGAGTATGATCAACCGTGTGATCGGGAGACGTGTTCCAATATGTCTCAGTTCTCGTCCCCTGGTACTCGGGTGCAACATTCCAGACGCTTTACTAACACTCTCCCGACTTGGAGAGTCAGTGCCTTTAACCTCCTGTTTGGCCCAGTTTGCAATTTCTGCGGAAGATGAACAGGAATAGGGAGAACCAATGAGAGACTAGCTGGAGGTGTCTGGACGGGCAAATTTAACTCTCATTTCCCACCAGGAAGAGGAATTAACCAAAGGCTCAGCGTGCCGTGCCGGAACCAGATTAGGGCCTGAAGCAATCCTGCGGTGTTGCGGCCAGCTCACAAGAAAGCGAGTTGAAGAAAGGAGCTCAGGGGCACTGTAATTCACAAACCTGCAGAGTTATAAATGACAGCTATCGTCCAAAAATATACTGAAGTAAGGCTGCCAAGAGGACTTGAAAGCGGGGCAGAATTGCAGGAAACCGATTTCAGGAGGTAGACTGGAATTGCATTTAAAGCATAGGAAAAGAGGCAGAACGTCCACAATGATGCACTTGGCCAAAAAGGGCGTATGCGTTTTTTCCTGAATATATTCAGGAAAAAACGCATACGCCCTTTTTGGCCAACCAAGCAAGCTTGCAAAGGAAATCTGCACTACAATGAAGTCTCACTTCCCCCCGGTCAAAAGGGCCATCTGAAAAAAGTGTAAAATCCAGAAAGGCAGGACAGGCCATGGAGAACTGGGAGCCTTGTTATGCTGATGGGCGGGATGTAAATTGCCAACAGCCACTCGGGAGAGGTGTATGGTGTTTCCTGAAACATCTAAAAAACAAAGCAACAGAGCCTAGGGCACTTCCACTTATGGTCCTATAGCTTAGGGAAATTAAAATCAAAAAGACACAGCCACCCCAAAGTTTGGGACGGCTCTGTTTACAAGAACCTCGTTTACAGTACAAGTTCAATATCGCAGAAAGTGAAAAATGGATAAAGAAGTTGTGGTACTTACGTACAATGCAATATCACTCAGCAATGAAATCTATGTCATCAGGCCCGTAGCAGCATAATGAGTGGATTCAGGTATGATGATTCTAACTGAAATAAGTCACACAGAAAAAGAAACATCATAAGATATCACTAATACACGGAATGTAAACTTGGCTACACAGGAACTGGATTACAAAACAGAACAGGGTCTCAAATTTAGAAAACCAACTTATGCTTGCTTAAGGGGAAAGGTGAGTTGGGGTGCTGCATAAAACCAGAGATTGAAATGAGCACAGATAAAGTTCCTTAAGCCAAATATGGAATAGACAAGAACTACTCCTTGCTCAACGAAATGGACTCAACACCCCATATTAAACGCCTAAGAATGTACCTGACTAGTAAGTATCTTAAAACCTATGCACTGCTATGTCTCTGAAAGAAAATCAAGCATGTGTACAGGGACATAAACGCAGCAGTGATAGGATTGGAGAGGTTCGGTGAGCAAATGAAGACCCTTTGAAGTCATATTGCATGGTACCCATTCCACGGGTCTCAACTCTCCAGGTTTAAGGGATTCTTCCTTCAGCTAAAACATGCACGTGGAACCCAGAGTATGATCAACCGTGTGATCGGGAGACGTGTTCCAATATGTCTCAGTTCTCGTCCCCTGGTACTCGGGTGCAACATTCCAGACGCTTTACTAACACTCTCCCGACTTGGAGAGTCAGTGCCTTTAACCTCCTGTTTGGCCCAGTTTGCAATTTCTGCGGAAGATGAACAGGAATAGGGAGAACCAATGAGAGACTAGCTGGAGGTGTCTGGACGGGCAAATTTAACTCTCATTTCCCACCAGGAAGAGGAATTAACCAAAGGCTCAGCGTGCCATGCCGGAACCAGATTAGGGCCTGAAGCAATCCTGCGGTGTTGCGGCCAGCTCACAAGAAAGCGAGTTGAAGAAAGGAGCTCAGGGGCACTGTAATTCACAAACCTGCAGAGTTATAAATGACAGCTATCGTCCAAAAATATACTGAAGTAAGGCTGCCAAGAGGACTTGAAAGCGGGGCAGAATTGCAGGAAACCGATTTCAGGAGGTAGACTGGAATTGCATTTAAAGCATAGGAAAAGAGGCAGAACGTCCACAATGATGCACTTGGCCAAAAAGGGCGTATGCGTTTTTTCCTGAATATATTCAGGAAAAAACGCATACGCCCTTTTTGGCCAACCAAGCAAGCTTGCAAAGGAAATCTGCACTACAATGAAGTCTCACTTCCCCCCGGTCAAAAGGGCCATCTGAAAAAAGTGTAAAATCCAGAAAGGCAGGACAGGCCATGGAGAACTGGGAGCCTTGTTATGCTGATGGGCGGGATGTAAATTGCCAACAGCCACTCGGGAGAGGTGTATGGTGTTTCCTGAAACATCTAAAAAACAAAGCAACAGAGCCTAGGGCACTTCCACTTATGCTCCTATAGCTTAGGGAAATTAAAATCAAAAAGACACAGCCACCCCAAAGTTTGGGACGGCTCTGTTTAAAAGAACCTCGTTTACAGTACAAGTTCAATATCGCAGAAAGTGAAAAATGGATAAAGAAGTTGTGGTACTTACGTACAACGCAATATCACTCAGCAATGAAATCTATGTCATCAGGCCCGTAGCAGCATAATGAGTGGATTCAGGTATGATGATTCTAACTGAAATAAGTCACACAGAAAAAGAAACATCATAAGATATCACTAATACACGGAATGTAAACTTGGCTACACAGGAACTGGATTACAAAACAGAACAGGGTCTCAAATTTAGAAAACCAACTTATGCTTGCTTAAGGGGAAAGGTGAGTTGGGGTGCTGCATAAAACCAGAGATTGAAATGAGCACAGATAAAGTTCCTTAAGCCAAATATAGAATAGACAAGAACTACTCCTTGCTCAACGAAATGGACTCAACACCCCATATTAAACGCCTAAGAATGTACCTGACTAGTAAGTATCTTAAAACCTATGCACTGCTATGTCTCTGAAAGAAAATCAAGCATGTGTACAGGGGCATAAACGCAGCAGTGATAGGATTGGAGAGGTTCGGTGAGCAAATGAAGACCCTTTGAAGTCATATTGCATGGTACCCATTCCACGGGTCTCAACTCTCCAGGTTTAAGGGATTCTTCCTTCAGCTAAAACATGCACGTGGAACCCAGAGTATGATCAACCATGTGATCGGGAGACGTGTTCCAATATGTCTCAGTTCTCGTCCCCTGGTACTCGGGTGCAACATTCCACACGCTTTACTAACACTCTCCCGACTTGGAGAGTCAGTGCCTTTAACCTCCTGTTTGGCCCAGTTTGCAATTTCTGCGGAAGATGAACAGGAATAGGGAGAACCAATGAGAGACTAGCTGGAGGTGTCTGGACGGGCAAATTTAACTCTCATTTCCCACCAGGAAGAGGAATTAACCAAAGGCTCAGCGTGCCGTGCCGGAACCAGATTAGGGCCTGAAGCAATCCTGCGGTGTTGCGGCCAGCTCACAAGAAAGCGAGTTGAAGAAAGGAGCTCAGGGGCACTGTAATTCACAAACCTGCAGAGTTATAAATGACAGCTATCGTCCAAAAATATACTGAAGTAAGGCTGCCAAGAGGACTTGAAAGCGGGGCAGAATTGCAGGAAACCGATTTCAGGAGGTAGACTGGAATTGCATTTAAAGCATAGGAAAAGAGGCAGAACGTCCACAATGATGCGCTTGGCCAAAAAGGGCGTATGCGTTTTTTCCTGAATATATTCAGGAAAAAACGCATACGCCCTTTTTGGCCAACCAAGCAAGCTTGCAAAGGAAATCTGCACTACAATGAAGTCTCACTTCCCCCCGGTCAAAAGGGCCATCTGAAAAAAGTGTAAAATCCAGAAAGGCAGGACAGGCCATGGAGAACTGGGAGCCTTGTTATGCTGATGGGCGGGATGTAAATTGCCAACAGCCACTCGGGAGAGGTGTATGGTGTTTCCTGAAACATCTAAAAAACAAAGCAACAGAGCCTAGGGCACTTCCACTTATGGTCCTATAGCTTAGGGAAATTAAAATCAAAAAGACACAGCCACCCCAAAGTTTGGGACGGCTCTGTTTACAAGAACCTCGTTTACGGTACAAGTTCAATATCGCAGAAAGTGAAAAATGGATAAAGAAGTTGTGGTACTTACGTACAATGCAATATCACTCAGCAATGAAATCTATGTCATCAGGCCCGTAGCAGCATAATGAGTGGATTCAGGTACGATGATTCTAAGTGAAATAAGTCACACAGAAAAAGAAACATCATAAGATATCACTAACACACGGAATGTAAACTTGGCTACACAGGAACTGAATTACAAAACAGAACAGGGTGTCAAATGTAGAAAACCAACTTATGCTTGCTTAAGGGGAAAGGTGAGTTGGGGTGCTGCATAAAACCAGAGATTGAAATTAGCACAGATACCGTTCCATAAGCCAAATATGTAATAGACAAGAGCTACTCCTTGCTCAACGAAGTGGACTCAACACCCCATATTAAACGCCTAAGAATATACCTGACTAGTAAGAATCTTAAAACCTATGGATTTATATGTCTCCGAAAGAGAATCAAGCATGTGTACAGAGGCATAAACGTAGCAGTGATAGGATTGGTGAGGTTCGGTGAGCAAATGCAGACCCTTTGAAGTCATATTGCATGGTACCCATTCCATGGGTCTCAACTCTACATGTTTAAGGGATTCTTCCTTCAGCTAAAACATGCATGTGGAACCCAGAGTATGATCCACCATGTGATCGGAAAAAGTGTTCAAATGTGTCTCAGTTTTCGTCCCCTGGTACTCGGGTGCAACAGTCCAGACGCTTTACTAACACTCTCCTCACTTGGAGAGTCAGTGCCTTTAACCTCCTGTTTGGCCCAGTTTGCAATTTCTGTGGAAAATGAACAGGAATAGGGAGAACCAATGAGAGACTAGGTGGAGGTGTCTGGACGGGCAAATTTAACTCTCATTTCCAACCAGGAAGAGGAATTAACCAAAGGCTCAGCATGCCGTGCCGGAACCAAACTAGGGCCTGAAGCAATCCTGCGGTGTTGCGGCCAGCTCACAAGAAAGCGAGTTGAAGAAAGGAGCTCAGGGGCACTGTAATTCACAAACCTGCAGAGTTATAAATGACAGCTATCTTCCAAAAATATATTGAAGTAAGGCTGCCAAGAGGAGTTGAAAGCGGGCAGAATTGCAGGAAACCGATTTCAGGAGGTAGACTGGAATTGCATGTAAAGCATAGGAAAAGAGGCAGAACGTCCACAATAATGCACTTGGCCAAAAAGTGCGTATGCGTTTTTTCCTGAATATATTCAGGAAAAAACGCATACGCCCTTTTTGGCCAACCAAGCAAGCTTGCAAAGGAAATCTGCACTACAATGAAGTCTCACTGCCCCCCGGTCAAAAGGGCCATCCGAAAAAAGTGTAAAATCCAGAAAGGTACGACAGGCCATGGAGAACTGGGAGCCTTGTTATGCTGATGGGCGGGATGTAAATTGCCAACAGCCACTCCGGAGAGGTGTATGGTGTTTCCTGAAACATCCAAAAAACAAAGCAACAGAGCCTAGGGCACTTCCACTTATGGTCCTATAGCTTAGGGAAATTAAAATCAAAAAGACACAGCCACCCCAAAGTTTGGGACGGCTCTGTTTACAAGAACCTCGTTTACGGTACAAGTTCAATATCACAGAAAGCGAAAAATGGATAAAGAAGTTGTGGTACTTACGTACAATGCAATATCACTCAGCAATGAAATCTATGTCATCAGGCCCGTAGCAGCATAATGAGTGGATTCAGGTACGATGATTCTAAGTGAAATAAGTCACACAGAAAAAGAAACATCATAAGATATCACTACTACACGGAATGTAAACTTGGCTACACAGGAACTGAATTACAAAACAGAACAGTTTCTCAAATGTAGAAAACCAACTTATGCTTGCTTAAGGGGAAAGGTGAGTTGGGGTGCTGCATAAAATCAGAGATTGAAATTAGCACAGATACCGTTCCATAAGCCAAATATGTAATAGACAAGAGCTACTCCTTGCTCAACGAAGTGGACTCAACACCCCATATTAAATGCCTAAGAATATACCTGACTAGTAAGAATCTTAAAACCTATGGATTTATATGTCTCCGAAAGAGAATCAAGCGTGTGTACAGTGGCATAAACGCAGCAGTGATAGGATTGGTGAGGTTCGGTGAGCAAATGCAGACCCTTTGAAGTCATATTGCATGGTACCCATTCCATGGGTCTCAACTCTCCATGTTTAAGGGATTCTTCCTTCAGCTAAAACATGCATGTGGAACCCAGAGTATGATCCACCGTGTGATCGGGAAACGTGTTCAAATGTGTCTCAGTTTTCGTCCCCTGGTACTCGGGTGCAACATTCCAGACGCTTTACTAACACTCTCCCCACTTGGAGATTCAGTGCCTTTAACCTCCTGTTTGCCCAGTTTGCAATTTCTGTGGAAAATGAACAGGAATAGGGAGAACCAATGAGAGACTAGGTGGAGGTGTCTGGACGGGCAAATTTAACTCTCATTTCCCACCAGGAAGAGGAATTAACCAAAGGCTCAACATGCCATGCCGGAACCAAACTAGGGCCTGAAGCAATCCTGCGGTGTTGCGGCCAGCTCACAAGAAAGCGAGTTGAAGAAAGGAGCTCAGGGGCACTGTAATTCACAAACCTGCAGAGTTATAAATGACAGCTATCTTCCAAAAATATATTGAAGTAAGGCTCCCAAGAGGAGTTGAAAGCGGGGCAGAATTGCAGGAAACCGATTTCAGGAGGTAGACTGGAATTGCATGTAAAGCATAGGGAAAGAGGCAGAACGTCCACAATGATGCACTTGGCCATAAAGGGCGTATGCGTTTTATCCTGAATATATTCAGGAAAAAACGCATACGCCCTTTTTGGCCAACCAAGCAAGCTTGCAAAGGAAATCTGCACTACAATGAAGTCTCACTTCCCCCCGGTCAAAAGGGCCATCTGAAAAAAGTGTAAAATCCAGAAAGGCAGGACAGGCCATGGAGAACTGGAAGCCTTGTTATGCTGATGGGCGGGATGTAAATTGCCAACAGCCACTCGGGAGAGGTGTATGGTGTTTCCTGAAACATCTAAAAATCAAAGCAACAGAGCCTAGCGCACTTCCACTTATGGTCCTATAGCTTAGGGAAATTAAAATCAAAAAGACACAGCCACCCCAAAGTTTGGGACGGCTCTGTTTACAAGAACCTCGTTTACGGTACAAGTTCAATATCGCAGAAAGTGAAAAATGGATAAAGAAGTTGTGGTACTTACGTACAATGCAATATCACTCAGCAATGAAATCTATGTCATCAGGCCCGTAGCAGCATAATGAGTGGATTCAGGTATGATGATTCTAACTGAAATAAGTCACACAGAAAAAGAAACATCATAAGATATCACTAATACACGGGATGTAAACTTGGCTACACAGGAACTGGATTACAAAACAGAACAGGGTCTCAAATTTAGAAAACCAACTTATGCTTGCTTAAGGGGAAAGGTGAGTTGGGGTGCTGCATAAAACCAGAGATTGAAATGAGCACAGATAAAGTTCCTTAAGCCAAATATGTAATAGACAAGAACTACTCCTTGCTCAACGAAGTGGACTCAACACCCCATATTAAACGCCTAAGAATATACCTGACTAGTAAGAATCTTAAAACCTATGGATTTATATGTCTCCGAAAGAGAATCAAACGTGTGTACAGAGGCATAAACGTAGCAGTGATAGGATTGGTGAGGTTCGGTGAGCAAATGCAGACCCTTTGAAATCATATTGCATGGTACCCATTCCTTGGGTCTCAACTCTACATGTTTAAGGGATTCTTCCTTCAGCTAAAACATGCATGTGGAACCCAGAGTATGATCCACCATGTGATCGGAAAAAGTGTTCAAATGTGTCTCAGTTTTCGTCCCCTGGTACTCGGGTGCAACATTCCAGACGCTTTACTAACACTCTCCTCACTTGGAGAGTCAGTGCCTTTAACCTCCTGTTTTGCCCAGTTTGCAATTTCTGTGGAAAATGAACAGGAATAGGGAGAACCAATGAGAGACTAGGTGGAGGTGTCTGGACAGGCAAATTTAACTCTCATTTCCCACCAGGAAGAGGAATTAACCAAAGGCTCAGCATGCCGTGCCGGAACCAAACTAGGGCCTGAAGCAATCCTGCGGTGTTGCGGCCAGCTCACAAGAAAGCGAGTTGAAGAAAGGAGCTCAGGGGCACTGTAATTCACAAACCTGCAGAGTTATAAATGACAGCTATCTTCCAAAAATATATTGAAGTAAGGCTGCCAAGAGGAGTTGAAAGCGGGCAGAATTGCAGGAAACCGATTTCAGGAGGTAGACTGGAATTGCATGTAAAGCATAGGAAAAGAGGCAGAACGTCCACAATAATGCACTTGGCCAAAAAGGGCGTATGCGTTTTTTCCTGAATATATTCAGGAAAAAACGCATACGCCCTTTTTGGCCAACCAAGCAAGCTTGCAAATGAAATCTGCACTACAATGAAGTCTCACTGCCCCCCGGTCAAAAGGGCCATCCGAAAAAAGTGTAAAATCCAGAAAGGTACGACAGGCCATGGAGAAGTGGGAGCCTTGTTATGCTGATGGACGGGATGAAAATTGCCAGCAGCCACTCTGGAGAAGTGTATGGTGTTTCCTGAAACATCCAAAAAACAAAGCAACAGAGCCTAGGGCACTTCCACTTATGGTCCTATAGCTTAGGGAAATTAAAATCAAAAAGACACAGCCACCCCAAAGTTTGGGACGGCTCTGTTTACAAGAACCTCGTTTACGGTACAAGTTCAATATCACAGAAAGCGAAAAATGGATAAAGAAGTTGTGGTACTTACGTACAATGCAATATCACTCAGCAATGAAATCTATGTCATCAGGCCCGTAGCAGCATAATGAGTGGATTCAGGTACGATGATTCTAAGTGAAATAAGTCACACAGAAAAAGAAACATCATAAGATATCACTACTACACGGAATATAAACTTGGCTACACAGGAACTGAATTACAAAACAGAACAGTTTATCAAATGTAGAAAACCAACTTATGCTTGCTTAAGGGGAAAGGTGAGTTGGGGTGCTGCATAAAATCAGAGATTGAAATTAGCACAGATACCGTTCCATAAGCCAAATATGTAATAGACAAGAGCTACTCCTTGCTCAACGAAGTGGATTCAACACCCCATATTAAATGCCTAAGAATATACCTGACTAGTAAGAATCTTAAAACCTATGGATTTATATGTCTCCGAAAGAGAATCAAGCGTGTGTACAGTGGCATAAACGCAGCAGTGATAGGATTGGTGAGGTTCGGTGAGCAAATGCAGACCCTTTGAAGTCATATTCCATGGTACCCATTCCATGGGTCTCAACTCTCCATGTTTAAGGGATTCTTCCTTCAGCTAAAACATGCATGTGGAACCCAGAGTATGATCCACCGTATGATCGGGAAACGTGTTCAAATGTGTCTCAGTTTTCGTCCCCTGGTACTCGGGTGCAAAATTCCAGACGCTTTACTAACACTCTCCCCACTTGGAGAGTCAGTGCCTTTAACCTCCTGTTTGCCCAGTGCGCAATTTCTGTGGAAAATGAACAGGAATAGGGAGAACCAATGAGAGACTAGGTGGAGGTGTCTGGACGGGCAAATTTAACTCTCATTTCCCACCAGGAAGAGGAATTAACCAAAGGCTCAACATGCCATGCCGGAACCAAACTAGGGCCTGAAGCAATCCTGCGGTGTTGCGGCCAGCTCACAAGAAAGCGAGTTGAAGAAAGGAGCTCAGGGGCACTGTAATTCACAAACCTGCAGAGTTATAAATGACAGCTATCTTCCAAAAATATATTGAAGTAAGGCTCCCAAGAGGAGTTGAAAGCGGGGCAGAATTGCAGGAAACCGATTTCAGGAGGTAGACTGGAATTGCATGTAAAGCATAGGAAAAGAGGCAGAACGTCCACAATGATGCACTTGGCCATAAAGGGCGTATGCGTTTTATCCTGAATATATTCAGGAAAAAACGCATACGCCCTTTTTGGCCAACCAAGCAAGCTTGCAAAGGAAATCTGTACTACAATGAAGTCTCACTGCCCCCCGGTTAAAAGGGCCATCTGAAAAAAGTGTAAAATCCAGAAAGGCAGGACAGGCCATGGAGAACTGGGAGCCTTGTTATGCTGATGGGCGGGATGTAAATTGCCAGCAGCCACTCTGGAGAAGTGTATGGTGTTTCCTGAAACATCCAAAAAACAAAGCAACAGAGCCTAGGGCACTTCCACTTATGGTCCTATAGCTTAGGGAAATTAAAATCAAAAAGACACAGCCACCCCAAAGTTTGGGACGGCTCTGTTTACAAGAACCTCGTTTACGGTACCAGTTCAATATCACACAAAGCGAAAAATGGATAAAGAAGTTGTGGTACTTACGTACAATGCAATATCACTAAGCAATGAAATCTATGTCATCAGGCCCATAGCAGCATAATGAGTGGATTCAGGTATGATGATTCTAAGTGAAATAAGTCACACAGAAAAAGAAACATCATAAGATATCACTAATACACTGAATGTAAACTTGGCTACACAGGAACTGCATTACAAAACAGAACAGGGTCTCCAATTAAGAAAACCAACTTTTGCTTCCTTAACAGGAATGGTGAGTTGGGGGGCTGCATAAAACCAGAGATTGAAATGAGCACAGATAAAGTTCCTGAAGCCAAATATGGTATAGACAAGAGCTACTCCTTGCTCAACGAAGTGGACTCAACACCCCATATTAAACGCCTAAGAATATACCTGACTAGTAAGAATCTTAAAACCTATGGATTTATATGTCTCCGAAAGAGAATGAAGCGTGTGTACAGCGGCATAAACGCAGCAGTGATAGGATTGGTGAGGTTCGGTGAGCAAATGCAGACCCTTTGAAGTCATATTGCATGATACCCATTCCGTGGGTCTCAACTCTCCACGTTTAAGAGATTCTTCCTTCAGCTAAAACATGCATGTGGAACCCAGAGTATGATCCACCGTGTGATCGGGAAACGTGTTCAAATGTGTCTCAGTTTTCGTCCCCTGGTACTCGGGTGCAACATTCCAGACGCTTTACTAACACTCTCCCCACTTGGAGAGTCAGTGCCTTTAACCTCCTGTTTGGCCCAGTTTGCAATTTCTTCGGAAGATGAACAGGAATAAGGAGAAGCATTGGGAGACTATCTGTCGGTGTCTGGACGGCAAATTTAACTCTCATTTCCCACCAGGAAGATAAATGAACCAAAGGCTCCGCGTGCCATGCTGGAACTAAATTAGGGCCTGAGGAGATCCTGCGGTGTTGCGGCCAGCTCACAAGAAAGCGAGTTGAAGAAAGGAGCTCAGGGGCACTGTAATTCAGAAACCTGCGGAGTTATAAATGACAGCTATCATCCATAATTATGCTGAAGTAAGGCTGCGAAGAGGACTTGAATGCGGGGCAGAATTGCTGGAAATTGATTTCAGAACATACACGGGAGTAGCTCTTAAAGCATAGGAAAAGAGACAGAACTTGGAAAATAATGCACTTGGGAAAAAAGAGCATATGTGTTTTATCCAGAGCTCTCATAACTGAGGGGAGGAGATTCCCAGCAGGCTCCAACTGCCACCTGAGGGCTCACATTGCCAAGGCAACGTTAGCATGCCAGGCAGGAGTTACCTCACAGCAGAGGTCCCACCTCACAGAAGGGTGAGAAACCCAGCCAACATCAGACTCTCACCAGAGGGCCCACATCACCAAGGGGATGGGAACCAGGCAGGAGTGTCTTCACATCAGTGGGGCCACATCATCGAAAGCTGAGGTACTCAGCACATGTGTCCTCAAACCAGAGGACCCACATCACCAAGGACCTCGGAGTGAGGCAGGCAGGAGTAGCCTCACAACACTGGGCACATAGAATAAAAAAGTGAGGAATCCAGCAGTTGGAACCTCCCAGCAGGTGGCCCAGAGCACCGAGACTATGGGATCCAGGCCACAGTGAACTCACAGAAGAGGGCCCATGTCATGAAACTGAGCAACCCAGCCATTGGGACCTCAGAGCAGGAGGCCCACATCCCCATGGGGATGGAATTCTGGTAGGAGTGTCCTCGCACCACTGAGAACGTATCAGAAAATTTTGGGCGACCAGCAGTTAGGGCCTGGCGCCAGAGGACCCTCATCACCAAGGGAAGGAGGCTCCCAGCAGGCTCCAACTGCCACCAGAGGGCTGACGTCGCCAAGGCGATGTGTGCCAACCAGGCACGAATGACCTCACAGCAGAGGGCCCACCTCAGAGAAGTGTGACGAACCCAGTCAGGATCAGACTCGCACCAGAGGGCCCACATCACCAAATGGATTGGAACCAGGCAGGAGTGTCCTCACATGAGTAGGGCCACATCATCTAAAGGTGAGGAACCCAGAACATGTGGCTTCAAACCATAGGACACCCATCACCAAGGGGCTGGGAGTGAGGCAGGCAGGAGGAGCCTCATAACAGAGGGCCCAAAAATAAGAAAGGTGAGGAATCCAGCAGTTGGAACCTCCCAGCAGGCGGCCCAGAGCACAGAGACTAGAGGAACCAGGCCAGAGTGAACTAACACCAGACAGCCCACATCATGAAACTGTGAGCAACCCAGACATTGGGACCTCAGAGCAGAAGGCCCACATCCCCATGGTGATGGGAACATGACAGGAGTGTCCTGGCATCACTGGGCTCACATCAGAAAACGTGGGGTGCTCAGAAGTTAGGGCCTGACACTAGAGGGCACTCATCACCGAGAGGAGGAGGCTCCCAGCAGGCTCCAGCTGCCACCAGAGGGCCAACGTCGCCAAGGCGATGTGTGCCAGCCTGGCAGGAGTGACCTCACAGCAGAGGGCCCACCTCACAGAAGGGTGAGGAACACAGCCAGGATCAGACTCTCACCAGAGGGCCCACATCACCAAGGGGATGGGAACCAGGCAGGAGTGTCCCCACACCAGTGGGACAACATCATCGAAAGGTGAGGATCCCAGCACATGTGTCCTCAAACCAGAGGAACCACATCACCAAGGGGTTTGGAATGAGGCTGGCAGGACTGGCCTCACAACACAGGGTCCATAGAATATAAAAGTTGAGGAATCCAGCAGTTGGAACCTCCCAGCAAGTGGCCCAGAGCACCGAGGCTATGGGATCCAGGCCGCAGTGAACTCACAGCAGAGGGCCCACATCATGAACCTGTGAGCAGCCCAGCTGTTGGGACCTCAGAACAGAAGGCCCACATCCCCATTGGGATGGGAACCTGGCAGGAGTGGCTTCGCACCACTTAGCACATATCAGAAAATGTTAGGAGCCCAGCAGTTAGGGCCTGATGCCAGGGGGCCCTCATAACTGAGGGGAGGAGACTCCCAGCAGGTTCCAACTGCCAACAGAGGGCCCACGTCTACAAGGTGGCATGCACCAGCCAGGCAGTAGTGACCTCACAGCAGAGGGCCTATCTCACAGAAGGGTGAGGAACCGAGGCAGGATGAGACTCTCACCAGAGGGCCCACAACACCAAGGGGATGGGAACCAGTCAGGACTGTCCTCCCACCAGTGGGACCACATCATCGAAAGGTGAGGAACCCAGCACATGTGGCCTCATATCAGAGGACATACATCACAAAGGGGATGGGAGTGAGGCAGGTAGGAGTAGCCTAAAAACAGAGGGCCCAAAGAATAAAAAAAGTGAGGAATCCAGCATTTGGAACCTCCCAGCAGGCGGCCGAGAGCACAGAAGCTATGGGATGCAGGCAGGAGTTAACTAACACCAGAGAGCCCACATCATGAAACTGTGAGCAACCCAGGCATTGGGACCTCAGAGCAGAAAGCCCACATCCCCATGGGGATGGGAACCTGACAGGAGTGTCCTGGCATCACTGGGCTCACATCAGAAAACGTGGGGAGCCCAGCAGTTAGAGCCTGATGCTAGAGGGCCATCATCACCGAGGGCAGGAGGCTCCCAGCAGGTTCCATGTGCCAACAGAGGGCCCACGTCGCCAAGGTGATGTGTGCAAGTCAGGCAGGATTGACCTCACAGCAGAGGGCCTACCTCACAGAAGAGTGAGGAACCCAGCCAGGATAAGACTGTCACCAGAAAGCCCACATCACCAAGGGGATGGGAACCAGGCAGGAGTGTCCTCACACCAGTGGGGCCACATCATTGAAAGTTGCCTAACCCAGCACATGTGGCCTCAAACCAGAAGACCCACATCACGAAGGGGTTGCGAGTGAGGCAGGCAGGAGGAGCATCACAACACAGGACCCATAGAATACAAAAGTTGAGGAATCGAGCAGTTGGAACCTCCCAGCAGGCAGCCAAGACCACAGAGGCTATGGGATCCAGGCCACAGTGAACTAACACCAGAGAGCCCACATCATGAAATTGTGATCAACCCAGCCGTTGGAACCTCAGAGCAGAAGGCCCACATCCCCATGGGGATGGGAACCTAAGAGGAGTGCTTGAGCAACACTGGGCTCACTAAGAAAAGTTGGGGAGCCCAGCAGTTAGGGCCTGACATCAGAGGGCCCTCATCACAGAGCTGAGGAGGCTCCCAGCAGGGTCCAATTGCCACCAGAGGGCTCATGTCAACAAGGCGAGGTGAGCAACCCAGGCAAGAGTTACCTGATAGTAGAGGGCCCACCTCACAGATGGGTGAGGAACCCAGCCAGGATCAGACTCTCACCAGAGGGCCCACATCACAAAGGGGATGGGACCCAGTCAGGATTATCCTCACACCAGTGGGGCCTCATCATCTTAAGGTGAGGAACCCAGCACATGTGTCCTCAAACCAGAGGACCCACATCACCAAGGGCCTTGGAGTGAGGCAGGCAGGAGTAGCCTCACAACACAGGGCACATAATATAAAAAACGTGAGGATTCCAGCATTTAGACCTTCCAGCAGGCGGCCCAGAACACCGAGGCTATGGGATCCAGGCCACAGTGAACTCACAGCAGAGGGCCCACATCACAAAACTGTGAGCAACCCAGGAGTTGAGACCTCAGCGCAGAAGGACCACATCCCCATGGGAATGGGAACCTGGCTGGAGTGTCCTCGCACCACTGGGCGCACATCAGAAAATGTGGGGAGCCCACCATTTAGGGCCTGACGCCAGAGGGCCGTCATCACCGAGAGGAGGAGGCGCCCTGCACGCTCCAACTGCCACCAGAGGGCTCATGTCTCCAAGGTGACGTGTGCCAGCCAGGCAGGAGTGACCTCACAGCAGAGGGCCTACCTCACAGAACGTTGAGGAACCCAGCCAGGATTAGACTCTCGCCAGAGGGCCCACCTCACCAAGGGGATGGGAACCAGGCAGGAGTGTCCTCACACGAGTGGGGTCACATCATCGAAAGGTGAGGAACGCAGCACATGTGGCCTCAAGCCATAGGACAGTCATCACCAAGGGGCTGGCAGTGAGGCAGGCAGGAGAAGCCTCACAACAGAGGGCACATAGAATAAAAAAGTTGAGGAATCCAGCAGTTGGAACCTCCCAGCAGGCGGCTCAGAGCACCGATGATAAGGGATCCTTGCCGGAGTGAACTCACAGCAGAGGGCCCACATCATGGTACTGTGAGCAAGCCAGCCGTTTTGACCTCAGAGCAGAAGGCCCATATCGCCATGGGGATGGGAACCTGGCAAGAGTCTCCTCACTCACTTGGCGCACATCAGAAAATGTGGGGAGCCCAGCAGTTATGGCCTAAGGCAAGAGGGCCCTCATCACCGAGGGGAGGAGGATCCCAGCACACTCCAACTGCCACCAGAGGGCCCACGTCGCCAAGGTGACGTGTGCCAGACAGGCATGATTGACCTCACAGCAGAGGGCCCACCTCACAGAAGGGTGAGGAACCCAGCCAGGATCAGACTCTCACCTGAGGGCCCACATCAGCAAGGGGATGGGAACCAGTCAGGACTGTCTTCCCTCCAGTGGGGTCACATCATCGAAAGGTGTGGAACCCAGCACATGTGGCCTCAAATCAGAGGACACATATCACAAAGGGAATGGGAGTGAGGCAGGCAGGAGTAGCCTAAAAACAGAGGGCCCAAAGAATAAGAAAGGTGAGGAATCCAGCAGTTGGAACCTCCCAGCAGGCGGCCCAGAGCACAGAAGCTATGGGATGCAGGCAGGAGTGAACTAACAGCAGAGAGCCCACATCATGAAACTGTGAGCAACCCAGGCTTTGGGACCTCAGAGCAGAAGGCCCACACCCCAATGGGGATGTGAACCTGGCTGGAGTGTCCTCGCACCACTGGGCGCACATCACAAAATGTAGGGAGCCCAGCAGTTAGGGCCTGATGCCAGAGGGCCCTCATCACCGAGGAGAGGAGGCTCCCAGCAGGCTCCAAGTGCCACCAGAGGGCTCATGTCCACAAGGCGAGGTGAGCAAGCCAGGCAAGAGTGACCTCACATCAGACGGCCTACCTCACAGATGGGTGAGGAACCCAGCCGGGATCAGACTCTCAACAGAGGGCCCACATCACCAAGGGGATGTGAACCAGGCAGGAGTCTCCTAAGACCATTGGTCCCACATCATCGAAAGGTGAGGAACCCAGCACATGTGGCCTCAAACCAGACGACACACATCACGAAGGGGCTGGGAGTGAGGCAGGCAGGAGGATCCTCACAACAGAGGGCCCAAAAAATTAAAAAAGTGAGGAATCCAGCAGTTGGAACCTCCCAGCAGGCAGCCAAGAGCACAGAGGCTATGGGATCCAGGCTTCTGTGAACTAACACCAGAGAGCCCACATCATGAAAATGTGAACAACCCAGCCGTTGGGACCTCAGAGCAGAAGGCCCACATCCCCATGGAGATGGGATCCTAAGAGGAGTGTCAAAGCATCACTGGGCTCCCTAAGAAAAGTTGGTGAGCCCAGCAGTTAGGGCCTGACGCAAGAGGGCCCTCATCACCGGGGGAAGAGATTCCCAGCACGCTCCAACTGCCACCACACGGCTGACTTCACCAAGGCAATGTGTGCCAGCCATGCAGGAGTGACCTATCAGCAGAGGGTCTCCCTCACAGGTGGGTGAGGAACAAAGCCAGGAACAGACTCTCACCAGGGGGTCCACATAACCACGTGGATGAGAACCAAGCAGGAGTGTCCTCACACTAGTGGGGCCACATCATTGAAAGGTGAGGAACCCAGCAAAAGTGGCCACAAACCAGAGGACCCACATCACCAAGGGGTTGAGAGTGAGGTAGGTGTCTGGACGGGCATATTTAACACTCATTTCCCACCAGGAAGAGGAATTAACCAAAGGCTCAGCGTGCCCTGCCAGAAGCAGATTAGGGCCTGAAGCAGTCTTGCGGGTTTGCGGCCAGCTCACAAGAAAGCGAGTTGAAGAAAGGAGCTCAGGGGCCCTGTAATTCACAAACCTGCAGAGTTATAAATGACAGATAACGTCCAAAAATATATTGAAGTAAGGCTGCGAAGAGGACTTGAAAGCGGGGCAGAATTGCAGGAAACCGATTTCAGGAGGTAGACTGGATTTGCATTTAAAGCATAGGAAAAGAGGCAGAACATCGACAATGATGCACTTGGCAACAAAGGGCGTATGAGTTTGTTCCTGAATATATTCAGGAAAAAACACATACGCCCTTTTTGGCAAACCAAGCAAGCTTGCAATGGAAATCCGAACTACTATGAAGTGTCACTTCCCCCCGGTCTAAAGGGCCACTGAGAAAAGTGTAAAATCCAGAAAGGCAAGACAGGCCATGGGGAAAAAGGAGCCTTGTTATGCTTATGGGCGGGATGTACATTGCCAACAGCCACTCTGGAGAAGTGTATGGTGTTTCCTGATACATCTGAAAAACAAAGCAACAGAATCTAGGGCATTTCCACTTATGGTCCTATAGCTTAGGGAAATTAAAATCAAAAAGACACAGCCACCCCAAAATTTACAACGGCTCTGTTTACAGGAGCCTCTTCTACAGTACAAGTTAAATATCCCAGAGAACAAATAATTGATAAAGAAGTTGCGGTACTTATGTACAACAGAATACCACTCAGCAATGAAATCTGTGTCACCAGGCCTGTACCAGCATAATGAGTGGATTGAGGCATGATGATTCTAAGTGAAATAAGTCACACAGAAAAAGAAACATCATAAGGTATCACTAATGCACCGAATGTAAACTTGGCTACACATGAACTGAATTACAAAACAGAACAGGGTCTCAAGTTTAGAAAACCAACTTATGCTTGCTTAAGGGGAAAGGTGAGTTGGGGTGCTGCATAAAACCAGAGTTTGAAATTAGCACAGATACCGTTCCATAAGCCAAATATGTAATAGACAAGACCTACCCGTTGCTCAACGAAATGGACTCAACAATGAGGTATCACCTCACACCTGTTAGAATGGGCATCATCTGAAAATCTACAAACAACAAATGCTGGAAAGGGTGTGGAGAAAAGGAACACTCTTCCACTATTGTTGGGAATATAAATTGATACAGTCACTATGGAGAACAATATGGAGTTTCTTAAGAAACTAATAATAGAATTACCATATGATACAGCAATCCCAGGACTGGACATATACTCAGACAAAACCATAAATCAAAAAGAGACATTCACCGCAATGTTCATTGCATCACTATTTACAATATCGAGGTAATGGAAGCAACCTAAATGCCCACAGACAGACGAATGCATAAAGCTGTGGTACATATATAAAATGGAATATTACTAAGCCATGAAAGGAATGAAATTGGGTCATTTGTAGAGACGTCGATGGATCTAGAGACTGTCCTACAGAGTGAAGTAAGTCAGAAAGAGAAAAACAAATCTTGTATATTCATGCATATATGTGGAACCTAGAAAAACTGTACAGATTAACCGTTTTGCAAGGCATAAATAGAGCAACAGATGTAGACAACAATCGTATGGACAACAAGGGGGGAAAGCTCTTGGAGGGGTGGTGGTGGGAGGAGTTGAGAGATTGGGATTGGCATGTAAACATTTATATGTATAAAATAGATAACCAATGAGAACCTGCTGTATAAAAATATAAAATAAAATTCAAAATTAAAAAGAAATAAAATTTAAAAAATAAAACAGAAAAAACAATTATTCCCTTCACATACATGTATTTATATGAATAAATTATTTCCATGCTTATATCTGTAAATACAAAAAAGAGGAATAAAATCTACCTTGAACCAAAAACGAAAAAGAGAAAAAAAAAACAGAACCCACCAGTTACTCAGAGGAAAACCGTATCAGGGCACTTGCTCCAGTTGTAAACAATTCTGAAGTTGGTCAGTGGTGGGGAATCGTCTCCCATTCAGCCAGCAGCCCCCACACAACAAGCGTCCTCATTGCAAAGCTGGGGCACCGTGCCGAGGCATCTGTGAGTAAACGTGAGCTGAGCCCCAGGCCACTTGCTGCTGAACTGTTCCCACCCTTCCCAGGTAAAACACCTGAATATATACAAGGACTTGAAAGCCTAGAGGAAGGGCCATGGAGCCACACGAGTGACAGCATGCCAGCTGACTTGGTGCCTGCAGGCCAGCCAGGATGGTCCTGGCCCTGGGTGCTCTTCTGGAAGATTTCCATTTCCCTGCCTGAGATACCCGTCCTGTCCCTGCCCCCACTGCTTTTTTCCTTCCTCACCTCTGCCCAGGGAGAAATTCCAGCAGCAGGTATGGGTGACACATCCTCTTCTTTAGCAGGTGGCAGCCTGGCAACTGCTGCAGAAAGTCCAGCAGAGCCCCACTCACACTGGGCCACCCACAAAGCCGTGGCCTCTCACTCCCTCCCACCAGCCCAGCCCCGAGACTGCTGACAGGGCAGAGAAAATGGCGTCAGGCACAGCTGCAGGGGCTTTTGCTGCCTGGAGTGGTATTTATATTGATCTCAACCCAGGCACACCTGGGGAGGGCTGGCCGGCATGGTAAGGCTGCCCAGGTAGCCAATCATCACCCCTCAGGGGCTCACAGTTGCAGAAAATGGAACTTGCTGAACCGGCCAGGTCCAAGGAACAGGTGTGGGCTCCTGAGAGTCAGGATAGACAAGGGGCTGCAGCTTTGGCTTGTTTTCTAATCATTTTATCTGGCCCATGAGTGGGAGACAACTTCAAGAAAACCCTCTCCTAATGAGAGGAACCCAGGAGTCAGGGAGAGGAGGGGTGGGTGGTGGTTGGAGACAGAGGTCTGGTGCCCTGGGTGCAGTGGAAGTCTCTGGAAGACCAGGTGGAGGGAGGCCACACAGAGTGATGCCCAGGGTCACAGACCTGTCGGAGCTGCTGTTTGTTAGTTCAAGTCCTGCTCTGAGGTGCTCTGTGTCAGCTCTGAGCGACAGGTGAGCTGGGGGTGCTCTTCAATGAGGGCTATGTGCACGGTTCCTGTGTGCCCAGCCCTGCCACGGTACCTGCAAGGGTAGCTCTGTATCCTGGGAGGGGCCTGGCCATGAGAGCCCCGTGGGCTGGGTTGGGGGTGGGGTACCTGCCCAGGAGAGCTCCATATCCTGGGATTGGCCTGACCACGAGAGCCCCATGGGCTGCTGGGGACCTGGTAAAGGATGTCAGGACAGTCAGTGAAGCCACCGAGGATATACCTCCAGTTGCTCCTGATTCCTACACCCTGCTGGTCATTCTACCAACCACCAGGACATGGTATTCTGTATTAGTCTTCAATGATGCCTTCTTTTGTATTCCATTAGTCCCAGAGTCACAAGAAATTTTGGCTTGTGAGTGGCAGGACTCAACATACAACTAAAACAATACTTCCGGGCCGTCTTGCCCCAAGGGTTCAAAAATTCCCACACCATCTTTGGGGAAAGCTTAGCTAACGACCGAAAAGTTCTACCTCTGGAAAAGGAAACCCTCCTGCAATATGCAGACGACATTCTGATCGCCAGCCCTACTAAGGAGGCCTCTGAACTACCAAGCCAATAAAGGATAGAAGTTGTCCAAGAAAAAGCTCAAATATCACAGACTGCGGTGACCTGCCTGGGCTTCATTCTCACACAAGGTCAGAGAAGCCCATCCCAGGAAAGGGAAGAAGCCATTTGCAGCCTTACCCCTTTCTAAAACTAGAAGACAGCTTAGGGGTTCCTGGGGAGGCCAGGGTTTGCTGCTTCTGGATCCCTAACTACAGTCTACTAGCTGGGCCTCTATATGAAACACTGAAAGGAAAAGATGATGATCCTTTTGAACAGAATCCAGAAGTGGCCTTTCAAGAATGGAAAGAGCAGTCAATTCAGACCCTTGCCCTGGAACTCCCTAATTGAGCTAAACCCTTTGACCTTTCCATTCCCGGTGAAAGGTGAATCGCCATTGGAGAATTAGTGCAAAAACTGGGACCACTTGAAATGGAACAACGCAAGAATGCCATCCAGGTAGGATAAACTACAGTCACCAAGGGGCTTGGCCCACTGCCACATCTGGCCAAGATACTGGCGGTATCTAAAAACCTGGAAATCAGCAGCCCAAAAGGCCACCTCCCTCCTAAGGGAAAAGGACCCCACGTGGTGATCCTAATCACCAACCATGCCCTGAAGTTGCAGGGTTCGCTCCGTGGGCACACCGACCTCGAGTGAGGAGGCCCTCCAACTCCAACATCCAGAGAGATAACCGGAGGCAACAGGGCACCATGACGACTCATGTGAACATCACTTGACCTGGAGTTTCTCTCATAAAACAACAATAGTGTGTCCCGAAGGAGTAGACTACTGCTTGCAGGACTTCCTGCACCCGGAGGGGAGCTAATAATCTTGGCGGGGGAACCGTATATCACACTGTCACCATAGAAAAGCCTACAGACACCGTGATGATGGTGGCCAATAAGACCGGCTGGACTCCTGTTTACTTCAAAAGGCTGTTGACTCAGTGGCCATCATGGTCCTTGATCACCACTGACCCTGGACTGTCTGGGAGTTGAGCGGGCAGGGCTCTGACACCTGGTGCTGATTTTATGTTAATTCAGGGGCCTAATTGAAGAAAGAGCAGACTACTGGTCAGAGCATCTAGGCTGGCAGAAACGGTCAGCCTAAGGTGGCCGAACAAATGTGGGGCGGGGTGAAACCGGCCCCCACAGCGTCTCTGCACATCTCTTTCCTGGACCCTTAAAGGTCATTAGAATCTATAACACTTCCAATGCTGGTGCTCAGGCGGACGAGCAGGGAGGCAGGGGTCCTGGGGCCAATCAACGTCACCTGGAGGCTGCTGGGGAGAAGTTCTGACCCTCGTCCCCTGGTATGAGGGCTCCCAACTCAGCACTCAGCAGTTACAGAAGAAGGGTCTGCACCCTCAGCACTCCAAGAATGAGGAACGGGACAAAAGGCAGAGGAGGGGTTTGTCCCCAGCAAAGCCCATTAAAAATCCCTGGGAGATAAAAATAGAATCTGGGCAATAAAGTCAAGTCTGACCTTTTTTATCCTTTGTGCTTTGTCTAATTTCACGTGCTCCTAGGGTCCCGCATGCAGAGGTTCCACACCCGGCACTTCAGACCAGATTTCCTGGTGCAGAATGGCTGGGTCGACACCTCAGCTCCTGGGGCCCAGTGCAGACTCCGAGATATAGAGCCTGAGCTGCAGCCAACCCGGCCCTTGAGAGCTCCGCCCCCTCCCTCCCACTGACTCTGACAGGATCTCTACACAGCAGCCCAGCCCACAGCCCACGGGGTAGTGCATGCTCTCACCTCTCCATTCTCTGATGAAAATATAAAGTTTCCTTTGCTTGGGAACCAAACTCAGTCTCGATCTGTTGGCCCCAATGACACTGGGCAGGGGGACCCTTGTTGGGGTCCACTCTGGAGGATCAGTAACAGAAATTGAGACTATTGTAACTTCAATGAACAGATGTGTGAGCCAAACTGTAGTTAACATAGAACAGTTTATAAGGCTCGGGTAAAATAAGATGTTTCTAACACTTCCATTTGATATTTCCATCACTTTATTATAAGCAAGTTCAGTGAGAAGGTTTGTCCTATTTGTCAGGTCAATATTAGAGAAATGAAGTGATTTCTTTCCAAGGATGTACATCTAATAATCTTGGTTAAAGCTTCAATCTTGTTTTAAATGCTTTTCCATTGAAAATGATACCTCTCTTTCAGCTCCCCCATTTCTGAGAAGTATAAAATCTTATAATTTATTATTACCAAAGGGGAAAGGTGGGAGGAGGGATAAATTAACAGTTTGGAATTAACACATACACACTGCTATGTATAAAATAGATCATCAACAAGGAACTACTGTATAGCACAGGGAACTACACTCAATATTGTGCAATAACCTATAAGGGGAAATAATCGGAAAAAGAATAGATATTTTTATTGACATCATCTATCAATGACAGTTAAAGTGTAACCTAAGGGAAGCCGGTGGTGAGTGCTTCTGACCCTGAAGACTTCAGTCATCTAAAGTTTGGACTCTGCCTACTTCCCAAGGCCCTTAATGAACATATGTGTAGCCGTAGCTTAAAAAACTCCCCAGTTTGGGTTTCGGGGAGACACTGATTTTGAAAAAGCCCTGGTGTTCTCCTTACATGAATGGGACTCTTCCTACTGCTAAAACATGTCTGTCACATCCAGAGGATGGTATACCGTCTGATCGGGAAGAGTTTGGAAAAGGCATCTCATCTCCTCATCTCCTGGTGCTCGGGTTCACCCCTCCAGCGTCTTTACTAACAGTCTCCCCACTTGGAGATGTCAACACTGTCAACATCCTGTTGCGTACAGTTTGGAATTTGTCCAGAGGATGAAGCGGAAGGATGAGGAACAATGAGAGACAAGTCCTAGGTGTTCAGACAGGCACATGTCACTCTAATTTCCAATCAGGAAGATGAATTGACCAAAGGCTAGGGTTGCCCATGGAAACAGTATAGGGCTTGAGGAAATCCCACTGCTTTGTGGCCAGTTCCCATAAACACAAGTTGAACAATGGAACTCAGGGGCAGTAAAATTCACGAAACTGCAGAGTTGAAAATATCTATCACTGAAAAATGTCTTGAGGAAAGTCAGAGAAAAGGATTGGCAAGCAAGGGAGAATGGCAGGAAAGGGATTTGAGGAGGTAGAAAGGACTCGCCATTAAGCACAAGAAAAGGGGCTGAACATTGCCGACATTGCAGTTGGCCAAAAAGGCTGTATGCGTTTTTTTCTGTATATATTCAAGAAAAGGGCATACACTTTTTTAGCCAACCAAACAGGTGGGCACTGGAAATCAATACTACAAAAGATATCACTTCGCATCAGTCAGAAGAGCCATCCTCATAAAGTGTAAACGCCAGAAATGCAGGACAGGGCAAGGAGAGGAGGGAGCCCTGTGAGGCTTATAGAGGAAATGTATATTGCCAACGGCCATTCTGGAGAACTGTATTGTGTTTACTAAAGCATCTAAAAAATGAGCTACAGAGCATAGGGCACTTGCACTCATGGGCGTATATCTTGGGAAAAACAAAAATCGAGAGGACACAGGCACCCCAATGTTTACTGCCTCTCTGTTTAAAAGATCCTCGACTAGGATATAACTTAAATGTCTCTGGAGGGAAAAAATGGATAGAGATGTGGTACTTATGTAGAGTGGAATATTACTCAGCCTGGAAATCAATGAAATATGGCCAGTTGTAACAACTCCGGAGGAGTTACGTATGATCATTCTAAGTGACATAAATATGTAGAAAACACACGTAAGGCTGCTAAACGGGAAAGGTGGGGAGGGGTGAGGCATCATCCAGGAGGTTGAAATTAGCAAAGATACCATTCCAAATACCAAACTGATAATCAACAAGGCCTACACGGTAGCTAAAAGAACTGCACTCAGCACACTCAAGTCACCGGAAAAGAATATCTATGACTGGTAAGAATCTGAAAAAGAAATTATTGATGTTTCTCTGTACGTGAGTCAAGTGGATGTACAGCAGCAAGAAACAGAGCTTTGAAAATCAGCTGTAAACAACATAGTAATAAATTGAAAAAAAATAAACGACAGAGAGACAGAGAAAACCTCTTACAACTTTTCCTCAGGGACGGTGATGCAACATGGATTGAACACATCTAGACCCACAGCAGGATGAGACATAAGGCTGGAAACTGTTCGCGCTAAGAGAAATGTGAGGTTGGGTGAGGAAATGCACACCCTTTAAAGTAATACTACCTGGTACCCATTCAATGGGTCCCAAATCTGCAGGTTCAAGGAATCTTCCTACAGCTAAAACATGCATGGAAAACCCAGAGGACTGTACACCATGTGATCGGGAGATGTGTCTAAAATGCACCTCATTTATCCTCTCCTGGTGCTCCTGTTCATCATTCCAGCCACGTTACTTAGAATCTCCCCACTTAGAGAATCAGCACATTTAAACTTCTGTTTCACACATTTTGCAAATTGTGAGGAGGATGAACGGGAACAGGGGGAACCAATGAGAGAATAGTTGTAGGGGTTTGGACGGGCACATGTCACTCTAATTTCCCATTAAGAATAAGAATTAAAAAAAGGCTCAGCCCGCCTCGCCCGAGCCAAAATAGGACCTGAAGCAATCCTGCGGTTTTGAGGCCAGCTCACAAAAGAGCAACTTAAAAAATGGAGCTCAGGGTCACTGCAATTCACAAACCTGCAGAGTTATAAATGAAAACTAACGTCCAAAAATATGTTGAGGTAAGGCAAAGAAGAGGATCTGAATGCAAGACAGAATTGCAAGAAACAGATTTCAAGAGATAGATTGGACTCGCCTTTAAAGCACATGAAAAGCGGCAGAATTTCGACAATGATGCAGTTGGCCCAAAAGGGAGTATGCGTTATTTCCTGAATATATCCAGGAAAAAACGCATACGCACTTTATGGGCAACCAAGCAAGCAAGCAATGCAAATGTGCACAACAAAGAAGTCTCATTTCCCACCGGTCAAAAGGGCCATCCGAAAAAATTGTAAAAACCAGAAATGCAGGACAGGCCATGGAGAACAGGGAGCCTTTATACGCTGATGGACAGTGTGTGAACTGCCGAGAGCCACTCTGGAGAAGTGTATGGTGGTTCCTAAATCATCTAAAAAACAGAGCGACAGAGCATAGGGCACTTCCAATCACGGGAGTATATCTAGGGAAGTCTAAAAATCAACAAGACACAAGCACACCACAGTTTAGGGCTACTCTGTTTACAAGAACCTCAACTTCAGTACACCTTAAATATCCCAGGAAAGAGAACAATGGATAAAGAAAATGTGGTACTTATGTACAATGGAATATCTCTTCACCATGAAATCAATGTAATAAGGCTAGTAGAAGGATAAAGAGTGGATTGAGGTCCGATAATACTACTTGAAATAAGTCAAACAGAAAAAGAAACATATCATAAGATATCACTTATAGAGGGAGGATAAATATGGCTGCACAAAAAATGAATTACAAAACAGAACAGTGTCTCACATTTAGAAAACACACTTATGTCAGCTTAAGGGGAAAGGAGAGGTGGGGTGATGCATAAAACCAGAGTTTGAAATTAGCACAGATACCGTTCAATAAACCAAATAGGTATCAGACAAGATCTACACCTCGCTCAATGAACTGGCCTCAACACACCCTATACACCACAGAGAAATATATCTGAGTAATAAGAATCTTAAAACCCATGTATTGATATATCTCCATAAGGGAATCAAGTGTGCGCAGAGCGGCACAAACACAGCAGTGAAAATGAGCTAAACCCCATTATAGAAATAAATTTTAAAACCAAAACACAGAAACAATGAAAGAGAGAAAAATTCTTACAAAATTCGCTCAGGGGCTGTGATGCAACCTGGAATGACCACATATAAACCCACAGCTGGATAAGACATAAGGCTGGACACTTGGGGCTGAAAGGATTGGTGAGCTTTGGTGAGCAACTGCCGAAAGTTTAATGCAATACTTCATGCTACTTATTCCAAGGGTCCCAACACTCCAAGTTGAAGGGAATCTTCCTACAGCTAAACCATGCATGGGAAATCCAGCAGATGGTATACCATATGATCGGGAAAGGTTTCTAAAATGCACCTCATTTTCCTCTCCTGGGGCTCCGGATCAACATTCCACACACTTTACTAACAACATCTCCACATGGAGAGTCAATGCCTTTAAGTTCCGGTATCGCACAGTCTGCAGTTAGTGCGGAGGATGAATGGGAATAGGGGGAACCAGTGAGAAAATAGCTGTAGCGGTTTCAATGGGCACATGTCACTCTAATTTCACATCAGGAAGAAGAATTAACCAAAGGCAGAGCAAGGCGCCCCAGAAGAAGAATAGGGCCTGAAGAAATCCTGTGGATATGAGGCAAGATCACAAAAATAAGAGCTGAAAAATGGAGCTAAGGGCCACTGCAATTCAAAAACGTGCAGAGTTATAAAGGCCAACTATTTTTCAAAAGTATATTGAGGTAAGGCTATGAAGAGGAACTGAGAGCAAGGCAGAACTGCAAGAAACCGAATTCAGGAGGTAGACTGGAATTGCACTGAAAACATAGGAAAAGACTCAGAACGTCGACAATGATGCACTTGGCCAAAAAGGGCGTATGCGTTCTTTCCTGAGTATATTCAGGAAGAAACGCATACGCACTTTCTGGCCAACCAAGCAAGCTCGCAAAGGAAATCTGCACTACAATGAAGTCTCACTGCCCCCCGGTCAAAGGGCCTTCTGAAAAAAGTGTAAAATCCAGAAAGGCAGGACAGGCCATGGAGAACTGGGAGCCTTGTTATGCTGATGGGCGAGATGTAAATTGCCAACAGCCACTCTGGAGAAGTGTATGGTGTTTCCTGAAACATCCAAAAAATTAAGCAACAGAGCCTAGGGCACTTCCACTTATTGTCCTATAGCTTAGGGAAATTAAAATCAAAAAGACACCAAACGTAAGGTAGATAGCTAGTGGGAAGCAGCCGCATAGCACAGGGAGATCAGCTCGGTGCTTTGTGACCGCCTGGAGGGGTGGGATAGGGAGGGTGGGAGGGAGGGAGACGCAAGCGGGAAGAGATATGGGAATATATGTATATATATATAACTGATTCATTTTGTTGTGAAGCTGAAACTAATATACCATTGTAAAGCAATTATACTCCAATAAAGATGTTAAAAAAAAAAAAAAAAAAAAAAGACACAGCCACCCCAAAGTTTGGGATGGCTCTCTTTACAAGAACCTCGTTTACGGTACAAGTTCAATATCGCAAAAAGCGAAAAATGGATAAAGAAGTTGTGGTACTTACGTACAATGCAATATCACTCAGCAATGAAATCTATGTCATCAGGCCCGTAGCAGCATAATGAGTGGATTCAGGTACGATGATTCCAAGTGAAATAAGTCACACAGAAAAAGAAATATCATAAGGTATCACTAATACACGGAATGTAAACTTGGCTACACAGGAACTGAATTACAAAACAAAACAGTGTCTTAAATGTAGAAAACCAACTTATGCTTGCTTAAGGGGAAAGGTGAGTTGGGGTGCTGCATAAAACCAGAGATTGAAATTAGCACAGATACCGTTCCATAAGCCAAATATGTAATAGACAAGAGCTACTCCTTGCTCAACGAAGTGGACTCAACACCCCATATTAAACGCCTAAAAATATACCTGACTAGTAAGAATCTTAAAACCTATGGATTTATATGTCTCCGAAAGAGAATCAAGCGTGTGTACAGCGGCATAAACGCAGCAGTGATAGGATTGCTGAGGTTCGGTGAGCAAATGCAGACCCTTTGAAGTCATATTGCATGGTACCCATTCCATGGGTCTCAACTCTCCAGGTTTAAGGGATTCTTCCTTCAGCTAAAACATGCATGTGGAACCCAGAGTATGATCCACCATGTGGTCGGAAAACGTGTTCAAATGTGTCTCAGTTTTCGTCCCCTGGTACTCGGGTGCAACATTCCAGACGCTTTACTAACACTCTCCCCACTTGGAGAGTCAGTGCCTTTATCCTCCTGTTTGGCCCAGTTAGCAATTTCTGCGGAAGATGAACAGGAATAGGGAGAACCAATGAGAGACTAGGTGGAGGTGTCCGGACGGGCCAATTCAACTCTCATTTCCCACCAGGAAGAGGAATTAACCAAAGGCTCAGCATGCCGTGCCGGAACCAAACTAGGGCCTGAAGCAATCCTGCGGTGTTGCGGCCAGCTCACAAGAAAGCGAGTTGAAGAAAGGAGCTCAGGGGCACTGTAATTCACAAACCTGCAGAGTTATAAATGACAGCTATCTTCCAAAAATATATTGAATTAGGATGCCAAGAGGAGTTGAAAGCAGGGCAGAATTGCAGGAAACCGATTTCAGGAGGTAGACTGGAATTGCATGTAAAGCATAGGAAAAGAGGCAGAACGTCCACAATGATGCACTTGGCCAAAAAGGGCGTATGCGTTTTTTCCTGAATATATTCAGGAAAAAACGCATACGCCCTTTTTGGCCAACCAAGCAAGCTTGCAAAGGAAATCTGCACTACAATGAAGTCTCACTGCCCCCCGGTCAAAAGGGCCATCTGAAAAAAGTGTAAAATCCAGAAAGGCAGGACAGGCCATGGAGAACTGGGACCCTTGTTATGCTGAACGGCGGGATGTAAATTGCCAGCAGCCACTCTGGAGAAGTGTATGGTGTTTCCTGAAACATCCAAAAAACAAAGCAACAGAGCCTAGGGCACTTCCACTTATGGTCCTATAGCTTAGGGAAATTAAAATCAAAAAGACACAGCCACCCCAAAGTTTGGGACGGCTCTGTTTACAAGAACCTCATTTACGGTACAAGTTCAATATCACAGAAAGCGAAAAATGGATAAAGAAATTGTGGTACTTACGTACAATGCAATATCACTCAGCAATGAAATCTATGTCATCAGGCCCGTAGCAGCATAATGAGTGGATTCAGGTACGATGATTCTAAGTGAAATTAGTCACACAGAAAAAGAAACATCATAAGATGTCACTAATACACGGAATGTAAACTTGGCTACACAAGAACTGAATTACAAAACAGAACAGGGTGTCAAATGTAGAAAACCAACTTATGCTTGCTTAAGGGGACGGGTGAGTTGGGGTGCTGCATAAAACCAGAGATTGAAATGAGCACAGATACCGTTCCATAAGCCAAATATGTAATAGACAAGAGCTACTCCTTGCTCAACGAAGTGGACTCAACACCCCATATTAAACGCCTAAGAATATATCTGACTAGTAAGAATGTTAAAACCTATGGATTTATATGTCTCCGAAAGAGAATCAAGCGTGTGTACAGCGGCATAAATGCAGCAGTGATAGGACTGGTGAGGTTCGGTGAGCAAATGCAGACCCTTTGAAATCATATTGCATGGAACCCATTCCATGGGTCTCAACTCTCCCTGTTTAAGGGATTCTTCCTTCAGCTAAAACATGCATGTGGAACCCAGAGTATGATCCACCGTGTGATCGGGAAACGTGTTCAAATGTGTCTCAGTTTTCGTCCCCAGGTACTCGGGTGCAACATTCCAGACGCTTTACTAACACTCTCCCCACTTGGAGAGTCAGTGCCTTTAACCTCCTGTTTGGCCCAGTTTGCAATTTCTGTGGAAAATGAACAGGAATAGGGAGAACCAATGAGAGACTAGGTGGAGGTGTCTGGACGGGCAAATTTAACTCTCATTTCCCACCAGGATGAGGAATTAACCAAAGGCTCAGCATGCCGTGCCGGAACCAAACTAGGGCCTGAAGCAATCCTGCGGTGTTGCGGCCAGCTCACAAGAAAGCGAGTTGAAGAAAGGAGCTCAGGGGCACTGTAATTCACAAACCTGCAGAGTTATAAATGACAGCTATCTTCCAAAAATATAATGAAGTAAGGCTGCCAAGAGGAGTTGAAAGCGGGGCAGAATTGCAGGAAACCCATTTCAGGAGGTAGACTGGAATTGCATGTAAAGCATAGGAAAAGAGGCAGAACGTCCACAATGATGCACTTGGCCAAAAAGGGCGTATGCGTTTTTTACTGAATATATTCAGGAAAAAACGCATACGCGCTTTTTGGCCAACCAAGCAAGCTTGCAAAGGAAATCTGCACTACAATGAAGTCTCACTGCCCCCCGGTCAAAAGGGCCATATGAAAAAAGTGTAAAATCCAGAAAGGCAGGACAGGCCATGGAGAACTGGGACCCTTGTTATGCTGAACGGCGGGATGTAAATTGCCAGCAGCCACTCTGGAGAAGTGTATGGTGTTTCCTGAAACATCCAAAAAACAAAGCAACAGAGCCTAGGGCACTTCCACTTATGGTCCTATAGCTTAGGGAAATTAAAATCAAAAAGACACAGCCACCCCAAAGTTTGGGACGGCTCTGTTTACAAGAACCTCATTTACGGTACAAGTTCAATATCACAGAAAGCGAAAAATGGATAAAGAAATTGTGGTACTTACGTACAATGCAATAACACTCAGCAATGAAATCTATGTCATCAGGCCCGTAGCAGCATAATGAGTGGATTCAGGTACGATGATTCTAAGTGAAATTAGTCACACAGAAAAAGAAACATCATAAGATATCACTAATACACGGAATGTAAACTTGGCTACACAAGAACTGAATTACAAAACAGAACAGGGTGTCAAATGTAGAAAACCAACTTATGCTTGCTTAAGGGGACGGGTGAGTTGGGGTGCTGCATAAAACCAGAGATTGAAATGAGCACAGATACCGTTCCATAAGCCAAATATGTAATAGACAAGAGCTACTCCTTGCTCAACGAAGTGGACTCAACACCCCATATTAAACGCCTAAGAATATATCTGACTAGTAAGAATGTTAAAACCTATGGATTTATATGTCTCCGAAAGAGAATCAAGCGTGTGTACAGCGGCATAAATGCAGCAGTGATAGGACTGGTGAGGTTCGGTGAGCAAATGCAGACCCTTTGAAATCATATTGCATGGAACCCATTCCATGGGTCTCAACTCTCCCTGTTTAAGGGATTCTTCCTTCAGCTAAAACATGCATGTGGAACCCAGAGTATGATCCACCGTGTGATCGGGAAACGTGTTCAAATGTGTCTCAGTTTTCGTCCCCAGGTACTCGGGTGCAACATTCCAGACGCTTTACTAACACTCTCCCAACTTGGAGAGTCAGTGCCTTTAACCTCCTGTTTGGCCCAGTTTGCAATTTCTGTGGAAAATGAACAGGAATAGGGAGAACCAATGAGAGACTAGGTGGAGGTGTCCGGACAGGCAAATTTAACTCTCATTTCCCACCAGGATGAGGAATTAACCAAAGGCTCAGCATGCCGTGCCGGAACCAAACTAGGGCCTGAAGCAATCCTGCGGTGTTGCGGCCAGCTCACAAGAAAGCGAGTTGAAGAAAGGAGCTCAGGGGCAGTGTAATTCACAAACCTGCAGAGTTATAAATGACAGCTATCTTCCAAAAATATATTGAAGTAAGGCTGCCAAGAGGAGTTGAAAGCGGGGCAGAATTGCAGGAAACCCATTTCAGGAGGTAGACTGGAATTGCATGTAAAGCATAGGAAAAGAGGCAGAACGTCCACAATGATGCACTTGGCCAAAAAGGGCGTATGCGTTTTTTACTGAATATATTCAGGAAAAAACGCATACGCCCTTTTTGGCCAACCAAGCAAGCTTGCAAAGGAAATCTGCACTACAATGAAGTCTCACTGCCCCCTGGTCAAAAGGGCCATCTGAAAAAAGTGTAAAATCCAGAAAGGCAGGACAGGCCATGGAGAACTGGGAGCCTTGTTATGCTGATGGGCGCGATGTAAATTGCCAGCAGCCACTCTGGAGAAGTGTATGGTGTTTCCTGAAACATCCAAAAAACAAAGCAACAGAGCCTAGGGCACTTCCACTTATGGTCCTATAGCTTAGGGAAATTAAAATCAAAAAGACACACCCACCCCAAAGTTTGGGACGGCTCTGTTTACAAGAACCTCGTTTACGGTACAAGTTCAATATCACAGAAAGTGAAAAATGGATAAAGAAGTTGTGGTACTTACGTACAATGCAATATCACTCAGCAATGAAATCTATGTCATCAGGCCCGTAGCAGCATAATGAGTGGATTCAGGTATGATGATTCTAAGTGAAATAAGTCACACAGAAAAAGAAACATCATAAGATATCACTACTACACGGAATGTAAACTTGGCTACACAGGAACTGAATTACAAAACAGAACAGGGTGTCAAATGTAGAAAACCAACTTATGCTTGCTTAAGGGGAAAGGTGAGTTGGGGTGCTGCATAAAACAAGAGATTGAAATTAACACAGATACCGTTCCATAAGCCAAATATGTAATAGACAAGAGCTACTCCTTGCTCAACGAAGTAGACTCAACACCCCATATTAAACGCCTAAGAATATACCTGACTAGTAAGAATCTTAAAACCTATGGATTTATATGTCTCCGAAAGAGAATCAAGCGTGTGTACAGCAGCATAAACGCAGCAGTGATAGGATTGGTGAGGTTCGGTGAGCAAATGCAGACCCTTTGAAGTCATATTGCATGGTACCCATTCCATGGGTCTCAACTCTCCATGTTTAAGGGATTCTTCCTTCAGCTAAAACATGCATGTGCAACCCAGAGTATGATCCACCATGTGATCGGAAAACGTGTTCAAATGTGTCTCAGTTTTCGTCCCCTGGTACTTGGGTGCAACATTCCAGACGCTTTACTAACACTCTCCCCACTTGGAGAGTCAGTGCCTTTAACCTCCTGTTTGGCCCAGTTTGCAATTTCTGTGGAAAATGAACAGGAATAGGGAGAACCAATGAGAGACTAGGTGGAGGTGTCCGGACGGGCAAATTTATCTCTCATTTCCCACCAGGAAGAGGAATTAACCAAAGGCTCAGCATGCCGTGCCGGAACCAAACTAGGGCCTGAAGCAATCCTGCGGTGTTGCGGCCAGCTCACAAGAAAGCGAGTTGAAGAAAGGAGCTCAGGGGCCCTGTAATTCACAAACCTGCAGAGTTATAAATGACAGCTATCTTCCAAAAATATATTGAAGTAAGACTGCCAAGAGGAGTTGAAAGCGGGCAGAATTGCAGGAAACCGATTTCAGGAGGTAGACTGGAATTGCATTTAAAGCATAGGAAAAGAGGCAGAACGTCCACAATGATGCACTTGGCCAAAAAGGGCGTATGCGTTTTTTCCTGAATATATTCAGGAAAAAACGCATACGCCCTTTTTGGCCAACCAAGCAAGCTTGCAAAGGAAATCTGCACTACAATGAAGTCTCCCTGCCCCCCGGTCAAAAGGGCCATCTGAAAAAAGTGTAAAATCCAGAAAGGCAGGACAGGACATGGAGAACTGGGAGCCTTGTTATGCTGATGGGCGGGATGTAAATTGCCAGCAGCCACTCTGGAGAAGTGTATGGTGTTTCCTGAAACATCCAAAAAACCAAGCAACAGAGCCGAGGGCACTTCCACTTATGGTCCTATAGCTTAGGGAAATTAAAATCAAAAAGACACAGCCACCGCAAAGTTTGGGACGGCTCTGTTTACAAGAACCTCGTTTACGGTACAAGTTCAATATCACAGAAAGCGAAAAATGGATAAAGAAGTTGTGGTACTTACGTACAATGCAATATCACTCAGCAATGAAATCTATGTCATCAGGCCCGTAGCAGCATAATGAGTGGATTCAGGTACGATGATTCTAAGTGAAATAAGTCACACAGAAAAAGAAACATCATAAGGTATCACTAATACATGGAATGTAAACTTGGCTACACAGGAACTGAATTACAAAGCAAAACAGGGTCTCAAATATAGAAAACCAACTTATGCTTGCTTAAGGGGACGGGTGAGTTGGGGTGCTGCATAAAACCAGAGATTGAAATTAGCACAGATACCGATCCCTAAGCCAAATATGTAATAGAGAAGAGCTACTCCTTGCTCAACGAACTGGACTCAACACAACATATTAAACGCCTAAGAATATACCTGACTAGTAAGAAACTTAAAACCTATGGATTCATATGTGTCCGAAAGAGAATCAAGAGTTTGTACAGCGACATAAACGCAGCAGTGATAGGATTGGTGAGGTTCGGTGAGCAAATGCAGACCCTTTGAAGTCATATTGCATGGTACCCATTCTATGGGTCTCAACTCTCCAGGTTTAAGGGATTCTTCCTTCAGCTAAAACATGCATGTGGAACCCAGAGTATGATCCACCGTGTGATTGGGAAACGTGTTCAAATGTGTCTCAGTTTTCGTCCCCAGGTACTCGGGTGCAACATTCCAGACGCTTTACTAACACTCTCCCCACTTGGAGAGTCAGTGCCTTTAACCTCCTGTTTGGCCCAGATTGCAATTTCTGTGGAAAATGAACAGGAATAGGGAGAACCAATGAGAGACTAGGTGGAGGTGTCTGGACGGGCAAATTTAACTCTCATTTCCCACCAGGAAGAGGAATTAACCAAAGGCTCAGCATGCCGTGCCGGAACCAAACTAGGGCCTGAAGCAATCCTGCGGTGTTGCGGCCAGCTCACAAGAAAGCGACTTGAAGAAAGGAGGTCAGGGGCACTGTAATTCACAAACCTGCAGAGTTATAAATGACAGCTATCTTCCAAAAATATATTGAAGTAAGGCTGCCAAGAGGAGTTGAAAGCGGGCAGAATTGCAGGAAACCGATTTCAGGAGGTAGACTGGAATTGCATGTAAAGCATAGGAAAAGAGGCAGAAGTCCACAATGATGCACTTGGCCAAAAAGGGCGTATGCGTCAGGAAAAAACGCATATGCCCTTTTTGGCCAACCAAGCAAGCTTGCAAAGGAAATCTGCACTACAATGAAGTCTCACTGCCCCCCGGTCAAAAGGGCCATCTGAAAAAAGTGTAAAATCCAGAAAGGCAGGACAGGCCATGGAGAACTGGGAGCCTTGTTATGCTGATGGGCGCGACGTAAATTGCCAGCAGCCACTCTGGAGAAGTGTATGGTGTTTCCTGAAACATCCAAAAAACAAAGCAACAGAGCCTAGGGCACTTCCACTTATGTTCCTATAGCTTAGGGAAATTAAAATCAAAAAGACACAGCCAACCCAAAGTTTGGAACGCCTCTGTTTACAAGAACCTCGTTTACGGTACAAGTTCAATATCACCGAAAGCGAAAAATGGATAAAGAATTTGTGGTACTAACGTACAATGCAATATCACTCAGCAATGAAATCTATGTCATCAGGCCCGTAGCAGCATAATGAGTGGATTCAGGTACGATGATTCTAAGTGAAATAAGTCACACAGAAAAAGAAACATCATAAGATATCACTAATACACGGAATGTAAACTTGGCTACACAAGAACTGAATTACAAAACAGAACAGGGTGTCAAATGTAGAAAACCAACTTATGCTTGCTTAAGGGGAAAGGTGAGTTGGGGTGCTGCATAAAACCAGAGATTGAAATTAGCACAGATACCATTCCATAAGCCAAATGTGTAATAGACAAGAGCTACTCCTTGCTCAACAAAGTGGACTCAACACCCCATATTAAATGCCTAAGAATATACATGACTAGTAAGAATCTTAAAACCTATGGATTTATATGTCTCCGAAAGAGAATCAAGCCTGTGTACAGCGGCATAAACGCAGCAGTGATAGGACTGCTGAGGTTCGGTGAGCAAATGCAGACCCTTTGAAGTCATATTGCATGGTACCCATTCCATGGGTCTCAACTCTCCATGTTTAAGGGATTCTTCCTTCAGCTAAAACATGCCTGTGGAACCCAGAGTATGATCCACTGTGTGATCGGGAAACGTGTTCAAATGTGTCTCAGTTTTCGTTCCCTGGTACTCGGGTGCAACATTCCAGACGCTTTACTAACACTCTCCCGACTTGGAGAGTCAGTGCCTAAAACCTCCTGTTTGGCCCAGTTTGCAATTTCTGTGGAAAATGAACAGGAATAGGGAGAACCAATGAGAGACTAGGTGGAGGTGTCTGGACGGGCAAATTTAACTCTCATTTCCCACCAGGAAGAGGAATTAACCAAAGGCTCAGCATGCCGTGCCGGAACCGAACTAGGGCCTGAAGCAATCCTGCGGTGTTGTGGCCAGCTCACAAGAAAGCGAGTTGAAGAAAGGAGCTCAGGGGCACTGTAATTCACAAACCTGCAGAGTTATAAATGACAGCTATCTTCCAAAAATATATTGAAGTAAGGCTGTCAAGAGGACTTGAAAGTGGAGCAGAATTGCAGGAAACCGATTTCAGGAGGTAGACTGGAATTGCATGTAAAGCATAGGAAAAGAGGCAGAACGTCCACAATGATGCACTTGGCCAAAAAGGGCGTATACGTTTTTTCCTGAATATATTCTGGAAAAAACGCATACGCACTTTTTGGCCAACCAAGCAAGCTTGCAAAGGAAATCTGCACTACAATGAAGTCTCACTGCCCCCCGGTCAAAAGGGCCATCCGAAAAAAGTGTAAAATCCAGAAAGGCAGGACAGGCCATGGAGAACTGGGAGCCTTGTTATGCTGATGGGCGGGATGTAAATTGCCAGCAGCCACTCTGGAGAAGTGTATGGTGTTTCCTGAAACATCCAAAAAACAAAGCAACAGAGCCTAGGGCACTTCCACTTATGGTCCTATAGCTTAGGGAAATTAAAATCAAAAAGACACAGCCACCCCAAAGTTTGGGACGGCTCTGTTTACAAGAACCTCGTTTACGGTACAAGTTCAATATCACAGAAAGCGAAAAATGGATAAAGAAGTTGTGGTACTTACGTACAATGCAATATCACTCAGCAATGAAATCTATGTCATCAGGCACGTAGCAGCATAATGAGTGGATTCAGGTACGATGATTCTAAGTGAAATAAGTCACACAGAAAAAGAAACATCATAAGATATCACTACTACACGGAATGTACACTTGGCTTCACAAGAACTGAATTACAAAACAGAACAGGGTGTCAAATGTAGAAAACCAACTTATGCTTGCTTAAGGGGAAAGGTGAGTTGGGGTGCTGCATAAAACCAGAGATTGAAATGAGCACAGATACCATTCCATAAGTCAAATATGGAATAGACAAGAGCTACTCCTTGCTCAACGAAGTGGACTCAACACCCCATATTAAACGCCTAAGAATATACATGACTAGTAAGAATCTTAAAACCTATGGATTTATATGTCTCCGAAAGAGAATCAAGCGTGTGTACAGCGGCATAAACGCAGCAGTGATAGGACTGGTGAAGTTCGGTGAGCAAATGCAGACCCTTTGAAGTCATATTGCATGGTACCCATTCCACGGGTCTCAACTCTCCAGGTTTAAGGGATTCTTCCTTCAGCTAAAACATGCACGTGGAACCCAGAGTATGATCAACCGTGTGATCGGGAGACGTGTTCCAATATGTCTCAGTTCTCGTCCCCTGGTACTCGGGTGCAACATTCCAGACGCTTTACTAACACTCTCCCGACTTGGAGAGTCAGTGCCTTTAACCTCCTGTTTGGCCCAGTTTGCAATTTCTGCGGAAGATGAACAGGAATAGGGAGAACCAATGAGAGACTAGCTGGAGGTGTCTGGACGGGCAAATTTAACTCTCATTTCCCACCAGGAAGAGGAATTAACCAAAGGCTCAGCGTGCCGTGCCGGAACCAGATTAGGGCCTGAAGCAATCCTGCGGTGTTGCGGCCAGCTCACAAGAAAGCAAGTTGAAGAAAGGAGCTCAGGGGCACTGTAATTCACAAACCTGCAGAGTTATAAATGACAGCTATCGTCCAAAAATATACTGAAGTAAGGCTGCCAAGAGGACTTGAAAGCGGGGCAGAATTGCAGGAAACCGATTTCAGGAGGTAGACTGGAATTGCATGTAAAGCATAGGAAAAGAGGCAGAACGTCCACAATGATGCACTTGGCCAAAAAGGGCGTATGCGTTTTTTCCTGAATATATTCAGGAAAAAACGCATACGCCCTTTTTGGCCAACCAAGCAAGCTTGCAAAGGAAATCTGCACTACAATGAAGTCTCACTTCCCCCCGGTCAAAAGGGCCATCTGAAAAAAGTGTAAAATCCAGAAAGGCAGGACAGGCCATGGAGAACTGGGAGCCTTGTTATGCTGATGGGCGGGATGTAAATTGCCAACAGCCACTCGGGAGAGGTGTATGGTGTTTCCTGAAACATCTAAAAAACAAAGCAACAGAGCCTAGGGCACTTCCACTTATGGTCCTATAGCTTAGGGAAATTAAAATCAAAAAGACACAGCCACCCCAAAGTTTGGGACGGCTCTGTTTACAAGAACCTCGTTTACGGTACAAGTTCAATATCGCAGAAAGTGAAAAATGGATAAAGAAGTTGTGGTACTTACGTACAATGCAATATCACTCAGCAATGAAATCTATGTCATCAGGCCCGTAGCAGCATAATGAGTGGATTCAGGTATGATGATTCTAAGTGAAATAAGTCACACAGAAAAAGAAACATCATAAGATATCACTAATACACGGGATGTAAACTTGGCTACACAGGAACTGGATTACAAAACAGAACAGGGTCTCAAATTTAGAAAACCAACTTATGCTTGCTTAAGGGGAAAGGTGAGTTGGGGTGCTGCATAAAACCAGAGATTGAAATGAGCACAGATAAAGTTCCTTAAGCCAAATATGGAATAGACAAGAACTACTCCTTGCTCAACGAAATGGACTCAACACCCCATATTAAACGCCTAAGAATGTACCTGACTAGTAAGTATCTTAAAACCTATGGATTGCTATGTGTCTGAAAGAAAATCAAGCGTGTGTACAGGGGCATAAACGCAGCAGTGATAGGATTGGAGAGGTTCGGTGAGCAAATGAAGACCCTTTGAAGTCATATTGCATGGTACCCATTCCACGGGTCTCAACTCTCCAGGTTTAAGGGATTCTTCCTTCAGCTAAAACATGCACGTGGAACCCAGAGTATGATCAACCGTGTGATCGGGAGACGTGTTCCAATATGTCTCAGTTCTCGTCCCCTGGTACTCGGGTGCAACATTCCAGACGCTTTACTAACACTCTCCCGACTTGGAGAGTCAGTGCCTTTAACCTCCTGTTTGGCCCAGTTTGCAATTTCTGCGGAAGATGAACAGGAATAGGGAGAACCAATTAGAGACTAGCTGGAGGTGTCTGGACGGGCAAATTTAACTCTCATTTCCCACCAGGAAGAGGAATTAACCAAAGGCTCAGCGTGCCGTGCCAGAACCAGATTAGGGCCTGAAGCAATCCTGCGGTGTTGCGGCCAGCTCACAAGAAAGCGAGTTGAAGAAAGGAGCTCAGGGGCACTGTAATTCACAAACCTGCAGAGTTATAAATGACAGCTATCGTCCAAAAATATACTGAAGTAAGGCTGCCAAGAGGACTTGAAAGCGGGGCAGAATTGCAGGAAACCGATTTCAGGAGGTAGACTGGAATTGCATTTAAAGCATAGGAAAAGAGGCAGAACGTCCACAATGATGCACTTGGCCAAAAAGGGCGTATGCGTTTTTTCCTGAATATATTCAGGAAAAAACGCATACGCCCTTTTTGGCCAACCAAGCAAGCTTGCAAAGGAAATCTGCACTACAATGAAGTCTCACTTCCCCCCGGTCAAAAGGGCCATCTGAAAAAAGTGTAAAATCCAGAAAGGCAGGACAGGCCATGGAGAACTGGGAGCCTTGTTATGCTGATGGGCGGGATGTAAATTGCCAACAGCCACTCCGGAGAGGTGTATGGTGTTTCCTGAAACATCTAAAAAACAAAGCAACAGAGCCTAGGGCACTTCCACTTATGGTCCTATAGCTTAGGGAAATTAAAATCAAAAAGACACAGCCACCCCAAAGTTTGGGACGGCTCTGTTTACAAGAACCTCGTTTACGGTACAAGTTCAATATCGCAGAAAGCGAAAAATGGATAAAGAAGTTGTGGTACTTACGTACAATGCAATATCACTCAACAATGAAATCTATGTCATCAGGCCCGTAGCAGCATAATGAGTGGATTCAGGTATGATGATTCTAACTGAAATAAGTCACACAGAAAAAGAAACATCATAAGATATCACTAATACACGGAATGTAAACTTGGCTACACAGGAACTGGATTACAAAACAGAACAGGGTCTCAAATTTAGAAAACCAACTTATGCTTGCTTAAGGGGAAAGGTGAGTTGGGGTGCTGCATAAAACCAGAGATTGAAATGAGCACAGATAAAGTTCCTTAAGCCAAATATAGAATAGACAAGAACTACTCCTTGCTCAACGAAATGGACTCAACACCCCATATTAAACGCCTAAGAATGTACCTGACTAGTAAGTATCTTAAAACCTATGCACTGCTATGTCTCTGAAAGAAAATCAAGCATGTGTACAGGGGCATAAACGCAGCAGTGATAGGATTGGAGAGGTTCGGTGAGCAAATGAAGACCCTTTGAAGTCATATTGCATGGTACCCATTCCACGGGTCTCAACTCTCCAGGTTTAAGGGATTCTTCCTTCAGCTAAAACATGCACGTGGAACCCAGAGTATGATCAACCGTGTGATCGGGAGACGTGTTCCAATATGTCTCAGTTCTCGTCCCCTGGTACTCGGGTGCAACATTCCAGACGCTTTACTAACACTCTCCCGACTTGGAGAGTCAGTGCCTTTAACCTCCTGTTTGGCCCAGTTTGCAATTTCTGCGGAAGATGAACAGGAATAGGGAGAACCAATTAGAGACTAGCTGGAGGTGTCTGGACGGGCAAATTTAACTCTCATTTCCCACCAGGAAGAGGAATTAACCAAAGGCTCAGCGTGCCGTGCCGGAACCAGATTAGGGCCTGAAGCAATCCTGCGGTGTTGCGGCCAGCTCACAAGAAAGCGAGTTGAAGAAAGGAGCTCAGGGGCACTGTAATTCACAAACCTGCAGAGTTATAAATGACAGCTATCGTCCAAAAATATACTGAAGTAAGGCTGCCAAGAGGACTTGAAAGCGGGGCAGAATTGCAGGAAACCGATTTCAGGAGGTAGACTGGAATTGCATTTAAAGCATAGGAAAAGAGGCAGAACGTCCACAATGATGCACTTGGCCAAAAAGGGCGTATGCGTTTTTTCCTGAATATATTCAGGAAAAAACGCATACGCCCTTTTTGGCCAACCAAGCAAGCTTGCAAAGGAAATCTGCACTACAATGAAGTCTCACTTCCCCCCGGTCAAAAGGGCCATCTGAAAAAAGTGTAAAATCCAGAAAGGCAGGACAGGCCATGGAGAACTGGGAGCCTTGTTATGCTGATGGGCGGGATGTAAATTGCCAAGAGCCACTCCGGAGAGGTGTATGGTGTTTCCTGAAACATCTAAAAAACAAAGCAACAGAGCCTAGGGCACTTCCACTTATGGTCCTATAGCTTAGGGAAATTAAAATCAAAAAGACACAGCCACCCCAAAGTTTGGGACGGCTCTGTTTACAAGAACCTCGTTTACGGTACAAGTTCAATATCGCAGAAAGTGAAAAATGGATAAAGAAGTTGTGGTACTTACGTACAATGCAATATCACTCAGCAATGAAATCTATGTCATCAGGCCCGTAGCAGCATAATGAGTGGATTCAGGTATGATGATTCTAAGTGAAATAAGTCACACAGAAAAAGAAACATCATAAGATATCACTAATACACGGGATGTAAACTTGGCTACACAGGAACTGGATTACAAAACAGAACAGGGTCTCAAATTTAGAAAACCAACTTATGCTTGCTTAAGGGGAAAGGTGAGTTGGGGTGCTGCATCAAACCAGAGATTGAAATGAGCACAGATAAAGTTCCTTAAGCCAAATATGGAATAGACAAGAACTACTCCTTGCTCAACGAAATGGACTCAACACCCCATATTAAACGCCTAAGAATGTACCTGACTAGTAAGTATCTTAAAACCTATGGATTGCTATGTGTCTGAAAGAAAATCAAGCGTGTGTACAGGGGCATAAACGCAGCAGTGATAGGATTGGAGAGGTTCGGTGAGCAAATGAAGACCCTTTGAAGTCATATTGCATGGTACCCATTCCACGGGTCTCAACTCTCCAGGTTTAAGGGATTCTTCCTTCAGCTAAAACATGCACGTGGAACCCAGAGTATGATCAACCGTGTGATCGGGAGACGTGTTCCAATATGTCTCAGTTCTCGTCCCCTGGTACTCGGGTGCAACATTCCAGACGCTTTACTAACACTCTCCCGACTTGGAGAGTCAGTGCCTTTAACCTCCTGTTTGGCCCAGTTTGCAATTTCTGCGGAAGATGAACAGGAATAGGGAGAACCAATGAGAGACTAGCTGGAGGTGTCTGGACGGGCAAATTTAACTCTCATTTCCCACCAGGAAGAGGAATTAACCAAAGGCTCAGCGTGCCGTGCCGGAACCAGATTAGGGCCTGAAGCAATCCTGCGGTGTTGCGGCCAGCTCACAAGAAAGCGAGTTGAAGAAAGGAGCTCAGGGGCACTGTAATTCACAAACCTGCAGAGTTATAAATGACAGCTATCGTCCAAAAATATACTGAAGTAAGGCTGCCAAGAGGACTTGAAAGCGGGGCAGAATTGCAGGAAACCGATTTCAGGAGGTAGACTGGAATTGCATTTAAAGCATAGGAAAAGAGGCAGAACGTCCACAATGATGCACTTGGCCAAAAAGGGCGTATGCGTTTTTTCCTGAATATATTCAGGAAAAAACGCATACGCCCTTTTTGGCCAACCAAGCAAGCTTGCAAAGGAAATCTGCACTACAATGAAGTCTCACTTCCCCCCGGTCAAAAGGGCCATCTGAAAAAAGTGTAAAATCCAGAAAGGCAGGACAGGCCATGGAGAACTGGGAGCCTTGTTATGCTGATGGGCGGGATGTAAATTGCCAAGAGCCACTCGGGAGAGGTGTATGGTGTTTCCTGAAACATCTAAAAAACAAAGCAACAGAGCCTAGGGCACTTCCACTTATGGTCCTATAGCTTAGGGAAATTAAAATCAAAAAGACACAGCCACCCCAAAGTTTGGGACGGCTCTGTTTACAAGAACCTCGTTTACGGTACAAGTTCAATATCGCAGAAAGTGAAAAATGGATAAAGAAGTTGTGGTACTTACGTACAATGCAATATCACTCAGCAATGAAATCTATGTCATCAGGCCCATAGCAGCATAATGAGTGGATTCAGGTATGATGATTCTAACTGAAATAAGTCACACAGAAAAAGAAACATCATAAGATATCACTAATACACGGGATGTAAACTTGGCTACACAGGAACTGGATTACAAAACAGAACAGGGTCTCAAATTTAGAAAACCAACTTATGCTTGCTTAAGGGGAAAGGTGAGTTGGGGTGCTGCATCAAACCAGAGATTGAAATGAGCACAGATAAAGTTCCTTAAGCCAAATATGGAATAGACAAGAACTACTCCTTGCTCAACGAAATGGACTCAACACCCCATATTAAACGCCTAAGAATGTACCTGACTAGTAAGTATCTTAAAACCTATGGATTGCTATGTGTCTGAAAGAAAATCAAGCGTGTGTACAGGGGCATAAACGCAGCAGTGATAGGATTGGAGAGGTTCGGTGAGCAAATGAAGACCCTTTGAAGTCATATTGCATGGTACCCATTCCACGGGTCTCAACTCTCCAGGTTTAAGGGATTCTTCCTTCAGCTAAAACATGCACGTGGAACCCAGAGTATGATCAACCGTGTGATCGGGAGACGTGTTCCAATATGTCTCAGTTCTCGTCCCCTGGTACTCGGGTGCAACATTCCAGACGCTTTACTAACACTCTCCCGACTTGGAGAGTCAGTGCCTTTAACCTCCTGTTTGGCCCAGTTTGCAATTTCTGCGGAAGATGAACAGGAATAGGGAGAACCAATGAGAGACTAGCTGGAGGTGTCTGGACGGGCAAATTTAACTCTCATTTCCCACCAGGAAGAGGAATTAACCAAAGGCTCAGCGTGCCGTGCCGGAACCAGATTAGGGCCTGAAGCAATCCTGCGGTGTTGCGGCCAGCTCACAAGAAAGCGAGTTGAAGAAAGGAGCTCAGGGGCACTGTAATTCACAAACCTGCAGAGTTATAAATGACAGCTATCGTCCAAAAATATACTGAAGTAAGGCTGCCAAGAGGACTTGAAAGCGGGGCAGAATTGCAGGAAACCGATTTCAGGAGGTAGACTGGAATTGCATTTAAAGCATAGGAAAAGAGGCAGAACGTCCACAATGATGCACTTGGCCAAAAAGGGCGTATGCGTTTTTTCCTGAATATATTCAGGAAAAAACGCATACGCCCTTTTTGGCCAACCAAGCAAGCTTGCAAAGGAAATCTGCACTACAATGAAGTCTCACTTCCCCCCGGTCAAAAGGGCCATCTGAAAAAAGTGTAAAATCCAGAAAGGCAGGACAGGCCATGGAGAACTGGGAGCCTTGTTATGCTGATGGGCGGGATGTAAATTGCCAAGAGCCACTCGGGAGAGGTGTATGGTGTTTCCTGAAACATCTAAAAAACAAAGCAACAGAGCCTAGGGCACTTCCACTTATGGTCCTATAGCTTAGGGAAATTAAAATCAAAAAGACACAGCCACCCCAAAGTTTGGGACGGCTCTGTTTACAAGAACCTCGTTTACGGTACAAGTTCAATATCGCAGAAAGTGAAAAATGGATAAAGAAGTTGTGGTACTTACGTACAATGCAATATCACTCAGCAATGAAATCTATGTCATCAGGCCCGTAGCAGCATAATGAGTGGATTCAGGTATGATGATTCTAACTGAAATAAGTCACACAGAAAAAGAAACATCATAAGATATCACTAATACACGGGATGTAAACTTGGCTACACAGGAACTGGATTACAAAACAGAACAGGGTCTCAAATTTAGAAAACCAACTTATGCTTGCTTAAGGGGAAAGGTGAGTTGGGGTGCTGCATCAAACCAGAGATTGAAATGAGCACAGATAAAGTTCCTTAAGCCAAATATGGAATAGACAAGAACTACTCCTTGCTCAAAGAAATGGACTCAACACCCCATATTAAACGCCTAAGAATGTACCTGACTAGTAAGTATCTTAAAACCTATGGATTGCTATGTGTCTGAAAGAAAATCAAGCGTGTGTACAGGGGCATAAACACAGCAGTGATAGGATTGGAGAGGTTCGGTGAGCAAATGAAGACCCTTTGAAGTCATATTGCATGGTACCCATTCCACGGGTCTCAACTCTCCAGGTTTAAGGGATTCTTCCTTCAGCTAAAACATGCACGTGGAACCCAGAGTATGATCAACCGTGTGATCGGGAGACGTGTTCCAATATGTCTCAGTTCTCGTCCCCTGGTACTCGGGTGCAACATTCCAGACGCTTTACTAACACTCTCCCGACTTGGAGAGTCAGTGCCTTTAACCTCCTGTTTGGCCCAGTTTGCAATTTCTGCGGAAGATGAACAGGAATAGGGAGAACCAATGAGAGACTAGCTGGAGGTGTCTGGACGGGCAAATTTAACTCTCATTTCCCACCAGGAAGAGGAATTAACCAAAGGCTCAGCGTGCCGTGCCGGAACCAGATTAGGGCCTGAAGCAATCCTGCGGTGTTGCGGCCAGCTCACAAGAAAGCGAGTTGAAGAAAGGAGCTCAGGGGCACTGTAATTCACAAACCTGCAGAGTTATAAATGACAGCTATCGTCCAAAAATATACTGAAGTAAGGCTGCCAAGAGGACTTGAAAGCGGGGCAGAATTGCAGGAAACCGATTTCAGGAGGTAGACTGGAATTGCATTTAAAGCATAGGAAAAGAGGCAGAACGTCCACAATGATGCACTTGGCCAAAAAGGGCGTATGCGTTTTTTCCTGAATATATTCAGGAAAAAACGCATACGCCCTTTTTGGCCAACCAAGCAAGCTTGCAAAGGAAATCTGCACTACAATGAAGTCTCACTTCCCCCCGGTCAAAAGGGCCATCTGAAAAAAGTGTAAAATCCAGAAAGGCAGGACAGGCCATGGAGAACTGGGAGCCTTGTTATGCTGATGGGCGGGATGTAAATTGCCAACAGCCACTCGGGAGAGGTGTATGGTGTTTCCTGAAACATCTAAAAAACAAAGCAACAGAGCCTAGGGCACTTCCACTTATGGTCCTATAGCTTAGGGAAATTAAAATCAAAAAGACACAGCCACCCCAAAGTTTGGGACGGCTCTGTTTACAAGAACCTCGTTTACGGTACAAGTTCAATATCGCAGAAAGTGAAAAATGGATAAAGAAGTTGTGGTACTTACGTACAATGCAATATCACTCAGCAATGAAATCTATGTCATCAGGCCCGTAGCAGCATAATGAGTGGATTCAGGTATGATGATTCTAACTGAAATAAGTCACACAGAAAAAGAAACATCATAAGATATCACTAATACACGGGATGTAAACTTGGCTACACAGGAACTGGATTACAAAACAGAACAGGGTCTCAAATTTAGAAAACCAACTTATGCTTGCTTAAGGGGAAAGGTGAGTTGGGGTGCTGCATAAAACCAGAGATTGAAATGAGCACAGATAAAGTTCCTTAAGCCAAATATGGAATAGACAAGAACTACTCCTTGCTCAACGAAATGGACTCAACACCCCATATTAAACGCCTAAGAATGTACCTGACTAGTAAGTATCTTAAAACCTATGGATTGCTATGTGTCTGAAAGAAAATCAAGCGTGTGTACAGGGGCATAAACGCAGCAGTGATAGGATTGGAGAGGTTCGGTGAGCAAATGAAGACCCTTTGAAGTCATATTGCATGGTACCCATTTCACGGGTCTCAACTCTCCAGGTTTAAGGGATTCTTCCTTCAGCTAAAACATGCACGTGGAACCCAGAGTATGATCAACCGTGTGATCGGGAGACGTGTTCCAATATGTCTCAGTTCTCGTCCCCTGGTACTCGGGTGCAACATTCCAGACGCTTTACTAACACTCTCCCGACTTGGAGAGTCAGTGCCTTTAACCTCCTGTTTGGCCCAGTTTGCAATTTCTGCGGAAGATGAACAGGAATAGGGAGAACCAATGAGAGACTAGCTGGAGGTGTCTGGACGGGCAAATTTAACTCTCATTTCCCACCAGGAAGAGGAATTAACCAAAGGCTCAGCGTGCCGTGCCGGAACCAGATTAGGGCCTGAAGCAATCCTGCGGTGTTGCGGCCAGCTCACAAGAAAGCGAGTTGAAGAAAGGAGCTCAGGGGCACTGTAATTCACAAACCTGCAGAGTTATAAATGACAGCTATCGTCCAAAAATATACTGAAGTAAGGCTGCCAAGAGGACTTGAAAGCGGGGCAGAATTGCAGGAAACCGATTTCAGGAGGTAGACTGGAATTGCATTTAAAGCATAGGAAAAGAGGCAGAACGTCCACAATGATGCACTTGGCCAAAAAGGGCGTATGCGTTTTTTCCTGAATATATTCAGGAAAAAACGCATACGCCCTTTTTGGCCAACCAAACAAGCTTGCAAAGGAAATCTGCACTACAATGAAGTCTCACTTCCCCCCGGTCAAAAGGGCCATCTGAAAAAAGTGTAAAATCCAGAAAGGCAGGACAGGCCATGGAGAACTGGGAGCCTTGTTATGCTGATGGGCGGGATGTAAATTGCCAACAGCCACTCGGGAGAGGTGTATGGTGTTTCCTGAAACATCTAAAAAACAAAGCAACAGAGCCTAGGGCACTTCCACTTATGGTCCTATAGCTTAGGGAAATTAAAATCAAAAAGACACAGCCACCCCAAAGTTTGGGACGGCTCTGTTTACAAGAACCTCGTTTACGGTACAAGTTCAATATCGCAGAAAGTGAAAAATGGATAAAGAAGTTGTGGTACTTACGTACAATGCAATATCACTCAGCAATGAAATCTATGTCATCAGGCCCATAGCAGCATAATGAGTGGATTCAGGTATGATGATTCTAACTGAAATAAGTCACACAGAAAAAGAAACATCATAAGATATCACTAATACACGGGATGTAAACTTGGCTACACAGGAACTGGATTACAAAACAGAACAGGGTCTCAAATTTAGAAAACCAACTTATGCTTGCTTAAGGGGAAAGGTGAGTTGGGGTGCTGCATAAAACCAGAGATTGAAATGAGCACAGATAAAGTTCCTTAAGCCAAATATAGAATAGACAAGAACTACTCCTTGCTCAACGAAATGGACTCAACACCCCATATTAAATGCCTAAGAATGTACCTGACTAGTAAGTATCTTAAAACCTATGCACTGCTATGTCTCTGAAAGAAAATCAAGCGTGTGTACAGGGGCATAAACGCAGCAGTGATAGGATTGGAGAGGTTCGGTGAGCAAATGAAGACCCTTTGAAGTCATATTGCATGGTACCCATTCCACGGGTCTCAACTCTCCAGGTTTAAGGGATTCTTCCTTCAGCTAAAACATGCACGTGGAACCCAGAGTATGATCAACCGTGTGATCGGGAGACGTGTTCCAATATGTCTCAGTTCTCGTCCCCTGGTACTCGGGTGCAACATTCCAGACGCTTTACTAACACTCTCCCGACTTGGAGAGTCAGTGCCTTTAACCTCCTGTTTGGCCCAGTTTGCAATTTCTGCGGAAGATGAACAGGAATAGGGAGAACCAATGAGAGACTAGCTGGAGGTGTCTGGACGGGCAAATTTAACTCTCATTTCCCACCAGGAAGAGGAATTAACCAAAGGCTCAGCGTGCCGTGCCGGAACCAGATTAGGGCCTGAAGCAATCCTGCGGTGTTGCGGCCAGCTCACAAGAAAGCGAGTTGAAGAAAGGAGCTCAGGGGCACTGTAATTCACAAACCTGCAGAGTTATAAATGACAGCTATCGTCCAAAAATATACTGAAGTAAGGCTGCCAAGAGGACTTGAAAGCGGGGCAGAATTGCAGGAAACCGATTTCAGGAGGTAGACTGGAATTGCATGTAAAGCATAGGAAAAGAGGCAGAACGTCCACAATGATGCACTTGGCCAAAAAGGGCGTATGTGTTTTTTCCTGAATATATTCAGGAAAAAACGCATACGCCCTTTTTGGCCAACCAAGCAAGCTTGCAAAGGAAATCTGCACTACAATGAAGTCTCACTTCCCCCCGGTCAAAAGGGCCATCTGAAAAAAGTGTAAAATCCAGAAAGGCAGGACAGGCCATGGAGAACTGGGAGCCTTGTTATGCTGATGGGCGGGATGTAAATTGCCAACAGCCACTCGGGAGAGGTGTATGGTGTTTCCTGAAACATCTAAAAAACAAAGCAACAGAGCCTAGGGCACTTCCACTTATGGTCCTATAGCTTAGGGAAATTAAAATCAAAAAGACACAGCCACCCCAAAGTTTGGGACGGCTCTGTTTACAAGAACCTCGTTTACGGTACAAGTTCAATATCGCAGAAAGTGAAAAATGGATAAAGAAGTTGTGGTACTTACGTACAATGCAATATCACTCAGCAATGAAATCTATGTCATCAGGCCCATAGCAGCATAATGAGTGGATTCAGGTATGATGATTCTAACTGAAATAAGTCACACAGAAAAAGAAACATCATAAGATATCACTAATACACGGGATGTAAACTTGGCTACACAGGAACTGGATTACAAAACAGAACAGGGTCTCAAATTTAGAAAACCAACTTATGCTTGCTTAAGGGGAAAGGTGAGTTGGGGTGCTGCATCAAACCAGAGATTGAAATGAGCACAGATAAAGTTCCTTAAGCCAAATATGGAATAGACAAGAACTACTCCTTGCTCAACGAAATGGACTCAACACCCCATATTAAACGCCTAAGAATGTACCTGACTAGTAAGTATCTTAAAACCTATGGATTGCTATGTGTCTGAAAGAAAATCAAGCGTGTGTACAGGGGCATAAACGCAGCAGTGATAGGATTGGAGAGGTTCGGTGAGCAAATGAAGACCCTTTGAAGTCATATTGCATGGTACCCATTCCACGGGTCTCAACTCTCCAGGTTTAAGGGATTCTTCCTTCAGCTAAAACATGCACGTGGAACCCAGAGTATGATCAACCGTGTGATCGGGAGACGTGTTCCAATATGTCTCAGTTCTCGTCCCCTGGTACTCGGGTGCAACATTCCAGACGCTTTACTAACACTCTCCCGACTTGGAGAGTCAGTGCCTTTAACCTCCTGTTTGGCCCAGTTTGCAATTTCTGCGGAAGATGAACAGGAATAGGGAGAACCAATGAGAGACTAGCTGGAGGTGTCCGGACGGGCCAATTTAACTCTCATTTCCCACCAGGAAGAGGAATTAACCAAAGGCTCAGCGTGCCGTGCCGGAACCAGATTAGGGCCTGAAGCAATCCTGCGGTGTTGCGGCCAGCTCACAAGAAAGCGAGTTGAAGAAAGGAGCTCAGGGGCACTGTAATTCACAAACCTGCAGAGTTATAAATGACAGCTATCGTCCAAAAATATACTGAAGTAAGGCTGCCAAGAGGACTTGAAAGCGGGGCAGAATTGCAGGAAACCGATTTCAGGAGGTAGACTGGAATTGCATGTAAAGCATAGGAAAAGAGGCAGAACGTCCACAATGATGCACTTGGCCAAAAAGGGCGTATGCGTTTTTTCCTGAATATATTCAGGAAAAAACGCATACGCCCTTTTTGGCCAACCAAGCAAGCTTGCAAAGGAAATCTGCACTACAATGAAGTCTCACTTCCCCCCGGTCAAAAGGGCCATCTGAAAAAAGTGTAAAATCCAGAAAGGCAGGACAGGCCATGGAGAACTGGGAGCCTTGTTATGCTGATGGGCGGGATGTAAATTGCCAACAGCCACTCGGGAGAGGTGTATGGTGTTTCCTGAAACATCTAAAAAACAAAGCAACAGAGCCTAGGGCACTTCCACTTATGGTCCTATAGCTTAGGGAAATTAAAATCAAAAAGACACAGCCACCCCAAAGTTTGGGAGGGCTCTGTTTACAAGAACCTCGTTTACGGTACAAGTTCAATATCGCAGAAAGTGAAAAATGGATAAAGAAGTTGTGGTACTTACGTACAATGCAATATCACTCAGCAATGAAATCTATGTCATCAGGCCCGTAGCAGCATAATGAGTGGATTCAGGTATGATGATTCTAACTGAAATAAGTCACACAGAAAAAGAAACATCATAAGATATCACTAATACACGGGATGTAAACTTGGCTACACAGGAACTGGATTACAAAACAGAACAGGGTCTCAAATTTAGAAAACCAACTTATGCTTGCTTAAGGGGAAAGGTGAGTTGGGGTGCTGCATAAAACCAGAGATTGAAATGAGCACAGATAAAGTTCCTTAAGCCAAATATGGAATAGACAAGAACTACTCCTTGCTCAACGAAATGGACTCAACACCCCATATTAAACGCCTAAGAATGTACCTGACTAGTAAGTATCTTAAAACCTATGGATTGCTATGTGTCTGAAAGAAAATCAAGCGTGTGTACAGGGGCATAAACGCAGCAGTGATAGGATTGGAGAGGTTCGGTGAGCAAATGAAGACCCTTTGAAGTCATATTGCATGGTACCCATTCCACGGGTCTCAACTCTCCAGGTTTAAGGGATTCTTCCTTCAGCTAAAACATGCACGTGGAACCCAGAGTATGATCAACCGTGTGATCGGGAGACGTGTTCCAATATGTCTCAGTTCTCGTCCCCTGGTACTCGGGTGCAACATTCCAGACGCTTTACTAACACTCTCCCGACTTGGAGAGTCAGTGCCTTTAACCTCCTGTTTGGCCCAGTTTGCAATTTCTGCGGAAGATGAACAGGAATAGGGAGAACCAATGAGAGACTAGCTGGAGGTGTCTGGACGGGCAAATTTAACTCTCATTTCCTACCAGGAAGAGGAATTAACCAAAGGCTCAGCGTGCCGTGCCAGAACCAGATTAGGGCCTGAAGCAATCCTGCGGTGTTGCGGCCAGCTCACAAGAAAGCGAGTTGAAGAAAGGAGCTCAGGGGCACTGTAATTCACAAACCTGCAGAGTTATAAATGACAGCTATCGTCCAAAAATATACTGAAGTAAGGCTGCCAAGAGGACTTGAAAGCGGGGCAGAATTGCAGGAAACCGATTTCAGGAGGTAGACTGGAATTGCATTTAAAGCATAGGAAAAGAGGCAGAACGTCCACAATGATGCACTTGGCCAAAAAGGGCGTATGCGTTTTTTCCTGAATATATTCAGGAAAAAACGCATACGCCCTTTTTGGCCAACCAAGCAAGCTTGCAAAGGAAATCTGCACTACAATGAAGTCTCACTTCCCCCCGGTCAAAAGGGCCATCTGAAAAAAGTGTAAAATCCAGAAAGGCAGGACAGGCCATGGAGAACTGGGAGCCTTGTTATGCTGATGGGCGGGATGTAAATTGCCAACAGCCACTCGGGAGAGGTGTATGGTGTTTCCTGAAACATCTAAAAAACAAAGCAACAGAGCCTAGGGCACTTCCACTTATGGTCCTATAGCTTAGGGAAATTAAAATCAAAAAGACACAGCCACCCCAAAGTTTGGGACGGCTCTGTTTACAAGAACCTCGTTTACGGTACAAGTTCAATAGCGCAGAAAGTGAAAAATGGATAAAGAAGTTGTGGTACTTACGTACAATGCAATATCACTCAGCAATGAAATCTATGTCATCAGGCCCGTAGCAGCATAATGAGTGGATTCAGGTATGATGATTCTAACTGAAATAAGTCACACAGAAAAAGAAACATCATAAGATATCACTAATACACGGGATGTAAACTTGGCTACACAGGAACTGGATTACAAAACAGAACAGGGTCTCAAATTTAGAAAACCAACTTATGCTTGCTTAAGGGGAAAGGTGAGTTGGGGTGCTGCATAAAACCAGAGATTGAAATGAGCACAGATAAAGTTCCTTAAGCCAAATATGGAATAGACAAGAACTACTCCTTGCTCAACGAAATGGACTCAACACCCCATATTAAATGCCTAAGAATGTACCTGACTAGTAAGTATCTTAAAACCTATGCACTACTATGTCTCTGAAAGAAAATCAAGCGTGTGTACAGGGGCATAAACGCAGCAGTGATAGGATTGGAGAGGTTCGGTGAGCAAATGAAGACCCTTTGAAGTCATATTGCATGGTACCCATTCCACGGGTCTCAACTCTCCAGGTTTAAGGGATTCTTCCTTCAGCTAAAACATGCACGTGGAACCCAGAGTATGATCAACCGTGTGATCGGGAGACGTGTTCCAATATGTCTCAGTTCTCGTCCCCTGGTACTCGGGTGCAACATTCCAGACGCTTTACTAACACTCTCCCGACTTGGAGAGTCAGTGCCTTTAACCTCCTGTTTGGCCCAGTTTGCAATTTCTGCGGAAGATGAACAGGAATAGGGAGAACCAATGAGAGACTAGCTGGAGGTGTCTGGACGGGCAAATTTAACTCTCATTTCCCACCAGGAAGAGGAATTAACCAAAGGCTCAGCGTGCCGTGCCGGAACCAGATTAGGGCCTGAAGCAATCCTGCGGTGTTGCGGCCAGCTCACAAGAAAGCGAGTTGAAGAAAGGAGCTCAGGGGCACTGTAATTCACAAACCTGCAGAGTTATAAATGACAGCTATCGTCCAAAAATATACTGAAGTAAGGCTGCCAAGAGGACTTGAAAGCGGGGCAGAATTGCAGGAAACCGATTTCAGGAGGTAGACTGGAATTGCATGTAAAGCATAGGAAAAGAGGCAGAACGTCCACAATGATGCACTTGGCCAAAAAGGGCGTATGCGTTTTTTCCTGAATATATTCAGGAAAAAACGCATACGCCCTTTTTGGCCAACCAAGCAAGCTTGCAAAGGAAATCTGCACTACAATGAAGTCTCACTTCCCCCCGGTCAAAAGGGCCATCTGAAAAAAGTGTAAAATCCAGAAAGGCAGGACAGGCCATGGAGAACTGGGAGCCTTGTTATGCTGATGGGCGGGATGTAAATTGCCAACAGCCACTCGGGAGAGGTGTATGGTGTTTCCTGAAACATCTAAAAAACAAAGCAACAGAGCCTAGGGCACTTCCACTTATGGTCCTATAGCTTAGGGAAATTAAAATCAAAAAGACACAGCCACCCCAAAGTTTGGGACGGCTCTGTTTACAAGAACCTCGTTTACGGTACAAGTTCAATATCGCAGAAAGTGAAAAATGGATAAAGAAGTTGTGGTACTTACGTACAATGCAATATCACTCAGCAATGAAATCTATGTCATCAGGCCCGTAGCAGCATAATGAGTGGATTCAGGTATGATGATTCTAACTGAAATAAGTCACACAGAAAAAGAAACATCATAAGATATCACTAATACACGGGATGTAAACTTGGCTACACAGGAACTGGATTACAAAACAGAACAGGGTCTCAAATTTAGAAAACCAACTTATGCTTGCTTAAGGGGAAAGGTGAGTTGGGGTGCTGCATAAAACCAGAGATTTAAATGAGCACAGATAAAGTTCCTTAAGCCAAATATGGAATAGACAAGAACTACTCCTTGCTCAACGAAATGGACTCAACACCCCATATTAAACGCCTAAGAATGTACCTGACTAGTAAGTATCTTAAAACCTATGGATTGCTATGTGTCTGAAAGAAAATCAAGCGTGTGTACAGGGGCATAAACGCAGCAGTGATAGGATTGGAGAGGTTCGGTGAGCAAATGAAGACCCTTTGAAGTCATATTGCATGGTACCCATTCCACGGGTCTCAACTCTCCAGGTTTAAGGGATTCTTCCTTCAGCTAAAACATGCACGTGGAACCCAGAGTATGATCAACCGTGTGATCGGGAGACGTGTTCCAATATGTCTCAGTTCTCGTCCCCTGGTACTCGGGTGCAACATTCCAGACGCTTTACTAACACTCTCCCGACTTGGAGAGTCAGTGCCTTTAACCTCCTGTTTGGCCCAGTTTGCAATTTCTGCGGAAGATGAACAGGAATAGGGAGAACCAATGAGAGACTAGCTGGAGGTGTCCGGACGGGCAAATTTAACTCTCATTTCCCACCAGGAAGAGGAATTAACCAAAGGCTCAGCGTGCCGTGCCGGAACCAGATTAGGGCCTGAAGCAATCCTGCGGTGTTGCGGCCAGCTCACAAGAAAGCGAGTTGAAGAAAGGAGCTCAGGGGCACTGTAATTCACAAACCTGCAGAGTTATAAATGACAGCTATCGTCCAAAAATATACTGAAGTAAGGCTGCCAAGAGGACTTGAAAGCGGGGCAGAATTGCAGGAAACCGATTTCAGGAGGTAGACTGGAATTGCATTTAAAGCATAGGAAAAGAGGCAGAACGTCCACAATGATGCACTTGGCCAAAAAGGGCGTATGCGTTTTTTCCTGAATATATTCAGGAAAAAACGCATACGCCCTTTTTGGCCAACCAAGCAAGCTTGCAAAGGAAATCTGCACTACAATGAAGTCTCACTTCCCCCCGGTCAAAAGGGCCATCTGAAAAAAGTGTAAAATCCAGAAAGGCAGGACAGGCCATGGAGAACTGGGAGCCTTGTTATGCTGATGGGCGGGATGTAAATTGCCAAGAGCCACTCCGGAGAGGTGTATGGTGTTTCCTGAAACATCTAAAAAACAAAGCAACAGAGCCTAGGGCACTTCCACTTATGGTCCTATAGCTTAGGGAAATTAAAATCAAAAAGACACAGCCACCCCAAAGTTTGGGACGGCTCTGTTTACAAGAACCTCGTTTACGGTACAAGTTCAATATCGCAGAAAGTGAAAAATGGATAAAGAAGTTGTGGTACTTATGTACAATGCAATATCACTCAGCAATGAAATCTATGTCATCAGGCCCGTAGCAGCATAATGAGTGGATTCAGGTATGATGATTCTAACTGAAATAAGTCACACAGAAAAAGAAACATCATAAGATATCACTAATACACGGGATGTAAACTTGGCTACACAGGAACTGGATTACAAAACAGAACAGGGTCTCAAATTTAGAAAACCAACTTATGCTTGCTTAAGGGGAAAGGTGAGTTGGGGTGCTGCATAAAACCAGAGATTGAAATGAGCACAGATAAAGTTCCTTAAGCCAAATATGGAATAGACAAGAACTACTCCTTGCTCAACGAAATGGACTCAACACCCCATATTAAACGCCTAAGAATGTACCTGACTAGTAAGTATCTTAAAACCTATGGATTGCTATGTGTCTGAAAGAAAATCAAGCGTGTGTACAGGGGCATAAACGCAGCAGTGATAGGATTGGAGAGGTTCGGTGAGCAAATGAAGACCCTTTGAAGTCATATTGCATGGTACCCATTCCACGGGTCTCAACTCTCCAGGTTTAAGGGATTCTTCCTTCAGCTAAAACATGCACGTGGAACCCAGAGTATGATCAACCGTGTGATCGGGAGACGTGTTCCAATATGTCTCAGTTCTCGTCCCCTGGTACTCGGGTGCAACATTCCAGACGCTTTACTAACACTCTCCCGACTTGGAGAGTCAGTGCCTTTAACCTCCTGTTTGGCCCAGTTTGCAATTTCTGCGGAAGATGAACAGGAATAGGGAGAACCAATGAGAGACTAGCTGGAGGTGTCTGGACGGGCCAATTTAACTCTCATTTCCCACCAGGAAGAGGAATTAACCAAAGGCTCAGCGTGCCGTGCCAGAACCAGATTAGGGCCTGAAGCAATCCTGCGGTGTTGCGGCCAGCTCACAAGAAAGCGAGTTGAAGAAAGGAGCTCAGGGGCACTGTAATTCACAAACCTGCAGAGTTATAAATGACAGCTATCGTCCAAAAATATACTGAAGTAAGGCTGCCAAGAGGACTTGAAAGCGGGGCAGAATTGCAGGAAACCGATTTCAGGAGGTAGACTGGAATTGCATGTAAAGCATAGGAAAAGAGGCAGAACGTCCACAATGATGCACTTGGCCAAAAAGGGCGTATGCGTTTTTTCCTGAATATATTCAGGAAAAAACGCATACGCCCTTTTTGGCCAACCAAGCAAGCTTGCAAAGGAAATCTGCACTACAATGAAGTCTCACTTCCCCCCGGTCAAAAGGGCCATCTGAAAAAAGTGTAAAATCCAGAAAGGCAGGACAGGCCATGGAGAACTGGGAGCCTTGTTATGCTGATGGGCGGGATGTAAATTGCCAAGAGCCACTCCGGAGAGGTGTATGGTGTTTCCTGAAACATCTAAAAAACAAAGCAACAGAGCCTAGGGCACTTCCACTTATGGTCCTATAGCTTAGGGAAATTAAAATCAAAAAGACACAGCCACCCCAAAGTTTGGGACGGCTCTGTTTACAAGAACCTCGTTTACGGTACAAGTTCAATATCGCAGAAAGTGAAAAATGGATAAAGAAGTTGTGGTACTTACGTACAATGCAATATCACTCAGCAATGAAATCTATGTCATCAGGCCCGTAGCAGCATAATGAGTGGATTCAGGTATGATGATTCTAACTGAAATAAGTCACACAGAAAAAGAAACATCATAAGATATCACTAATACACGGAATGTAAACTTGGCTACACAGGAACTGGATTACAAAACAGAACAGGGTCTCAAATTTAGAAAACCAACTTATGCTTGCTTAAGGGGAAAGGTGAGTTGGGGTGCTGCATAAAACCAGAGATTGAAATGAGCACAGATAAAGTTCCTTAAGCCAAATATGGAATAGACAAGAACTACTCCTTGCTCAACGAAATGGACTCAACACCCCATATTAAACGCCTAAGAATGTACCTGACTAGTAAGTATCTTAAAACCTATGGATTGCTATGTGTCTGAAAGAAAATCAAGCGTGTGTACAGGGGCATAAACGCAGCAGTGATAGGATTGGAGAGGTTCGGTGAGCAAATGAAGACCCTTTGAAGTCATATTGCATGGTACCCATTCCACGGGTCTCAACTCTCCAGGTTTAAGGGATTCTTCCTTCAGCTAAAACATGCACGTGGAACCCAGAGTATGATCAACTGTGTGATCGGGAGACGTGTTCCAATATGTCTCAGTTCTCGTCCCCTGGTACTCGGGTGCAACATTCCAGACGCTTTACTAACACTCTCCCGACTTGGAGAGTCAGTGCCTTTAACCTCCTGTTTGGCCCAGTTTGCAATTTCTGCGGAAGATGAACAGGAATAGGGAGAACCAATGAGAGACTAGGTGGAGGTGTCTGGACGGGCAAATTTAACTCTCATTTCCCACCAGGAAGAGGAATTAACCAAAGGCTCAGCGTGCCGTGCCGGAACCAGATTAGGGCCTGAAGCAATCCTGCGGTGTTGCGGCCAGCTCACAAGAAAGCGAGTTGAAGAAAGGAGCTCAGGGGCACTGTAATTCACAAACCTGCAGAGTTATAAATGACAGCTATCGTCCAAAAATATACTGAAGTAAGGCTGCCAAGAGGACTTGAAAGCGGGGCAGAATTGCAGGAAACCGATTTCAGGAGGTAGACTGGAATTGCATTTAAAGCATAGGAAAAGAGGCAGAACGTCCACAATGATGCACTTGGCCAAAAAGGGCGTATGCGTTTTTTCCTGAATATATTCAGGAAAAAACGCATACGCCCTTTTTGGCCAACCAAGCAAGCTTGCAAAGGAAATCTGCACTACAATGAAGTCTCACTTCCCCCCGGTCAAAAGGGCCATCTGAAAAAAGTGTAAAATCCAGAAAGGCAGGACAGGCCATGGAGAACTGGGAGCCTTGTTATGCTGATGGGCGGGATGTAAATTGCCAAGAGCCACTCCGGAGAGGTGTATGGTGTTTCCTGAAACATCTAAAAAACAAAGCAACAGAGCCTAGGGCACTTCCACTTATGGTCCTATAGCTTAGGGAAATTAAAATCAAAAAGACACAGCCACCCCAAAGTTTGGGACGGCTCTGTTTACAAGAACCTCGTTTACGGTACAAGTTCAATATCGCAGAAAGTGAAAAATGGATAAAGAAGTTGTGGTACTTACGTACAATGCAATATCACTCAGCAATGAAATCTATGTCATCAGGCCCGTAGCAGCATAATGAGTGGATTCAGGTATGATGATTCTAACTGAAATAAGTCACACAGAAAAAGAAACATCATAAGATATCACTAATACACGGAATGTAAACTTGGCTACACAGGAACTGGATTACAAAACAGAACAGGGTCTCAAATTTAGAAAACCAACTTATGCTTGCTTAAGGGGAAAGGTGAGTTGGGGTGCTGCATATAACCAGAGATTTAAATGAGCACAGATAAAGTTCCTTAAGCCAAATATGGAATAGACAAGAACTACTCCTTGCTCAACGAAATGGACTCAACACCCCATATTAAACGCCTAAGAATGTACCTGACTAGTAAGTATCTTAAAACCTATGGATTGCTATGTGTCTGAAAGAAAATCAAGCGTGTGTACAGGGGCATAAACGCAGCAGTGATAGGATTGGAGAGGTTCGGTGAGCAAATGAAGACCCTTTGAAGTCATATTGCATGGTACCCATTCCACGGGTCTCAACTCTCCAGGTTTAAGGGATTCTTCCTTCAGCTAAAACATGCACGTGGAACCCAGAGTATGATCAACCGTGTGATCGGGAGACGTGTTCCAATATGTCTCAGTTCTCGTCCCCTGGTACTCGGGTGCAACATTCCAGACGCTTTACTAACACTCTCCCGACTTGGAGAGTCAGTGCCTTTAACCTCCTGTTTGGCCCAGTTTGCAATTTCTGCGGAAGATGAACAGGAATAGGGAGAACCAATGAGAGACTAGCTGGAGGTGTCTGGACGGGCAAATTTAACTCTCATTTCCCACCAGGAAGAGGAATTAACCAAAGGCTCAGCGTGCCGTGCCGGAACCAGATTAGGGCCTGAAGCAATCCTGCGGTGTTGCGGCCAGCTCACAAGAAAGCGAGTTGAAGAAAGGAGCTCAGGGGCACTGTAATTCACAAACCTGCAGAGTTATAAATGACAGCTATCGTCCAAAAATATACTGAAGTAAGGCTGCCAAGAGGACTTGAAAGCGGGGCAGAATTGCAGGAAACCGATTTCAGGAGGTAGACTGGAATTGCATTTAAAGCATAGGAAAAGAGGCAGAACGTCCACAATGATGCACTTGGCCAAAAAGGGCGTATGCGTTTTTTCCTGAATATATTCAGGAAAAAACGCATACGCCCTTTTTGGCCAACCAAGCAAGCTTGCAAAGGAAATCTGCACTACAATGAAGTCTCACTTCCCCCCGGTCAAAAGGGCCATCTGAAAAAAGTGTAAAATCCAGAAAGGCAGGACAGGCCATGGAGAACTGGGAGCCTTGTTATGCTGATGGGCGGGATGTAAATTGTCAAGAGCCACTCCGGAGAGGTGTATGGTGTTTCCTGAAACATCTAAAAAACAAAGCAACAGAGCCTAGGGCACTTCCACTTATGGTCCTATAGCTTAGGGAAATTAAAATCAAAAAGACACAGCCACCCCAAAGTTTGGGACGGCTCTGTTTACAAGAACCTCGTTTACGGTACAAGTTCAATATCGCAGAAAGTGAAAAATGGATAAAGAAGTTGTGGTACTTACGTACAATGCAATATCACTCAGCAATGAAATCTATGTCATCAGGCCCGTAGCAGCATAATGAGTGGATTCAGGTATGATGATTCTAACTGAAATAAGTCACACAGAAAAAGAAACATCATAAGATATCACTAATACACGGGATGTAAACTTGGCTACACAGGAACTGGATTACAAAACAGAAGAGGGTCTCAAATTTAGAAAACC